>NC_047017.1:3753192-4387476 GCF_902652985.1 Pecten maximus | reverse complement strand
TTATATCAGTTCTTTTGGATTATCTCAAGTTTTTTATTACGAAATCCTTAACTATGGGTATTCAAAAGGGCGAGTTATCACTTACACAAAAACAAGGTGTTGTATCTCTACTACCTAAGGGTAATAAACCTAGAGAACTCCTAAAAAAATTGGAGACCAATTTCTCTCCTTAATGTTTCCTATAAAACACTCTCTAATGCAGTTGCTTATCGATTAAAAGATGTTTAAAATAGTATAATGCATAAAAATCAAAGTTTTTTTTTAAAAGGTAGATTTATTGGTGAAAATGTTAGACAAATTTATGACTTAATGCAATATGCAGAAGAGAAGGAGACACCTGGTTTATTATTATTAATAGATTTCGAAAAGGCCTTCGACTCTATTTCATGGAACTTCATAACAAAGGTTTTAACATATTTTAACTTTGGTAATTATTTCAAAAATGTTATCCATACTTTATTCCAAAAGGCATCTTTATGTGTTACACAACATGGTTTTTTCTCTCAATTTTTTAATATTGGTAGAGGATGTAGACAAGGCGATCCGCTGTCACCCTATCTTTTTATTATGTGTGTGGAGATACTTGGCATATTAATAAGAAATGATAAAGACATAAAAGGCATCAAAGTCGGTAATAAAGAATTCAAGTTATCACAGTATGCAGATGATACTGGTCTCACATTAGATGGCTCAGACAAAGCACTCAAGAAAACTTTAGATCTTCTTACTCAATACGCCAAATACTCTGGGTTAAAACCCAACATCGAAAAAACAAAGTGTATATGGTTTGGAACTAAAAAATTAACTACGGATAGGATATGTGCTAATAATAACCTTTTTTGGTCAAATGAACCATTCACTTTCCCAGGAGTGAAATTCAGTCCGAATCTGTCAGAACTTGCTGACTTGAATTACTGTGACAAACTTAAAGAAAATAAATCTCTCATTCACATATGGTCAAAGAGGTGTCTTAGTCCAATAGGTAGAATTACAGTTGTTAAAAGCATCATTCTTTCTAAATTAACACATTTATTTATAAGTATTCGAAGACCTGATAAGGACTTTGTAAAAATCCTAGAAAGACTTATATACAATTTTATATGGGGCAGGAAAAACGACAAAATCTCATGAAACCAGATAGTTCAAAATTACAAAGATGGCGGTCTTAAAATGGTTCAAATTGATGCTTTCATTCAATCCATGAAACTATCCTGGATAAAACGCCTGTTAACAAATGATAACTCATGGACCTACCTTTTTGAAGAAGTGATTGGCGAATCAAAATTTACTATTATTTCATATGGGGCGGACTATTGGAGAAAAAAGTCGAAATATATTAAAAATCTGTTCTGGAAAGAAGTCCTCGAAAATAAACCTTGTTTTTTTTACCTTCCATGCAACGAAGAAAGTGTTTTGTATCGTCCCTTGTGGCACAATCCAGAAATAAAGATTGATAACAAGACCATACATTTTAAACAATTGTCACGAAAAGGGATATGTTATGTGTATGACTTATGTAATGACCAAGGTAAATTAATTGAAAACAATGAAGAATTTTGCGAAAAATTTTCCTTTTCACCAATACTAACTCAGTTCTATGGCATCAGGAATACCATTCTGTCTAAATGGCCTTTTCTGAGAAATTATAATTCCACTATTATACTTCCACATTGTCAAAAGTACATTTATCACATCTTAACAAATAAACAACAAGGACTCTCGATATATAATATTTTTATTAAAGATTTAACTACAAATGATAAATACAAAGTCAAATGGTCACTTGAACTTGATATACATCAAAATCAATATTGGTGGGAAAAGATTAACTTTATAATATTTAAGTTAACCTCGGACTCATCACTTCAGTGGTTCCAATACCGAATTACTCACATAATCATTAGCACAAACAAATACCTGCGTATGATAAGTGTAATTAACTCGCCTGTATGCTCATTTTGTAAAGCAAATATAGAATCAATAATCCACTTGTTTTGGGAATGTACTCTTGTTACAAAATTTTGGCAAGAATTCACCACATGGGTAGAAAACAAAACCGGGAAAAATCTTGAGTTTGATTAATTCAGATGTTATCCTTGGGAAAACGGACAACGAAATAAACAACATAAACTTAATTATTGTTTTAGCAAAATTACACATATACAAGCAAAAGTATAAAAATCATCTGCCTGCTCTATTTATATTCAAAATGGAACTAGAAAAACATTACAAAATTGAACAGTACATTCATAGGAAAAATATGACTGTCCAAAAATTTGAAAAACGATGGGTTGATTTGAAAGCACTTATAACATAACAAATAAAAAAAAAGGAAAAACTTGTTATTGTTACTTTTTAGGACTCAACTACTGTTACAGTATGAGTCTGTGCATGTAAGAAGTCTTTATGTATGTCTTTTTTTGTATATCTACATGTATAAAAAGTTTTCTTCTGAATTAATATGGCAATATCCTTACCTGAAGTATACCACAAATAGCTAAAGCAACACAATAATATACATGTACATGTATGAATCATGGATTGAGAATTTGTGCCAAGTCCCTGTGTTTCTATGGTGTCCTTGTCATCCTCACTAGTTGGGTCTGCCCCAACGTATGTAGAGTTATGGCCCTTTGTAACTTTGTCCAGGCATATCAAACCACATCTATCTACAATTACTGAATTTGTATGAGAGTACCACTTGAAGCGGAGTTCTACCCTATTAAGAGCTATAGACCCTTTGATGACAATGTGTGACGTTTTGAAGCCTATATACATGTAGTTGATGCATTCACATCCAAGAATAAATCTTTATTGTGCAGCAAGTGTAATCAACTAACCTGTATTTTTATCAAGCAGCATTGTAATTATCAATCAAAAGTTCATCTATTTCCAGAAGGCATTGAATAAACAGTGGTTTGTATTTTATAGACATGATATAGTGTCAGGTTAACTCAATTATTTCTTTCTCATTTTCTATGTAAAAGTTGATTTTTAAGGTCTTTCAAATAGAATACAGATTTTAATTACTATTCTCGTTATTCTTTGGATTTTGTATTGGTGGTTTTGATATATACATGATCCTTACGAGTTGCTGCTGTAATGAAGTCCAAGGATACAATAGCTGTAGGGTGCTGTATTGTATACTACATGTTTATGTATATGTGTCTCATTGATATCCACACAATACAATAAATCTATCTTTGAATATTAATTTGGCTTTATTATGTTTTTCGTCCTATTACAGTAATTCAGAAACTTCAAACCAACAAATTCAATACCGTTTCAATCATTTCTTACTGACATGGCCTCTATGCGGACACCAAATTAGAACATCATAAAAAGACAAGAAAACAATTTAGTTGTACATATTTTTTATTTATTTATTGACATTTTTGGCATTTAATATTGAATTCTTCCCTTTCCACATACATAAAATATAGGACCTGTAATGTGGGTTAGATAGATATTAGCAATATACAAAGCATAATGACTTGGTGCTTTTTGCTGATATTGGTTTCAAATAAAAAATAACATAGCAGCAATATTGACAGCAAGCAATAAGTAATTGGTGTGAAATGATATGTACACTATGAATAAAAAGGACAGGAACACTGATATGGAATTTGAAGCTAATAATAAATTATTGACATACATATGTATATAAGTATAGAGATTGATTTCAATTGTAAAAGTTGTGATTTATCTCCCTTTTAATATATCGTACACTACCAGCAAACAGAAGATATTATTTTAGCTATTTGTCTTGTATACATGTATGTCCTAACGCATAAACCTGCTAAAACAACACAATATGAAAATGTTGATCTGGATCAATATCCTGTTTGAACAAACCCTTATTATGCAAGTGTATTTGTGACCATGACTGGCCAGTCTGATAAGATTTTACATCTTGTGCAGATTCAATGAAAGGACATGACAGTAAAGAAAGAATTTCATTTTCAAACTCTAAACAATTAAAATTTGAACAAATTTGGTTCAGGGTTCAATATAACAATCAGGCTCAAGATACAAATCAAGGTGAAACAGGGCCACGCATCACAGAGAAACATAAATCTAAATACTTTGTCAGTATCAGCACCAACTCGACCTGCATGTTGCTGAGGCAGAAAAAAGCTGTATCAACTTCTTCTACTTGCTCTAGATTTTTGTGACTTCCCTGATCTTCTGTGGCTAATTTTAAACCAGCACCATTAAAATAAATTCTAAGCGAGCACCATTAAGTCTCAAATGTTGTCTCTTTCAATATTCATATCTTTACAGCAAGAGCAAAAAATTATTTTTCTTAAATTCAAAATAAAAATGTTTGCCTGCCTATTGTCTTTGATTTCTTGGGTCAAGAATTGGATTACATTTCAACAAGTTGTTACTATTAGTTAGTGGTATTATTACATTATTTTAGAAGGATTATGATACCAAATACATTCAGTTTTGAGAGAAAAAAAATCAAAAATGTGAAAAATCTAAATACCCAATTCCCTTAATTCTTAAAATATATACTCTAGTACCTTACAACCAGTTTCGGAGTAATGAAGTCAAGAAATTCTTCTATACTAGTTTTTGAAATACAGAGTTTGAAGTCAAGGAAATTCTTCTATACTAGTTTTTGAAATACAGAGTTATTACATGGTAGTCTTGCACTACTGTCGTTACACTAACAAATCTATACTGTATGTGGCACATATTCCTATCACAAATTATTCGTTGGTTTTTACGTCAAAACAGTAAAATGTTTCCGTTCGTTCATAACAACTATAAACAATAACTTGAACTACAATATATCTAAAACATTACGATACTATGTATCTCAACAAGAATTGCACCTTACTTCACTGAACGATTTCAGTAGTTCTGCTATCAGAACCCCACCTCACCATCTAGGAATAGATTTGTCAAGAACCTTAGAAAGTGGTAAAACTTTAAAGTTTTTCTTTGACATAAAAGGAAATAAATCAGACGAGATCGTAAAATTGACGGGTCCACTGCCACTGGGGTTAGATTAAGTGTCAATAAGATCAAATGTCATTTAAGTCTGGTCTTGGCAAGCCAAGATATTTCATTATCCAGATAATTTTAAGTTCTGTTTTAATAATGACACTATATTGTGACACTAGTGTAATATGCAGTACCTGCCCAGGACTTTAGTAAAAAAAAAAAAAAATAAAAAAATGAAGTAATAATGCTTTAAAGGAAAATCGTAAATTTTGCTGCCCACTTGCTAGGCAGCGCTTGTATATAAACAATGGGTAAGTACCAGTAGTATAGAGTATATAAGAATTAACAGTTGAAATACAGGAAACACCATCATAGCTTTTACTCTATACATCTGTATTGTTATACAGCTGGGTGGTTTAGACTAACATTCTATACCCAACATACTTATTAGTAAATGATTCTGACACCCGAGATACATACTGTAAATATGAGATAAATAATATTATTGTGTTCATGTGCGAGTAGAGAGCTGAAAACTGACTCTGTTAATTTTCATTTTACCGAAACATCGTTGTATGCAAAATACAATTGCAGGAATACATGGAAATTTATGTTACACAATATATGTTTAGGAAAACAATGAAATAATATTTAGATTGTTACAAATGTATCAAAATTATCATCTACAAGATTGATACAGTAAACCATATGATCTACATATTAATATCTGAAATTTTTTTTTTTGAAACATGTACTGAAAAAGAATGCTTTTTTAAACTTAAGTGTAAATGCAAATAAAAAAGGCAATAAAATAGATATATAAATCATTTAACAAGAATACATTGTTGGTACTTTTAATCATTGTACAAAAAGGCACACAACTGCAGATGAATGTTTGGGGAGGAAATAACGGCTACGAGTCTGCTTTAGATATAATATAATGCTGCTCCAGGATTGTAACTTCCTGAACTACATGCAAACGAATATTTTGTATAGTTGATTATTTGATTAAATGGTCTGGTGAGATATTTAAATTTGATTTACATTTTAACAAATAACCTTGCATGTTAGTTTATTTTTTTTTTGTATATATTTACATTTAAGTTTTCCCCATTTTTTAACATTACGTAGCATAGCTTATATGATGAAAATATACAATTGATAACTAAAAGTAAATGATGGATTTTTGTTGTGGATGGTATTTTCCGGATGACACTGATGTCCTTCGAGACAAATCCCTCCTAAAGTGAGATAATATCAATGTAGATATCGCTCGGATTGATTCTACCATTTCGTACACCAAACACTCTGCTCGTGTGCGCGATGATGTGAAAAATCCTTGTTAAACTTGCATGTTGCCACTGAGAAAATCTCATTTGCATACACTTCTGTGCTATTCATGTGCTAGTAAGGTGTTGTTTGTGAACACGAGTTTATGTCTATGCAGGAAATTGAGTACAAGTTCAGACTATCAGGTATTTTAGAATCAGGTTTTATCAATTTATCAGTTCAAAAGTTGTGAAATTATTATAATTCAACATCTTCATTGAAAACAAGTCTGGACTTTAGAATTCAGTTCAAAAGTTGTGAAATTATTATAATTCAACATCTTTATTGAAAACAAGTCTGGACATCAAAATGAGTGTTACTTTTCAAATTCTTAAACTGGTCCATTCATTCCCCCAAAAAATTATAAACACAAATGGCTTAACATAGTAGGCATCTCAGGATGTGTTGCTCACTTTCTTAAAAAAGGTATTTTGATTTTGATTTTGTTTTTAATGCTGAGCCATTAACATCATTCCATCAAGATGCTACAACAATCATATTGAATTTTATGCTTATTCAAAACAACCTCAATTTAAACAGTCGTATACTGCCGCAGAATGACTAGGCCTTTACGTTCTTAAGAAGAAGATTATCTCTTTTGTTCGTTACTTGTACTGATTTTCACCCGTCTACTAATATATTTACCCTATACATTATATTATGAATAAAAGAAGTCATTATAATATCATGAAAGTTTGACATTTTGACCTCGAATGCAGATTAAGAACATTTAACTTATATCCTTTAACCTTAACCCTTTCAACCCTAAACAACTTTTGTGGACTCTTCCATACAATCATCATTTGAAGTCTAATATGGTCAGTAGGGGTGAAAGGGTTAAGAGAAACGTGAGAAATACTGACATTCCTGACATAATGGTCAAATGGTAGATCAGATATCCAACAGATTTAAATATATTTGACCTTGAATGCAGACAAGGTCATTTGTTTAAACAAACTTGACAGCTCTACATCATGGTGAACTACAGAATAAGTACCATAACTCTGTACGGTACCTTGCTATCATGTGAAGATAATTGGTGTTTTTAAATCTTGGTGCAAATGACCTTGAAAATTGGTCAAGGTTATCTTTATGAATTGACTTGGGGTATACTACTAGAACATCATGTTGTGTATCTTTTCCCTATCATTTATGCTCCTTAAGGATTTGTTAAAAAAAAAAAGAAGTTGACAGATGGATGACAAATGCCACACCATGATTTAAGCGTACAGGCACTTCACGCCAGATGAAAAAGAACTTTACAATGTAGTAATGAATTATATATATGCTATGGCTTGTTGAAGTGCTCATAGTGGCCAATAGAGTAAGAAGCTTAATTCTAGAGTTTGAAATTAATGCCATGCATTACAGGTAGCTACACCTATCAATAACTTCCAGACCACCAAAAATTTAGCACTTATGAGTAAAACCAGGCACACACATCAACACGATGCACTCCATTATCCTTAGTGATTAAGTACATCTGCCATAAAACATTCTGTATGAATTGAGACTGAGGTAGTTCAATGTTAATCAAATTGTATGATATTACAGGCATCTTAAAATTGTGTACGAAACCAGATATATGTTTAAGATTTGCACAACTTCTATGCAAATTCTGATATCAAATGTGTAATTGCTAAATGTTAAGTAGGACATTAACTATGTCAAAGATTAACGGTTTTTAATGAGAAAGAGATATATATATTTTTTAGATTATTTTCATGTGGAGTTATTAATCTAATTAAATTTTGTCACAAAATGCAAGGAAATTAATAACTTGTGTATGGTATTGTACGAGTTTGTTATATTTATTCAGCAAAAGACAAGGAAATAATAACTTGTGTATGGTATTGTACGAGTTTGTTATATTTATTCAGAAATATCATCAACCAGTGCTGGAGTTATAATGAATTGTGTTTAATAGTATTTATAGAGATTCCACGGCCTCCACACTCACTTTCACACTTCCCGCCTAAAACATAAAACAGGGCACCCAAATTCTCGATACATCTGAACAAAACAATCGCACGCTTCAATGACTCTTAGTTTCTCTTGTTACACTTCAGTGGTTTTATTTATATATGTACAAAGTCAAGGATATTTACAATCACAAGGTACAGATAACACTATAAGACGCAAGACGGGTAGTGTCGTACAAGATTGTGGGACAACACAACATGTGACTCTACAAAATGCCTGCTATGTCCGCGATACTAACCTAAACAACGGATGTCATCTATAAAACTCGCACTACAACGCTGGCTTCTACTGTTTGGCACGTTGACATAGGAGTAGTAATTTACTGGCTTTTTACAGGAAGAGAACATGTCACTCCTTAAATATCTGTATTAAACATGGGTAATATGTACCATTTACCCACTAAGTACAATGCTTTGAGTTCAGAAAATTCTACAGAAGAATGGTCGGACTTATTCCTACATTTTTCATGCTATAGAGAAAGTAGGATTACAGCGGACTCAAATACTGTATCCCGCCTCTTCCTGTCACTGTATTTCATTGTACAATTTCTCTTTTAAAATTGCTGTGTGGTTCTCATTATATGCAAATATCCTACATATATGATAAGTACGGTAATAGCAAATGTTTGATACACTAATTGTTAATGTGGTTGATTTGAGTGTAAAATGAGACAGGATATTGGGTTATTATTGGGGGAAATTGATCAGTGGTTTGAGCGAGAATGATCTGTGTAAATTTTACAGCTGTCATTGTGTGTTATCTTTAACTTCATTCTATACTGAAACTCTTATAATCAATTTACCAAATTTCTCAAGATATGTAGTTCTTAAGTAAAATCAATCATGCATTGAAAGATCTTGACATTGTAAAAATTATTCACAAAATAAATAACATTAAGTTTCTGCAAACAAATAATCATTTTTGGTACTTAAGATTTTCCCAAAATTTTTGAAGATTTTTGCAGTTTTATTCTATCCTGAAAAATTGCAAAACAACTAAAACCTCTGAATAAAAGAACCTCTAAAGAATGTTGTTGAAATATGATAATAATATAACAAATCTATATAAATATATTTCCCCCCTAATTTCAAGCACTTTTATCTAATACCATGTTAGTCTTTATATCTTGTATTTATTAATACAATGTAATTAAAAAAAATTAACTTTCACTTTTGAGAAGAGATAAATAGACAACATTTCATCTCTATACATCCTTATTTTAAACTCTCCATTTGTCCGTGTCGGCTGCTATAATAAACAAATATTACTGATATCGAGTTGGGTTATATTAAATATGAATATTAAGTAAATTATTTTTATCACATTTCTAGAACTAGAAATTTCAGTGTAAACTCCTCCATAACACTTGTAACAAGGACTTCAACAGAAATTAAACTTCTACTAAAATAATATATATACACATGTATACATATATATATATGTACAAAAAATGATGCTAAATGTAGGTTTACAGGTAAAAATTTTGTTTTCACTTGTTCTTAGGGATTGATCACAAAGACATCCATCATAATACATTACAAACAAAAATAATGTTCAAAATACATTCACAAAGATACATATATGCATTCATGAACTTTGATAAACCTACAATTTTGCTTTCTAAAAGCTGGATCAATAATCATATTTTAGTGGATAATTTTAAGAATTCAAAATCTAGAAAGTCTGAAACATGTTTCTCTTAACATGGACAGATGGATATGCCTAACTAAAATAAAGTTACCAAATTTTTGTGGTGAATGTATATTTCTTTTTCGTGACACTATACATGAAATACCAAACAAATGAAAATCCTTATAAATTTTGCAAAAAAAAAAAAAAAAAAAAAAAAAAATTACTTGAGGAAAAAGGAAATCTTGTCCCTTCCTTCTGTCTCTAGTATCAAAACAGTTAACTTGTAATTCTACTATAAGGATCAAATATTGACAGCAAAGAAAACAAAACTGTAGGTTCCTTTAATTCATTTCACCCTGACATATAAACACTTAAATAGGTTATTGTGAATATCAACAGACTCGCCTGTTTTGTACACAACAGAGTACAAACATCTAGACTGGTACACATTGAATAAAATAGCTTGTTCTTTCAGTACAAAATCACATATTTCTTGATATTTTTGCTTTGGCAAACACGTGAGAAATACAAGACAAAAATTGTCAGTATGCTATTTAATAGGTATGCCTTAACCAAAAAAATAATAATAAAATAATAATTAAAAAAAAAAAAAAAAATGAAAACAAAATATAGCAATATGTTGTTATAATAATGATAAAGATATGAAAAATTTTAATGATCAGTATTATTCATTTCACCTTCAATTATAGAACACAAGAGATTGCTATGCAATATATTGATATAAACTTGGAACACTGAAAACCGAACTTATTTCTGATGAAATGTTGATCTCAGTTTTAAATATCACATTATACTTCTACATAATTATATATATATATATGTATATATATATATATTTAAGTGTACCATTTGCCTCAATAGAGTACATCATGCTTTTCAAAGTCGGAATAGCGGAATTGCGATTCCGGCTGTATTAGTGGAGCAGTGATGTCTTGGCTCTGCCCTTCCACGTCGATGTCGAGGAGGGTGGTCTGATGAGCGATGTGCGGCGGAGTGTGACCGGGAGACAGACTCGAGCGAGTTGAGTAGTAAGGGGTGGTGTCGGAGTTTCCATCTTGCTGCCTGTACATTGCTTCGTTCTTGTCGACCTGCACGGGCGAGGCCTCGCTGCCAGCAACCTTTTTGTTGTTCTGTTGAAGCGGTGGTATTCGTACAAGTGTCGGTCTATGTCGAGGCCCCACGTCCAGCGTTGAGGGCCTCTCTGGCACAGACACGTCTCCGTTTGTGTTAATCCGACGGCGTGGGGGAATCGGTGGTGGAGCATCCGACTCCTGCTGTCTTGAACTGTAGTCACTACGATGCAACGAAGATCTGCTCGGAGTGCCCCGCGTGTCAAAGTCATGAGGGGGAATGGGTGGGCCTACACCTGAACCTGAGGAATTAGATGGGGAGTGTCTATTTGTACTGGTTTTACTGTCCCGGTTGTAATCGGGCCTGAAATCATCTTCAAAAGTCACAGAATGTCTATGGGAATTTTTTGATGTTCTCGGCGTGTCATAATTACTGCCATCCGAGGTTTGTCTCTGTAGAGTCCCGTGACCCCGGTGTTCGGGATACGGGGATGGAGAAATTACAGTGCTTGTATCGCTTTCGCTGTACAAGGACTGTCGTTTTGGTGTTGAGTGTGACGTGATAGTACTGGTGGTGTGAGTTGAAGGAGTGGTAGAGTTTTGTTCGTTTTGTTCTGTAAACCTAATAGGCACATCCATGTTAATGCTTGGGCGATGTCTCACGTTGTAGCCATGATATGTATTGTGTGGGTAGCCGGCAGTTGAGGTAAAACGATAAGCTGAGAATTCATCGGGTTCAATGAAGGAATCACGCACAGCTGCCATGTAGGCATCACGTCGGTTCCCAATGTGAGAGTCCCTTTTTCTGCGCACAACACGACTGTCCTCCCTTGAGTTCTGTGGGGCAGGAGGCGTAGACCTGATGTCGAACCCTGCTGCCACAGCAACCAACATGGCCGCCACATTGAGCAACACAGACTCAGTCTTATTTTCAGTTTTTTTCTTGTCTGGAAGTGAAGAACTTTTCCCTGAATCGCCAGACTCGTATGGAATGTTTCTCCCTCGGACCTCCTCGAAAAGCTCAACCGGCAGGTCATTCTCGTCACCGTCTGGAACATGGACGCAACAAGATAAACTATATGATAATAATCATAAATATTTTATCCAGACTAGGTCAACAGTTACAAAAGAATTAGCTTTGGACACTTTTGATCATAATAATCTTCATCAAATTAAGTATCTCTGTTATCTAAATTTTCCAAAGATCATAACTCCAAAATGATATCTGGCACCATTTTTGAATACTTAACAGGGTCAGCTCCTTTATACAATCTAATTATCCTGAAGTTTCTCTAGGGCAGTACCTGTGGACATTGGGGAACTGGTTTTCCCTCTATGTTCACACAAGCACCACACACAATTACTCTGTATCACCAATACGTTTGTTCTTGTCCTAGCGACAACTGTTAAGTATCATTCTGAAAGTTAAACCCAACACCCAGTGTCTTTATCACCTGTATATGGCCAAGTTATAAATATTCTGAATTTTCACGCACATCTACTAAGGAAAAAAGTCTGGCGAGATTAGGCATAAATATTGAGAATTCATTCACATATCAAGATCAAATACAAACATAAGAAGGTGTATGTCATTAGTTCTCTCTCACATCTGGGTCAAAGGAGTTAAAAGTCAAACATTCTCTTTGTCTACATTCTGTTTTAAATTCAAAGTTAAATTGCCTTCCAACACCAGGAACAAATGTCAAGAAAAAAGGTTTGACAGACAAATCATGCAAATACAATTTTAAATCATTTAATAAATGTAGCAGTTATAACCATAAAACTATATAAGAGGAAGAATGGTTCTAGGATGTATCTATTTATAGCACTTGCTTTAATCTATAACATATAACTGATAAATGGGACTTTCTGAGTAAGACAATGTCAGTTATTGATGGTTGTTACTCTTCACAAGGGGCTACAAAATACACTCAATGTCCCGACTATAAAGGCCTTATGGTTAAATTGAAGAGGTTGCTTAAATGAAATGCTGACACCTAAAAATAAGGGTGATTTTAGCTTATTGCATTGTGACCTCAAATGTATAGTTAAATATAAAAGGTTGCAATTGCTTAAATGAAATGTTGACACCAAAAATATGGGTGATTTTAGCTTTTTGCATCGTGACCTCAAATGTATGGTTAAATATAAGATGTTGTTTAAATGAAACGTTGACACCAAAAATGAGTGTGATTTAAGCTTATTGCATTGTGACTGCAAATGCATGTCTGCAAAAACCATTCTTTCTGTTCTTAAATATTGGTCAGACAGTGGAACTGAAGTCATGAGTAACGGATGTTTCTTAATGATGACTAATGTAAAAGGAAAAGTTTTGCTCTTTGCTACACTGTGGAAGGTCTAATATTGAAAGTGATGTTTTGATTTAACTACATAAAGACTTAACTATGTATTACATATTTGCAAGACTTGTAGTAAGAAGTTAAGACTTTGACAAGTAAATATGGACTTTGAAATTTCAAACAACAAACCTTCCATTTTGTAAATATGGAGATTACAATATACTCTACTTGATTGACTTATTATTAATTATTGTAAGGCCGAAGTCTGAATGAATACACCATGGTCCCACATATCAAATATTTATCCCAAGGAAATCATTAAAGGGACAAACTTCTGAAAATCGATGAAAAGAAAATCTTACAACTACCAATAGAGGACTGATGATATGGACCCAAGTTTCAGAAAAATTGACAGAAGGAGAGTTTTGTTCCTGAAAAACTCCAGGCATGGAAAGATGGACACCAAATCCAAGTTTAATTCAGGATCTGATTCTAATTAGATCGTCTAATAACTTCACAGAGCTTATTTTACTGTTTCTTTTTTCTGTAAAGTTTTTTTTTCTGGTACAAGCAAATCTAGTTCACCACATGCACCACTTTCAGTAGGGAGTGCTAAAACCCACATAAAAGTTTACTTCTACACTGGCCCACAACCTCTCTGTTAAACTGTTCATACCTTCTGAAAATAAGCTGCAAGTTGACTCATCTGAGACTGTCAAAAAACCCATTACAGGTTCACATGAAATAGTGATGGAACATTTTCTATATAAAAAAAACTTCTAATTATTTTTTTTTACACTATGATTTAAACATCCTAGCAATCTTGGACTTCAATAGTGTTACTTTTCTATTTGTAAAACTGATTTCAATATTAAAGTATTCCTGGAAGTTAATATACACAGATTTCATTGATTGTCTTACAAAAGTCACAAAGTACTAGTTCACATCAAGAGGAAATGCTCGGTTTCCTATGTCAGTACACTAGGCTCTAGCTAGATGTCGATTGTAGAATACTTTGAGATCAGAAATCTTTGGTGAGAAGGACAAAGAAACATCTCTTTAATCCCTTAACTGTGCAACTATCAGAATGAATTTATTCTAATGCTAGCTACCTTTTTTTGGAGACAGTACACCATAGAAGTTCCTGTCACATAAAATTATAGGTTTATAGGTTTCAGCAAAACCAAGTATAGAAATTCTCATTTTGTGAGAGAACTCTAAATACAAATTCCCACCTTGTGAGTGACCTCTACATACAAATTCCCACCTTGTGAGTGACCTCTACATACAAATTCCCACCTTGTGAGAGACCTTTACATACAAATTCCCACCTTGTGAGAGACCTTTAGATACAAATTCCCACCTTGTGAGTGACCTTTACATACAAATTCCCACCTTGTGAGTGACCTCTACATACAAATTCCCAACTTGTGAGTGACCTTTACATACAAATTCCCACCTTGTGAGAGACCTTTAGATACAAATTCCCACCCTGTGACTAGTGGTGTACTGATAACCGGAAACATCGATTAAATCGAGTTGGACCCAAGATCGATTCGATAATCGATTTTGCACTTAAAAGATCGCTTGTGAAATTTGGCTATGAATAGATTGTTTCATATGTTTCTAATTTGAATGGCTGAAGTTATTGAGATACGTACTGTTGTTATGAATGCTTTTATTTTCAATAAACCAAAATAAAACATCCATTTCGCTTGTTCTTGTTATGTCTCGCTTGAACCACGCCGGCATTCAAGAGTTGTAGCTACCTTACGTAATCGTGGTCAGTGCAGCGTTTTGTACAAGGCTATACTAATTTGCTAATATATGAAGGAATCCGGACTTTCCAGAATTTATTTAACACGTGGTCGGACCTAATAAAAAACCATTTCCAGCCGATAATCGATTATCAATCGATCCTGACAGCCCGATAATCGATCTTCAATATCATGGCGATTCCCAGCACTACTTGCGACTGACCTTTACATACAAATTCCCACCTTGTGACTGACCTTTACATACAAATTCCCACCTTGTGAGTGACCTCTACATACAAATTCCCGCCTTGTGAGTGACCTCTACATACAAATTCCCACCATGAGAGTGACCTTTACATACGAATTCCCACCTTGTGAGTGACCTCTACATACAAATTCCTACCTTGTGAGTGACCTCTACATACAAATTCCCACCTTGTGACTGACCTTTACATACAAATTCCCACCTTGTGAGTGACCTCTACATACAAATTCCCACCTTGTGAGTGACCTCTACATACAAATTCCCACCATGAGAGTGACCTTTACATACAAATTCCCACCTTTTGAGTGACCTCTACATACAAATTCCCACCTTGTGAGTGACCTCTACCTACAAATTCCTACTCTGTGACTGACCTTCACAAATTCCCACCATGTGACTGACCTTTACATACAAATTCCCACCTTGTGAGTGACCTTTACCTACAAATTTCCTGCTTAAGTGACATACAATTCCACCCCAGGATTGATTTCTACATGAAAATTACCACCTCTAGTTCCCATGGTAGGAGTGACCACTACATACAAATTCCCAAATTGAGACTTCTTACAAATTCCCAGTTGGTGAGTGACCTAATATTCTCCTTGAAAGTGAAATCTACATACAAATTCCCACCATGCGAGACTTCTACACATAAATCCCACCTTGAATGACCTCTACATACACATTTACTCCTTGAGTGACCTATATATACTTTTCTCCCCGAGATTGGCTTCTTCATACAAATTTTCTCTTCACATGTGCTCTTGCAAATTTCATATTTTGACAAAAATTTACAAATCAAATGTTCAGTTCCTGTTTGACCATCACTTACAAAGTTCCTGAAGTGCTCCTATATTGGAATGTCCACCTATATGTTTGAGAGATCGCTCTAAGTTTGGAGCACTTTTTGACCACCGTCCATCTCCAAAAATGACGGATGACCTTGGATGGCGATCCTTTTTGGCAGAACTTGGTCCCCAGGTTTGACCTTTGATCCCATCAGCTGGATCTAAAATACAACAATGTCAGTTAAGTAATGATTATTGATTGCCTAACTACCTTAATTTAACACATCTAAATTTAAACAATGAAGGAATAAAATATGCAGAAAGCTACAAATTTTCCTAGAAAACAAGAGGCCAAATAGGCCTGCATCACTCACCTATTATTCACTTCTTTGATGAGTCTCTCCCTTTCAGTTAATCAGAAGATGTTTTTTTTATAAATAAATTTGACCTGTCTGACACAGTTCAAGGTAATCTCTTTATGCAAAACTTAGTTGGGCTCCATCCCAGGAACCCACCAGTCAAATCGCATGATTCTAGGCTTGTGAGAAAATGTTGTTGGATCTTAAGAAATTTTACCTCTTTGACCTTAAATATAGGCCAAGGTCATTTAACTTTGCAAACTTTGCAAACTTTGCAAGGCTTCATTCTAACAACTTACGAGCCAAACATCCTGCTTTTAGGCCTCTTGGTTAACCAAGAAGAGTTGTTTAAAGGTTTAACATCTTTGACATTGTGACCTTGAATATAAGTCAAGATTTTTTTTTTTTTTTTTTTTTAATTTATGGGGCTTCCTCCCAAGAATTCATCAGCCAAATATCATGAGTCTAGGACTCTTGGTTAATGAACCATACAGAAGGAATCAAGACACCAGATGCCACATCATTGCTCAAGCTCACTTGACCCCTAGAACCAGGTGAGCTAACTAGACATGACCCTCTGTAAGTTATAGTGGGTGTATTATAACTTTGTCCCACCGAACAACTGACAGTAAAAATGTAGCAGACTTGTAAACAATATATGTGGCCTGTAGAGATAGGAAATGGTAAGTGGGTTTACTTTGTGCAAGCTTTAATTTGGGCTTTACCAAGACAGCTGGTGAGACAAATTGGGCTCACTAATAAACTATGGCCAAGATATAAAAGTACAATTCAATAGTTATAACTTAGAGAAGCTATGGCCCAGACAGCTGGTGTGACAAATTGGGCTCACTAATAAACTATGGCCAAGATATAAAAGTACAATTCAATAGTAATAACTTACAAGCTATGGCCCAGGCAGCTGGTGAGACAAATTGGGCTCACTAATAAACTATGGCTAAGATATAAAAGTACAATTCAATAGTAATAACTTACAAGCTATGGCCCAGACAGCTGGTGTGACAAATTGGGCTCACTAATAAACTATGGCCCAGATATAAAAGTGCAATTCAGTAGTAATAACTTACAAGATATGGCCCAGGCAGCTGGTGAGACAAATTGGGCTCACTAATAAACAATGGCCAAGATATAAAAGTACAATTCAATAGTAATAACTTACAAGCTATGGCCCAGGCAGCTGGTGTGAGAAATTGGGCTCACTAATAAACTATGGCCCAGATATAAAAGTGCAATTCAGTAGTAATAACTTACAAGCTATGGCCCGTAGACGGGGAGGATGAAATGAAGTTGGTGAGTGGGGTGGGCTGTCTGGACTGGCCGGATGACCGTGGTGATACGGTGACTCATGCTGAACAGTGATATTGTGTCGAAAGTCTGAAATAACACAATACAATTAAAATTGCTTTACAAAAATGCATATAACTTTACTGCTGATTCAATTAGTTTTTATCAAGGATTTTCGTTATGATCAGTTGTCTAAAATTGGAGTTTAATACAATTCAAATTGTTTTACAAAAATACGTAACTTGTTTTACAAAAATGCATAACTTTACTACTGATTCAATTAGTTTTTATTAAGGATTTTCGTTACGATAAATTGTCTAAAATTGGAGTTGGAGCTTTTCTCATTGTACTTTAATTTGTATTTGGACATTGTTCATGATCATGAGGTCCTTTGCATTGGCAGTTTTTGCTCTATTATTACGGAAAATATATTCTAGAAACGAAAATATCCACACTTATGAAGAATGTATGTCTTAATTACCCGAGGGTTCACTGATAGAGCTACCCCCATACTTCAGGAGTTGAAGGCGGCTCTTTTTAAACTTTCCCTTTCGTTTGCGAGGTTTTGGGTTACCCATGATCTGCTGTAAGATCATGATATTTAGTTCACGCTCTACCAGCTCGATCTCCCTCTCCTTTAATTCCTGTTCTCGTTTGTGAAGGAGTTCCTCGATTTTCTTTTGCTGTAATGCTGCTTTTGTTAACTCCTCCTCCCTGCATCGGAGCTCCTGAAATAGTCACCTTTATACATCAACACAGTATTGCAGAGATAATAATCCATATTGTTGATATGATAGGACACATATTCTTGTGAAAATGAACTAAATTGGTTGAACAGTTCCTGAGTTTCAGCTGAACAATTATCATGCTTGCACACATTCCCTTTTACTAAATGGGGGGTGTTTAATTTGAATAATTTCACTTTTTGAATTGATTTAAAAATTTTCATTAGTTATACATACATTCTACCATGAAAATGAGCTTACCTTTTCTTTGAGTCTAAGTTCGTTGAACATTTCTTCGATTTCTAAGCGCCAGTCTTCTTGCATAGTATGAAAGGATTCCTGAGGGGTTGTCATGAAAGGAGAGGAGGCAATCTCACTGAGTCGATGTAGGATCTCCGAAAATATCGGCCGCTGATGAGGCTCTTGATGCCAGCAGTCTGGAAAATACCAAAAAAATAAAATATTTAAGTCACCACGGTAATTAATTAACATAATAAAGAATCTGTCAGGAAAGTGATCTTCTACACCTGTAGTTGTATCTATCTAATTAGGACAGTGATCAAGTTGTATCTATCCCATCAGGAAAGTGATCTAGTTTTATCTATCTAATCAAGAACCTTTTTAATGGCGCAGTGATGATCAGCCCGATACCCTGACATGATCATTGTGGAAGTCGTCTATAAGATGATATGAATATCTGGATCGCAATGTATTTACATACATCGATACAAATTGTACGTGCATAATAAATATTTCTCTCGGTACAACTACGACAGGAATTTCAAATCTATATCTTCAGATCACCAACACATAGTGTATATAAGAGTGTTTCAATGGCACAGTACGCGGTGGTCGGCCCGATACCCTGACATGATCATTGTGGAAGTCGTCTATTAGATTATTTTGATCTACATATATATATCTTGATCACGTTTCAAAATTTGTTGAGAGAGTATATTATAAATATAAGCAGCCTATAACTCCAGACAAATTAATGAATATGTACCCGCCAGAATATTCTGATAGGTCTCCCATCATTCCTCAGTCCTTAAAGTGACAGATAGATGACCACCTTTAATTCCATTATTAAACACCACTGACCCTGCTATGGGGAGAGGGAGGGGGAGGGGCTAGTAATGATTATCCATAAACTACAACACTATATATAAATAAATATTTTATTAGCCAGCAACCTGATCTTCAACTTTTGAATTCACTGATCTGAATAATCCCCACTGTTCATCGCAAAAAATTGTACTAGCAAGATAATGATTATTGTCTTGAATTAAAACTACCTCAGAGCTAGATAGACTCCAACCATATGTGTTCTTTTGACATTCTAAAGAGTAGGTCACAGTGACCTATTTTTCCTATTGCTCATTAAAACAAGGTATATATATATAAAGTATTGGTATATGCTGCCCATACAAAGTTTATTGATCCTGATGAAAAAGTCCTGAGAAATATTTATGGCCAGTGTACAGAGACACATCGACGACTCGATTATCAGGTATATTATACTCGGGGGCCACCAAAACTCTTTTGCTGCAAAAAGCAGACTTCATTCTGTTTCAGAGACAAATCGACAACTCGATTATCAGGTATATTATACTCCAACAAAACTCTTTTGCTGCAAAAAGCAGACTTTCTTCTGGTATCATTTGCCAATAATTACTTTTTGGAAAACTTAACTTGATCTGAATTCGGAACGGCTGACATACAATCATAGGTGATGCTGATAAGGTTACGGAGCTAGATTGAAATTTCAGCACATATTGTTACACAAATGCCACTAAGTCCAATTATAAAGTAGATCCCATCCGGCTAAAATTACTTACAGAAACTTTGTATATATTCATTGATTTACTCTCTGCTGCAGATAATTCCAAACTCTAATTATCTTTCACACTTTCGGAATGATTGGAATTCCTGTATTGCTTGTAATTGATTTAGGTATTTTTGGCTTGAAAAGGTTTTTTTTATTCAATAAAATATAAATGAGACAATAAATATGTTGTAGTGCTAGATTGGTACGATATTTGGTTAAATAATAAAATCTATAAACAAGAGATAGGATTTTGAGAGCAAGATTTCATTTTCTGTATAATAAAATCATCTGGTTCTAGATTTTTACATTTATAATAAAAAAAAAATGTTTTCAACTCTGAGCTTTTAACATTCAAAAATTAGGAATGATATTAATGTAATAAAGAGGGATAAGATTATGTCTAGAAACTATTTTATATAATTTTACACTGCACCTCCAAGGCCACTTTCCACAAGAATAAATGCAGTAATGTACATTGTATATAGGTAACTCTCCAAAGGTAACTCTGATAAATCTGTACAACAGGTTAATTCAGGCATTCACCAAACATACATATTAACACATATATCCAGTACATGTAGCAGGTAAAAGTATCCATAGTTACACCTCCAGGCCGAATATTCCTCATTTTAATTACCTGGTGAAATCAATCAAAAGGTATTATAATGCAAGACATGTATATATATGCTATGTCTTATATTAACACACAGACATCCTCCGGAGATTCAAATGTCAGGAAACATCGTAGGATGTACTTAGTCCTACCGCCTGGCTTGTCCAATGTCGAAGCACAGTGGCAATATAGGCATACAGTAGATAATTATATAATGGAACTTCTCACGAATGGCCATACAGAAAAAATCATTGCCAGACAACCTTGGAAGAAAGGAAGAAAAAAAACAATATCATACCTAATACATTCTACATACCTGACATAAGTTTAGCGAAGAGTCCTGGACAGGTGCTCGGTATAGGGAGGGTGAGTTTGTTCACGGCCACACCATAGGCCACGCCCAGAGCGTCGATGCCCTTGTACGGCGTCTCGCCAGTCAGTAGCTCCCAAAGGACCACGCCATAGCTGGAAAAGAAGACAAAAGGTATTGTGTTAACATGTCCTACCATTGACTCATGCCAGGACAGAAATCGGCATGCCAGCCAAGGCAGTTTCGAATCAATACCAGTCTGTTTTTGACAGATGCCAATTGCAATATCCCAATCATACACTGTTTCATACTAAGCCACAGGGTACCGGTCTCCCCATGGAAAATCATTATAAGTTTGATTTCAAATATGTTTATGCTCTAAAATGGAAATTTCTCAAATCTTATCTTCTACTGGTATATAACAAAAGACATCAAAATTGTTTTCCTGATGATACGGCCACAAGAACAACAATCTAAGCATGGTTCAAAGAGCAGGCACCGCCCCACGATTATAAAAAGAATATTACCTAATGAACTTTTGTAACGATTTTAATAAAAGTTTTGTGATTAAAAGTTCTGCCATGAAAGGAACATGTATTTGAGTTTGTCAGATGACCATATGGCCAGGATGAGAGGTTTAAGGAAATAACTTAAAATACAAAATGTAAGAAATGACAGAGTCAAATGGGGAAATGAAATTGAACTTATATATTTACAATGACTATTAATTCAACTTTGAAGCTGTTTTTAATGATCGATTACAGCACATGTATTGGTGCATTGTGTCAACTTTGTAGATAGCAGCGCTAGCACTGTCTGGCTGAGAGGGACGACAATGCAAGTAATCACTCCACATAATTAACGGTTTTCTTTAAATTACTGCTGGCTTAACTTTCTGATAGAAATATTATTATATTATTGCTGAGGGATACACAATCATCGTATGTGTCATATGAATTCTCTAGCTGTGACAGTCCTATAACAGTATATACGTACTACAGAGAACAAAAACTTCTTCATATTTTAAGATAGCAATTCATTTTTTTTTCTTTTTTCTTTAGCTATTTTAATTAAGATGCTTAATTTTTTCATGCAAAACATTTTCTTGTTGAACTTAATTAAACAACATGTTTTCTTTCGAAAAGTAATAATTTTTGGTCAAATTTTGAGCTTACCCACAGGTTACAGTTATAAAGTAGAAAATGTCTGTAAGACATAAATGCCCCACTAGCTATAGTACTTGACACCCATGGCCAGACACAGTTTGGTGAGGATCGCATCAGATATATCCTGTGATAAGCTAGTTATACACTGCATCGGGATAGGAGGAGAGGGGACGTGGCAGGACGGGACGGGACGGGACGGGACAGATGGGACAGGATGGGACAGGACTGGACAGGACGGACGGACATGGGTAACACTATATGCCCTCCCATTTCATGGCGCGGTATGAAAAGAATTTTTCCTGGGCTGATGCATACGTCATCACTTTTGAAATATATATGCATTATTAAACCTAAAACAATCAACCAAGAAGCTAAGAGGTAAACAATATTAAATCATCAATAAGTACACCAACACTTTTCACCTATAAATAGATTCTAGCAACACTGCCAATGTCTGAATCTTGAGTTTCCATAATGACAGAGGGGGAGGGGAGTGTACGTAACACCAGGGGTTTTGCTAGCAGATTTCAATAACATTGAAATACATCTGTACCCTAACAAACCACTCTCCTCAGGTCATATTGATTGTAACCCTATTGTTTTATACACAAATAGCTTATACATAGCAATATATACAGTGTTCATAAAATATGAATGAAATCACACCACTACTGTAGAGCCTCAGAAGTCAATATATATTGATACAATAAATTCTGCCTGAGATGCAGGATTGGTTTCCTCGCTAAAAGTTCAAATGTTATCAAGGTTTAAATCAGATTCCGATTCCACGTTAAAATTTCATAAACAGCAAGTAGATTTTAAGCAACTACAGCGACTGGAGATCTAGTGTAGATTTGAAAAAAAAAAAAAAAAAAAAACACTAACCAGATCTAGAGTAAAATAAGACATTATAAGTCAATCATCTAAAGCACTTCATGTAGCACTTTCTGAAGTACTTCGATTTCTCTGATGTTTCATTTTGTTTTGCTGGGTATTATGGGTAACTCCTAAACACTTTAACAGCCAGGGTCATTATAAGACAAAGTCTCCCTGATGTAGTAGCTGGTGGCTACCGCAATGGACAACATACAGGATGTTCATTACACTATTGCATAAAGCGTCTTGCCAAAGGGCATATAGCAATGAAAGAGCACTGGAAAGTCTGTTCTCAGCTCCAGGAGAAACACAATAAGCCTTATTAGCTCATGAATCAAGTAGTTATTTATATCTATAGTGTTTTAGCTGTACATGTGCACCTAATCGACTATCGACTAACTAACATCTCTCATCACCTTATAAAGCACAGCATCCAAACAACCCAAAGCAAAAATTCCAGCCCTCTCAAGAGCTTTAAACTACAAGGTACTGTTCAGAGCTTAAAATTAATACAATGTACATCTTATGTGACGGACCAATCTTCATAGCATTGAAAATAATCCATTGAACCGGTACCCTTGGCCAATGAAACCATGAATTAGTTCAATGAGTTTTTTGCTTTTATTGGAAAGCTTAAGATAGATGAAAATTTACCATTACTGAACAAAACATGAAATCTTGATCATATATATACAGCAGAATATAAAGAGATATAAGTTTAATTGACACCTCCGAAATTTTGAGATTACGATCACATGGTATGATAAATATAGCCATACCTCCAGACATCACTACTTTTGGAGAACGTGGAGGTTTTGATGACTTCATGGAGCCATCCAGGCATATGTGCCTGCGGCAGACATCCGGGTGGTTCTTGATACTTCTCGCGCTAATCCAAAATCTGTTATCTTCAAAGTTTTCTTCTCCAATGAATCACTTAGAATCTTTTCTTTTAAGAGTACTGAAACAGATAATCAGTTTTGTTGTTGATTTTTTTGTTAAAATTATATACAGGTACTTGAAAGCTTGAACTATCTATATACCAACATAAATACAACATAAACACATGATGTAAGAGTAATTATGGTATTAACTAGTGTTAATCTAACAATGATCTTAAGGTCTTGAATGATTCACCACAGGGTTTTTTTCTGAGGGCTTTATGGGTTTGTTAATGGACCCCATTCCCGATTGAAATTATCTCATATTTAAGCCAAGTTATCAAAATTTGCAGTTTACTGCAGAAAAAAACTTTCCAAATTCACCAATTTTCTTCTCAAAATAAGACAAAAAGGCCCCATCCCTGCAACAGGAATGGAATGTCAAGTAATAAGGATTCTTCTCTCCATATTGCTCTCTACATATAACTGTAATCATAGTATTCTTAATACGTATTCGTAAAGCATCCCCCTCCAATATGCAATGGCCTCATCAGGGATCATCCTCATTTAATTATATAACAACCACAATGAATTAATATTAATAAAATTCTACAGCTATAAATACCTCCTCCGCCATTAATCTTGGGATTCCCCCACCCTATATAACAGCCATGATGAATGGCCCACATATTTAGACTCCTTATTTGGAATACAAATGACTGGAGTTGATTATCCTATATTGATTTTTTTCTATGGAGGCAACCCTTAAGTTTTACACAAAGTCATTCACAAATTGATTTTGTGTAGATTTTAGAAAAAGAAAAAACCTAGCTGGTGAAAAGAGGCAATGTTTGTTAAATATACTTCAGTATGTCTATAGATAGCTGTGCAGTTATATAATGTAAGCTTTTATATACCGTAGGTACTACAATTTTTGAGCAAACATTTTTTTCACTTTTAGCTACATGTAGGTATTGGTTGAAATGGTTAAAGACGGATAAATAACTAATATAAGATCAATGAAATTATGGACATTAACTGATTCATGACATATACATTTTCTTCATATATATGCTTGTTAACAAATTTGGCAGAGCATTAATATTATATGATACATGTGCATGACATGAATATTTGACAGACTCACAAGTACCTCATTCAATATTGACTTCGATAGTATTTATCAATGTACATGATGTATATGATCATGAATAATTAGTGATTATCACTGACACTGATTTTAGTAGTTAATATCGAAAGGTCAATGCAATTTAAATCAATTCTGTAGGTACGTAAGACGGACCCATGGCCAGGCCCCAAGTATATTTGTGGAAGTTCTAGTGACAAGTAGTACATGTACAGAGGAGATCAAGATCAGGCTCGATCAACTTTTTCTTTGATGTAGCTATATAGGTCAAATGTCAAAATGTAGGTCAAATGTCAAAATGTAGGTCAAATGTCAAAATGTAGATCATTCTATTGTCTCATGATCACCTAATTAAGATGTGCAAGCCCCGGTATGAAGTTTCAGTGACAACTCATTATAATGGAGCAGAAACAGATTGACCACCTTTTTCTTTGATATACAGTGGAACTTCGTTAACTCGAAGTCGACGGGACCACGAAAAAACTTCGAGTTATCCGAGTGTTCGAATTAAGCGAGTTATCGTTTTTGGTGAAAAGTTTGGTCAATATTTGTCAACATTATATAATCATTATAACTTCGCTCTGTCGCTCATCAGTTTAGTGTGAAGACTGGTCAATACATGTAAATATATATGTAATGTTTCGTTATGTCACTTGTTATTTGGTGTAGTTTTGCCGATATACAGTCACGATAAAGTTTCTTTCACTTAGTCATTTCAATAACGATCTGATGTGCAAGTCATGTTTGCAAAAGGTAAACGATAAAACGGAATTCGACAAAATAACAAGTTATTAATGTCAAAACAAATAACCGTTTAAGTTTAACACAGATTGCATACAAAACGTAACAGAACCATTACCTTTATTGGACATATATAAAATACTGTTTGATCGGCCTACTTTTTATTGATAACCACGCCATTTCCATGTGTATTAGCACCGGAAGTTGGGCTGCGCATGTGCGTATAAAATGTTACTGTAACTGAGTTGGCGTTTTATCCGATTTAATAGACAGCACTGACCGTTACAGTTGTACTCTGAACACCTCGGCAGTAATTACGCTATTGTTTCAGCAGTTTAAAGATTTAATAGGCGCCGGTGACTGTGTCATTTTACACCTGTAAAAACATCAGCCGGGTAGATCTACCGGTGTGTCAGAGATTAGTTCCGCTTGAGCGAACGGGTAGATGAGTTGTTGACTATCGTGTGTACTGATATCGGCGACCGCCTTGGGAAATTACCTGATGTAAGTAAAGCAGTACTTTTTATCACCAAGACTTGTTGTTATAAGATTCAACCGACAATTTCTTTCATGAATTTATGAAACACTTATAATAGCATGTAGGTTAGTAGTGCCGATATGTTCAGTATTACAAACGGAATTTAGCTCTTAAAAAATGTCGGCGTTTGCCACCGATCGACGAAAATTATACTTCGAGTTATTCGAACATTTCAAGTAGGATTTTTATTGTTGGGACCAAATTTTTACTTCGTATTATCCGAGTTTTTCGAGTTATCCGAATTCGAATTATCCGAGTTTTTTTTACTAAGATAAAGAGAGAATTCGGCCGGGACCGGCGAGGTACTTCGAGTTAAGCGGGGTATTCGAGTTATCCGAGTTCGAGTTAACGAAGTTCCACTGTACATGTATACCAAAGGTCAAAATCTAGGTTAGAGTGACCTACTTTTGATACATGATATGGCCATCTCCTCACTGGGGTGAACCCATATGCCCCAAGGTATGAAGTTCCACACAAGTACTACAGTAGCTATCTGTACAGTTTAACAGGACCGAAAATCATATGATAGGTATATACATATATACATATAACCAACTTTACTGGATATAAATCCACGCCCTTGTTCCCAAAGCTCCCTTTTCATTTTTTTGCAGAATCATACATTTCAAAGTAATAAACTAATTTGGCTCACAAATGAACGCTCTTGAACTTTAATACTGCACTTTTACACTTGAGTAGGGGGGCTTATTTGAGGATAAATACGTATACTATAAACAGTATATAGATGGATACTGCTATGGAAATGTTTTTTTTTGCCATGAGGGGAACAGGTTAATGATCAGAGAAACTTCATCATTGTTTTTAATATGGATCCCAATCTTCAATATGTAGGCATAAAGAAACACCAACAAACAATGAACTTGCCTGAGATAAGGGGCTGTGTATAACATTTTATTCAATATACAGTATATATAATTATGAATTAAAAAATCAAGTGCAATTTAATGGGAACATTTTTCAAGTTTAAAAGGAAGTAATTTCTTACTCTCATAAATCTTAAATTATGTCCTAGGAAAGAGAAGCAATTTAGTCTGAGGTCATTGACCACAAATATAATATATTCATCAAACAAAAAGCAGCCTTAGCCAACAATGCAAGCAACCCTATCATCTTTCCTAGTCCTTACATTACGGAGGTAATGACCTAGTTCCCATACACTATAATGTATATAGTCGGATGGGTTTCTCAGCCATGCAAACTTATCTTTTTCCATACTGATCCCGATCAGCAAGAGTTTAGACTTGCAATTGCCAAACAGACATGAGAATGAAACCGCAGGGTCACGGTGGCGGAGGTGTGTTTGATTAATCCCTTACAAATTAAAGTACACAAACTTTTTGATGTACCTCCACTTGTCTTCATGATCAGTTTCAGTATATATGTTAAACCATATATAATGGCTTACAAGTCTGTTCCAAACCAATTTTATATCGTAGATCTGTCTTCGGTAGATTATGATTATTTATAGTAGATTTCATATACCTGATTATAACTTGAAGAAGAAATGCTATAATTTATATATTATATAATTAGCACATGTATACATATGCATGTGCATGTATAACATTGATTACATCCCGTTTGGTCTAGTTTTAGTATTGTTTAAACGTCCTATCAACAGCTAGCTATAGTATAGGGTCCTTTAAGACCTGCTCTGTGTGTGAGATATGCATGTGTGTACGTGTGTGTACGTAGTGTATATGTACATGTGTGTATGTGTGTGTAGTGTATATGTACATGTGTGTATTTTAAGATCAGAGGCTGCAGTATGTTTGTGCTTTCTTCTTCTATTGTGATAGTAGTGTGGACCTAATGCCAACTTTATAGTGCTACCTCACTGAAGCATACTGCTGAAGACACCCAGCAGGACAACCCAACCAGTGTCACGTTACTACATTTGGGGAACCAGGCCTGTTGTCCCACTCCTGAAAATGCTGAGCCCTAATATAACATAATATATGCACTGGAGTAGCGTATGTGCAACTTCAATTTTTTATAGCTATATAGATATATAGACTTTCATATGTTTTGGCCAGCAGACTGAACCCAAAGCCTTCCTCACAGGGCCGGGGCAAACACTCAACTAAAGGCCAAATGTGCGGGAGTGTCAAGGGAGACATTAGGAAGAATAAAGTTGCTACCTTAAGAATTAAAGAAGAAAACCCTAATTTAGTTGCCTCTTATTATAATTATACGACCATACATTGGGCCGGGGCAGTCAATGCGCATGACAAGTAATAACATATATAGAACTAATTTCTGGAACCTCTGCCATGTTTCAGCTTTTTACATTATGTATAGAGTGTCTAAATTATTTCACTAATCATGAAAATATTGAGCATGTACATGTTTATTTCTATTTAATATAATCAGCATTGATTTATAAAAAAAGTTCAAAAAGTTAAAACAAAATTTTTGAAGTAAGCCATCTTTCAAAACTTACATATATATACAGTGTATATTAAATATTGGCATCATTTTTATAAAATTGGCCTTTCAAAAGTAAAATTGATTATTGAATTAGATTGTGTCAAGTCAATTGAAGTTTAATCAAAATTTCAGACTACTTATGGACAATCATTATACATTATATATCTCTAATATACCTTTTGAGCCAGCTGCCTGTGCCCTAGCCTGCAGGCAGAAAATTGTTGGTGCACATATGCTTGTAAACAAATGCATGTAGAACCGCATGTAGACATTGAAAACAATATACAGACGTAAAAGGAGTTTCTATTTCATATTGTAGCATTCAGTACTCACAAAACGAGTCTTTTGAAGGGTGGAGCATTATAGAAGTGAAACACACACCAACCTCACAATGAAACTGATACTGTTTAAGCTTTGTATTCATGAATACAGGTAAACTATACATATAGACTATATATAGAACTTAACTAGTCTGTTCAGGAACAATTATCAGATGTAATCAACACAAACCTGGACAAAACTTTCCTAGCTCATAAATAACCTTTGAAAAAAAAAAAAAAAGAAGAAATCTTATAAGCAGATATATATATTTACAAAAAAAAAACAACAAAAACTTGGTGGTTTATTATTACAATGCAGAGGTATAAACTGGCGTTTATATAATTTATAATCAACGCTAGACATATACTCTATATAATAAAGTTAATGAAACATCAGAATACTATATGTAATACATACATATATATATACAGGAATTTTGACATAATTGACTAATTACTGATTATACGATTGGTTGATCATCAATGTCACAATTTTTTTCACAACATTTGAATGGGATCGATGTTGCTAAATTTTCACTTTTATTCTTTTCATTTATCATTAATTATATATACAGCATACTAATTAGCATACAGTTTTATTTCAAAGATATTTACCTAATGTAAAAGATCAACAAATCACTTCTTCATAATTATTACCATGACAATTACATGTACATTAACAATAATCAATTATGGAGTTTATGTAATTAGTTACTTATAATCAACCATCTGAACACTAAATACGGGGGCACTTTAAATTTGATTCCTATTCAAAAAAATTTGAACTATAAACTTGATTAAATTTACAACATGTGAAACTATATGAATATCACTAGTACTCTTATTGACCAGGATGAAAGCATAGGGTATATGTGCTATATTTATCTGGAGAAAACCCACGCAGTGACCCCAGATACCTTTACATCTAGATCTCCTTCCTGGAAATCGAACCCTGGTCTCATATACTGGTATGTAGTAAAAAAAGGATTGCATTATCATGACCACTGTGCCATCATCCATATTTATTATAACCATCAGTTATAATTAAATACAATTTTTAAAAAAAAATAAAATATAGTTAATTGTATTGTGTAGTATGTATGTATACATGCTTACAAATTAAAAGTACAAGTTATTATATAGGTGGAGCTTCAAGTTAGTAATCTCTGCATGTTGAGTGTACAGAAACCCGAGATGGCTATATGCTTGAGTCAGTACTGATGCATTTAGTGTACACCCATAGTATATTTCTATTACTTCCCCACTAAACAATCAGGGGTGTTCACTTTTTCCCAGGATAAGCTTCTAAATATACCATGTACATCAATCTGTTGCCTCTATACACAGTTGTATACTAAGTTGGCAAGTTTGTAGCATGAAGTACCCCCCTAGCTACGTATACGTATACCACATTATTGGGTTTTCATTAAAGATCGATAGTACTAGTACTTTAGTATTATACAGTATGTACACTATTGTAGATATATAGCTACAATGAATAGTATACATAATTTAACATAAGTCTGATCATGTACATGTTGCTGTGAATCTTTTAATGCAAAAAATACTTCACTGACAATTATGAAAAGCTAGAAAGAGAAATCATTTGCAGTTTTTCCTGGGTATACATTATGTATTGCCTCGAAAATTTGACAATTTACTTGTCTGTACTGTCGTTATTATTACTTGACATATATATATATATACACCATTTGTTTAGCATGGAAAATCATATAACTGTTACATGCAATGTAATAAAGGGGAAATTTTTACAGGCAAATTATGTAAACTGGGAAAATTTTAATGAAAATTACTGTTTTAATGAAATTGATATATATACAGTGGAACTTCGTTAACTCAAACTCGGAAAACTTTAATACCCCGCTTAACTCGAAGTACTTCGTCAGTCCCGGCCGAATTCTCTCTTTATCCTAGTAAAAAAAAACTCGGAAAACGCGAATTTGTAAAACTCGAAAAACTCGGATAATACGAAGTGAAAATTTGGTCCCAACAATAAAAATCCTACTTTAAATGATCGAATAACTCGAAGTTTCATGTTTGTGTCCAACAACGATCGGTTGTAAACGCCGACATTTTTTCAACATCAAAATTCCGTTTGTATCTACGCGATTATAAGTGTTTCATAAATTCATGAAAGAAATTGTCGGTGGAATCTTATAACAATAACTGTCAGTGATAAAAAGTACTGTTTTACTTACATCAGGTAATTTCCTAAGGCGGTCGCCGATAATAGTACACACGATAGTCAACAACTCATCTACCTGTTCGCTCAAGCGGAACTAATCTCTGACACACCGGTAGATCTACTCGGCTGATGTTTTTACAGGTGTAGAAATGAAAAAGTCACCGGTGCCTATTAAATCTGTAAACTGCTGAAACAATAGCGTAGTTACTGCCGAGGTGTTCAGAGTACGACTGTAACGGTCAGTGCTGTCTATTAAATCGGATAAAACGCCAACTCAGTTACAGTAACATTTTATACGCACATGCGCAGTGCCAACTTCCTGTGCTAATACACATGGAAATAGCGTGGTTGTCGGTAAAACGTAAGTTGGACTATGAAACACTTTTTTATATGTCCAATATAAGGTTATGGTTCTGTTACGTTTTACATATAATCTGTGTTAAAATTAAACGGTTATTTGATATAACATTAATTGTTATTCGGTTGAATTCCATTTTATCGTTATTCCTTTTGCAAACATGACATGAACATCATATCGTTATTGAAGTGACTAAGTGGAAGAATCTTTATCGAGACTGTATATCGGCAAACTACACCAAACTAAGAGTGATGGAACGAAATATTACATATACATTTACATGTATTGACCAGTCTTTACACTGAACTGATGAGTGACAGAGCGGAGTTATAATGATTATATAATGTTGACAAATATTGACCAAACTTTGCACCAAAAATGACAACTCGCTTAATTCGAACACTCGGATAACTCAAAGTTTTTTCGGGGTCCCGTCGAGTTCGAGTTAACGAAGTTCCACTGTATACATGTAATATCTAACCAACTTTTTTGTGCACATACAGTATATACATGTACTTGTACTAAATACTTAACTATTATCTATATATAGACACATAACTATTTTTAGCTTTACAAGAATTTGAATATATATAATACACACACATCATGACATAAGTATCAATTTTGTACTTTTTTCTTAAATATTATTATATGTACACATGTATGCATGTATAAAGAGGGGCCAAGGGACAAAATTTATGCATGTTTGATTATTTGCCTTTTTTTTTTTCCACATGCTTTTTATGTGCAATTGCAACTTGTCACAAAATTCTGTGAAGTTTAAAAGTTCATTTTTGGGAAATCAATGGAGTGTGTTTCTGTTTGAAATCATTAATTTGTATCAAACATGCATTTTTATAACAGGAGGTGCAGTATTGTTACACTTGTATGTATTTATTCTTAAGAAAACTGGCATGGTCAATATAAATATTTATGGCTGTATCATGGCTATGGTCAGGTCATAGGTTGCTATCTATTAAGCGTAATTATATAGCTTCAATCATACATTCACAAAGTTCAATCATGATCATTAGTAAGGCATGCCGCGGTTTGAATGTTTCCTACATAGGTTGATCATGAAAACATTGCATACATGTCGGTTTCAATCTCATGATCTCTCATTCAATTTGCTGTGTATACGTGTACATAAATTTAAAGTACCTGGTGAATTAAATTAGTTTCATGCAGATGTTATTGATGTACGTGGGATCATTGATCATTATCTGATGAACTTTCATGATTGACTATACACTGCTCTATGCATAATAAAACCATGCATATATATATGTATGGGGAAAATGTGAAATTTCATTTCGGTGAAATTTTTGTATTCATTCTTATACCATTCTGAAGCAAAAACAATTCAATTAAGTCAAGGACTGAGGTAAATTCTTTGGAGATATATATATATATATTCATCCAGGCAGATCAGTGAGGTAATATAAGTTACTTAATTACCATGTTTCAATTAGCACCCATCCTCTTTGGGGCTGTGCTTATAATTACAGAGGCTGGTGCGTTTATCATAATTAGGTCGAATACGTAACTTATAATGATACACTATTTATATGCTAATTAATAGACTAATCAGTGCCTATTTTTCTCTGACTTCTGCAGTCTCGCAATGCAATCAAATGCAAAAGTGCATGCATTCATGGTCAAAACCAAACATTTAATACAGTCAACACACTGATCATGACTACGTACACTGTAGCCCGAGTTTCCTCGGGCCCTGACACCATGTCTGGTACAGTACTACTATATATATGAAAACGTGGAATTCTCCGACACATTTGTTGACGCCGAGATTTTGGTGCAAACACAATCAAATCGGGCGTGACATAACACCTACCTTACATATATGGATAAATGAGATATTCAATAAATTTATTTACCCCAGAACACCCATTTAGTTCTATCTATGTGTTTTATTCCGTCAGTATAAACCCTCGCTTTACACAAGTCAAAATTTCATGGGCTACTTAAACAGCAACCATGGCAAGATCTATCTGTATCACAATGAATATATCACTGAATTATATATACTGATCACGACAAAGAAGTGACAGGATGGTCATCATGTAAGCTTGCAGACGGAGCTAGCTAATTAACATATTTTTTTATCAATGTGTGTACAATAATTACATAGCTGTTGCAGTATATTCATGTTGACGGGTATATGTGTACAATGAACTGTATATACATTCTGACAGAACTGTGCATGCAGTACCATCTGATGAAAGGAAGGTTTATTTTGTTCAAAATAGAGACAGCTCACGACTTGACAGGATCCAATAGAAGGATATTGTTTTCACGAAATGAAGTTGCTCATATATGGATGCATGCAGATTCTCACAGACTTTCAACGAATCTACCAACCTGATTCTATGATATCACAAAGTTTCAAATTCAATGTAAAGATACAAAATGTATAAATTAAAACACATTAATCACCCCTGTCTAATTTTCAGAATATCTATCAATCAGATGTTTTTGAAAAGGAATCAACTGGTACTGTGAAGTGTAAGATTGTACTCCGTAATGACAATTGCAAATCAAGCATTTTTTCCCCCATCTCTACCAATTTCAAACTGAAAAACTCAGCTTCAGTTTTATTGTTGCTGAAGAGAGACCAGTAAATTTGATTTATTGTATCATACATGTACACTTTATACAGGTCTTCAAGTGTAGATACTCTACATATTTTGCTGGTTATTGGTCTGATGAAGGTGGGTTTAGTTCATCAGTTGTCACCAAATTGTCACAAATAAAATTTATCATAGGTTGTGATAAAAAACCTGTTTCTTTATATGACACATGATATCATAATTTAAAATCAATCATAAATGTTAATAACAATTATTGTTAATAGTAAGTAAGTGTCAGAACAAATGTAATGGAGGCCAATGTAATTTTATCGCCCAGAAAACTGATAACACATACTATAAAATACAGTGACTATACATGCACAATTAACAAAACACTATTCATTGTGAATGTGATATCATTTATACTTGATGTCACTGCAGATGTCACCTAGTTTCGATTCTCTCAGGGGTTTGAGCCGAGAATTCATCAAATATATAGTTAAAAGATCAATTATCAGATCTTCAGCACTGATCTTCGGTTTGATTAATCAATAAGCAAATCTGTAACCTGTCGTTCAGAACTTATTTCTTGAATCATCATTATTTTTCAACTATCAGTTATAGCTAATGATCTAAAATACAGACTTTGATTCAGTCACTGATAACAAGAATGTAAACATGGCATATATATATAATCACCGAATTATAATATGACATTCAAATTGAAATTCTGACCTGGTTTTAACTTTCAAGCATTCACACAAATAGTTAAAAATATTTTTCATTATCAATATAATGATAACATAAATTTCCCCTCAATTTCATGCATAAATTATACAGAACCAGTAATTATAAGATATTTAAATTTTTCATTATCAACATATATAATGACAGTTTTCCTCATTTTCAACCAGTAATTATAAGATAAGGCTTTAAGATAAAGAGTGTGATTTGTGTTGCATTTAAGAAATTACTTATCAGTTATATAGTATACTTACTATTGCTAGATTTGAGGTCACGGTGTATTAAAGGAATAGGAGATTCTTCATGCAGATAATGCATCCCTTTTGCAATTTGTACAGCCCAATCCACAAGAATATCGGGAGGTATCCTTCGTCCATTTAGCACCCTGTTCAGTGATCCTCCCTCCGCAAATTCCATTACTAAACATAAATTTGGTTCTTTCAGACATACTCCTTTTAAAGCTGCTATATTGGCGTGATCTAAAAACCAAAACACAGTAGCTTCCTGACGGACACTTTCAACTGTTGCACTTATGGGTTCATCTGGGTCTTGACGTGCTGCTTTCACAGCAACTGTCTCCCCTTTCCAGACACCCCTGTAAACTTTTCCAAATCCCCCAACTCCGATAACTTCCTCCAGTTGTAATTCATTGAAATCGATTGCAATATCAGGTGGGATAGTATGTTCAATACGATAGTTGTTGGTGACAAAATTACTAGGGAATATTCCGACATGGTCGTCAACCCTGCCAGTCCACCATCCTTCATCTCCGGAGATGTGTTTATCGGTTGATAACACTTCAACCGTAATCCCTCTTCGGAGTGTCAACTCATCTTCTCGTTTTGCTTCATAGTCGAATACGGCAGTCCAGAGACCAGAACCGTTTTCGATCGATCTTCTATTTAACTTTTTATCATGATGTGATGCCATCGAACCTGGCACCGAGGATAATGCACTAGGCATTAGACAATGCCGTGCATTTGTCTCCTCTCGACTCCTCTACAATAAACACCAATGTTGTTGGTGTCTTGGGGTAGGTTCCAACATGCAAATATTCGATGTTTTGGTCGAACAGCACTACCCTTAAATTAGCCATAAGAATATAGTATATGAAATACGGAACGATTAAACTATAACATAACGACATATAACCTGGCATTGTTTGTTTGTCATGGTGAGAAAGGGATCTTTTTGGGTAGATTTTCCCATCTTTTCACACCTTTGTCTACCTCTCAAGTTTGATGAGCCGCCATGTTCATGTACTTTGACCTTGAGGCCATTAGCAGGGTGCGGTATTTGCAATCTGATTGGTTAAAATAAAGTAAGTTCGAAGAAAAATATATCACACTAACATTAAGTGAGATAAATTAAATCGTATAAAATTATCATGACAACTGCGTTTTAATATCAACAATGATTGTATTTTCGCATGGATCACGTTCTAACGAGAGGTCAAAAATTCAAGATGGCGGCGCCCGTCAGAGTGCTTTGGAACACATCAAAGCGTTTAGTTTTGGGGAAATGTAAATTTCCAACGGTATGGTTTATTGTGCGACAAAGAGTGCAGTTTTAGAAGAAGTCTTTGAAAATATTTTATGTGAAATTTCTTGGAACATATAGATAATATAGATACTAAAGATGTATGGTCATTAATGTGTGCCTGAGTACTGGGCTACTTTACATTTACTGACGTTTTGAAACGGGACGAAACGTCTTTACATGGACGTTTCGGAGTGTTTCAACGCCGGTCCATCTAAACTTTACGGTTCATTGACAACTCGCCTAGCGCTTTGGACACTCCCGATGAAATTCTACCACCATCCTGATGTAGACCTACATGTAGCTTAGAATTGCTTCATTAATAGTGTAAAATTTGGCTGAGTTTAAAAGTTGCCCTCAATGGTGTTTGAGTTACTAAGTGTTATTTCATTAAAGTTGATTCTCAATAGACATTGAATCAACCACCACAACAACTTTTTACCTAAGGCACTGACCATTTAACTTCAAGGGGTGGGTTACCGGGTCATTTTTTTTACAAACTCGGTGGAAAACAGTTGATTTTTTCTGCCTAGAATGAAAGGCAAACAATCTTTTTTTCATATCTATTATATTAAACTTCAATAACTCTTTAATTTTTTTACTTTCATTTGAACTTTTCCATTTTTTTTTTTAAATTTTCCAATGGCATTGTGAATATTTTATTTGTTTTGAAAATAAAGTGTTAATATTTGTGATTTCATCACCCGTTGCTATCTATATCAGTTTATAAAAGTTGACCATTCATCCTGTACTTTAATTGATAAGAAGGATATACAGATCTAATGCATGTCAAATATTAACAAAATATCTTGATTGCCCACTTAGTAAAGGGAGATAATTTAGTATTTTTGGTGTGATCAATAAGTTTAATAAAATAAAGCAATATTAGATGTTATATATGCAGATTGAAACAAAACAACCCCTTAAAGTTAAATGGTTGATGTCTAATCGGTGTAAAGTTTATATATATATCGTGTATATATATATATATATGATTATCCTCTCTGCAACTGTGAAGTCGTGAAATCGAGTGATAATATCAAGATGCATCAAAATTAAAGAAGCTAAGAAGCTTACAAGGATTTTGCATATTATACCCAATGGGAACTAACTAGTCCCCTCTGTTGGCAGATTTGCTTTTTGTTTTCCTACAATGTATGAGGCTGATTCTATTGAAGAGCTTATCAGAACAGAGCTCTGACCTTGCAAAGTCCTTCAGTTTTACCTACAGCAGGTATACTGTTGATGTGTTTAAATAAAAGAAGCTTCGTTGATCATGTTGATTCATATATATTATACCCTGTATAACTTGAAATCAATGACACTACAGACTCTTTAACATCAGCCGCTTACCTTTATCTAAAGGTACTTAAAATGTAACCAGCAGAGGGCAACTTATAACTGAGCCGTTTGATGAGCGTGACTATTTCAATTTCCCAATTGTTGAATTTCCATTTCTAGATAGTAACATCCCTGCTTCCCCTCCTACTATGTTTTATGTTCCATTTGATTTGATATTCAAGAGTTTGTTCCCATTATTGCAATTCTCATGGTTCATGTTGACTACTGATGGCTGGCAGCAAGTGGCCTGATAATAATTCATGAACTGCTTTGAGATGACTTGATATAGCAAGATTTAATTAGAACTGGTAACATTATTTATGGACAGTTAAGATTATTACTGCAGGATATACGTACCATTTCTTTCTATTTCAGAGATGTCTATCATCAACATCAGTAAACAGTCAGTGCTCTCCTCTACAATATACAGATTATCAAGTTTCCAAGGAAGACTTCAAATATGTTAAGAAAATTTTGCCCCCAGAAACTGTTCCTGAACCACCAGAAGTCACTAAACCTACACCATCTGGCTGGGTGCCACAGAGAGGTACGTATGTCTGAAGTTAGAGTCCATCCATCCGTCCTTCCATCTGTCATTCCTCTAGCTATCTTGTGCGGACTCTTCTACACCATGTATATAATTGTCACTAGTACTGAGACTTTGGGTATTCACCTTCACCTTGGTGTGTCATGTATCAAAAGTAGGTCACACTAACCTACATTTTGTCATTTGACCTACATCAAAGAGAAGCTTTATCTTGTCTCTAACTTTCAACTTCATACTTGAGGTATGTGTTCACCATGGTGAGGTGGCCATGGTGTGTCATGTATCAGAAATAGGTCACATTGACCTATATTTTGTCCTTTGACCTACATCAAAGAAAAGGTTTGTCCAGACTCAACTTTCAACTTCATACTTGGGGTGTGGGTTTGCCTTGGTGAGGCGGGGTATCCATCATCGGAACCCACGGTTAATTGAACTACACTGCGCCACACTTTATTTTCACCTGTGGGTCAGCTCAGTGAAAAGTCAAAATAACACTTTCAGAATAAGAACTCTTCAGGTTTTGAGGGGAAAATATTTAAAAGCACATGTAACAATAATTGTCATTGCTATTTCTCAGAATGGTCATGGTGGATCTTTCTCAAATGTTCCCCTTTGTTCCTATTTGTGTATACTATATGTTGAGAAGATTGGTAAACAAGATGGCTGAGAGGTGGCCATTTTGAATTTTTTAAAGATTATTATCGCTATTCTGCAGAAAGTTATTTCTAGATCTTTGTTCAATATCATAAGTTCTCAAGGAGTTCTTGATGGATTTTTCTTAAGATTTCCCTTGTTTTCAAGTGATTAAGAGGAAGAGGAGAAAAGATATTTTTAAATTTAATTTTCTAATTTAGCCAGAGTTTTCTCTGGCCCTGACACCATGTCTGGTACATGGTATCAGGGCCAGAGGAAACTCGGGCTAAGTCTAATAGGGATACTATAAAAGGTCATGCAATGGTGGGCGCTAAGATTCGTCTGGGATCACTTGTACTATTGCTTTTTCTATCTTTTCAGAAAATGGTGAAAAAGGATATTGGATTCGGCGCACAAAGAATCACATGCTTCCTGTGTACCTAATAGTTAAGAATGGCGGTACAGACCGTGTCACCTCGATCAAAAAAATAGAAGGGAACATTTGGGTAAGGACATCTTATCAGATTGCTAAAAACAAGCATAGTCTACAATAAACTACTTTCACAAAAAATTGTTTTTCATACCAATGAAAATCCGATAAATTAGTGTTAGAATTAAGGTGTCTCGACACTTTATCATTAGCCCTCCACCTCTGGGTTGCGAGTTCGAAATTTACGTGGGGCTTATTCAAGGATAAATATGGTAATATCAGGTTGACCTGATGAAATCAGGTAAAATGATGAATCTACCACAATATACTTGTTTTAACACTATGAACATACTTCTCTTTTTCAACATCTTGTTGCTGTAGCTGTTTGACGAAGACCTCCGGAATGCATTGGAAAAGATGTTGGACAAAAGAATACTGACACAGATTAATGAAGTGACCAGAACTGTTAAATTAAAGGGAAACTATATGAGAGAAGTTGGAGAGTTCCTCGTCAGCCAAGGGCTATAACTCTAGGAAGAATGTGTGAAAAATTGTAGATATGTATACAAGTGTGATCAATTTGAGTCAGAAGTGTAAGTGTTGACAAAGTGAGGGGTGTCAGAGCCTAAGTGTATATGTATAATCGTGTCAATTTATATTAAAAATTTGTTGTGCTAAAATAGAAGGAATAAAAAATGAATAATAAAAAAGTTGTCTGTGATATTTAAAGATATATTTGTCCCTTCATAAGAAGATGACAACAAGATTCCCTGTTTATCCTCAAATAAGCCCCCTCCTCAATTAAAAAATATTTGAGTATAAATATAACAGTTTGGGGAGGGCTTTTATGTATGTGAACCACTTTGAGCTTAATACTCAATAGCATTTTGAAATTGATGATACTGCAAAAAATGAACAAGGGGATTATTTGTGGATAAATACAGTAATTTTCATGGATTTTGTCAGTGTGTACATGATCTGTTTCCATGTATTGTAAAAACAGGCCATCCTGGTTAGTAGAAAACAGCGAGCTGGAGGACAATCAAACTTGATTGGTTTATTCTCCATCCCATGATAACAAACACTTCTAATTATCAAGGTCATGGGTTAAAGATCAAGGTCAATTTGGGTCATTTAACAAAATTAATATCTGCATAAGTCAGTCTGAGGGATATATTCGGACTGCACTATGGATGGTGGATATACAAGAGGATGACCAAGTTGATTTTTAGTTGCCAGTACAGAATACTCGTAGAAATGTCAAAAATCAACATCCTTATCCACAGAATGTTGATTGAGAAATTAAAATTGCAATTTCTACAGCAAGCAGGTACTGTGACTCCACCAATTCATCTTTGCATTAATCTATTTCAATCCATGATCAGTTCTGTGATAACATATATATATCAGTTCTGTGATGAAATATATCAGTTCTGCGATGAAATATATCGGTTCTAGGATAAAATATATCAGTTCTAGGATAAAATATATCAGTTCTGTGAAATATATCGGTTCTAAAATATATCAGTTCTGTGATAAATTATATCAGTTCTATGATAAAATCTATCAGTTCTAGGATAAAATATATCTGTTCTGTGATAAAATATATCAGTTCTGTGATAAAATATATCGGTTCTGTGATAAAATACATCAGTTCTGTGATAAAATATATCGGTTCTGTGATAAAATATATCGGTTCTAAAATATATCAGTTCTGTGAAATATATCAGTTCTGTGATAAAATATATCAGTTTTGTGATAAAATATATACATTTATAGTATGTTGATAGAGCAATCCATATAAACAAAGCAGACAAATAAAGCTGTTTAATACATTTATTCAATTTTCACAATTATACAGAAAAGACAGTACTCTGGCTCACTCCCCTATTCAATAAACTACCAAATGTACCCAGCAATAAACCCATGCCTGGTAATAAGCCCACCCATTTGTATATTGTAGTTCAGTAAAATCTATTTGAGTCAAAGGTTTTATGATGGCCCTCCTGGCTTATTAACAGTGATGGTTTTAATGTAAACATAAAATGTTTGTCAGACATGGAATGAAAACATGGAGGTTGAAATTCTCTATGTATCTCCTAACTTTGTGATATGTTTTTAATGATACAGACCATGTAAATCCCACATTTCAAAGTGATTAGAGATATCAATATTACAGTTTGCATTGTGAATATAACAAAAATATCAGTTCTGTGTAAAATACATCAACATTAATGGAACAAGTATTCCTGCTCACTGAGTACAAACAAACCATTTTTATCCTCAAAGGTTGTCTTTAGACTATTCTTAAGCAAGGCTCTGAACTTGGCTTATATTTGAGCAGGGTTATGGACTCCGATTATATATCTTATTGATCAACTGGCATCACCATAACTACACATAACAAATATGAAAACATTCAAGACACTTAAAAAACAGCAACACAGATTCTGTAAAAAAAAAAAAAAAAAAACTTCTATAAACAAGCATATTCATATTTATCTATGGTAGTGAAAATCACTTTTTTCAGCACATTTGCACTTAATTCGCTAATTTAAATTACGACTAAGCTAACTTCTATTTCTTCAGCACTTTTCACAATTAATTCGCTAGATTATGGCTAAGCTAACTTCAACTTTTTAGCACCCTTTCACAATTAATTTGCTAAATAATGGCTAAGTTATCTTCTACATCTTAGCACTTTTTGCACTTAATGACTCCTTATTTTTTTCTATGATTACAATTTTCCGTAGATGCCTCACCAAAACAATGGACCTTTTCAAATTTGATAACATATGAAAACTTTGAATTCACCAACTGAAGTCAAAATAATTCTTATTGGTTAGGTACGATTCTGTATGCCCCTGCCTTAAAATGTGGGGGTGGGGGACATATAGTGTTACCCATGTCTGTCCCGTCCCATCCCATCCTGATATAATACCTAGCTAATCTCGGGAACTGCTGATGCCGTCCTCAACAAACTGTATTTCGGGGTGTCAAGTGGCAGCGGGGGCATTTACGCCTTCTAGACATTTTCTAGTTTATAAATAAAAGGCCAGAAGGATGTCATGTATTTTTTACTTGGATATACCATGGGTATAAATATTTGTTTATTTAAGTGAGACATAGAGAAATCAAACAAAATGATCTGTATCAGTATGATGAGAAACTAAGGAAAATGGTGTATATAGACAAACAGATATACTTTGAGAAACAATAAATAAATAAAAACAGAAACTAAGCTAACTTTTAAAACGCATCAGGAAAAAACCCAAAATATCTATATATAGTGAAATCAAGCAAAATATGAACATTTATTGAGCGACAAAACATATCAATAATATGATGAAAAATCAAACAAAACAAATGCAATATCACAAAAAAATGTCATACTACACAGAGTAACCAGACACTGTATACAACTGTGCACATTATATAGAAAATAAAGTAAGTGTAAATGATTATACGAGAAAATATGTTAAAATTATATCGCACATTCTTTTCTGTGACTTTGAAATTTCATCTGGTTTTGTCAAGGTATAAAAAAATGTGTGTATGATTGTTAATCTTTTATTCTAGATCACCGGTATCACTAGATTTGATCAAGGCTAAAACAAAAGTTTATGAGAAGATAGAATATACAAGAGCCTCCATGATGGGCCTGTATTGCTCACTGGGATATAAGCAACTCAATAGGTTAGGTTATCATTTGTAATACATAACTAAATTAAGACCCTGTTCAAAATATTCTTTGGAGCTGAAAATCTAGGGTATCCTATGATGACACAGGTCCTTTGGAACTGAAAATCTAGGGTATCTCAAGATTGACAGGTTCTTTGGAGCTGAAAATCTAGGATATCTCATGAAGACACAGGTTCTTTGTAGCTGAAAATTTAGGGTATCCTATGATGACACAGGTCCTTTGGAACTGAAAATCTAGGGTATCTCAGGAAACACAGGTTCTTTAGAGCTGAAAATCTAGAGCATCTCATGATGACACAGGTCCTTGGAGCTGAAAATCTAGGGTATCTTATGAAGACACAGGTTCCTTCTGATTTCCACCAATATCTTACTATGAAAATCAATGTTCCTAGTTATTTTTTACAATCATTATAATAAAAGAGTTATTTCCCAAAATATCAAAGGAAATTCTAAAGAGTAAACATTTAATATGGCTTAAGGACTGATTTTTTTTATGACAGTAAAGCAGTTACACTTTTACTACTACATAACTTAATTAATAAAAATGTTCAGTTTTCGCCCATAAGGCAAGGTAAAACCAAGAACCCTTGGATTTGAAAGTAAGTTATTTTTAATGCATTATAACACAAACGTAAATGCTAACGATACTAAAATATCAAAGATCATTGTAAATCCATCTGATGATAGGCATAATATACACATTAGGAATCCATTTACAAATTATTAACAAGATATCTGAAGGATTCTAATGAGTTAACAAAACTTAAATTTGAGTCTAACTTGTCCTGTAAAAAAAAGAAAGTAAGAAATCATAATAAGTCGCACAATAAATAAAAAGAAAACTAAAAAGAATTCATTTAAAAAAAAAAGGAAAAAAAAAGGAAAGAAAAAAATGGGACTAAAATAAAAATAATGATATCAATAGATAATGTGAATTCTGTTTATTTCCTTAACATGACACAAACATAACTGTCTTAAATGGCAAGTAAGACTTTCAGTAAGTATAACATCCCAACAAACTCAAACAATTTAAGTAAAGCCTGGTAAAGTCTTCAATAAGTTCAGCATAATAAAATTAAAGCTATTACTAGAAACAAAACATGAAACTGAACTGATCAAGCAAAACAAAATTATGATTATTAGCAACAAAAATAAACATCCTTTCTTGAGAATATATTTCAACAACTACCGGTATGCGATAAAAACATGGTTCAAACTCAACAAAAAGGGTATACGTACCTGGTGATTATTAATTTTTTATGGTAAAAATAGGGGGTTCACACTCACGATATTTTAACACATTAGAGCAACTTTATGACAAGTTGAGGTCAATGAACCTCAAAACAAAACTATAAAATATTAATTTTTCAAAATTTCATTTTGTCGAGATTTTAAACGCCATATACATATTGAGCAGCATTACAACAAAATACATGTACTGAGGGTAAGTGAAATGCTTAATTCATACAAATTCAAAACTGAAACCAATTTAAATCAGTTTAATTAGTAACAAAAAAAAACCAAAAAAACAATCAAGACTGTGCCTCTTGTAAGAACCAGTAAAGTTGGAATAAGATGGATACCAATATTTAGAGCATGAAAAAATTAATTATATAGTTATGATTTAAACATTTATTTTTTACATCTAGATTGATAAATTAGTCCATTCCAATTAAATATGTATCTTACTGGATGACTCCAGAAAAGTTTATTCTAAATATGCTTGGGAAAATGTGGCTTACTACATGTATATGGTACCATTTGAATTAAATCTCACAAGGTACATGTAGACATTTTTCTGGAGTAGCTCATAAGACCTCAACTGAAGTATATAAGCACTCAGGATATGTATATGCAAAGCAAGAAAGACAGGCAGAGTTAGAAATATCAAATCAGTTGAGATTACAAAAATAAATAAATAAAACAAGGATGGATAGTATTGCAACAGCAATACAAAATCCCCTGCCTGAGCTAGAAGTGCACCTATTTATTTCCCATTTAAAAAAAAAATGGTTTTTCGAGAAAAAAAATGTGGGATGCACAACTACATGTTATACTGATCATGTATACCAAGTTTCGTTAAGATCGGAGTAGTACTTTAGGAGGAGTTCATACAATGAGATAAAAGCAGTTTAAAAAAAAAAAAAAAAAAAAGGTTTTGGTACCAAAACCATGTATATGGCACAAGCTCACACAAGCTCATGTTTATTGTTAACATCTTGTAAGATTTTGGCAATGACTCAATGATGATATCATCATGTCCACACTTGATTATGATAACAATATGTGACAAAACAATAGAGAAATGTACCGAGATGACAATGTTCACCAGGAGTTACTTCCCCTTATAACTATAACATAATACACCTGAATTTGTTAAACTCTTGAAAGACAAATGATGCATTACATTAAATATTCCTTCAATACGAGTGAATACTGATCACACCTTTTTATATTCTACCTGTATAAGTACCAAACAATTACCGTATTTGACCTAATAAGCACACTGCATTTACAAAAACACAAAACACGTGCACTTAATAAAATATGCACATGGAAAAATCTTCTGGGAAATGTGGATGGAAAAATATCAATTCTTTTTCATTTACATATCTTTATGTAGTGAAAACTATCCAGGATCATAGATTAAAAGACTGAAAATTTTATATTAAAGCAGTTCAGTGAGGTAATTTACAGGAGCTTTTTTATTAGGTTTCCATTAGTGCAGCCAACCTCTGTTCCTGAAAAAATTGGAGGTGTTCTTATAGCTGCAAGTGCATTAATTAGGTCAAATACATGTGTGGTATTAGAACATACTCACAATGATATGTCATTATACAAATTTAGCTACATCTTGTACTTAAAAAAATTTCTTTTAAATTAATGTAAACACTATAAAAAAAACACTATCTCTGCATTTGGACAGTACCATTACAGATATTTTCACATTTGCAAAACCCACATTTTATTTTATATTATCTTCAAATTCCAAGGGATATATTTTTTATATGTTATCTCCTCTTTGAAGAAATCTTACATGAATGTTCATTTCATCATTTATGTTATACGGGAAAAGACGGATTATAAGTTTTATACTTGTGTCTAATCCCATTTGTGTTTTGACAAATAAATACGTTTAAATCAAATAAATTTGGAATTTCGTCTTTCCCATCATTTCATATTGATGACCTCGAGGTATATATATTGTCAATTCTAATTCACAGCCATGACATTTAAGTCATCATTTCTCATTTAAGTCAGAACTTTTTATCGTTGGATTTGTTAAAGAGGTGTGCTCATGACTTTTCAGAACAAGTCTGTAATTGTTACACAAAGGACGGTAAGCTTAAGTAAATAAGCAGGTGGCCTGGTTAAAATTTTATTTAAGGTGAAGTCACTTATATGTTGCACCATTGAAACTGTCAATATTTTTTACAGACTGTTCCCTCGAATCAAGATTTTACACTATTTTTAAGCATTTTTTCTGGGATTTTCTTGTTTTGAAGTAATAAGGCTCTTCCTAAAAAGTATTTGGCATTACTATTTGTGAAAATTTTTAATTACCTGTACTTAAATGGCTATAACTCTGGAAAAATAAATTGACCATGACCAAATCAGAATGCGACCTGCACATATTTTGTATACAACGACATATCAAATTACAGTTTGTATTTAAAATGCTTCAAAGCACAAATCTAGAGGAATCACTTATTTCCCTGATGTACATTATAATCAATACAATTAGTGTTTTGGCATGAAAAACCACAGTAACTGTAATCTCAAATGTGAAAAGAGACATTTATCAATTATGGACCTTTCATGAGGTCAATATAATGTTATACTAACCTGGTAGAATCAAATATTGACCGAGGACAAAGCCGTCAATATTTTAGATACTGACCAAATCAAAGGTCCTTAATTTTCATATTAGATGTGAAACTTGATCGTAGAAGGGTGGAATCAAATTATATTTATCTTGATAGCAGGAAATTTTATTAATTGTAACGTCACAATGATAATTATGTCATAAACACTATATTAACTCAGTGTTTCTAAAAATAGAAACATTGAGTTGATATCACAAAATAATGACCTCCAGCTGACCACGTTTTAGCCAATGAGAATTGAGGAAAATCGGAACATATCTAATATTAAATTATATTCTAGCACTTTAATTTCCTGCTTTAAAGCATTCTGCAAAATACTTATTATATGAATTTCAGGTAATTACTGTATATTGTTTTCTATGGCCATGAGTATTGTGGTAACACCAATTCATCATTATGCTAATTGGCGCAGGTTTATATTCATTTAGGTTTTGATTTATGCTTAAATATTAACGCTAAAAAACAAGAACATTTACAATATTTTTCCCTGATAAAAGGATTGAACAAGATCATGGCTATCACAGTAAAATAATATTGTTACATTTCAGAATACCATCTGAAAATGGTCAATGAATTTAATTTAGAACTAATGGTTTGCTTTAGTGCACCTCTGAGATTGGATTTTAAAGCCTTCCAGTTTCTGGACTATCTGGTTGGTAAAAATGGACACCTGCAATGTGTGTCCCCCATGTCTTATGTGAATCTTTCATATGTGAATATTACATATGTGAATATTACATATGTGAATATTACATATGTGAATATTACATATTTGAATATTACATATGTGAATCTTACATGTGAATATTACATATGTGAACCTTACATATGTACATATGTGAAGTAAATAACACGTAGTTAGTCTCTCTTAATTTCTCACTTTGCTCATATATTTGATAAGATATTACATCTAAGAATTAGAAGTTCCAGCTTTTTCCTCACGGCTCTTTTGTTCTATAAGTTTAAGAATTTCCTCGCATCCTGTTTTCTTGGCCTGCATCTCTGCTGTGTTTTCAAAAATGTCCTCCGTGTCCCACCTAGCACCATTTTCCAATAAGTAACGAACAGAATTCAGCTTCTTGGTACTGACTGCCTAAAGTCAAAACAAAATTTGATGAAAAGTAGACGTGCTTTGTACACTGTATAAAAAATTATGTACTTTACTTTAATGTTCCCTCCCCACTAAGCACCAGATTCCAACCAGTAACACACACAATTTAAACATCCTTGACCCAGTTTCATCAACATTCCTTAACTTAAAGGAAATTAATCAACAACAATTTTCATCAGATGGTGGGCTATTCAAATTGCCCTGCGTCAGGGACAATCCTCAAAATTCATATGTATGTTCCCCATGGTCTCTAGTTGTGCCAATTCAATTTAGATTTTTGATCAGAAAAACAAAATGGCCGACAGGCAGCCATCTTGGATTTTAATGTAAACTTTATGTATTTTACGATAATTGTGTAATAAGTTATATTATCTTATACTAATCACTCTTGTTGGCTCAGATGGAAGGGGGCTGCGGTGGCCGAGTGGTAAAGGTGTACCGACACTTTATCACTAGCCCTCCACCCCTGGGTTGCGAGTTCGAAACCTACATGGGACAGTTGCCTGGTACTGACCGTAGGCCGGTGGTTTTTCTCCGGATACACCGGCTTTCCTCCACCTCCAAAACCTGGTACGTCCTTAAATGACCCTGGCTGATAATAGGACGTTAAACAAAAACAAAAATCAGATGGAAGCGCGGGAGGGGTCTTACTGTGGGAGGAAACCAGAGTACCTGGGGAAAACCCACGTGGTCCGGCAGGTGACCCCATACTTTTTCACGTCCGATCTGGAAGTCGATCCCCGACCGCCTAGGTGAAAGGCAAGTGTGTTACCACTGTGCCATGTACCCGACCACCCTTATCTTGGATTTTGAGAATGGAAGTTTATTATCGTTATTTCTTGAACAATTCTAGAGGGATATTTTCAAACTTCATATGTGGGTTCCCATTGGTCCCTAGTTGTACCACTTACATTTTGATCATTTATTGCAGACAGGCAGCCATCTTGGTTTTTGAGAAGATTGTTATTGCTATTTCTTGAAAAGTTCTGGAGGGATATTTCTCAAATTTCATGCATAGATTCCCCTTGGTCTTTAGTTGTGCCAACTCAAATTACATTTTTGATCAGAAAAACAAAATGGCCAAAAGGGGACCATCTTTGATTTTGAAAACTTCTTGGAACCTCTAGTTTCATGACAGAAAAGCATTATCCTGGGCGACAGAATTGACATAATGGGATTCAAACTGAAATGGGTAATATTATATGCTCTCCTTTTAAATGACAGCATACAAATGTGTTGATTTCCTCCCCTGAAATTACGGCATAGAAATATGTAGAAAATATTTCCCTGTCCACCTGAACTTAAGTCCAGTCACTAATGGGGAGCACTATTGAGCAGAGGCAAAAATACAGATATGATGTCTGTTGTGCAGTTTTGATTAAGAGTATAATTAACTAAATTCACATATGTTATGACCTAGCTGTGGTATATATATTAGGTTGATTACCTGTTACATCATTGGTTCCATAGATACTGGTATGTTTGGTTTGGTTTATTTTGTTTAATGTCCTATTAATAGCCAGGGTCATTTAAGGACGTGCCTGGTTTTGGAGGTGGAGGAAAGCCGGAGTACCCGGAGAAAAACCACCAACCTACGGTCAGTACCAGGCAACTGCCCCACATGGGTTTCGAACTCATAGCCCAGAGGTGGAGGGCTTGCGATAAAGTGTCGGGACACCTTAACTACAAGGCCACAGCGGGTAATCAGACGTCTTTTTACTGAAAACAATAGATTTATTTACCACATGTAGAGGCGTTCTCTTGTCGTAATCAGACACGTTGAGGTCAGCTCCAGCAGCCCTCCAGGCCTGTAGTGTACTCACTTCGTCTCGGGCTGCGGCACTGATAAACACAGGATAAACAATGTTTATATTGATGTGAACATTACAATTGTGATTTAGTTAATTACTAAACTGATATCTGTTGGAGTTCTCTTGATATTTCATTGTCACTGTTTATAATGATTTGAAAATTATAATTGTGATTTACCTAATTATTGAACTGATATCTGCGGAAGTTCTCTTGATATTTCATTGTCAATGTTTATAGGAATCAATAGAGTTAGTTGCAAGCACTTGTGGAAACAAATATTTCATAAACCTTACAACTAAGCCTCACTAATGGAGTCATCACTATAAAACCAAGTTGTTGTCACAATATATCTAGTCACATAGGACATATAGGGGACACATTATTCTTTCAAAAAAAAAATAAATAAATAAAAAAAATTCTATCTCTATAGCCATTTTGACATATTCTAGGCCGATATCAAGTGCTTTGTCATTTTTTTTTATTATGGGTCTATTGTTGTATGTGTCCTGTAATTAAGTCTTAGGATGGCTAACACATAAGCTTTTAGGTTGACTCAAAGAATGGAGAACTCTTACCCGTCCTAAACACCTGGTCTAAATCTCCATGTACAATTACCAAGGGGCTCCATATCAATCAATATATTGTTAAATAGTTTACCTAATGTGCTATAAACTTTAAATTAGTGTTATTCAAGCAATTATTCACATAAGAGGACTCTAAATATCAAGAAATTTTATGCAAGGTAGGGGTGGTAGAAAATGTGCCTCATCCATGTGATTTGAACACCAAAATTTCATTGTACAGGAAAATACAATTGGATCAGATGGCAGACTAAGTCTAAACAAATTTTCAAATTATATAAATCTTTAAATTATATAATTATATAAGTTAATATAAATCACTTCTTTCGTTGGTCTATGTTTGACAAACCTCGAGTCCTCCTGGCAGGTTACTATAAACGTACTAAATTTTAGCACAAAACCAAATTAAAATAGACTAGTGGAATGATGAAAAAGCACTACAACAATCATTGCTATTGAAAACCAAAGTAGATAAGAACAATTATAATTCAGCGGAATGCATGAAAAAGCTGAAATAAGATTACCGCTGAAATGTTGACATTTACAGTTATATTTTTGTGGAAGCCTTTAGAATTACATCTGTAGTTCCATTTACAAGTTGAAGTCTCTTATTGTTTCTACAATGGTAATAAGTGGGCTTATCATATATATAGTAGGCACTGGGTTATAGCCAGATAAAAGTCGCAGTTTGTGAACTCTGCCAAACAGGGTACCTGCAGAGCTCCATGGCGATGCGTATTGGATGCATGGTGAGATGAGCGCCTGTGCGGACAAGCAGAGTTATAATTTGATGGTCTTTACTGATGATGGCGTCGTTAAGGGGAGTGTGGTCATGTTGGTCCTTCGTGTGGATTGTTGCCCCATGGTGGAGGAGATATTGAACCACTGCCAGATGGCCTTCTCTAGCTGCCACATGCAGAGCTGTTCGGCCATCTTGGTTTCCAGCAGACAAATTGCCACCCTGATTTTGAATAAAATTATTTCAGAATTACTTCATGCTTAAAGGTATCGGGATATCTAAATACCAAGATTTGATGATAATTTTTTCCATTTTAAAATTAGAGTAAGTTATAAATGGTTCACAAATGAGGCGTCCCTAAACTTTAATATTTAAATATATCAAAACTTTTAACACTATAGGGGAAGGAGCTCATTTATTTGAGGACAAATACAATGAACTTACGGTATCTACATTGCATGGAAATGTGAGCTAGATATGATACAACATACACGGTCTTATGATAAAAATGATTCCATCAAATTTGATCAAATAATATTCAGCTGTTCAAAAATCATTTTGACTTTGACCTTTTCCCCCTCACTTAAGCTCTGTATTTTGGGATTTATTTCTGTCAAAATTGCTGCAAATAATTACTGGCTGAAGTTTTGGTTTGCAACTGTTTCAGACTAGTTTTCAAACTTGTTCATCAACTAAAACAGGTTTCGTCTTGAGAACCAAACAGAAATCTCTATTTTGAAAAATGGCATCCATTAAAGAGAAACAGGCACAGAGAACACAAATCAGTCATGCAAGCTTAGATACTCCTTGGCATAAGAAAATTAACCATCTTCAAAATCACATTGTATATACTATTAGCACAATCTTTGAGTTGAAGATTTTAGGAAGATATTCTGGATGAACAAAGAACTGTTCACTGCTCTGTATTAGCATATTATCAAAGCATAAAGGGACACTAAATTACCAATACCAAATAAACAAGGATTTTCTAAAAATAGTAACGGTGACCTTGATCCAAAAAACTTGCAACTCGAACTTTTTATGGTCATTTATGGTCAAAATCCCTTAAGGAATGAAGCCACTACAGTGCTGACAAACTTTCGTAAACATAGTATGGATCGAAAGGAAACCTACATGTAAATATTGGCCCCTGACCCTTAAAACTCATCTGAGTTAAAAATTTCTTTGAAACCAGTTAATGAAACAAATGAGAGAACCAGTTTAAAACTATATTAACGATTTTTTGGGGAAATAAATCCACCCATATTTATTTTACAGGTTTAAAGTCCGCTGTTACAGCCTTATGGCCTTTTAACTGACAATCCCTCTGTGGGATAAGTCCAGTTAGTATTTATACGTACTGTGGATCTTAATCTCTCGAGAGCCTCAGTATCATTACTTTTGGCTGCGGCACACATTAAGTTGGGATAAAGTGCATCTCGCAGTTTTAACGTTTCTTCCTTTGTGCTAATACTGAGCGCCTTAGCTACACAGTCAATCAATTCAAAGTCCAGTAAGGAAATATCCTCAATGTGGATGGAACGCACTTCTCCACGGAGATTTCTTTTCATCATCTGAAATCAATATTAGATTATATATTTGGAGTTAATCACCTTTTCTCAATTAAATATCTTAGGTGAAATAAAGAGAGTCTATCTGACACGGAGAGTTTAAGAAATAGCATACATACAATTGCTAATGTCAATATCAGTCCTCTATCTCATTGATTATAAAAAAAAATATTCATTATCATATATGTAAATTTTATGTTTTAGTCAGTGAAAGTTTCACGCCATACCCCAGACCTTGAGAGTCACAGTGAACGTTTTACATCCAACAAGGTAATAATTATTTCTCAATTACACGCTGACGTTGAAAATTTAACATGAACCTCCCGAGTCTGTACTGATATATTGATGGAATTGTTTGCCAGTATAAAATGTTAAGCCACTACCATGTCCAGTTTTGCATAATTGATCGTTCATACCTTAGTTTTTTGTTTAATACTCCAGTCATCTTTACTGAGTACATAGGAAAGCTTGGTGAGGGCTGCTTCTGCTGTCATGTCACCCCCTGGTATCACGCCCTTATCATACAGCGCCTATCACAAAATCAAAAGTTTGAAATTTTAGGAAGGACTGTTCCAAAATTATCTACGTGGGAGGGGTGAGAGGCATCTTTTTTCCTGAGAACCCGCCACCCATCAAATTTTCAAACATATTTAGCATAAGGAAACCTAGAAATATGTGAACTTACTCACACCACCAATTAAATTTTTGTACAAGTACCTCCTACCCCTCCCACACAGATAATTGTGGGATTGGCCCTAATTGTCTATCCTCTTTCTTCAGTTATCTCCTTCGCTAGGAATGTAAATGTATATTAGTGTATATTCTCAACTTGTACCTCCTTTCCCAAACTTTGTCATCAATAAATCTGTGAAATTTTAAAACTTATTACTGTACACAATTGAATTTAATATAAAAGATACACCTGAATTGATAGGTCATTGATAATTTTGCATGGGAGACAACTCTAACTCAAATTGGGCATATACCCAATTTTCAGTAAGTAAACAGCCGTATCTATATATTAAGCTATGGGCATATTTATTAATACATTGAATCTACTAGCAACACACAGCACAAGTCCACACTTTGGAAAGAGCCTCTTAATATTTCAATTCCATTCATAATGAATCTTGATTTTGCACAAGTTAAATATAAATTAATTAATAGGCAAACAGCTTAAATTTTGCATTAGTGAATTTGGGGTTCGCTTTTGATATTTCCATACACGTCTTTCATTGAAAATAAGAAGATGTGACAAAATACTTAAGCTGTATAAGGTTGTGATCTAATAACACTTTACCTTCCCTGTAGCGTAAGTAGCATCTACGAATCCTCGTGTACACTGTGTAATGTTTACAATTATTACTCCTAAATTGATAGCTCCCTCGATGACTTTTAGAATCTCAGGACGGTTGTCAGGGGCGTTACCAGCCCCATAGGACTGTAGCACCACTCCCTGCATAGGAGGCTGGAGAAAGGACCGCACCTGAAAGTAAAAGAAATAACATATTTCAATACATATGAAACATCTCAACAACATCTAGAACTGAGGTCTCTGTATAATACCAGCTGTACTGAAGTCTCTGTATCATACAAGCTGTACTGATGTCTCTGTATCATACCAGCTGTACTGATGTCTCTGTATCATACCAGCTGTACTGAGGTCTCTGTATCATACCAGCTGTACTGATGTCTCTGTATCATACCAGCTGTACTGATGTCTCTGTATCATACCAGCTGTACTGAGGTCTCTATATCTTACCAGCTGTACTGAGGTCTCTGTATCATACCAGCTGTACTGAGGTCTCTGTATCATACCAGCTGTACAGAGGTCTCTCTGTATCATACCAGCTGTACTGATGTCTCTGTATCATACCAGCTGTACTGATGTCTCTGTATCATACCAGTTGTACTGATGTCTCTGTATCATACCAGCTGTACAGAGGTCTCTCTGTATCATACCAGCTGTACTGAGGTCTCTGTATCATACCAGCTGTACTGAGGTCTCTGTATCATACCAGCTGTACTGAGGTCTCTGTATCATACCAGCTGTACTGATGTCTCTGTATCATACCAGCTGTACTGAGGTCTCTGTATCTTACCAGCTGTACTGATGTCTCTGTATCATACCAGCTGTACTGATGTCTCTGTATCATACCAGCTGTACTGAGGTCTCTGTATCTTACCAGCTGTACTGAGGTCTCTGTATCTTACCAGCTGTACTGAGGTCTCTGTATCATACCAGCTGTACTGAGGTCTCTGTATCATACCAGCTGTACTGAGGTCTCTGTATCATACCAGCTGTACTGAGGTCTCTGTATCTTACCAGCTGTACTGAGGTCTCTGTATCATACCAGCTGTACTGAGGTCTCTCTGTATCATACCAGCTGTACCGAGATCTCTGTATCATACCAGCTGTACTGAAGTCTCTGTATCATACCAGTTGTACTGAGGTCTCTGTATCATACCAGCTGTACTGATGTCTCTGTATCTGACCAGCTGTACTGAGGTCTCTGTATCATACCAGCTGTACTGAGGTCTCTGTATCATACCAGATGTACTGAGGTCTCTGTATCATACCAGCTGTACTGAGGTCTCTCTGTATCATACCAGCTGTACTGAGGTCTCTGTATCATACCAGTTGTACTGAGGTCTCTGTATCATACCAGCTGTACTGAGGTCTCTGTATCATACCAGTTGTACTGAAGTCTCTGTATATTACAAGTCGTACTGAGGTCTCTGTATATTACAAGTCGTACTGAGATCCCTTGACTATATCTTACCAGCTGTACAGAGATTCCAGGGAACAACCGTAACAGACCCACATTGGTACACATCTCACTGTGGATACGGAACTTTTCCGTAGTACCACTTCGAAACACAAGGGACCAGTCAACTAGAAATGAAAAAACAGAAAATGATGTTGAGACAGTTTGTTTATGGCCATCCAAGATAGCAATACATGTATTGTAAAACATTCTATATATCTGTAGGGCTTTCTACTAACTTCTTGCATAGAACCACTAAAAATGCACATCTAGAAATATTTCTCCAGAGTTAGATTTCTGAATGGTATGAGTAAGTACATTCTAAACTTGAGTCAGTTCCATATACAATTTACATTAATTTTGTATGTGTTCAACACTCAGGTATGTCAGTAAATTTCAAGATCACAAATATAGGACCAGTAATTCACTTATACAGTAGCAAACAGTCAAATCGAATCAAAACAATTACCTTGAAATCCATAGAAAATGGGTATTTATACTTAAGAAAAAATATAACAGAAATTATAAGAAATGTTAATGTTTATTTTTATTTATTTATTTTTTTTTTTTAATTCTATACACATTTTCAGTGGTCTCAGGAGGGCCCTAACGGAGGAGAGAACTTGTATGTAAACAAAGGATTATAGCCCTTGTTGACACTCTCAGTTGTCCCTAACCTGTGTCATTTAGACATGTCTATGTAAATTTGAAGAGGACACGTCAGTCTATTTGGACAAAACCTGAATTAACGGTAGGGCTTACCTGTGATGTCCGTCTCCAGCTCTGCTATAGAAGCTATGTTAGGTGATATGAAAGCGTCAAAACTACCCGAGTCATTCTTAATCGTCCTGTTACCTCGCAAAACTTTGTTCCCAAACACCACTAAAACCTGATAAAACAAGACAAGTCTGTGAATTACAGTCCACATAGATATTGAACTATACATTGAGAAAGCACAGATAATGAATTTGTGAGTATAAGACAAAATAATATATCAGAGTCACCTACTTCTGATACATGACCCACCGACTCATCTAGGTGAACCCAATCCGAACGTTTAAAATTCCAGTGACAAGTATTTAGTGTAGGAGATGTATTGTGGACATTCTTTTATTTGATGTAGGTTAAAGGTCAAAATGTAGGTCTAAAAAGTGACCTTCTTTTGATATATGACACTCAATTTCACCAAGGTGAACACATAAATAAATTATTAAATTAAAGTTACGATATTGTTGGAGTTAGAGCCCAAACAATTTTTGTTTGATGTAGGTAACTGTGGGTGTGTTAGTGTGTGTCTGTCAGCAACCTATAGCTATCATCAAAGTATTTCAACCCCTGCCCCACAAATATTATTCAAAAACAAATTTTTTTGATAATTTTGAAAATGCATTAGATGGAAAAGTTATCAATTGATTGTAAAACCAACCTACATCATGCAGTGGCCCAGCTACTGAAGTCATGTTTATAAATAAATCATAATATAACCCAACTTAATTGGAAACTATGATGTATTAATACAGAAAACAAGAAAAAAAAAATTGTTTTAGTCTATGACCAAACATACCTCTGGTATACAGAATTGTCCTGCGACCACCAGTGCTGACAGGAAGTTGTCTCGACCGTCACTTCTCACCTCAAAAATTGGAATCTGTAAACAATTCAAAAGATTCCTATCAACACATTTACAAGAGGCTCATGTGCCTTCTGAAATACTGATAGTTGATATTTTTGTTTTTATATTAAAAATTGACCTCTGTGACCTGGAGAGTATATCAAGGTAATTCATTTGAACATCTTTGGTATCAGAGCTCTATATGTATATGGGCCTCTTGGTTATCAAAAGTCGAAAGATTTTAACTTTCTAACCCTGTGAGCATGAAAGCAGGTCAAGGTCATCGATTTCAACAAACTTTGTAACCCTTCATCTAAGCATGCTACTGGTCCAATATCATGGCCCTGGTGGGCCTCTTGATTATTGAATTGGATATTGCGTAGAGGTCAAATATTTCAACACATTTCAGCCCTGTGACCTAGGAATTATGTCAAGGTCATTGATTTGAACAATATTTATAACCTTTCATCCTGGCATACTACTAGCCCAATATCATGGTCTGGGCCTCTTGGTTAGTGAGAAGAAGCTTTGTAACGATTTTTTACACATTTGACCCCTGTGACCTTGAAAGTAGGTCAAGGTCATATATCATAAACCTGGGCCTCTTGCTTAATGATAAGAAGTCGTTTAAAGATTAACACATTTGACCTCAGTGACCTTGAAAATAGGTGAAGGTCATTGAATTGAGCAGACCTTGTATAATCCCAGCATGCTACTGGCTCAATACCATGGCCCTGCACCTCTTGGTTACAGAGATGCTTCAAGCTTTGACTCCTCTAACCTTGAAAGTAGGTCAAGGTCATTGATTTGAACAAATTTTGTTGCTTTCATCCAAGCATACTACTGTCTAAACATCATGACCCTGCCTGCCTCTTGAGATATCATCTCAGGTGACCTAATAACCGTATTGCTTTTGGTATGGATTTTTCTATCATTTTGGACTAAATTTTTGCTACCTATATTGTACAACTGCAGATTCATTACCTGTCAATGTTACTTACCTGTGATTAGTTTTACCTACCTGTGACCCTGTCAGGATGATTGGTTTACCAAGGTTCTCACACATGAAGGACAAGGCAGAGGCCGTGTAGGCCATCGTGTCGGTTCCATGGAGGACGACAAATCCATCGTATTCATCATAGTATGTCTGTCGAAGTACAATGGGACACATGACGTCATATCTGGCAGTTAGATAGACAACACATTACTTCATACCAGAACATGACATTTTCATTGGTTTACCCTGGGCACTATTTGACAATAGTCATAGTTTGGCATACTTTTTAAAATAAATTTAAACAATGAGTGTGACGTCCTCTGATCCAGTGCCATTGTGTGACACTGCTAACTTGAAGTTTTTAGACAGAATCAGTAGAGGGAGGACACTGGTTGGTTATGTACCGTACCAGGCAATAAGCCCCTTCCCGTTTCAACACCTTGAACAAAATTTGATGCAGAGTAGGGAGCTTATTGCCCTTCTGGTAAGGTACCTAATGTTGATCATTCAGCATTGTGTATGATATAGTAATTTGCTTTTTCAAAAACATTTTTATGTTCTTTAATTTGAGGGCACTATAGTCTGATAGTGTTGTCTCCAGATGGAAGAGTATCCAATTGCCTTCAGCTCAGGTACAATGCCATCCCTCGCCAACAGTAACAGACCAATGTGCCCTCAAAAGAAAGCAATAAAATATGAATAGAACAATTGTTATCATACACATTATCCAGGTCAATGATGTTAGAGCTGTGTCCATTAAAAATACACTTAGTATTGAACATTGTAAACTGCTTCATCAAGTCTACATTCTAATATGTATGTCAGATCTTTACTCTCTGTTTCACAGTTTAACACTCACAGTCTTAATGTCCATACTGATTATTGGCTAATTTTGACTGTTTTAAGACTCACAGATATATCATCTGCAAGTTTTGTCTGCTGAAAACCTGAGATATCTACCACTATTTGTGACCATTATATTTTCTTAAAGTTACATTTCAGAAAAAAATCTTGAACTACATGGTAGCTGAATATATTCTAGAAAATAAAAACTTATAATTCTTTAACTTACTGATTTACTCAATTACAATTTGGCAATTACTACAGCTTTAATACACTTTTTAAGATACAATTGGCTAACACCATTGTATATCTTTGACTGTTTTAAAGACTTACTGAGATATCATTGCCTATCTTTGAAATTTTTCAAGAATAACTGATATATCATTGGCTATTTTGACCTTTTAAGACTTACTGAGATATCATTGGCTATTTTAACCTTTTAAGACTTACTGAGATGTCATTGGCTATATTTTTTAACCTTTTAAGACTTACTGAGATATCATTGGCTATTTTTGACCTTTTAAGACTTACTGAGATATCATTGGCTATTTTAACCTTTTAAGACTTACTGAGTTATCATTGGCTATTTTAACCTTTTAAGACTTACTGAGATATCGTTGGCTATTTTTGACCTTTTAAGACTTACTGAGATGTCATTGGCTATTTTTAACCTTTTAAGACTTACTGAGATATCATTGGCTATTTTTGACCTTTTAAGACTTACTGAGATATCATTGGCTATTTTAACCTTTTAAGACTTAAATTACTGAGATATCATTGGCTATTTTTGACCTTTTAAGACTTACTGAGATATCATTGGCTATTTTAACCTTTTAAGACTTACTGAGATATCATTGGCTATTTTAACCTTTTAAGACTTACTGAGATATCATTGGCTATTTTAACCTTTTAAGACTTACTGAGATGTCATTGGCTATTTTTAACCTTTTAAGACTTACTGAGATATCATTGGCTATTTTAACCTTTTAAGACTTACTGAGATATTATTGGCTATTTTTAACTGTTTTAAAGACTTACTGATATATCATTGGCTATTTTTAACCTTTTAAGACTTACTGAGATATCATTGGCTATTTTAACCTTTTAAGACTTACTGAGATGTCATTGGCTATTTTTAACCTTTAAAGACTTACTGAGATATCATGGGCTATTTTTAACCTTTTAAGACTTACTGAGATATCATGGGCTATTTTTAACCTTTTAAGAATTACTGAGATATCATGGGCTATTTTTAACCTTTTAAGACTTACTGAGATATCATTGGCTATTTTAACCTTTTAAGACTTACTGAGATATCATGGGCTATTTTTAACTGTTTTAAAGACTTACTGAGATATCATTGGCTATTTTAACCTTTTAAGACTTACTGAGATATCATTGGCTATTTTAACCTTTTAAGACTTACTGAGATGTCATTGGCTATTTTTAACCTTTTAAGACTTACTGAGATATCATTGGCTATTTTTGACCTTTTAAGACTTACTGAGATATCATTGGCTATTTTAACCTTTTAAGACTTACTGAGTTATCATTGGCTATTTTAACCTTTTAAGACTGAGATATCATTGGCTATTTTAACCTTTTAAGACTTACTGAGTTATCATTGGCTATTTTAACCTTTTAAGACTTACTGAGATATCATTGGCTATTTTAACCTTTTAAGACTTACTGAGATGTCATTGGCTATTTTTAACCTTTTAAGACTTACTGAGATATCATTGGCTATTTTTGACCTTTTAAGACTTACTGAGATATCATTGGCTATTTTAACCTTTTAAGACTTACTGAGTTATCATTGGCTATTTTAACCTTTTAAGACTTACTGAGATATCATTGGCTATTTTAACCTTTTAAGACTTACTGAGATATCATTGGCTATTTTAACCTTTTAAGACTTACTGAGATATCATTGGCTATTTTAACCTTTTAAGACTTACTGAGATGTCATGGGCTATTTTTAACCTTTTAAGACTTACTGAGATATCATTGGCCTTTTTAACCTTTTAAGACTTACTGAGATATCATTGGCTCTTTTTAACCTTTTAAGACTTACTGAGATATCACTGGCTATTTTTAACTGTTTTAAAGACTTACTGAGATATCACTGGCTATTTTTAACTGTTTTAAAGACTTACCGAGATATCATTGGCTATTTGGAACTGTTTTAAAGACTTACCGAGATATCATTGGCTATTTGGAACTGTTTTAAAGACTTACTGAGATATCATTGGCTATTTTGGACCAGTCACTCATGGTCATGTTACTGGAATCTAATAAAGGATTGTACTCCTTTATATGGTATTTCACTCGACGTCCACTCCTCATCAGTCTGAAAAACAATGACATAATCACAATAATGGAGAAGCCATTGACCTATAATTCTAATAAACCATCATTCTTTACTTTTAATGTATGAACATGAGTTTGAGTAATCCTTTCTTGTACAAGAGGCCCAATGAGCATGCATCGCTCACCGGCTTCTCATGCAACTTTCAAGCGGATTTAGGTCATTTATGCAGATACTACGCCGATTACCAATTTATTCAAATATAAGAACTGGCTAGGTTTATTCAGTTAAAAAATAATAGTTCCTCTATATTTCAAAATATTAAACCAGGTAGGTCAAGTTCATATTATTGAATCATTTGAAGAAGAAAAAAAGAGGTCCAAGAGGGATAACAAGGAAGACCTCATTTAATATCTAAGAGAAGAACTTCCTGTGAATGAGAAATAGCCATTCTAAACTGAAGCCGACAGCAATTCTGGTTTCTTGATCAGACTCGAAATCAAATAGGCACATGACAAAATGTTCATCAGTAAAAAGATACAAAATATGACCTTTGTATCTGACCCTGTGACCTTGACCTAAGCTACAAAATTTGACCTTGACCTCATGAACTTACATGTGCAGTTCGAGAAATATCCCTCCTGTAGTTTCCAAGAAATAGTGATAACAAACTTCAATTCTCGCAATCCAAGATGGATGCATGTCAGCTATCTTGTTTCCAGATCAGACTCAACAAACATCAGATAGGCACAACACAAAAAATTACTCCTCAAAAAATTGTGAAATAGCGATTACAACTTTCACCTGTCAAAATCCTAGATGACTGTCTGTCAGCCATCTTGTTTCTAGATCAGACTCAAAGTGATATGGGCATAACAAGGGACCAAGGGAAACCTACCATGTAAGTTTGAGAAAAATCCTAAATGTACTTATCAAAACATAGTGACAACAAACTTAAATTGTCAAAAACCAAGATGGCTGACTGCCTGTCATCCATCTATTTTCCAGATCAGACTCAAAATCAAATGGGCACAACTAGGAACCAAGGGGAATCCACATAGCCCTTGGTAGCCCTTTACCAGAGTTTGGTTTGTTTTTGTTTAACCTCCTATTAACAGCCAGGGTCATTTAAGGACGTGCCAGGTTTTGGATGGGGAGGAAAGTCGGAGTACCCGGAGAAAAACCACCGGCCTACGGTCAGTACCTGGCAACTGCCCCACGTACTGCCTTCACCAGAGGATCCTTCAGGCCTCTGAAACTCTTGGTTATTGAGAAGAAGTTTTTTAATGGGAAAAGTTGATGCTGGACAAACGAACGATAGACACAGGATGCTGGGTCAAGGCATTATAACCTCACATGCTATTCAGGCAGATGAGGTATCAATAAACATCTGCAGATAATTATATGTATAAGATATGTGTCATTAAAATACTTACGGCATTACAAGCAGATCTTTTTCTTCCTCCATAAGCTGCTTCTCAGCATAAGATTTGTCATGAAATATTGGTAACTTCTTCAGCTCGGGGATCATAAAATTTGATTCCGGTTCATACACTGTCAGAAACAAGTAAGCTGAATATTAGCTTAAAGGCAAAGCATATCCCTGTAACTGTCGATTTACATCCCCTGTTCTTCCCTTACCCCCATATCCATGCTATGTATAAGGTGAAAATCTTGTGGTACTTAATCTGATCAAATCAATTTCTTATTATCTCTTTTAACTATTTGACATAAAATAAACTAACAAGAAATCCCAGAGAGGATTTTGGCCACCACCATCTCAAGTCATAGGAGAGTGGTATCATTCAACGACTGACCTTGACCTTTTTCAATTTCAATGTCAACAAAAGTAATGACAATGATGGTTTTACCGATTTAAGGCCTACCAAGAGGTGTTCGCGTATCTTCTTTTGTTATTCTTGTTTGCAGTGAATAAAGAGATTGCTTTTTAAGAAGTCGGACTTGAAAAACGTTGACAGAAAATATTTAATGAATTATTATAAGATAAATTATCATTATACTTATAAGGTATACATGAAAATTCTGCTTCCAGCACACAGAAAACAATGACAGATTTTTTTTGTTTTTTTTTGTTTTTCTATTGTCGTAAACAACTATATCTCTGAAATTTATATTTTCATTGCTTTTAAGTTATGTGAAAACATATTTTTTCAGATGTTGACAACAACAATCTCTAGACTGGACACCAGTGTGTAAACTGGCCAAATATTCTGGTCCCATTGATATTGGTTTAGACAGATTACTGTATCATAAAAAACTAACCAAAGAAGAAATAAACTTTCTTTCTTGGCTTCATACAACATCAGACCTTGACCTTTGACTAAATTTTGAACTAACCTTGACCAATTATTTCTTGTTTTGTTCTGCCTAACTTTGTTACATATTGTCATGACAAAAAATTGACCTTGACCCTGTGACATCAAGACAAAATTTACTTGTGATTTCAATTAACTCTAGATCTGCTAAAGACATATACCAGACTGTTAACTCATTACAATAAACAATTCAATCTCCTCAGATAAGCAGCTGTATTACTGGTATAATATCTTATGTTAAAAAATAACTTAAATGCACAATATGGACTCAAGGAGAATGTCAAAGCACATGTGCACAGAATTTAGGAAACTTGACATCATGATTTCAAGTCCTCAATGATAACAATGAAAATTGTTCTGTTAGGCATATCTGCAAACAAGCATGCTTTAAAAAAAAAAAAAACAAAAAAAACGGGCAAACTTTGACTCTTAAATCCAAGATAGCCACTAAAGTGGCCATATTAAAAAAAAATAAATAAATAAAAATTTTGGGTAGTTTGCATTTGCATTTGCAAACCATACGCGAAGACAATTCTTGTAATTGTTATACTCCAGATAACACTTCAAAGAAGATTCGCTTTTTGGACCAGCAGACTGGTGGCTGTTGGTGATTTTAATTTAGTGTGATTATCCATGCTGATACATCTGTTCTGGATCAGAGATGCTATTTTTTCATTGCATGTGTATTAAATAATATCATAATAATTCACAGTTTAGATTGTGTAATTAATTATCTTACTGGACTAGTCCAATTTATCTTACTTGACAATGTTAAGCTTAGTTCTTAGCAGGAAACTAGCTACTATAGCATGGCATAGGTTTAGATACAATGTATTTTTCAATGCTATTCAGACAATAGGGACAGGTACAGTGTATGTAGCGAGTGCTATTATGGTATTCTTTACTGTACACATGCATAGCTGTCAAGTCATCCGCTTTGAGAGGGTCACACTCGAAAATTTACAATGATGTATTAAGGTTCAACGTGAACAGCAAATCCAGTGACATTTTTACAAGCCTTTAAATCACTACTCTAGTGCAATGGAACAGAAGTAGATTTTGTGGTTGAACTATTTTTCAGAAAACAGGCTTCTTGCTATGTTCAAAGTTCTTCATAGTGTCTATAATAAGAGCATTTTATACGATTGAAATGCCTCCCTTTATGCCATATTTGTTTAATTTTATTCACAGCCACCATTTGTTTTTCAAGGTCAAAAGACACTCAATGTTTATTCCTTCATAAAGTCATATCCGGTCAAACAAATGCTCGCACTACCGGCTATAAATACTTGTGTGCATATAATGGCATGCTTATTTTGTGCAATATATGAAACCCACATGTCATTGAGCTTACTGTATTCTCCTGAAACTTGCATTTTGCGCATGTTTTGCCTAAATTAACAAATACTTCAAAGACCCTTGCACAGCCATGATTCATATTAACAAGTTAATTTTGTTCCATTTCACTAGAATAGTGATTACAGGCTTGTAAAATATCACTGGATTTGTTATTTACATGAACCTTAAATCACCTACCTGAAGACAATGACCAGAGCATCTGAATTAGAATTTTTCATTATGAAATGTGGCCCATGTGTTATCGTCAGTTTGGGAGTGACCATCAAACTGGTCATCACCAGTTCGGTCACCATGGACACTTGACAGGTATACTGTATACATGTGCATTTTGCAGCTACTTTGAGAAGCTACCTTAATCATCATATTGGAAGATCTTTTTGTTTGGAAATGATGGATCCCATGTAGTTTGTAATTTTAAAATCAAAGTACTGGAAGTACTGTAAACAAATGTTTTGCGGTAGTAATATCTGAATATGTTGTATTACCCTGCAATTAATAAGCCCTGAGGTGAACTCATTGAAGTTATTCTTCTTCTTGACCATTATTTGAACCATATTATCAAAATCAGTTTGAAAATAATGTTGCTAGATGTATATATAGCATGCTGACAAAGATTTTCAATCAATAGCAATTGTGATCTTGTCCTTGACTTTGGTACCCTGAAACACAAACTCAAATTCTTGTTATAATTCTGACCAATTTACGAAGGATGACGGATGAAGGATGGTGGACAGTGACTGCACCACATCAATATAAGCTCTGCCTCATTAGTCCAATGGACCAGGACCACAGCATAAACTCTGCTTCACATCACAGGCCCTTTGGATCAGGGGCGCTAGATAATGAAGGAGGCTTATTTGTGGACATGGGCTTACTTGCATGTGTATAATATAAGGTATGCAACTTTTACCTGTGACAAGGGTCATTTGGGGAGTGAACTAACAACAGAATATGAAAGGTATTGTGTTAAGTGTTTACTAGATTCTCCATTATGATCATAATGGTTAAGTTAACAGGAACATTTTAGTAAATTGGATGTGAAAATCTAAAATATATTATTTTTTAATTATCTAGTTATGTAATCATGTGGTCAGAAAAATATTAAATTAAGACTTAAGATTAAGGTTAAAGCTAATTATAAGGTTATGATGAATTTAAGTACAAAAAGATTAAGACCATAGAAGTTGTGACAAATTATTAAAGGTTTTGGAGCAAATATTATTAACCCAAATTATTAGTACTGGGGGTATTTCTATTTTTTGTTGCTTATGACTTTCTTACCATTTCCAAACAGTACTAAAGCCAGGAAAGATATATGCTGCAAGTGTCATAAAGCTAAAGGTAAAATCAAAATCACCATAATGCTTATAATACTAAAAGCTGCATGATCATAAAAAAACAACTAGCTTGTTAAAAAATGCACAAACCTGCTTTCTGATGGCTCTGAAAACTAAATGCCTTTCCTGTGGAAAGAAAAGGCAAGCACACATCTAATGAACTAACATATACAAGTTCTAAAAAAAATATTGTGCTATAAAAACATTCAGTAAATTCTAAATTCCCTCAATTTTCCATACGTACTGCATCAGGCGCCCAGATGGCCATGCATGTGGGTCTGACAATTTGATAAAAATACTAAAATAAGGGTGTTTATTGGATAATATAAACAAAGTCTTCTACAGGCTCATATTAAAAAGTTTTAGGGCAATTTATTTAAGACTATGGATATCAAGCTCATAATAAAAGAACTAAATTAAGATTTACTTGGAAATATATAAACTGAAGATTTAGGGCACAGAGTCTATATTAATATTTCTTAGTGACTGAAAACTATGACATCACTGTATTGAATTTAACTTTGGACATTGACCAGTTGCTGTGACCTTGAGGTAAAATATGTACATGAATACATGTACATGACATTGTATGTGTATCCCGAAGTTTCAGTACTCAACTAATTAGAAAAGTGTAAGGTTTTGTATACACTGCAGTTAGGCTTAAAAAATACCTGTGTTTACGCTAACCCTACAGACCTTTTATTTTCGTGCTTACAAATACCCTGCAGTTTTTTTTACCATTTTCAAGAAGGACAAGTCTAGATTGCTTAACCTTAGTAGAAACTATTTAAGATAAAAAGATTTCCCTACATGCCTACCTTATTTTTTTCTAGTGTGTTAGTGGAAACACATGTATTATCTTTTTAAGCTATTTATTTGACCTTCAAATTTAAATCCCTGGTGTGACCTTGACCTTAAAAAAACAAGTTTTCACAGACATAGCATGTACCACACCACCCACAAAAATATTAGTTTTTTATCAACAATGGTTGGAGAATTTGGACAACAACAACTTGATCAGGTTTTTTTTAACTTTTTAAATATCAGATTGATGTTCTTTACAAAATTAATTCATTTAGTAAGAGATTATAAACACATATAACTATAAGCCTTTTTTTCAAAATTAATAGACCAGAATTTCCTTTTCAAACATGTCAGCTGTCAGTTAGCTTTGTCTGATTCTAGTTCAGGCAGTGTGAAGCTGTCAATGCAGCACTTACAAAATTGTTTGGATTTCAACCTTTCAACCAAGTTTTTTTTAATTCAAATATTTTATTTTCATGTTGTTGGTTTTGAGCAGATGTCAGATTTAATTTGTTGATTTTATCGTGGCTGATTTTACTGTAACTGTCTATGAAATAGTTTCTAGTCTTCATCGGTCACTTCAGTGACATACAATTTCATATTTACCTTTTACCACATATCCTGTACTCGTAACAAGACCTTCGAAGATCTTAAAAATAGACACAGCTATATAATATAACCCTACATATATAATTAATCTCATATCATTTTTTGAAGAAATGACAATCTTTTCTTGCATCTCAGATTAAAAAATGACTTGATACAACTGGGGAGTAGATTTTTTTCAAAATCTCTTTTTTTTTATTCCACTAGTATCTAAATAATAAAGTATCATTTCAGATAAATAGGTGCCAAATTGCACATGCAGACTATCTATTAATTAGTTCATATAGTTTCAAAAACTTACTTCCAACCTGTTTTTATAAGTTTCCACTCCAATATTTTTTGTTTTGTTATTTAATTTACAATAAGAAACAATTTCTTTTATCAACATGGACTACAGTGTTATGTTTATACAAGAGTACATGTATTTATGCAAGAGCAAATATTACATATCAACATAAATGCAGAACATGTATTACTAGATTGAAATTTGGTAAACTATGGTTATGCTTTAAAATTTACTGCTTTACAACTAAACTCTTGTTAATGATGTACCCCATGTTTTTGTGCTTACTCTGAAGTGTGTCTGTCCATTTTCAAGGAAGTCAAAATTGCTTTTCTAAAGACATATTGTACCTGGGTAAGTGGAAAAGGCCAGAGAATATGAGGATGACTTTGTATTTGCATATAAAGGCAGGTTAAAACTAAATAAAACTCAACATGAATTGCATGTAAATAAAACAAAACATGAATTGCAAGTTCCAATTCAAATCTAGCCACAGCAATTTAGCAAATCATAAAATATTTATTTAAAATATCAGGTTGATTAACATATATATTGTAACTCAAACTATTGCATTATATAGTGTACAATTGATCAAAATTCAATGATAATACAAAAATAACTGATGGATTGTCTATCAATTTAAACTCTTAACAGCTTTAAAGGTTTGTACTTTAAGAAACAGTGAATTATTGATATGAAGTGTAATTAAATTGCATTCTAAAGTTGTGTCACTAAAATTAAACAACAAATCTAAACACTTCAAAACAAAAAGAAACACAATCTAGTTTAGATTTCTCCCTTGTCCCGTTTGTCAGTCTGTCCACTCAGTTTTCCTCACTCTTCTCAGCCATACTTCAAGGCTTGTTGTGAAAGTTGGTATGAAACTTCAGTATGAGTAGTTTTAGATCAAGTTTGAGTTTCAGGCCAATTGGGTCAAGGTCACTGTTACTATTTTTAACAGGGGCCGGTATAAATAGGGGACATATATTTTGCTTTAGCAATACTCAATATGCTTGTTATTATTAAGGGGGTATTAAACGTAGTTGGGTGTCAAATGTTACTGGAAAGGAATAATCCAGCAACCAGTCGAGATTCCAGCCCGGGACCTCCATGCTATAGTCCAAGATTCCAACCCGGACCTCCAAGCTATACATAAATAGATGGATACTCTAACTATTTGAGCTACTTTTGCCTGCGGCGCTCAGCCTAATCTAGCTGTAATAATGTAGCGTTAATTTCGACGACGGACGGACAATTTCTGACAGATGGTCGTCGCCAAAGCTACGATTCTCTTCCATTGATGATACAGTGTTGCAAAGCAATGAACCGTTGTGTACCTTTGGAGTAATATTTAGTATTAAGTAATTAATATTTCTAATGCAATTTTTGCAATGTATTACCTATGGTCACATCTGGAAATCTTTAATTTGCACATTCCAATATTATACTACTCGGATTTGTCTCCGTAATCTGCCATGATACTTCTCGGAGAACTTTCGCGAGAATGCTTATCCGAATATGGTATGCGTGACCATATATGGATGAAGCTACTTCAATTACAAAAAACATTACCAGAAATATTTAACCAGTTTTTCGTAAGGGTTGTGAAGAAAATGCATCTTACTTTTTACATGTGTAATTATTCAATTCCAGAATGTTTAACCTTGCTCACCGAACTATATTACTCTGAATCTGTCTATCTGTTGAAATCTCGTGGGAAATCTCATTAGCATCAATTCATTTTGATTTACAAATAAGGAAATTGACTTTTACACTTGTATCAAAGATGGCGGTATGTTTGAACTGATATCTCAATGTGTCTTGCTCGTTTTAGATTTTACCATTGATTATAAAGAAATGAAATAATGTGCAGGTTTGTGGATTGAATATTGATAATAGATACATGTACCAGAATCGTCAATTTACATGTGTTTTTTATCAGAGAAAATTACAATCATAGTTAATTACTGCCCCATGGTAATCACATCGGTGCTTAGTGCTACACTTGAACTCTTGATGGGCCCTCAAACCATTTGAGCTACAGTTGAGTGTAGACTAAAGGTTACACCCAGGTGCACTCCATCTGGACTTGGAGTGCACTAGTCCGTTTGGACTCCAGGTAAACTTGGAGTGCACTCCGAGGGGAGTCCGAGTCAACCTGGAGTCCTATAAGACACCATGTCTGCCAAGGGTCTATAATCAGACTATATCATATATACATGTATTAATACTTTGATGTTATTCATATAATTATATAAATATTTAGATGTACCTTTGGTCGGCCACCAGCCACAGTCCGGTTCTGCTATAATACTGTATTATGTATATATCTTGGGTTTGGCCAGTGGGGATTCTGATAAATTTATCATGCAAGACTAGAATTGTGACGATGATGTCCCTGTGGTTTGGCAGGCGGAATTGACCTCCAAATAATTTGCCAAACACGTTACTAAATATATTATTACAGTAAAGTTAGTAATTGTTTAAATATAATTTAAATAGAGTCACTGTTTAGCTGTATAACATTATTAGCCCGAGTTTTCTCTGGTCCTTACACCATGTCGACATGGTTTCTGATCCAGAGGAAACTCGGGCTAACAAACTGTAGGCCTATAGCGAATTCGAATTAGGGCCTACTGCAGTCTAATCCGTTAAGGCTACAACATGTTTTGTACCGTACCTCCACTTTGGTTTGTTCTCATGCCAATCGTTCCTCCAGAATATAAGACTAAAACTTTTGCCTCCTGTTCCTGCTCTACAGATTCCGCAACGCCAGCAGTGGCAAGCTTACTCCGCCGCTGAAACAGATCGTTTTCCATTGCATCAGACTTAGCACCTTCGTCTGCCATTGTAGGTCTAAAGGTGCACATGGTAGTCTCTAAAGGGTTTCCGAACGTTCTAACTATAACCAATTTTTCAATCGCCGTCAAAATAGTACGCCGCACCCGAACCCAAACCAAAATGTTCCGGGACTAGAAACATTATTTCCACTCAACAACGGCTTGATGAATTCATTTAACATATTTTGCAAAAAAGTCAAATACGTATAAAATTATTTTATGACCTAGAGGAGTATTATTATGGTCTTCGAGTTTATAAAAACAAATCACTACTGTATGCTAATTATAAATAAATAAATAAATAAATAAATAGAAATAATAAAAAACACTATATTTATATACTTGGTTACGTTCTAGAACCAAGGCAGTCGTGTTTTTTTTTATTTACTTGATATAATCAACAAAAGAACTATTGAGGATTCTGATGACAAACAATAAAGATTAAAAAAATATTGGTTTCTCTTGATTTACACAATGCATAATCTTACGCACATGTGATATCAACATAAAAACATTTTGATAATGATAACATACTGTATGTCAGAATATATTTTTTTACTACAAACAATGCATATATGCTTAGAACATCGGAAGTATGACTTTACCTGACTTGTGAACGCGATGCAAAAGGAAAATAACATAAAAGCATGTCGTTATCGTCATCACAGTTAAAAACATATGCCCTTGGTAAAAGAAGCTCGTGTGCAAAAGTTAAAAGAGCCAGCTACGTCTCGTCGTTGGCCACCGTCTTGTAATGAATTTATGGTATTGATCTATTCGATTATTCCGTTCCGACCGCATAAATGAAAGTGTCAAAGGTGTATTGCGTTATGTTGATATTGTGGTATGTTTTTGCGTTGGTATTCTATGGTGTGATTTATGTTGGCCGTTACATGAAACACAGATTCAGTGTCGATGAAAGCTTGGATTAAGCTTATTGATGGCCCCCTTTTTTTTTATATTTCTTTAAAGAGTAAATGGTTGTATTTCCATGCATGTCGACACACCGGTTACGCATTTTTGTTGTTGTTGTTGTTGTTGTTGTTGTAGTTTTTTGTTGTTGTTTTTTCTAATATTTCGCAATAATGATTGTCAACCTCTTGGTTGTATTGGTATTCTATGGTGTGATTTCTATTGGTTGTATTGGTATTCTATGGTGTGATTTATATTGGTCGTAACATGTGGTATTCTATGGTGTGATTTATATTGGTCGTAACATATGGTATTCTATGGTGTGATTTATATTGGTCGTAACATGTGGTATTCTATGGTGTGATTTCTATTGGTCGTAACATATGGTATTCTATGGTGTGATTTATATTGGTCGTAACATAAGGTATTCTATGGTGTGATTTCTATTGGTCGTAACATATGGTACTCTATGGAGTGATTTATATTGGTTGTAACATATGGTATTCTATGCTGTGATTTATATTGGTCGTAACATATGGTATTCTATGGAGTGATTTCTATTGGTCGTAACATATGGTATTCTATGGTGTGATTTATATTGGTCGTAACATATGGTATTCTATGGTGTGATTTATATTGGTCGTAACATGTGGTATTCTATGGTGTGATTTATATTGGTCGTAACATAAGGTATTCTATGGTGTGATTTCTATTGGTCGTAACATATGGTATTCTATGGAGTGATTTCTATTGGTCGTAACATATGGTATTCTATGGTGTGATTTCTACTGGTCGTAACATAAGGTATTCTATGGAGTGATTTATATTGGTTGTAACATATGGTATTCTATGGAGTGATTTCTATTGGTTGTAACATATGGTATTCTATGGTGTGATTTCTATTGGTCGTAACATATGGTATTCTATGGTGTGATTTCTATTGGTCGTAACATATGGTATTCTTTGGTGTGATGTCTATTGGTCGTAACATACATGTATGGTATTCTATGGTGTGATTTATACTGGTCGTAACATAAGGTATTCTATGGAGTGATTTCTATTGGTCGTAACATATAGTATTCTATGGTGTGATTTATATTGGTCGTAACATATGGTATTCTATGGTGTGATTTCTATTGGTCGTAACATATGGTATTCTATGGAGTGATTTATACTGGTCGTAACATATGGTATTCTATGGAGTGATTTATACTGGTCGTAACATATAGTATTCTATGGAGTGATTTATACTGGTCGTTACATATGGTATTCTATGGAGTGATTTATACTGGTCGTAACATATAGTATTCTATGGAGTGATTTATACTGGTCGTTACATATGGTATTCTATGGAGTGATTTATACTGGTCGTAACATATGGTATTCTATGGAGTGATTTATACTGGTCGTTACATATGGTATTCTATGGAGTGATTTATATTGGTCGTAACATATGGTATTCTATGGTGTGATTTCTATTGGTCGTAACATATGGTATTCTATGGTGTGATTTCTATTGGTCGTAACATATGGTATTCTATCGTGTGATTTATATTGGTCGTAACATATGGTATTCTATGGAGTGATTTATACTGGTCGTAACATATGGTATTCTATGGTGTGATTTATATTGGTCGTAACATATAGTATTCTATGGAGTGATTTATACTGGTCGTTACATATGGTATTCTATGGAGTGATTTATACTGGTCGTAACATATAGTATTCTATGGAGTGATTTATACTGGTCGTTACATATGGTATTCTATGGAGTGATTTATACTGGTCGTAACATATGGTATTCTATGGTGTGATTTATATTGGTCGTAACATATGGTATTCTATGGTGTGATTTATATTGGTCGTAACATATGGTATTCTATGGAGTGATTTCTACTGGTCGTAACATATGGTACTCTATGATGTGATTTATATTGGTCGTAACATATGGTATTCTATGGTGTGATTTCTATTGGTCGTAACATATGGTATTCTATGATGTGATTTATATTGGTCGTAACATATGGTATTCTATGGTGTGATTTATATTGGTTGTAACATATGGTATTCTATGGTGTGATTTATACTGGTCGTAACATATGGTATTCTATGGTGTGATTTATACTGGTCGTAACATAAGGTATTCTATGGTGTGATTTCTATTGGTTGTAACATATGGTATTCTATGGTGTGATTTATACTGGTCGTAACATAAGGTATTCTATGGTGTGATTTATACTGGTCGTAACATAAGGTATTCTATGGTGTGATTTCTATTGGTTGTAACATATGGTATTCTATGGAGTGATTTATACTGGTCGTAACATATAGTATTCTATGGTGTGATTTCTATTGGTCGTAACATATGGTATTCTATGGTGTGATTTCTATTGGTCGTAGCATATGCTATTCTATGGTGTGATTTCTATTGGTCGTAACATATGGTATTCTATGGTGTGATTTCTATTGGTCGTAACATATGGTATTCTATGGTGTGATTTCTATTGGTCGTAACATATGGTACTCTATGGAGTGATTTCTATTGGTCGTAACATATAGTATTCTATGGTGTGATTTATACTGGTCGTAACATATGGTATTCTATGGTGTGATTTATATTGGTCGTAACATATGGTATTCTATGGAGTGATTTCTACTGGTCGTAACATATGGTATTCTATGGAGTGATTTCTATTAGTCGTAACATATAGTATTCTATGGAGTGATTTATACTGGTCGTAACATATGGTATTCTATGGTGTGATTTATATTGGTCGTAACATATGGTATTCTATGGTGTGATTTATACTGGTCGTAACATAAGGTATTCTATGGAGTGATTTATATTGGTCGTAACATAAGGTATTCTATGGTGTGATTTCTATTGGTCGTAACATAAGGTATTCTATGGTGTGATTTCTATTGGTCGTAACATAAGGTATTCTATGGTGTGATTTCTATTGGTCGTAACATAAGGTATTCTATGGTGTGATTTATACTGGTCGTAACATATGGTATTCTATGGTGTGATTTCTATTGGTCGTAACATATGGTATTCTATGGTGTGATTTATATTGGTAGTAACATATGGTATTCTATGGAGTGATTTATACTGGTCGTAACATATGGTATTCTATGGAGTGATTTATATTGGTCGTAACATAAGGTATTCTATGGTGTGATTTATACTGGTCGTAACATAAGGTATTCTATGGTGTGATTTCTATTGGTTGTAACATATGGTATTCTATGGTGTGATTTATACTGGTCGTAACATATGGTATTCTATGGAGTGATTTATATTGGTCGTAACATAAGGTATTCTATGGTGTGATTTATACTGGTCGTAACATAAGGTATTCTATGGTGTGATTTCTATTGGTTGTAACATATGGTATTCTATGGTGTGATTTCTATTGGTCGTAACATAAGGTATTCTATGGTGTGATTTCTACTGGTCGTAACATAAGGTATTCTATGGAGTGATTTATATTGGTCGTAACATATGGTATTCTATGGAGTGATTTATACTGGTCGTAACATATGGTATTCTATGGAGTGATTTATATTGGTTGTAACATATGGTATTCTATGGAGTGATTTATATTGGTTGTAACATATGGTATTCTATGGTGTGATTTCTATTGGTCGTAACATAAGGTATTCTATGGAGTGATTTCTATTGGTCGTAACATAAGGTATTCTATGGAGTGATTTATACTGGTCGTAACATATGGTATTCTATGGAGTGATTTATACTGGTCGTAACATATGGTATTCTATGGAGTGATTTATACTGGTCGTAACATATGGTATTCTATGGTGTGGTTTTTATTGGTCGTAACATATAGTATTCTATGGTGTGATTTCTATTAGTCGTAACATGTGGTATTCTATGGTGTGATTTATATTGGTCGTAACATATAGTATTCTATGGTGTGATTTCTATTGGTCGTAACATAAGGTATTCTATGGTGTGATTTCTATTGGTCGTAACATATGGTATTCTATGGTGTGATTTATACTGGTCGTAACATAAGGTATTCTATGGTGTGATTTATATTGGTCGTAACATATAGTATTCTATGGTGTGATTTATATTGGTTGTAACATATGGTATTCTATGGTGTGATTTATATTGGTTGTAACATATGGTATTCTATGGAGTGATTTCTATTGGTCGTAACATATGGTATTCTATGGTGTGATTTCTATTGGTCGTAACATAAGGTATTCTATGGAGTGATTTATATTGGTTGTAACATATGGTATTCTATGGAGTGATTTATATTGGTTGTAACATATGGTATTCTATGATGTGATTTATATTGGTCGTAACATATAGTATTCTATGGTGTGATTTATATTGGTCGTAACATATAGTATTCTATGGTGTGATTTCTATTGGTCGTAACATATGGTATTCTATGGAGTGATTTCTATTAGTCGTAACATATAGTATTCTATGGTGTGATTTATATTGGTTGTAACATATGGTATTCTATGGTGTGATTTATATTGGTTGTAACATATGGTATTCTATGGAGTGATTTATACTGGTCGTAACATATGGTATTCTATGGAGTGATTTATATTGGTTGTAACATATGGTATTCTATGGAGTGATTTATATTGGTTGTAACATATGGTTTTCTATGGTGTGATTTATATTGGTCGTAACATATGGTATTCTATGGTGTGATTTATATTGGTTGTAACATATGGTATTCTATGGTGTGATTTATATTGGTTGTAACATATGGTATTCTATGGAGTGATTTCTATTGGTCGTAACATATGGTATTCTATGGTGTGATTTATATTGGTCGTAACATATAGTATTCTATGGTGTGATTTATATTGGTTGTAACATATGGTATTCTATGGTGTGATTTATATTGGTTGTAACATATGGTATTCTATGGAGTGATTTCTATTGGTCGTAACATATGGTATTCTATAGGGTGATTTCTATTGGTCGTAACATAAGGTATTCTATGGAGTGATTTATACTGGTCGTAACATATGGTATTCTATGGAGTGATTTATACTGGTCGTAACATATGGTATTCTATGGTGTGATTTATATTGGTTGTAACATATGGTATTCTATGGAGTGATTTATACTGGTCGTAACATATGGTATTCTATGGTGTGATTTATATTGGTTGTAACATATGGTATTCTATGGAGTGATTTCTATTGGTCGTAACATATGGTATTCTATGGAGTGATTTATATTGGTTGTAACATATGGTATTCTATGGAGTGATTTCTACTGGTCGTAACATATGGTATTCTATGGAGTGATTTATATTGGTCGTAACATATGGTATTCTATGGAGTGATTTCTACTGGTCTTAACATATGGTATTCTATGGAGTGATTTCTACTGGTCGTAACATATGGTATTCTATGGTGTGATTTCTACTGGTCTTAACATATGGTATTCTATGGAGTGATTTCTACTGGTCGTAACATATGGTATTCTATGGTGTGATTTCTATTGGTCGTAACATATGGTATTCTATGGTGTGATTTCTATTGGTCGTAACATATGGTATTCTATGGTGTGATTTCTATTGGTCGTAACATAAGGTATTCTATGGAGTGATTTCTATTGGTCGTAACATATGGTATTCTATGGTGTGATTTCTATTGGTCGTAACATATGGTACTCTATGGAGTGATTTCTATTGGTCGTAACATATGGTATTCTATGGTGTGATTTTTATTGGTAGTAACATATGGTATTCTATGGTGTGATTTATATTGGTCGTAACATATGGTATTCTATGGAGTGATTTCTATTGGTCGTAACATATGGTATTCTATGGTGTGATTTCTATTGGTCGTAACATATGGTACTCTATGGAGTGATTTCTATTGGTCGTAACATATGGTATTCTATGGTGTGATTTCTATTGGTCGTAACATATGGTATTCTATGGTGTGATTTATATTGGTCGTAACATATGGTATTCTATGGAGTGATTTATATTGGTCGTAACATATGGTATTCTATGGTGTGATTTCTACTGGTCGTAACATATGGTACTCTATGGAGTGATTTCTATTGGTCGTAACATGTGGTATTCTATGGTGTGATTTTTATTTGTCGTAACATATGGTATTCTATGGTGTGATTTCTATTGGTCGTAACATATGGTATTCTATGGTGTGATTTATATTGGTCGTAACATATGGTACTCTATGGAGTGATTTCTATTGGTCGTAACATGTGGTATTCTATGGTGTGATTTTATTTGTCGTAACATATGGTATTCTATGGTGTGATTTCTATTGGTCGTAACATATGGTATTCTATGGAGTGATTTATATTGGTCGTAACATATGGTATTCTATGGTGTGATTTATATTGGTCGTAACATATGGTATTCTATGGAGTGATTTCTATTGGTCGTAACATATGGTATTCTATGGTGTGATTTCTATTGGTCGTAACATATGGTACTCTATGGAGTGATTTCTATTGGTCGTAACATATGGTATTCTATGGAGTGATTTCTATTGGTCGTAACATATGGTATTCTATGGTGTGATTTCTACTGGTCGTAACATATGGTATTCTATGGTGTGATTTCTACTGGTCGTAACATATGGTACTCTATGGAGTGATTTCTATTGGTCGTAACATATGGTATTCTATGGTGTGGTTTTTATTGGTAGTAACATATGGTATTATATGGTGTGATTTCTATTGGTCGTAACATGTGGTATATTCTATGGTGTGATTTATATTGGTCGTAACATATGGTATTCTATGGAGTGATTTTTATTGGTAGTAACATATGGTATTCTATGGTGTGATTTATATTGGCCGTAACATATGGTATTCTATGGAGTGATTTTTATTGGTAGTAACATATGGTATTCTATGGAGTGATTTATATTGGCCGTAACATATGGTATTCTATGGAGTGATTTTTATTGGTAGTAACATATGGTATTCTATGGAGTGATTTTTATTGGTAGTAACATATGGTATTCTATGGTGTGATTTATATTGGCCGTAACATATGGTATTCTATGGAGTGATGTCTATTGGTCGAAACATATGGTATTCTATGGAGTGATTTATATTGGTCGAAACATATAGTATTCTATGGTGTGATTTCTACTGGTCGTAACATATAGTATTCTATGGTGTGATTTCTATTGGTCGTAACATATGGTATTCTATGGAGTGATTTCTACTGGTCGTAACATATAGTATTCTATGGTGTGATTTCTACTGGTCGTAACATATGGTATTCTATGGTGTGATTTCTATTGGTCGTAACATATGGTATTCTATGGAGTGATTTCTATTGGTCGTAACATATGGTATTCTATGGTGTGATTTCTACTGGTCGTTACATATGGTATTCTATGGTGTGATTTCTACTGGTCGTTACATATGGTATTCTATGGTGTGATTTCTATTGGTAGTAACATATGGTATTCTATGGAGTGATTTCTATTGGTCGTAACATATAGTATTCTATGGTGTGATTTATATTGGTCGTAACATATGGTATTCTATGGTGTGATTTATATTGGTCGTAACATATGATATTCTATGGAGTGATTTCTATTGGTCGTAACATATGGTATTCTATGCTGTGATTTATATTGGTCGTAACATATGGTATTCTATGGTGTGATTTATATTGGTCGTAACATATGATATTCTATGGAGTGATTTCTATTGGTCGTAACATACATGTATGGTATTCTATGGTGTGATTTATATTGGTCGTAACATATGGTATTCTATGGAGTGATTTCTATTGGTCGTAACATATAGTATTCTATGGTGTGATTTCTACTGGTCGTAACATATGGTATTCTATGGTGTGATTTCTATTGGTTGTAACATATGGTATTCTATGGAGTGATTTCTATTGGTCGTAACATAAGGTATTCTATGGTGTGATTTATATTGGTCGTAACGTGTAATTGTATTTTATATGTGACGGACGTTTTAATCAAATAAGTGTTCTCTTGATTTTATGTGTTATATGATACTTTAAATTCAATTCAATTTCAATTTGTTTGATAAGTTAATATGATGACGTTGATATAATAATCAATAATGTATGTCTTGAATTTACCAGCATTGATAGTATGATTGACAGATTCTTTTTCAAAGTCATGCAATTTAATATGATTTTCTTTTTTGAACCATTTTTATGAAGTCAAAAGAATCTGATTTGGCAATTTTGTAAGACCAGCTTGTTGTTGTTGTTGCTGCTGCTGCTGCTGCTGTTGTTGTTGTTGTTGTTGTTGTTGTTGTTGTTGTTGTTGTTGTTGTTGTTGTTGTTGCACAGTCAGAAAAGATCTGTTGATTGTTCATTGGAATTTCATATAACTTGGTGTAAGATGCAACGCCTATGTGCCACACGAAGATATGCTTGTAAGGAATGTTTAATCCTAATTTGTGATAGGGATTTTATAACGTTTTGTTCTAGTCGGTTACATGTATGTGTTGAAATACAGCGGATACCTAATTTGTGTGTAAGAGTTAGCTCCCTTATTATATGCGAGTAGAGAGCATATCTAGTTGTAATAATGTTGCAGGGCTACATGCAGCGAAAATCCACTTGGGCCGTCAAATTGAATAAAAAAATTAAGTCAGGGAACTAAATAGGAGTTAATTGTCATTACTGAGACAAAACGTCATAAGAACTATATACCACAGGTCTGGGTCCTGTGTTCTGGGTCTGGGGGCGGCGTACTAAAATTTACGCGACACTTTTTCCCTACGCATGCGTTTACATTAAAACGAAAGTAGGCCTACATGTTCTGTAAACGCGTTTGATTTATTAAACCTATTTTATTGTATCATTAATCATACAACGGGGATCGGGATCGGGAAGTTTTCCAACTTCTATGAACCCATTTCCCAACAACATTATACAATACATAAGTATTTACACAATATAACATTATACTAAATTTTCGGAAATGAGTTTTCAAGGTGCTTCAGTACACTTTTGCCGAGAAAGATTTTAGAAGTAACCAAACTGTTTGTAATCAATGCATGATGAACCCCTCCACAAATGTTTTGATGTGGTAGATTTGGTAAGGGATAGTTACAGAAACATTAATACAGAATCAGATATTTCAATATGGAATTATTTGAATTAGATAAAATGACCATGTTAAAATTATAATATCATCGTATTAGTGCATGTTGATATATGTCATACCAGGCATATGTTTTTGTTCAAATGATCAAACTAATGCTGTATTGAAAATTTTCATGATAAAAAGCGGGTATATATAATATATATTTATATTCATGTAAAACCATACAAAATCTAATTTTGTAGAGGGGTTTATCAAATTGATTACAAACTGTTTGGTTCTTTTTCAAATATCTTACAAGTTACTGAAGCAACTTAAGAAGTGTGAATGGACGGAGAGAATGTGGAAGTCTCCTTCATTTACAATCTTTTTTTTCAATTACGGAAGAATGATTAGAATTCTACTTTAGTTTTCGCAAAAACAATTTTCTAATTTTTTTTTTTTTTTTTTTTTTTAGAATGAGTAATGTTTATACCGACCCAACTGATATTTGTTGACATTACACTATTCAATACTTTCAGCTGTTCATTGTTCATCATATATCCTGCCATGTTAATTTTGCTTTCACCTTTGTCTTTCCTTTCCTACTGATATATCTCGGTTCAGCAAATGCCATATGAGTCGATAAAGATCCAATTCCGCTGTCCGTAGTATATTTATCATACTATAAACTATAGATACCCTCCTTCAGTCTCGGGGCCAACAGGTCGCTAGCCCGAGTTTCCTCTGGCCCTACACCAGACACATCTATGATCTCACCTGAACTGAAGCTCTGGTTTACCTAGAAACTATATAAACCGATTTTTTCCCCCAAACTTGCTACACTTATATTACAGGTGTGTTTCTTCAAGAAACAGATACTGAAATATTAATGTGATAATTATTTACATTCTAATGTGTTTTTAGATAACTATGTGACAAAAAAAAAAAAAAAAAACAACCAAAAAACAACAACAACATATTTAGAAAAAAATATTTCAGGCTGAAGGAACTGCAAATTTACCTTGTATTAGTTAAGTTTATGGTAATTTGATATAGATATAAACACTGGTGGCCAGATTTAATCTGGAAATCAAAGGCGACCATTCAGCTTCTGGCCTGGCAGGCATCAATATCCTATAATCTCATTAGCAGAGGTATTCTACTACATGTATAAAAGATCCACCAAAATAATCTTTCAATACATTTTGAGAAAATGGATTTCAGGCATGTCCCACACAACAAGAACATGTCTGCGGAGTATGAACATTTTGCATCATCAGTCAACATCAACAAGCTACTTAATGATGTATTTGAATCTAGTATCAAGTCTGATGATACAGGTGTTCTCATCATCTTAATGCGACCAGCGTTCCAACGAACAAAAAAAAAAAAAAAAAAACTCATGGCCAACACAAGCCAGGGCAACACAATTAGACGAGCTCAAACACCCGCGTGTAATTTGTACTGACCAACTGATGTTGAGAGACTATATGGAACCAGCAGTCAGAAATCACACAAAGTGTAAACGATATCTACGATTTGACTTGAACCATGACACGGCGATGGTGATGGGGCTGGTCTGAGAGACTGAACTGTGAGGACTGCGGCTATATTTGAAACTGTTTGAGGAGGAATAGTGTTCGAAGTCTGGACGAAGACGAAGTAAGTTCAATATTACCTGGATGCAAGCAGGTATGCTGGGGGTCATATATCTCCGATACAGCCATAATAGAGATCCGTGCAGCTGCCAATATCATCCACCCATGTTAAACTGGACGCCAGAAGATTTGTTAGCCCTTCATCCCAGCATGCTACAGACCCAATATAATCTACCTGGGCCTCATGGTTTTTGAGAAGTCATTTAAAGAGTTTAGCTTATTTGACCCCTGTGACCTTGACAGTAGGTCGAGGTCATTCATTTGAACAAAACTTAGTAGTCCTTTATCCTAGTATGCTACATAACCAATATGAACTTCCTGTGTTCCTTTGTTATTGAAAAAAAGTCGTTTAAAGGAAAAGGGTGACACCGTACGGACGGACGTAAGGACGATGTACATCATACCATGGCGTAAGCTCACTTGCTCTTCGGACAGGTTAGGCAAAAAAGTACAGACTAAAAGGATTTCAATAGATATAGCAAGTTCTGTTTATTTCATAAACTTGACACAGGTCACAGGTCACTGTCATATAAAGCAAGTAAGATTAATACATACTGCATTTAAAGCTATTACCGTGAAATCATTTAACTGATAAAGCAAAACAAAATTAAGATCACTGCAACAATATATCCTCCCTCGAGAAAAGATTTCAACAACTTCCGGTATGTGATAAAAATTGTTCAAACTCCACTGAGTGGAGACCAGGTGATTAACTTCATCGTAAAAATGGGAGGTTCATACTCGAATGATACCGTAAGACTTAAAAGATATTTTGTGACAAATGTTGACGTCAATGAAGCTGAATGGCACCAGCCATTACAAAATTATATTTATAATTGTATAATCTTTTTTTATACAGTATATCTTAATTTCTTTGCAATTTTCTGATATTATTATAATATTCCAATCATGGATGCGGTAAAATGTGACTTTGAATCTTGTACAAACCATTGTAATCGAAATAACGGAAAATAACACTTATATAGTTATTATTATAGCATAATTTTCTCCTATCCATATGGTTTATTATGTCATTGCAATATCACTACAGGACTCTAAAACGTAGATTCTAAACATGCTTGGGGAAATGTGACTGATGGTACTACATTATATATATGTATTTCGATTAAATACCACAGGACAGATATTTTTCTGGAATATCTAAACCGAAGTATAAATCGGTTAAGATTAAAAAAATATAATAATAATGATATACTTAGTACATATATATATATATACTCTTCGATATACTTTCACGTGCGGGGGAATTCAAAATATCTCTGCCGCTGGTCGCATAGCGTTCTAGTGTTGAACATAATACAGTCACGCTAGTATCCGCCTTCGGCCCACGTTTGCCGAAGGGTTCATTGTTGTTTCTCCAGTTACTAAAAGATTATTTTTTATTGTATTTTATTGTATTTCAAGTACTTCTTATATATATTATGTGATTGTATTTGTATTTTTTGTGTTTTGATAAAGGGGCGGATTGCCTCGAAAATTTAACAAGCATCATTGTCCACACTGTTTGAATTACTTCTTTGCCCCATATATATATAATTAAAAATATATAGTGTCCTTGTGATGGATATACATAGTAATAAAAATAAAAAACAAACCAGAAATTCACACTAGCGCTTTCACATGCTTTGAGAAACTAATTAAAGAAAATAAAAAAAAAAAAAAAAAAATCATAATAAAGAAATATATCATTAAACAATCTAATAATACAGTGTACATGTAGTTCAAATTTTGTTAAAAGAAAAAAATGCTTATAATTCCAACTTGAAATTTTCCAATACAGAATACCTATTATTACAATTGCTGAATACTCCAGGCAAGTAATGTGTGTGATATGTGTGTGAGTTTTATACATGTGTATAACAAAGATAAAAGAATTTAGAGTAAGAAAGTTTATATATAAAAGTGTATGTATAGCACACGCTCACGTTTCTTGTTAACAAATGATGACATCAACATGTCCACACTTAGTTAGGGTGACGATATTGAAAAAAAAAAAATAAAGAAAAAAAAAAATTAATTAATGTACCAGAATGGCAACGATCACCAGGAGTTACTTCCCTTTAAAAAAAAATCATTTGAATCTCAACTGTGGCCCAAAATCTAACGAGAGTCATTGTACCTATATCTTAATTTCACGTTTTCTTCCCTAAAGACTTTTCAAAGAGATATAATTTTGTGAATTATAGTCCTTAAAGGCCTACTATAATTGTAATTGAAGTTATTTGGCGGCGATTAGTTTTCGCGGATGATAATCGGCCGCGAAATATGTGAAAATTAATCGCACATGAAAATAAATTGGTTTACAGCACAAGTTGTCAATTCTCATTCACAGCCATGACATTTAAATCATCATTTCTCATTTTATTCATCCATGTATCATTACACACAATACCAACAACTACCTATTTGCCTTTCAACTCTAAGCTTAGCATTGTGCTGAAACACGACAGTGGAATTTGTCAATGAAAAAAAAAAAAATGTAGGTGAAGTCACTTAACATTTGTATTACACGTATTGTCATTTACAGAGTACCCTCGATATACTTTGTATGTTTCTTTTTATAATACAGTATTGTTTTTTTGACATTCACACTGGAGTAAGACAAGGCTCTCAGATTTAGGTCCTACCGTTTGTGATTTTTTAAATTACTTAAATGCTATAACTTTTGAAAAATAAATTGATCATGACCAAATCAGAACTTGAGCTGCACATAATTTGTAAACAACGACATACCAAATTAAGTTTTGTATCTATCCGTTGAATAAATGATCGAGTGAAAAATTAATTAAAACAGAATGACAGCTAAACAGTTATACCATAATAATGTCCCCGACCATGAAATTATGGCCGGGGCTTAAAATTCGACCATACACTTATATAGCCTGAGTTTCCTCATGCCCTGACACCATGTCTCACCAAACATGGTTCAGGGCCAGAGGAAACTCGGGCTAACACTTATACAGATAGTGAAAGTATATATTTCCTATGGGCATATATTCCAAAGTTCCAGCTGTTTGTATTTAAATTGCTTCAACATATCTCGAACGATCACACATATTTCTCTAATGTACAATAATCATCAAAATTTGTGTGTTGCCAATTAACATAGAGTACATGTACATTGAGATTCTGTATTTTCGTGGGGATGGTATTTATATTTTTTTGCGGGTCGTTGACTTGGTCACAAAAATGATCCGTGAAATAATGAGAGACGCTTACATAATATCCGCGAAATAAATTGCTGTTAAGACTGTCATTATATTATATACAGTCATTAACCGACTTAATATAATGAAAATATTACATATGACAGATAATATGTTAATGATATAACAAAAATACGAAATATGATAGATTATATGTTAATAATATTACAAAAACATTACATATGACAGATAATATGTTAATGATATAACAAAAATATTTCATAGGCCAGATAATATGATAATGATTTGATAGAAATACATCACATGACAGATATGTTAATCATATAAAAAAAATGGCATGGTTATACATAATACTTACTTTTATAAGCATGCATTGTTATCTAATCTCATTGAACCATACTAATGATTGAATGCTAATTACAGCTAGGTGAATACCTGTAAAAAAAACTTGGAACAGTTGTCTACTGAAAAAAGATAGAGAAAACCAGGAAAGAATGGCTGATTCCAATAGGTAAGTTCTACAGGTTATATAAAATACTTAGATCAGTTCATAGATAGATCAAGCATAAAATAAACTGAGTATCGTTCATATATCTGATAAGATATTACATATGATATTTCAGAAGTTGTGGGTCTCTTCTCCCATATCTTTTGTTTTACAAGTTTGAGAATTTCCTCGTATCCCGATTTCCTGGCCTACATTTCCGCTGTGTTTTCCAAAATATCCTCCGTTTTCCACCTATCACTGTTTTCCAGTAAGAAACTTGCGGCATTCATCTGCTGACCACCTACAATTAAACGAAATTTGATGAATCTCCTAACGCAGGTAGGCGTGTTGTGTACACTATATATGTATTTGACATTACTCACATATTTGATATCCCCTCCCCAAAATACAACAGTTTCCAAACGGCAACACACATAACTGAGACATCCTTGCCCCACTTTTGTCAATGTTCCCTAACTTAAAAAAAATAATCAACTCCAAAGTTTTCATAGAAAAGCATCACCATATGATTTTAGTCAAAAAGGGGAAATTACATGTCCAGGAGTTTACTTAAAGCCTCTCTATGTTTTCAAAACGTATGAATTGTGACAAAACACCCAAAATATGTTTAATGATAGAATATACAATGTATACTCTAATGATGATACGATATAAGAATAAATACAGTAGTCCTTCATAATTGCAATAAAACCGGTAAACTTCCCAGTGATTATGGGGAATCTCTAATGGTGTGCTCCACTCTCTTTATGTTAATGAGCCACGGAAGATATATCTTGCACGTATGCGCAATCTGGTTTCTTTTGAGGAATGGCGAACTAGCAATCAAAGCCACGGTCAGAAGCCAAAATTCGAGAAGAATTCGGCTAATGTCGTGAAGGCAAAGAAAGGATTGGATTGAACATGCTGCGCGATTCTGAAGATATGTCATTGATACGGGATAGGATGGAATTGACGTAATGGAATTCGATTGGAAGGGACAGAGCGACATAGGTAACATCATATGCCCCTACCCCGAGCCCCACTCGATTTGCACTCTTCTCGGAAGAGAAGCCTTCTAAGAAGATCCCATATCCGTTATATGTAAATCGAGAAACCGGAAGAATATAACCCAAAACAAACAAGTGTTTAAGTTTTCTCAAACACTATGACACAAACATGTGCATGTATGTGTCATAAATCCTTTTCTAGTGAAATTAATCACTCTCACACTTAAAACATGGTCGCCGCCATCTTTGAAGATAAATCTTCCAGCTTCGAGACGGAAGAGGTAGAAGATCTTCCAGAAGCAGAAGAGCTACAAATCGAGTGACCGGAAGATATATTCTAGAAGGAGAAAAGTGCTAATCGAGTGGGGCTCTGAAATGAGAGCATACAAAGTATGCTGATTCTCTCCCCTGAAATGGCAGTATAAAAAATGTAGATTCCCTCCCCTGCAAAGACAGTATGAAAATATGTAAATTTACTCCTCTAAAATGACAGCATAAAATATGTAGATTAGGCAAAGAAACCATGTCCCAGTCCACTGAGCTTCAGTCCAGTCACTAATCGGTAGTTCTATTGAGCAGATGCAAAAACATGGATATGTTTCCCCGTAACTAGGTTGCAGTTTGCAGCTTTCCATTTAAAAATAGTATTGGTTCACAAATGAGCCCTCTACACTTTCACACTACAGGGAATTGGACTTAATTATTTGGGAATGAATACGCGGTAAATTTAATCTTTTTTTTTTGCAGAGAATAGTGAGTTAGATATGGTAGAACATACAGACGATTCCATAGATTGCGCTGGAAGTATAACATTATTGCGACCTTTAACCCCTTACACTTTTGTCTTGCCCGTCGGGATATATTTTTTGCGAATTTGTTGCAAATAAACTTGTTGAAGTTTTGGTTGACAGTTTCATACTACCCATAGTTTTCAAATTGGTTCGTCTTTTAGCATATTATAAAAGCATAGGATAGTTTAATTGATTTAGTGAACCAGTTTACTTTATCGTCAGAAAATAAACAATAAAAACCCCAGTTTTAAATACGTTTAAAATAATATTTTCTAAATTCAAATTTGCCCCTTTGTCTGCTAGTTCAGCCTTGTGGTCTTTCAACTGATATTACCCCTCAGAGATGTACATGTAGTTCATTTGGTATTTTATACATACTGTGGACCTCTATCTGACTCCAGAGCCTCAGTGTCTTTACCGGGTTGTACATTCTCCACGAAGATTTTGTTTCATCATCTGGAATAAATATTAAAGTAAATATGTAGAGTTAACTATCCCTGCTCAGTTATATTCATCATAAGTGAAAATTCGGAAAACTTTTAAGAAGTGTCGGTTGCTGTTAGTGTCTAACACGAAAAGATTAGGAAATAGCATACATACATTCGTTAATGACAATACCAATCCTCTATATCATTAATCAATATAATTAATTATGATCTTTCTCATTATAAATACATGTTAATTTTATATGCAGTTAAATCTCCTTGTCTGTGAAAGCTTCACACCATATCTCAGAATTTGAAAGACACAGAGAAATTTTTACACAATATCTCAGACTTCGAAAGTCACAGAGAAATTTTTACACGATATCTCAGACTTCGAAAGTCACAGTGAAAGTTTAACACCATATCTCAGACTTTGAAGGTCACAGTGAAACGTTTCCAACCAACAAGACTGCAACAGTTTTGATCACATTTAACAACTGACGTTGAAAAGTTTCCAAATGTAAATCGGTAAGGCCAGTACCATGTCCAGTTTTGCACTATTGATCATTCATACCTCAGTTTTGGTTTTGTTACTCAAGGAAGCTTTACTGAGTACATAGGAAAGCTTGGTGAAGGCTGCATCTGCCGTCATGTCACCCCCTGGTATCACGCCCTGATCATACAGCGCCTGTCAGAATATCAAAATTTTGCTAAGGGCTTTACCAAAATTGTCTGTGGGAAGGAGTGAGAGGCTTTTTTTTGCAGAGACCCCACCATCCATGAAATATTACTGTAAGGAAATCCAGAAAATTGCGGATTTACTCACACCACAAACCAGATTTTTATACAACTACCTTCTACTCCTTCCACATAGTGGAATTGGCCCCATTTGTTTATCTTTCTTCAGTTTTCGCCTTCGTTAGGGTTAAAAAAGTACATTTCTGAAACACTCTCATCATTAAATCTGTAAAATTGTAAAACTGATTATTGTATACATTTAACGATAGACTGGTAATCAATACTACTGCATGAGAGAAAACTCTAGCTCAACTCGGGAGACAACTCTCGCTCAACTCGCAGATATACCCAATATTTCGATAGGTAAATAACCATACTTATTATTATATGTAGCTACTGACATATTCTTTCTTGTATTTTCAAATATGCTCTCAAGATTAATTTAGATAATTTTTTTTTACTTATGAAAGATATATAATTTATCAAAGAAATTCAGCAAATTTAACTCAAAGTAAGGTATCTGGCTGTAATAAGTGGCCCATATGGCATAAATCATTAATTGGACCTACTGGCAACATACAGCAAAGGTCTACACTTTTGAAAGAGCATCAAATATTTCAGTTCTATACATATGCACAAGTTCAATATAAATATAAATTCATTAATACACAAAGTGGATTTGGGGTTCGCTTTTGATATTTCCATACATTATCTCCCTTATTGAAAAGAAGTAGTGAAACAATACTTAGGTTGTACACGGTTTTGATGAAAAAGCAGTTTACCTTCCCGGTTGCGTAAGAAGCATCCACGAATCCCCGTGTACACTGTGTAATGTTAACGATTATAACTTCTCTTTTGATAGCTTCCTTGATGGCTCTAAGAATCCCGGGACAGTTGTCAGGGGCGTTACCAGCCCCATAGGACTGTAGCACCACTCCCTGCATAGGAGGCTGGAGAAAGGACCGCACCTAGAAATAAGATAGCACACCTGTAGTGATATTTCGCCAACATGAAATAGGCTGTTTACACAACTGTAACATGATGTTAGGTTTGTTGATTTATATGGTTGTACTTCCTGACAACATATCCAGGTCATACATATCACCCTGGTAAATATACTAGCTGCAATTTAATGTACTGCTCGGCGAGAGAGATATTCCGTTTGGCTTGGTCGGTTGAGCGTAAGACTAGCAAGCCAGAGGTCCCTAACTCATTCCAAGATGGAGTCAGTGGTTTTAATTTAATGATCATGTGCTCTATATCTTACCAGCTGTTCAGATATTCCGGGAAAAAGCCGTAACAGACCCACATTCTTGCATATATCACGGTGGACATAGAACTGTTGTGTAGTGTCTCTTTGAAGCACAAGGAACGAGTTAACTAAAATGAAAGTAGAAAATATTGACAAGACACAGTCTACCTGTCTACATCCAAGATAGCAATATTTGTATAAATTCTATCTTCATGACTTTCTACTAAATATCCTCAAACATCTTGCATAGGAGAACTAAAATTACCTTAATGAAGTCTGGAAATGCATATCCGGAAATTAATCTATGTAATTATGAAGAGAATCTAAAAAAAAAATAAAAAAATAATTAAAAAAAACCCATGAGGTATGGCTATGGCTTACCTGTGATGTCAGTCCCCAGATCTGCTATAGAAGCTATGTTGGGTGATATGAAAGCGTCAAAACTACCGGAGTCATTCTTAATCGTCCTGTTACCTCGCAAAACTTTGTTCCCAAACACCACTAAAACCTGATATAATAAGACAAGTCTATAAACTACAGTTCATTATCAGATGTGAATTTTTATGCCAAGGAGACAGAGTACGAATGGCCTAGCTACTGAAGTCATGTGGATCAAACTTTATAACTTAACTGGGAATCTCTGACGTTCTAATACAGAAATTAAGTTCACAAGAACAAATTTTAGTCTACGACCAAACATACCTCTGGTATTTTGTATTGTGATGCCACCACCAGTGCTGACAGGAAGTTGTCTCGACCGTCACTCCTCACCTCATAAATTGGAATCTGTAAACAATCAAAATATACCTATTAACATTACTTACAGCAGTTGCCTTTGGTATTGACTATTCTATTCTTATATACTAAACTCTAGAAACTGTTGTTACCTTTATTATGCAACTGTGTCCTAGAGATTCATGTCAACATTATTTTCCTGTGCTTGGGTATACGTACCTGAGACCCTGTCACGACGATCGGTTTACCAAGGTTCTCGCACATGAAGGACAAGGCAGACGCTGTGTAGGCCATGGTGTCGGTTCCATGGAGGACAACAAATCCATCGTATTTATCATAGTACAACTGTAAATGTACGATGAAACTACTTAATTTGTACATGATTGTTTGATAATTATAACTCATAACTCCATAATGCGAACTTTTCCTTGGTTTTAAAGCCTCCCTATAATTTCGTAATATAGAAGTTATGACAAAATGACAAAATCATTTTAAATAGAAAACCACCATCAATTGAAAACTTTTGATGAACAAATCCATACTTTTCTGTTTATCATCGGGGGATGTAGCTCGGAGCCCGCGGGTTGGTTCTCACTCTATTTTTAGATGTTTGTTACATTTTTTTCTATGGATTGTTGAAGTATCTGAGCATATTTGGCGGAAATGAAATAAAGATAAACACCTATGGAATTATGAAGTTTAACTTGATAAAGTTTCATATCTATAAAAAAAGGAAGAAAGAAAAAACTGAAATTTTTAACCATTCACTATTTTACACGAGCTATGGTTTGATGAGTAAATTAATTGTTGATCTGGTAATATTGTGTGTCATATAATTTGTTTATATCATTAAATCCATAATTTACTAAGACAAGGGGGCCTCTATCTCTTACATGGATATATTTTAGTAAGTACAGCAAAGCATTTTAAGTTACACTACAAATACAAATACATTTTGGGATATGCCTATCAGTTCAATTTACTTCTATCAACTGAAGCATTAAGGGTTCCAAGGAAAACTAAAAATTAAACTAGAATACTGACTTAAGTTTCATCCAAACTCCATATACCGATATAGTACTCATTTTTTAAGTTTTATTTGTCAGAGATCAAACTTCTCCTTGGCTTTAGGGCCCCATGACCTTGACCTTTGGTCATGTGATATCTTGTTTAATCCCAACCAATTTTTCTTCATAATGTCATGACAAAATGGTATAATCTGCGAAAAAAAATATTAAAATTTGACCTGGACCTTTCACCTTTAGACTCAGTAATCTTGACATTTAGCCAGTTCACTCAGTTATTCATTCCATGCAATCATTTTTATAAAATTTGAAATGTATATCACTGAACATATACAAAATTTGCGCCTGAACTTTGACCAAGTGACCTTGACCTTCAGTCAGTTGACTTATTTATTCAAAACCAACTTTTCTCATTATGTCAAAATTTTACCTTTCGGATCGGGTGTTATACCTCAACAATACTTACAGACTAATGTGTCTTCAAAAGAAGGCAATAATATACATTTGTTATCCTACACGTTTTCCTTTTTAATGACATTTAAGTTTTTGTGTCACAGTAAATATTAACACCCGATACACTGTAAACTGCTTTGTCAAGTCTACATTCTAATATATATATAAACACAGTTTAACACTGTCAGTCTTATTGTCCATACGGATGTATTATTATTGGCTAATTTTGACTCTATAAAACTCAATAATCTATCATCGGCAAGTTTTGCCTGCTGGAGAGCTGAGAAACTTATCACTATTTTTGACCATTTTATGAGCATGAACTTGTGCATTTAGTGCGCACTTTCATGAAGTGCGCTGGTACATTTTCAAGTTTAATTTTCCGAAAAAGAACTGCATAGTAGCTGAATACTCCAACGTAAGAAAATAACTATCTCTAATTCTATAATTGATCAAAGCTACCTTACCCAACAGATCAGATTAAACAGGTTGGATTAACAGGCTGTTTACACAGTGAAAGGCCTGGTCAGATCTCAAATTGGAGCGGTCACATCTACAATGTTTGTACAAATATAGTAATCAAGCCTACCATGCATAGTGCATTGGCTTGTGAATATTACGACATACATGATCTTTTGTGGCATCTGTTAATAATGTAACCGAAGCTGATGGAGCCTAATCATGAGATTAACAGCACTGAGTACTGATTATTGGCTTAATCTTTTACAGATTAGACTTAATGAGATATCATTGGCTATTTTTGACTCCTTTAAGACTTACTGAGACATAACTGAGCTTTTGAAGACTTACTGCGATGTCATTGGCTATCTTTGATTTATTTTAAGACTTACGGAGATATCATTGGCTATTTTTGACCAATCATCCATGCTCATGTTACTAGAATCTAGTAATGGACTGTACTCCTTGATGCGGTAGACCACTCTTTTTCCATTCCTCATCAGTCTGAAAAACAACAAGATATCAATAATGGAGAAACCATTGAACTATAATTCTAGGGGAACCATCGTTCTTGTACAAGAGACCAAATGGGCTGGTATCGCTCACCTGCTTCTTATGTAACATTCAAGTTAATGTAGATCATTTATGCAAATGCTAACCTGATAACCAGTTTATTCAGATTTATTTGTAGGCTAGATCTATTTTGTAGCCTTTATAACAGCATACTAATGAGTTTATATATAAGTATCTGGGTCTCTTGGTTATTGATCAAAAGAAGTGGTTGCTTATATTCTTTGAACATATTTTACCCTTGTGACCTTAACAATAGTCAAGATCATTCATGTTTAAGGTTCTTCGCGTGAACAAACCTCACCCCAGCATGCATAGGCCCAATATCGTAACCTTGAAAGTCGGTCATTAATTCAAACATACTTGCTAGCCCATCATCAAGAATGCTACAGCTCCAATATCAGGTACCTAGGCCTCTTTGTTATTGACAAGAAGTCGTTTAAAGACTTAGGCATATTTGACCCTTGTGACTTTGAATGTAAATCAAGGTAATTCGTTCGGGTGAGTTTGGAACCCGGTTACGTTGAATGTAGGTCAAGGTCAATAATTTTAACAAACAGCTCATAACCATAGCAAGGTAAAGTCCAATATCGGATTCCCGGGTCTCTTGGTTATTAACAAGAAGTCGTCTAAAGATATGAACATTTCAACTCTAGTTACCTTGAATGTAAGTCGAGGCCATTCATTAAACTAAACTTGGTAGCACAACCCCATAATAATACATACCTTATTCAGCTGTCTATCGGTGATTGAGAAGTCGTTCAAATGTTTTAGCCAATATCAGGTCTCTGGGCATCTTCATTAATAAAACGATTTTTTAAGGGAAAGATTTGATGTACGAGCGATGGACGCAATTAGTATGTGTAGCTAATAACTATATGTCATTGAAATACTTACGGCGTAACTAGTAGATTACTTCCATTCGTCTCACTCTGAGATTTGTCATGGAACATTGGAAACTTCTTCAGCTCGGGGATCATATAATTTGATTTTGGTTCATACACTGTCAGAAAAAGGAAGGTGAATAAGCTTAAAGGTAAAGCAAATCCCTGTAACTATAGATTACACTCTTTACCCTTCCTCTATCTCAATTCTCAATGCTATGTATATGGTGAATGCATTTACTCGGTTTCTCTTCTTTAAATAAAAAATGAAAAAAAAAACAAAAAAAATGGAAAAGAAAGCAAAAAACCAAAAAAAAAAAAAAAACCCCAAAAAAACCCCCAAAAAACCAAACAAAAAAAACCCAAAACAAAACAACACAAAACAAAATAAACCCCAAGAAATCCCAGAGAGGTTCCTGGCCGCCCTCGTGTGTAGTCACATTGATAATCTAGAAGAGAAGTACTAGTTTCATGATCTTTGTTTACGAAACTTCTCCTTTTGTTCTAATTAATCTTCTCACCTAATATCATCAAACATACCAACCAATGAAGAAAAGTGTTTTTACGTTTTTAGCTTTTGATCCAGTAACCTCGACTTTTGGTCTTTACTTCATCTGACCTTGACATTTGACCATATGGCCTAACCTCGAGCAAATATTAACTATTTGGTTCTGCTTAACTTTTTTATATTGTCATGAAACATATGCCATTGATCTAGTGGCATAAAGTCTGACAAACTTTACTTGTTATTTCAATCATCTCTATCAAAGGTGTGATCGGGTGGTTGGGTGGCACAGTGGTAACACAATTTCCTTTCACCTAGGCGGACGGGGTTCGATTCCGCGATCGGACGTGAGAAGGTATGGGGTCACCTGTTCGACCACGTGGGTTTACCTCGAGTACTCTGGTTTCCTCACACAGTAAGACCCCTCGCACGCTTCCATCCGGGCCAACAAGCGTGATTAATATAAGTTGATATAACTTGTTTAGTAATTGTTGTTAAATAAGTAAAGTTTAGATTACATATGTATGACAGACACAACATCATAACAAACTGTTAACTTATTAAACTCCTCAGTGTCGTCCTTCAATGATCTTAGCTGTAAAAGGATGTTAAACAATACGACACATAGTCAAACTCCTCTGTTGCAACTACAGTATTATTAAAGTAAATGTCTATAACGTTAGATGACTGACAAAATGTATAGAAATACAGAGTTGTAGCTAGGGTAATATCATTTAGAATAAATAATGGTTTTTCATTAAGAAAAAGAAAAGTTTAATAAAAACCTGTTTACTTTAACTGATATATTTAAAGTGATTCCAGGGATATGAAACTTTTGCAGATGCGATATCGATTAAACATTTTTTATCAAAATCAAACACACTATTGTAATTCATTAAAAAATGTACTCTCATTCAGTCCAGGTCCATCACAATGACGTTAGAGTGAAATTATAATAAGTACTTCCTGGATGATATGTGTAATGCTATCTGGATATCAAATGATGGCATTCATCACTCGAAATCCCTTGTTTTGCTACGGGTGTCAGTGTGTCAGTCGAACAGATCGCGATTTGTTTTATTAAAGATTGTTTATAGAATACTGTAGTTAGCAAAACCAATGTCAATGCATTGTAAACAGACTGTCTTGCATATATTTACCATTGTATGGCACTGCCACTATATAACCCAACCAATTCAGTTGCGAGTTCACCAGCTTATGAACTGCCAACTGAAATTTGAATTTGAAAATTTCAAAAAAAAAAATTGCACGACAAATAAAAAGATGGTAAATATAAGCATTGAACGGTTTTCAGTTGACATTCATAGTCAATATGAATGCCAACTGGACAGAGGCAAATTCAACATGAAGCGCGCTACCCGCTCAATGCTTAAATGAATACAAACTTGTGACAATATATATCATATAGAGAAACAATCATCGAGGATGCATCATTTGCATATTGTCTCAGAAGATGATTGAAAATAAGGTAATGAAATTTCTGCAGCGCTAAAATAAAATTTAAGAGTTTTATTTCCATCTCGCATACACTTGGGTTGCCAAATATTTATGTGTTATATAAACATATAACAAGTTATAACACGTATGAAATTATCATGCAGATCTAAACTTATTACTAGATGAATTAGTATTGGCACATGTTTAAATAATCCCTTACGGAAACAAGCATGAGTGTCAACGTATTGTAAGGTTGTAGCCAATGTGTACTAACCCAGCAACCCAACGTCACACACATCATATTTCCCAATACACAACACACTTAAACAGTCATTGACAAAGTTGAGCACATTTGTAGGATGCATATACACGCATGCCCTGCACTAAATATATGTATGACATGTGTGCATAGTGCAGCAAGTAAACATGTATATCACATCAAACAAGTGTAACAGAGCCATATCAATACATTGTCAAACACAAAATTACAATATATTTCTTTTCTATGTCTACATATACCTGTTTCCGTCGTATCATCTTATATCTAAAATTAATTAAAAAAATTTAAAAAAAATTTAAAAAAAAAATCATTTCATATACAGCACTGTCTGTATACATATATTGTTTTTATAAAATGTACCAGTACATTAACTGATCCCCAATTGTAACTTTTATTAGGACTCGAGGCTTCATAGAAATGCAGCTTTAATAAGTGTGTTATTGTACTGTACCTGAGATCCTTCTTTGCAAACTTCACGCCCGATTGGTATTACTTCTAGGAATCCTGTGACTTACTACCAGACTATCACGATTGGAATGCTGTTTGATCGCCTTTGTTATGTCCCTCTTATTCTCATCTTCTATATTATCCATCTCCTTGGAGACTATAACTCGTAGGAATCCTGTGACCTGCTACCAAGCTATCACGATTGGGTTGTAGTCCGTTCACCTTGATTGCCTCATCACAATAGTCCTTTGTTATGTCCCTCTTATTCTCATCTTCTATATTATCTATCTCCTTGGAGACTATAACACAACCCTTTCCCATTTCGTCTTGTGCCAGTCTTCTTTTGTAAAGTGAGACGTTAGCTTCTTTACTTTATTTTTTTGTCTCACTGTATTTTGGTCGCTGTAACTATTATTTTCTCTGTTTGACCTGGAGAGATTCTTGAAGCCTGTGCTTATGGATGTTAACAGAGTCTAAATCTTGAGTCCTTTATGATGTTCGCTGATATCGTTTAGTATTTGAATGCTGATCTTTAGAAATGGCCTACACTGTTCACTATCTGAATATTTTTTTTTGAAATACTCAATTACGAAAATTGGTACTCAAAAAATTATTTACACTCATTTTTTAAATTTACACACTCACATTGTGTTTCAGATTTATTTCCTTATTCAAACCAAACGGTTTTAACAACATAAAGGCTATGTCAAAATATAGTTTTGTTCTCATCTACAGAATCTCCCTCTTCTGATGACTGAAGAGTGTAAAGCGATGCTAATGTACTCAATTGAATAAAAGGAAGACCAAATGTTGGAATAGTGCAGACTGGAACATATCCCCATTGTAAAAACAAAGCAACATCGGCTACATAATTACATCACATTTATTACAACACTTATGGTAATGTTGTCTTTATTTTCCAGTAAACAATGATGCATATGCTCAATACAACTTTAAAGTGAAAGTTAACATCGTCTCCCATATTACGGGGGCCATTTTATGTCACTCACACACTATTAGTATCATAAGAGATATTCGCAAAGTCCCAACCTTTTCATCGTTTTTTTTCCAATGAGGTATCGTTAATCATAACTTACGGCGTACTATACTGTCACTCTACCAAACGAACAAGAGAAAAAGGTCATGTTCACTTGTTTTCGGTGCTTACAATACAACGGTATATTTTTAGCTTATTTAAAAGCGTGCCTAATGAACCTGTTCAACAGTGAATTGGCTCGTATACTCGCAGGGTCCCAAGCAATGGGTGCAACAAAATAATAGGTTAGTGAGAACGATACGAATTCTCCCTATAACAGCTGGCAGAAAGCATTCTTAAGTATTCCAGGAAGAACAGTGATACATAGAATTATGCAAATTGGATTAATCATGATGTATATGCCCCAGGCCATGTGTCATTCTGTCATCGTAGCGTATTGACGGTAAAATCACGTGGTTCGAATCATCAGTGTTTTTTTTTATTTAACTAAAAATTAACACATTGTATGTGCAAGAATTCAATTCAAATGAATAACTACGTATATGACGTTATCATATTCAAATACTTCCGCTAAAAACAAATTCAGGACTCATGGCTTACGGCTAACTATACTGTCGGTCTACCAAATGATCCAGTGAACGCTCCTGCAATTTTCGCACTTCCAAAATAAAAAAACCCCGATCGGGTGAGATAAAGAGGAGTCCCCCCTACAAGGAAGTTAAAATCTGACCAATGTGGCATGCTGCTTTTCCATGAAATAGCTCGATCTTGATTATTCAAGGAAAATCATTGATACTCAGAACAATGAAATGTGGATGTGCATACCTCAGGATATGCTCATGTTTTCATCTTAGCGTATTTAATTATTACACAAATGATGTGGGTCGAATCCTCGTTGTTTTATCAAATATCCGGGAAACCTATCATATGATATTGTCGATGACAGTTTTACACACGGACTGTCTCTTTAATTTGAAATATAAATATAAATGTATATCATTTGGTAAACGAAATCTAGATCATGATTCATGCATGTAAATGTAACATAAATAGAATCAACATTTAGCTGTGTCGTAGCGAGTTGTGTCTATTGATTTCAAACAAAGTCTACTAAACTCAGAAGGTCAAACCCTATATGGAGCCAACAATATAAATACTTGGAACAAGTGAACACTCCAGGGCCAATACACATCACATACAACAAGGAAACCCTGTTCTTAAAATAGACTCGCGCACAAACATAAACTCTGTAAACAAGGCGATGTGGTTCGTAATATCATGTATGGTTTACACACACTTAAGATACAGTTAGTCTGCATTGATCAATTAGAATCGTTCATCAGTAAAATGCGTCTTATTTGTACAGAGCTGTTGAAATAAGATGGTAATGAAATACAATTGCTAGTTGTGGTACCGGTCAGTCCACTGATCGCCGTCCACCGTCGTCTGCTTCTCTGATCAAAACTGCGAGTGACAACAGTGTCTGGAAAGATAACTTTCATTACGCTGGTATTACAGCTTTTCACGTGGGATTTTGCTACACCACAATCGGTAAACGGGAATAAGGAATGCCAGCAGATGGCGCGATGTCAAAATGAAGAAAATTAAGCAAAGCGTTTTAAATATAAATCAAATATAAAACGGAGAAGGATGTAAAGAAACGTGAGAATGATAAAGAATCTACCTCAACTGAAATCAGCACGAAAAGGGAAATGAAAAAAAAAAACTTGCAAGGTAAGCTCATAACATAAACATGCTATACTGAAACGAAACATTTATTGCGTGATAAAATTTCATTTCATTCAAACACAGACTCAAATGCGTACATTTCTTAGAATCTTCGAAGAATCCTTACAACATGTCTTCTTTAATTGCAGATTGGCACTGTGAATCCTATGGATTTCCCCTTAAAATGATGGACATTTCAGTCGATGAACTAAATACCAAACATGGGATACTTTTCTGTGAGGAGATGCCGCAAATCAGTGTGAAAAAACAAAGAATCAAAGAAAAAGAATACCCCCCCCCCCCCCCCCCCCCAAAAAAAAATACCCCACCCAGCATGGAACAATAGGAACTGCTATAAACATGCAATTTTATGACAAAAGTATGACAGAGAGTACATCGAGACCTAGGAATCACAATGAGAGCACTGGAAGTAGAGGACTGGTTTGTTTGTTACTGTTTAACAGCCAGGGTCATTTAAGGACGTGTCAGGTTTTGGAGATGGATAAAAGCCGGAGTACCCGGAGAAAAACCACCGGCCTACGATCAGTACCTGGCAACTGCCACAGGTAGGTTTCGAACTCGCAACCCCGAAGTGGAGGGCTAGAGATAAAGTGTACATAATCGAAATGCCCATGAGAAAGCACAGACACTATTTTCGCAAAGTCCCAACCTTTTCATCGTTTTTTTCCAATGAGGTATCTTTAATCATAACTTACGGCGTACTATACTGTCACTCTACCAAACGAACAAGAGAAAAGGGTCCTGTTCACTTGTTTTCGGTGCTTACAATACAACGGTATATTTTTAGCTTATTTAAAAGCGTGCCTAATGTACCTGTTTAACAGTGAATTGGCTCGTATGTTCGCAGGGTCCCAAGCAATGGGCGCAACAAAATAATAGGTTAGTGAGAAAGATACGAATTCTCCCTATAACAGCTGGCAGAAAGCATTCTTAAGTATTCCAGGAAGAACAGTGATACATAGAATTATGCAAATTGGATTTATCATGATGTATATGCCCCAGGCCATGTGTCATTCTGTCATCGTAGCGTATTGACAGTAAATCATGTGGTTCCAATCATCAGTGTTGTTTTTATTTATCTAAAAATTAACACATTGTTTGTGCAAGAATTCAATTCAAATGAATAACTACGTATACAACGTTATCATATTCAAATACTTCCGCTAAAAACAAATTCAGGACTCATGGCTTACGGCTAACTATACTGTCGGTCTACCAAATGATCCAGTGAACGCTCCTGCAATTTTCGCACTTCCAAAATAAAACAAAAAACAACCCGATCGGGTGAGATAAAGAGGAGTCCCCCCTACAAGGAAGTTAAAATCTGACCGATGTGGCATGCTGCTTTTCCATGAAATAGCTCGATCTTGATTATTCAAGGAAAATCATTGATACTCAGAACAATGAAAAGTGGACGTGCATACCTCATGATATGCGCATGTTTTCATCTTAGCGTATTTAATTATTACACAAATGATGTGGGTCGAATCCTCGTTGTTTTATCAAATATGCGGGAAACCTATCATATGATATTGTCTATGACAGTTTTACACACGGACTGTCTCTTTAATTTGAAATATCAATATAAATGTATATCATTTGGTAAACGAAATCTAGATCATGATTCATGCATGTAAATGTAACATAAATAGAATCAACATTTAGCTGTGTCGTAGTGAGTTGTGTCTATTGATTTCAAACAAAGTCTACTAAACTCAGAAGGTCAAACCCTATATGGAGCCGAAAATATAAATACTTGGAACAAGTGAACACTCCAGGGCCAATACACATCACATACAACAAGGAAACCCTGCTCTTAAAATAGACTCGCGCATAAACATAAACTCTGTAAACAAGGCGATGTGGTTCGTAATATCATGTATGTTTTACACACACTTAAGATACAGTTAGTCTGCATTGATCAATTAGAATCGTTCATCAGTAAAATGCGTCTTATTTGTACAGAGCTGTTGAAATAAGATGGTAATGAAATACAATTGCTAGTTGTGGTACCGGCCAGGCCACTGATCGCCGTCCACCGTCGTCTGCTTCTCTGATCAAAACTGCGAGTGACAACAGTGTCTGGAAAGATAACTTTCATTACGCTGGTATTACAGCTTTTCACGTGGGATTTTGCTACACCACAATCGGTAAACGGGAATAAGGAATGCCAGCAGATGGCGCGATGTCAAAATGAAGAAAATTAAGCAAAGCGTTTTAAATATAAATCAAATATAAAACGGAGAAGGATGTAAAGAAACGTGAGAATGATAAAGAATCTACCTCAACTGAAATCAGCACGAAAAGGGAAATGAAAAAAAAAACTTGCAAGGTAAGCTCATAACATAAACATGCTATACTGAAACGAAACATTTATTGAGTGATAAAATTTCATTTCATTCAAACACAGACTCAAATGCGTACATTTCTTAGAATCTTCGAAGAATCCTTACAACATGTCTTCTTTAATTGCAGATTGGCACTGTGAATCCTATGGATTTCCCCTTAAAATGATGGACATTTCAGTCGATGAACTAAATACCAAACATGGGATACTTTTCTGTGAGGAGATGCCGCAAATCAGTGTGAAAAAAACAAAGAATCAAAGAAAAAGAAGAATATCCCCCCCCCCCCCCCCCCCCCCCCAAAAAAAAAATACCCCACCCAGCATGGAACAATAGGAACTGCTATAAACATGCAATTTTATGACAAAAGTATGACAGAGAGTACATCGAGACCTAGGAATCACAATGAGAGCACTGGAAGTAGAGGACTGGTTTGTTTGTTACTGTTTAACAGCCAGGGTCATTTAAGGACGTGTCAGGTTTTGGAGATGGATAAAAGCCGGAGTACCCGGAGAAAAACCACCGGCCTACGATCAGTACCTGGCAACTGCCACAGGTAGGTTTCGAACTCGCAACCCCGAAGTGGAGGGCTAGAGATAAAGTGTACATAATCGAAATGCCCATGAGAAAGCACAGACACTATTTAACCAAAGTGCCAAGGAAGCTAACTAACCCCATTATTACGTCCCGTTCGGTACACATCTAAACTAATTGGAAAACAATATTCAGAAAATTTCTCAAATGTATATGTTAGCAAACAGGATGCTCTCGCATGTACACAGTTAACATTTTGCAGACAACCGACATATAATGGATGAGTGAAAACAAATCATGTTCATGTACTGGCATAGAAGCGAATGATCTGTAAGGAGTCATTCTAGAAATACACCGTAGCTTGACCAATCAAACAAGGCAAAAGTTCAACATTATCCGCGTTGGTATTTTAGGATAGCGTCGACACAGGTCACACGGGTATTGCTGTCATACGACCCCTTAGGTATGTCGGTCCACGTGGTTCTCGCACGTTATGTACTGTTTTCGCTGTGTCATATCAGTCTGGTATTGAATATTTTTGACATTCGACCATGATGCCGTCTTTTTTATCGTTAATGCTTACCAACTCAAACTATTTTCAAACTGTTCGTTGAAATTTAACTTTTCATAGTAGACAGATTGTGCATTACTACGTATAACATGGATGAGTGAACTCGAGACCATATCATATTACTACTTTTTAACTTGCCGCGTGGTGCGTGGAACATTCAACGTCATATTGAAAATAGATGCTTGGCGTTAACTTTATTCATAAAACACATAACTAACAAAGAAAATGACGAATATAAACTTTCTTATTTATTTAAGATAAAATTGGACTAGAACTTTAATTAAAATCAAACAATATTAGCCGATCAAGCCCAAGTCAGTGTTCAAAAGTCTGACTGAGCAAATGGTCAAGTGTAAGAATTGAAATTAAATGGTAAGTAAACGTAAGAATTAAAGTGTCTTCATGGCGCTTCAATCAACGGATAGTGGTATAGTATCGATATTTCTACCAGAATACCCTGTGTTATTCCACTCCCAAGCCATTGTATAAATGTCCCGACTGTTGGATAAATGTATGTTATATACCACTAGTATAATATGACCTCCCGGTCTTTTGATTGGTCAAGAATTCGAACTTTGACCCGAGCTGCAATTGTTATTGACGTCATCAATAATCGAATGACGTCTTGTCACCGGGTCCCGGCCGTCACCTGTACGCCTTATTTGCATACGCGAAATAAGACTTCGCAATGTTTCCCTTTGATTCAAGCCGATATTATTGTGGTAGAAACAGATCAGACGACTCGTGATTTTTGGATATGGAATTTATTTCCCACTCGTAAATTTTTTTTTCTCTAAAGCTCGTGTCTTTTGTAACTTTTAGAAAATAACTAGAAATAAATTCCATATCAAACAACCACTCGTTGTGTAACCTCTGTTTTCTTCATTTGGCCACCGAAAGACACTTCATTCCTTAAATAGACCCAATAAAACATGAGTTAGGGTTAGGGTACTTACGTGCGCATAGTTTTGTAGTATATCAGAAAGTGACAAGGAAAATGGGAAAATCCTTTAAAAACCTGTTTTTTTATCGTACCTCCACTTTGGTTTCGAAGCATGCCAATCGTTCCTCCTGTATATATAACCAAAACGTTTGCCTCCTGTTCCTGCTCTACAGATTTCGCCACGCCAGCAGTGGCAAGCTTACTCCGCCGCTGAAACATGTCGTCTTCAATTTCGTCTGTCTTGGAACCTCCGTCTGCCAGTAGGACAGGTGCAGGCTATTTAAATGCAAGCGGTATTCCGAGCGTGAGTGAGACGCTTCCTTTCAAGGAATTAGCTCGTTTCTGAGTTTTCAGGGACATCAGTGATACAGATTTAAGTTAAATAAGTTCCAGGAAAAAGGGATCACGTGATAAGATGCATGATGTTTCAAGTGGTTTACGTTCGCGTCTCTTCTAACGAGCATCTAAACAGCAAATCTAGTCAACGCAGTGATAGTACTGATAAGCCTTTAAATTCCTACTATGATGCAATTTAACAGAAGTAACATGATGAACTTTTAGTATGTATCATGGCAAACTGGGGAACTTGCTGTTGACATGTAATTTATTAAGCTGTTTGTAAATATCAACAGAACATGCGAAAAATGCATGTTTCAGAGGACATAATTTGCTCATTTGTATTTGAAATGCCCCCCTTTATAATTGTGTAATATTATTCGCAGCCGCCATTTGCATTTCAAAGTCAATGTTTGTTTAACGACAAATTTGCGGGAATTTCTTAATCATATGGCGTTGTTAATCAAAATAAGACAAAACTAGCTGAGTATGCCTCTGTTAATATTCCAAAGTCTGGTTGATCAAAAGCTTAAGTGCAAAATTCTTAATTATGGCCAGTAAACATCAGAATCACAGTGTCTTTCTGGGGCTTCCATCAACGAATAGCAGTATAGTATTGGTATCTGTTTCACGGACCGCTTCCTTTGATCAAAGCAACATAGACACTTCACTCCTTAAATAAACTCATCAAAACATGAGTTATTGATACGTGTCTATTAGACATATATAAACAAACGCTGAAGCATTGGTAAGTGTTTATAGTTTTGTCGTATATCAGAAACTGACAAGGAAAAAAGGAAATTCTTTCTAAAAAGAGCATATTTTGTATCGTACCTCTGCTTTGGTTTAGCATCATGACAAAAGTTCCCCCTGTATATAAAACTAAAAAGTTTGCTTCCCGTTTTCTGCTCTACAGATTTCGCAACGCTAGCTCATGACATGCTTACTCTGCTGCTTAAACATGTCTTCAATTCCTTCATACTTAGAACCTCCGTCTGCCAGTAGGACTATTGTAGGCTCTTAAGAGTCATCTATATAGGAGAATAATGACAATTTCAAACACAAATAAATTGATATGAATTTGCACAAAAATAGTCATGTAATATACCAAACATTTTGTTTGGCTTGGTATTTTCTTAAAATTACCAATAATGTGCTTTAGATGCTTACATTTTTTCTATAGAGCTACAGTGAGCTACACTGTGGTAAGATGTAGTAGGCAATGATTGTAAGTCACAAAAATAATCAAACATGAAAAAATAGCCAAGCTGTTATGTAACATAATTTATAAGTTATATATAATGTGTCTTTAGCACAGGAAAGGAACATCTGTTTGACCAGATCTGACTAGGTATAAACACTTATTTTGTTATGAACTTGAAATGCAAATGGCGGCTGTGAATAATATTTCAGAAATATGGCAGAAATGGAGGCATTTAAATCAATAAAAATACTCCTACATTATACTTTAAAGATACCTGATCATAGTAAGAAGAACATTTTAAGACTAATTGTTGAACTGGTGAGTTTGGGATCTTTTCCAGAAATATACATATCTTACCGCAAACTCAACGGTCGACATTTTTTTTCTTAAAGTTTTCTTGTCCTGTCCTGATAAATCTTTATATTGTCTAATGCGAACATTTTTGATGTTTGAAATGCCTCCTTATATGCCATATTTGAATGATATCACTCACAACCGCCATTTGCATTTCAAGGTCGAAATAAAAACAGTGTTCACACATATTATCAATTCAAATCTGATCAAATGTTCCTATTTTGTGCTGGAGACTCTTGTGAGCAAACCAGCATGGCTGATTTGTACAATATAAGCGATACACACGAGCTAATTATGTCCCCGTGAAACATGAATTTATCGTATGTTTTCTTGCACAAACAGCCTGAACAATTTCATGTCGTCAGCAAGTCCCACGGTTTGTGATGATACATGCTAAAAGTTCATCATGTTACTTCTGTGAAACTGCACCATAGTAGGATTTTTTAGGCTTTTAAAATATAACTCTTTTGACTTGATATGCTTTTTAGATTCCCTTTAGGATGCACGCGGTATTCCGAGCGGGAGTGACATGCTTTCTTTCAAGGAATTAACCCTTTTCTGAGTTTTTTAAAAACAACAGTGATACTAATTGAATAAATTCGAGGAAAAAAGGATCACGTGATATAATGCATTAAGTATTGACGTAGTTTACGCTCGGCTCTCTTTTCAGATATACACAAAACAATGCCAAACATACCACACACTTATGTAATTAGGATCTAGAACAGACAAATATTTGAAGGGAAGTTAGGTCCCAAAATATGCAAACTGAAGTTGGACAGGTATTCATTATTCAACGGTAACCTGTTTTGACGGATGTTGTAATAGTAAATTTATCTGATGAACTAACCTTTAATTAATCTCTTTTTGCTAAATATTGAACGTTCCAAGCACCGGTATACATTGTATTATGAGGATACTGACGTCATTACAATGTTAAACGAAGTACTTGTTATGGTCCTAATTTTCTTTGAATGCACGTCAATGGAAATGGATACAATTACAATTTAAATAGAGCGAAATAAGAGTAGTGTATGTTGAATTATTAACATAGATATGAAAGATCTAGAGGAAAAAAAACTGGGGTTATACATGTTTATCATGTCTCAACTAATGATAAGGAACTGCTTCTGAACTTTGTTAAATTCATGAAGATTAATTGTTATTTTGGAGGCTGTTCAGACCGATATCGAGTTTTTATATTCGAGTCATTTATACTAGAAAATATATTTGTCGCTATATTCATGGAGATGTAACAAATCGACATCCTTATCCATAGAACGTTGAGAAATAAAAGTTTGAAATTGCATATTTGGCAATTAGAAAATTATCAATTTTGAATGATAAATAAATGAAAATCTGTTAAATATCTATTTATAAAGATTTTGTTTTGTAGAAAATGTATTTGGACTACAATATTGTTTTACATGATATTGTATAAGGCGAAGTATGAACAGAGGTAAAGTTTTAGAGAAGAACGATTAAACATGGGTGTAGAGACTCAAACTCTTTTATAAATCATTACAAAATTATTTGGAGACTTGGACTATGGTGAACATACATATCTTATCAATCAGTTTGTTCGATGGAAGCATGTCTGATCTGCAAAAGGATTTCTACAGCCTGCAGGCATGGTCAATTCATCATTGCATTAACCTAAGACTATTTTCAGTTTTGTCATGAAATATATCTGTTCTGTGATAAAATGTATCAGTTCTCTGATGAAATATATCAGTTCTGTGATGAAATATATCAGTTCTATGATAAAATATATCAGTTCTGTGATAAAATATATCAGTTCTGTGATATAATGTATCAGATCTGTGATATAATAGTTCTGTGACAAGATATATCAGTTCTGTGATGAAATATATCAGTTCTACGATGAAATTTATCAGTTCTATGATAAAATATATCAGCTCTGTGATAAAATTTATCAGTTCTATGATGAAATTTATCAGTTCTGTGATGAAATATATCCGTTCTGTGATAAAATATATCGGTTCTGTGATAAAATATATCAGTTCTGTGATAAAATATATCAGCTCTGTGATAACATTTATCAGTTCTATGATGAAATTTATCAGTTCTATGATAAAATATACTTGTATCAGTTATGTGATGAAATATATCAGTTCTGTGATAAAATAGTTCTGTGATGAAATATATCAGCTCTGTGATAAAATATTTCTGTGATAAAATATATCAGCTCTGTGACAAAAGATATCAGTTTACAGTATGTTGATTGAAAAACCCATATATATAAGAACACTGAAAAACTAATATTAAGACTAAAAACCAAGATGGCTGCCTTTCGGCTAATAGTTTCTCCCTTTAAAACATTTTGAATGTTCATATCAAGTCATTATTAGCATTTAGCAGGCTATGTTAGATATGCCAGAATATGTTTCCTTTAGAAGGGTTTAACAAATAACCTTTGACCCTTTAAACTTGACTAATGCCCCGAGAATGTTATACCTGTAGTGCTCGGTGTTATGATAAAACTGCTGGAAATATATTTCGCGGTTGTAAAGATATGTCATGGATATGGTAAAGGACGGAATGGATGCAATGGAACCGATGGAACGGGACAAACCGACATGGGTAACAGTATATGCCCCCTCCAATGAAATGACAGCCTACAAATATATAAATTCTCTCCCCTGAAATGACAGTATGAAAACATGTTAATTCCCTCCCCTGAAATGACATTATGAAAAACAGCATAAAATATGTAGATTCCCTCCCCTGAAATGGCAGCGTAAAAATATAGATTCCCTCCTCCGAAATGACAGTATGAAAATATGTAGATTAGAAAACATTTTCCTGTCCATTTGAACTCCACTCAAGTTACTAATGGGTAGCTCTATTTGCCAGAGGCAAACAGGCAAATAGGCAAATATGATGCATCTACTATAGTTATGATATCACCCTGTAAATTCATTTATATTTGATCACATGATATAGGTTTCGGTTTCCAGTTTTCCATTTTAAAATAGTAAGCTAAATCTGGTTCACAATTGAATTTCCCAATCTTTCAAGCTATGCGAGAGGAGCTTAAACTATTTAAGTATAGATACGGTAAACTTAATTTTTGTTGCAGGGAATTGTGAGCTATAAATGGTAAAACATACACTGTCTTATGATAAAAATAATTCCATAAAAATGCCGTTCAAAAACTATTGCGCTTGAAGTACTGCAGTTCTATGAAGTTTTGGAGGTGGAGGAAAGCAGAGTACCCGGAGAAAAACCACCGGCCTACGGTCAGTACCTTGCAACTGCCCAACGTAGGTTTCAAACTCGCAACCCAGAGGTGGAGGGCTAGTGTTAAAGTATCGGGACACCTTAACCACCCGGCCACCACGGCAAAGTGTATATATGTATTACAATAACATAACCAATAGCACATTTCTACTTCGCGGCATAGTGCATATATGTATTACAATAACATAACCAATAGCACATTTCTACTTTTGTTTATTGTATTCATACTTTTTGATTAATTAGAGTTACTGCCCTTTGGTTAACTCTGTATGTTAAAAGTGCATTGAAATAAGACTAATAGAAAACATATTGTCTTACTAAATAACAACAATCTAATTTACCCGACATCTGAGAAGAGTTATTTTGTTTTATACAAGAATTATTACAAGGTAACTAAGACAAGTATTTTAACTAATCAAATCGTTTATTCCCATATAATGATACTGAATTTATATCAAAATGCTTTCTGCTAGCATACAGGGAATTTACTAGATTTCTACAGACAGTTGAACTAACATATCATCTTAGTAAATGATTGATCAATAATGGTTATTAGTATTGCAACAACATCAATCATTATATGTAACGCGGTCTGGCATACATTACACTCTTAAATGACAATGACAATGTGTTTATTCTCGAATACAGACAAATGGATAACAATGAAACATGGTAAAACAGGATGGACATCAGTATTGTGAATTAATTATTATAATTATATCAATGTATATATTTCTTATTGACGTTAAATGTTAAAATATTTTGTATAAGGGTTTATAAGTATAGACATTGTAAACATTTGAACTCATAACCAGTAAATTATGTACAGTATCATATACACTGTATTGCATAGTTACCAGAATTCTAGAACTTCTTGTAGTGTCTTATCTGTCCGGATTAACAGAATTAGGAATGCATGTTGATTTGTAGAAATGGTCGACACTGTTAACTATCTGTATATATTTCACGAAACTTGATACCCAAATACGTATTTACGCTCATGTTTTAGTATATATCTGTTATGCTCGTATTGTGTTTCAGAGTATTGCCTTATTCTAAAGCAAAACGGCTTCAACTATATCAAAGGAAATAAGCTATGTCGTAATAATGTTTTATTCGCATCTGCAGAATCTTTCTTTTTCTCATGACTTTCATGTACATAAACAAATGTATGTAAATCAATGCCATCGTCCTCCGATGAATAACAGAAAGGTCAAATGCTCGAGTAGTGTTGACTTGAACATATCCAAATTGTAGAATAGACCAAAACTCTTAAATTCATATTTCGCAATGAGGTAAAATTCGTGAGGAACTCATCACTGTTAATGTTGTCCTGTATTATCTAAGCACTTAAATGAAACGTAAGTATTTTCTTGTATCTATTCCCCTGTTAAAAACCTCTGTGTGTGCTCAATTCACCTTTTATAGCGAAAGTACACGACGTATTCTGTATAAGGATAGTCCTTCAGTTCATTGAATCATGAAAGGTCACGTGACGGGTGAATGGAAACATATCAATATCAACCTCTAAACTACTTTCTCTTTAATATGGGGTTTTCCTGAATCATGACTTGCTGTTTAATATACTGTTACTCTATCAAATGAAGTAGATAAAACACCTCTGGTGTTTGCGCTAATAAAGTTCCTGAGGTGTTAAGATGCTAGAAAGTCAACACGGTCAAGAGTTTTCTCCAACCAATAGTCCGTAGAAAGCAACCAAAATATTACCGGTGTGATAGGCCTCTTTAACAGAAATTTAATCGTTGCTGAGATTTCCAGGAATAACTGACACAATACGTTCCAAAAACATTGGATGATGTAATAAGGTCATCTATTCAATGCCAAACATACCACGCAGGTACAGCATGCAGATCTAGAACAGACATATTTTTTGAGGTGATTCATAGAGTAAACCAATAAGTTCCAGGAATATGGGATCCGTTGTGCATTGTGCGTTTTGCTGACGATAAGTTATATAACATTGTAACACAAATGACTATTTTATGAGTCATAAAATTATCTTCCTTTGTCAATTGTGTTCCTATGTTATGTATCTAATTATTAGCACAAAATATCATTACGCACTCTTTGTGTTTTTCAGTTTCAAATATTTTATCCCCTCAGCATTATTAATATATATATATATATATAGTTAAGCTACTTAAACTATATGTGTTGTTGTTCCGAAGGTTACAAATGTCAATCTCCTGTAGTAGATGTACTTTGTTTAATTTATGCTATTTGTATACAATTTACCTCCATATTCTTATATATATATTGCTTATTCATATAATCTTATAGACGGCTTTTCACTATTATCATGTCAGGGTATCAGGCCGACAGTCAATGCGCTATTAAAACGGAGCGGTACATTTATATGCTGCAGTAATTCCTAACCAGGCAATCAGGTGCCTTAGATCGTGAGTTCGAAGCCCAGTCAGGGCACAAGTAATTTAATTTAATTAATTTATATTATGTATAGCCACTTGTTCTCCTAAAATAGAAGGAAGCATCATTCAAAGATCAAAGGCCACGAGGCTCTAGGTGGTAAGAATATTTTTAGACCCCCCCCCGTCCCCCATCCGATATCATTCCCCACCGACAACTTATCATCATTTATAAAAAATCGAAATTTAAATATTAATGGATTTGACGTCATGTCATCTGTAAGTTATCTCACTATGATGTGGTAACAATTGAACATATAATGATAATAATACACAATGAATCTGCTAATATCTTAATTACTAAAACATGTTCACAATACTTAAATGATACGAGCTATACACGAGAATGTTCACACGGCCTCACTAAATCGGTTACACACATTTACAATTTGTCGTTCTCAACGACAGATAACCTATACTAGTCTGTTCCGGATTTATTTTTGTATATAAAGGTTAAAATAAAAATGTCTGTTGTGTTACTAATTCTGAATTCAGAGGTCAAAGACATAGACTAGGAAAATAAATACGAGCTTTGACAGAAGTGGTCGGCGGGGCGTGCTACCCTCTCTTCGGTAACATAGCGCTTTTTGTTTGATTGTTAAATTCTTTGTAACTAGAATGTTTTTAGTAGAAATCCTATTTTTAACACGCCTATATTTACACCTCACCTAAAACTACAGGTCGACTAGCAATGCACTGAAATCGATCAAGCATGCAGGTAACAGTCAATCCCTCTTGTTCTCAAAAATGGGAGTTTAATTGATAAAAATAAAATTTAAATATAAGCTAAACCAAAGAACTTCTCAATAAAAAATTATTTAGAGGACAAAATGGAGAGGATGTACGGTCGCATTCATTCCTTTATTCATAGAAGATGACTAAGTTTTCATTGATGTAATATCTGTTATTAAATCAAATTACCTGTTACACTTCTCATATCTCTTCCACTCTTTCTCCCATTCCTTATACATTGCCTTCTTGCTGAATGTAAACTTCATTTTTTTTTTTTTACATCAATTGCCAAAAAGATTAAATGAAATATGTTATATAAATAATTGTCATGCTTGTTGGCAGAAGCAGAAGAACCCCGTATGTAATTCTTCCTTTTTAAGGAATTCGGGAAAAATTCTTTGTTCACGTTGATTCATCGTTTTATGCAGTTCGTGATTAAGAACTACGGTATCGTTATTATATGCTGGTCCGGGTATTCTAAATAATTCACATCCCTGATTTGCAACGTAGCATATACCTTTAATACAAATCACAGGTACGCGCGTAAATTTGTAAGTATCCGATTATACAGTAAACGTATTAGATTACGGGGCATAGCAAATTATCTATTTCCCGAGGTGAATCCAATAGAAAAAGACATGTTCGTGGGCAGTCTCGAATAACCCTCAACCCCATACTTTTACCGGGGTTTGGTTTGTTTGTTTTTTGTTTAAAGTCCTATTAACAGCCAGGGTAATTTAAGGGCGTGCCAGGATTTGGAGGTGGAGGAAAGCTGGAGTACCCGGAGAAAAAACCACTGGCCTACCGTCAATACCTGGCAACTTCCCACGAAGGTTTCGAACTCGCAACCCAGAGGTGGAGGGCTAGTGATAAAGTGTCGGGACACCTTAACCACTCGGCTACCGCGGCTACTACCGGGGTTTTTAAATAAAATAAAACAGAAGTATATTGATTAAATGGATATTAACATTGAATTTGAACTGTCTTAAAGCTGTCTCGGTCGTTGTTCGACGAAGCGTCTGCTATTGCTTCTTATGGTGCACTTCCGATGGTGATACAGTGACGGAAGTTAAACTTGTGTTGTAGATTTCAGTGTTGTTGGAATCTAGAATTGAAATATCTTCAGGCAGGGAAATCCAGGTGTCTATTACACGACTGTTAAAGCGATGTTTAGCACCAGATTGTCGCTTAGCACTTTTTATAAACTGGCTGTATAAGCAGTTCAAATCTTGTTCATGCAAAAAATCATCAATTTCAATTAAGACCTTGATATCATTTTTTAAAATATTTTTTTTCATAAACAAACAAAAACATAGTAATGACCGGCTTGTATGCGTTGTAAGGCTGTTAAGAGTCAGCTGTATAGGAGAATAATGTTGTTTTTCAAACACACATCAATATATATATATATATACAAAAATGTTTCTCTAAACTCACTTATACACTCAGAAATACACCACACATGTTAATATACACCCCAACACACATCACACATGTACATATACACCCACATATCAAATATGTCATTTACACTCAAACACATATCACATATCTTAACATACACCAAAACACACATAACATATGTCAACATACACCCAAACACACATCACACATGTTAACATACACCCAAACACATCACATATGTTAATAAAAACGCATCACACATGTACATATACACCCACATATCAAATATGTCAGTTTAGCAATCATTAACAGTGAATGCTTTTCTGATCAGCTAAGTTGATTTACCTGTATTCTGATTTCTACCTGTGTTAATCTTACACTGAGGATATTTCTGTAACAGACTATAACTCCCTATCAACACACCTTAACCCCTATGTAAACACCCCACCCTTACCAGAGTTGGTGTTCGGGGAAGACCCCCGGCCTATAGTCTACTGTAACGCAATTATAAAATGTGGATACGTTGTTTAGAGTGAAAGTTCACTATTCTGTTGTCAAAATGATAAAAATGATTGTGTGAGAGTATGTGTATGTGTGTGTGTGATAATTTGTAAAACTCTTTCATTAGATGGGATGTATGATATTCGTGTGGCGAGCGAGAGCCCCCCTGTGTGGGGACATGATTTATATATTGAAGGCTGACCCCAAGGCCCCAACCTTGGCAGCCTTCTTATGTTTACATGTCTGGGGCAATAAATGTTAGTGCCGGAAAAAAAAACACCTAAATCTCCGACAATTCACGGAACCTCTTACTGATATCTGCATACGTTACGTACCGTAAGAATGGGAAATTTATTTTTCTACGCATTGTTGAAAATTTACTGTAGTTGCGAAATCAGCGTTCATTTTATTTGTTATGAGTGATTATTTGCCTGTTTATTTAATCAAAAGTTGAATTTTATCTTTTTAGTATGATGAAATTTTACGGAAATAATTCCTTAACTCTTTGAAATTGTTGATATCAATCGACAAAATCACATTTAGTTAAAAGGTTGTATAGCAAGCAAAAACATTCAAAATATAAAAAGAATATAAAAATGTGCAAATTTTACAACTGAGAGTATTGGGGTACTGATAATATCTCCGAAAGGGTTAAAGGGCATATGCATATTTTTTGTCATTTCTAATGCTTCGAAAGATTTTCAATAATCGTACAAAACATTGACAGGAAGGCCGACAAGAGCATGACAATATGAAGTGAATTTTCTTATCTTTTTCTGCCATAGAATACCTTTTCATGACAGACAGATACAAATTATAGGTTTTGATAAGTCTCACTACTTGACCAAGTTTGAATAAAATTGATGTGTGGATGATGTGCTATGCATCAGTACACAAACGAGTGTATATTTACTATGTTATCTTAATGAACAAAAGTTCTACATATGAAAAATATGTATGCACATCCAATCAATTGTTATTTCGCTTTATGGAAATATTATTTCGTTTTATCGAAATGATAATTCATTTAACGAAATACTAATTTGTTCAATCGAAATAACACTTCGTAACATTGAATAATTTGTTTTACTGAAATAATATTTCGATCTAACGAACAATTATTTCGAAAAACACGAAATGCACAACTGTAGTATTTTCATTAAAACGAAAAAATATTTCGTTAAATTAATTTGTTGATAAAACGAAATATTATTTCGATATGATACAGGAAAAGCCCGTAAAACCATGGATTAGTAGAAGCTTAAATCTGCATTCACTTGATTAAATGATTTAAGTGAACTAAAAAAAAAAAAAAAAAAAAAAAATACGAAAGTGCCTTTGAAATACCTCATCTTCATCACATCACCGAGAGGTTAATATAACGTCTCGCTAGGTCCGTGGAATGCTATACGGACCTCTGTTAAAATACATCTGGGCACACGTGACATAATTTCTATTTGAAACAGGAGTTAATATAAGATTCAACAGACATGACAAAACATTATATTGACTCCTCGGTTATGTCATGAGATGTTTCCAAGGAAATAATTGATGTCATGTGATCTCATTAGGACCAATGGGTAATAGCGTTACATACCAATCATATCATAAAACGAAATAACATTTCGAAATAACGAAAAAAATTAAGTACGTGGCATGTCATTCAAGGGGCTCTGTAGATATATAAGAGCTTTACATTTTACATCTTATATCAACTTTAATTTTATATTTAATGTACATGTAGAACTTCGTTAATGAAGTAATCCTACTTTCTCGAACATCAAATTCAGGAACAATGATTTACAGTTTAATATAATGTCTCTCTACCAAATGAACTGACGAAAATTCTCCAATGCTCACACTTCCAAAGTCCCTACAGGAAAATGAGCTGAAGCGTTTACAATATTCTATTTAATATGAGCTGAGCATATGATAATATGCTATTGCCTTTAAACATTGGAATGTTCTGGTGATTCGACATGTAGAAGATCACAATTTATGTTAGTATTCGTAAATAAATATAGTAAATGTTTAGATTTAGTTGCATTGCATCATCAGTTCAATATTACATGTAGTATTGACACATGAAAACAAAAGCTGAAGCACTTGTAAGTGTACATTTTCTACCATTACAGAATCTGATTAAGAATAACCGTTGAGACAGGAACATATTTTGTACTGTACCTCCTTCTGAGTTTGATTTCATGCCAATCGTTCCTCCAGTATACAAAACTAAAACGTTTGCCTTTTTTTCCTTCTCTTCTGGTTTCAAGGCGTTATCAGTAGGAGGCTTATTCTGCTCCTGAATATTGTTTTCGTCTGCCATTGCAAGTACTGGTTGTATTATGAACGGAAATAAATTTGATGCGCGCTTTTATATCATTTTAAAACGAAAGTACATGCACCCATAAGCCGCTTTACAATCACGTGGATGTGCAATTTTGGCCCTTTTCCAATCTACCGTGAAAATACCGACCGGTGTCCCACACCTGTATTTTAAGATGTTGGTGAAACAATGAAAAGTATTCTATACAACGCAGATCTAGAACAAAAAGATGTTTCGAAGGAATTAACTTCCTAAAATAGAAGAATCAACAAGTTCCCGGAATATGGGATATTACTTTAAAAGCTATTGTATTGATTTAATTGTCTAAAAATAAAGATATTTGTTTTGTGCTTTATCTTAATGCAAATGTATTAGCTACGTCAATTCGGGACTCATGACTCACGACTTTTTATACGATAGAACTTGCAAAAGAACTAAAGAAAAATAATGCAAGTATTAACGGGGACAACAAGAGTTCAGGTAAAGGAGATGAAGAGGAGTTCTCCTTGCAATGATCGGTAATAAGACATTACAATCTTACGTGTGTGGCATGCTTCTTTTCCCAAAATAGCCTGTTCCTGGGTTTTCCAGGTATAACAGTGATATTTTTAGAAACATCGAATACGTTCCAGGAATATTGGATCATGCGATACATATGCACGTAGTGTTCACGTTGTCCACCTCACCTGTATTGTAAGATGTACACGAACACATCAAACATATCACACACCTACTGGGTGAATATCTAGATCAGGCATATATCACATGGAGAGTGAAGTCTTAAAACAGAATAGTCAACAGGTTCCACGAATATGGAATTATGTTATAAAAAAAATAAAGGAGGTCCAGAAGCCGGACTAATTCCCTTACTTCATACAATTACAACCTCCAATTATCTCCTATGGCCAAAGTACATTTCCGCTGCATGTAGTTAGCAAGTTGATCCAGGATTTTACCAAATGATATCAAACAAGATATCTTATAACTTTAGAAGATATCTCATATAATAAATGATAATTCTCATTTAATGTTCTTTATAAGATATCATATACAAAATCAAACGAGATATCTTATATAGAGAAGATCTTATCGAAACCTATGGCAGAAGTTGAAAGTACCTATGAAGGTTTGATACAGATTTCAAATGTTTATATTTAAGTCCCCCAAACGAAAACTATTTGCCGGATTCTGATGAAATTTTGCATGAGTACAGGGGTGGGTTAGGAGAGGTGCAACAGCTCTTTTTTCGAAATCGAGTCAATAAAATGGCCGCCATAGCGAGGCTTCTGATTGGCTGATATTTACATATTAACCGATTTTGGCGAAAATTGGTATATAGGGGTTTGAGGGAAGGCGAACACAATGGTATCACTTTCGAAAACATGTGTTGACATGGAAACGAAATTGAGGCCTCTGATTGGTCGAAATTTAAATATTGTCCGATTTTGATGAAATTTGGTATGTAGGTACATCATGGACATCGGTTTCCCATTACAATTAGTACTTGTCATTATCTATTATTATTTGATTTCATTGTAGCAGCCGCCGTCTCGGCTACTCCAATGAAAACGGAAGTGAGGTTACTGTGGGAGCTGGCATTCTTGATTTTTTTTATTAACGGTCTCGTTATTGTATCGATCTATAAATGATATATCATATACTTTTCTTGATAAGATATCTTAAATATCTTAAAGGATATATTGTATCGTTTATAAGATATCTTATATAATATTTTTTATCTCACAAAGAAAAGTTTATGAGATATCTCATACAAGATATTATATATCTTAGATATATCAAAATTAATCCAATAAACTTTAAATAAGATATAACATAAACATATAAGATATTTGGTAAAATACTGGATCAATATTGCTCTGCGAATAAATGACAACTTGGTCTGCAAAAAAAAGTCAAAATCGTTGTTTCATATCATCGAGTTTCACTAACCTACTGTACTTCTCCAACATTAATTGGTACCCGCTATTTCAATTGCTGTCAGTTGTACCCAGATGTTTTTGGGGAGTTTTGCGGGATGAATCACTCATCTGCGAATAACACGCGCTTTATTTTAAATTACGCTGATACTTTCTAAAGCTTTTTTTGGTAATATATATCATGTTTCTTGTTGAATGTGATCGTTTGTAAAGATAAAGTGGTGGATATATTATTCTTATTGTATTTTATTGTATTTCCAGTACTTCTTATATATATTATGTGATTGTATTTGTAATTTTTTGTGTTTTGATAAAGGGGCGGATTGCCTGGAAAATTTAACAAGCCTTATTGTTTACACTGTTTGAATTACTTCTTTGCCCCATATATATATATATATATAAGAATACTGTATCGATTAGTACATGTATCCACCTGTAACGCTAACGTTTTAGAATTGTTTTAACTAGAATTTATTAAGCAGAAAATTGCATTTTATCCCGTCCATATTTTTTCAATGTTCAATGCTTTATTCACTTTAAGCCTTACGGCTCATACTAAAAGATTACATCATATAATTTACAATCCTTAATATATAATACAAATTAACGAAAGATGGACAGCATTAATATAATTACTTAACATATACAATAGATCTATCAAAATATATCATATTGAAAATAAATATTAAAGTAAGGTTTCAGATGTTTAACATTTCTGAGCGGCAATATCGAATGGATCAGTGAGTGGAGTATACCATAGTGTAGTCAAGGCATAGACGGCTATAATGTTGGTGCTGTAAAACACAATTTCAAGTACTTCCCTAAATTACAAAGCTCTTTTCTGTTTCATATTTAAAGCCAACACTGAGACTACAGGTAGACTAGTGGTTAACTAAATCAATCAAGCTTGACAGGTAAAACCCCTATACCGATAACGGAAAGTGACCTTGAATACCTGCGTATTTTACCTGTACAGTTGAAGTCTGCGTTATCGGCTTTCCTGTTGTTTGTTATCTGTCAGTTGCTAACCATCTTATTTTGACTTTTATAATAAAATATAACAAGTTGCTGTCCTTCAAAAAAGGACAACAATACGTGGACTGGCAAATTTTGCATAGCTTCATAGTGAATTTGTTATGATGTACAAAATAATTCTTTACTGAGTGTTGTTAGATGAAGGAATATATAAATAACACTGTCTGAATACAAAAGATACATGTTTATTGGTTAGTTCATACATGTAAGTAGTTATAATGATAGCATGATGTTCAAGTTTTGATAGATGTTCAAATCTGGCTTTATATCTTCTTAAAAGATATTATACATTTTCTGAAATCATTGATGTATAATAAAGCTACTTTATTTGTCTTACCCCGTTTTACCAGTGCTGTATGAAATGATTTGATGTAAGTGACATTCAGAACATGTAATGTCACCATTCTAACAAAACTACATGTTATAGAATGTATTTGCCAGTTAAGCCAATCACTACTTCCAACGTTAAAAACAAAGAAATTACATTGGGCTATATTGTAAAAATACAATTAAATGTTCAGTCTGCCAGTAGACTTTAAAAGACTTGATGCAGAAAATTATAGGTTTTCCACATCCTTGGTTTCAGATGAAAATTGTATCATCGCTTAGTTACTCCTTGCGATTTCTCCACAGACCAAGGATGAATTTTATAGTCTTTCTTTAGTAGAGTTATCAAAGGTAGTATAATTTATGACACTTAAGCTGATTTTGTTTTACAATTCCTACAAATGTGTATAAAGTGAATAAGAGACTACTATTGAATTGAAAACTTCAACAATATTAAATGTATAATACTGAGCATCAAGTACAAAACTAAGTCACCTAATGAAGAATTAACTTCAACACTAAATCAAATGCCCAGAAGGAAAGAATTTGCATTTTGAATATGTGATTATGCATGAATCTCCAAACTAGTTGGGATTCATTCGGAAATGACCCTTTTGCACACAATGTTTTTGACTGTGTTGTTCATAATGGTGCAGCGAATTTCCTTTAGTAAAATGTTAACAGTAATGTATCATACAACCTTAAGTCTCTACAACACAGTTAACTAGCATACGACCTAAAGTATCTATAACACAGTAAGGAAACACATAGCCTTAAATCTCTGCAACACAATAAGGTAGCATACAACCTTAAGTCTCTACAACTTGTCTCTAAAACACAGTAAGTAGCATAAAAACTTCCGTCTCTAGGACACAGTAAGGTAGCATACAGCCTTATGTCTCAAGAACACAATAAGGTAGCATATAGTCTTAAGTCTCCATAACACAGTAAGGTAGCATACAACCTTAAGTCTCTACAACACGGTTTACTAAGAGAAGCATACGACCTTAAGTATCGATAACACAGAAAGGTAGCATACAGCCTTAAGTCTGAACAACACAGTTAACTAGCATACAACCTTAAGTATCTATAACACAGTAAGGTAGAATATAGCCTTAAGTCTGTACAACACAGTTAACTGGCATGCAACATTAAGTATCTATAACACAATAAGGTAGCATACAGCCTTAAGTCTCTGCAACACAGTAAGGTATCATACAACCTTAAGTCTCTACAACACAGTTAACTAGCATACGACCTTAAGTATATATAACACAGTAAGGTAGCATATAACCTTAAGTCTCTGCAACACAGTAAGGTATCATACAACCTTAAGTCTCTACAACACAGTTAACTAGCATACGACCTTAAGTATATATAACACAGTAAGGAAACACATAGCCTTAAATCTCTGCAACACAATTAGGTAGCATACGCATACAACCTTAAGTCTCTAATACACAATAAGGTAGCATACGCATACAACCTTAAGTCTCTAATACACAATAAGGTAGCATACAGTCTTAAGTCTCTACAACACAGTTAACTAGCATACAACTTAAGTATCTATAACACAGTTAGGTATCATATAATCTTTAATAGAGTAAGGTAGCATATAGTCTAAAGTCTCTAGAACACAGTAAGGTAGCATATAGCCTTCAGTCTGTAAAACACAGTAAGGTTACACAAAGCTTTAAGTCTCTTCAACTAGTCTCTAAAACACAGTAAGGTAGCATATCGCCATCAGTCTCTAGGGCACAGTAAGGTAGCATACAGCCTTAAGTCTTTAGAGCATGGTAAGGTAGCATATAGCCTTAAGTTTCTACAACACAGTTAACTAACATACAACCTTAAGCATCTATAACACAGTAAGGTAGCATACAGCCTTAAGTCTCTTCAACACAGTAAGGTAGCATATAGTCTTAAGTCTCTAGAACATGGTAAGGTAGCATACATTCTTAAGTCTCTAATACGAAATAAGGTAGCATACAACCTTAAGTCTCTACAACACAGTTAACTATCATACGACCTTAAGTTTCTATAACACAGTAAGGTAGCATATAGTCTCAAGTCTTTAGAACATGGAAAGGTAGCATATAGCCTTAAGTCTCTAGAAGCCAGGAAGGTAGCATAAAACCTTGAGTCTCTACAACACAGTAAGGTAGCATACAACTTTAAGTCCCTACAACACAGGTAACTAGCATACGACCTTAAGTAGCTATAACACAGTAAGGTAGCACATAGCCTTAAATCTCTGTAAAAAAAAAAAAAAAAAATAATAATAAGGTAGCATACAACCTTAAGTCTCTTATACATAATAAGGTAGCATACAACCTTATGTCTCTACAACACAGTTAACTAGCATACAACCTTAAGTCTCTACAACACAGTAAGGTAGCATATAGTCTTACGTCTTTATAACATAGTAAGGTATCATATAGCCTTTAGTGTCTAGAACACGGTAAGGTAGCATACAACCTTAAGTCTTTAATACACAATAAGGTACAGTAGCATACAACCTTAAGTCTCTACAACACAGTTAACTAGCATACAACCTTAAGTCTCTACAACACAGTAAGGTAGCATATAGTCTTACGTCTTTATAACATAGTAAGGTATCATATAGCCTTTAGGATCTAGAACACGGTAAGGTAGCATACAACCTTAAGTCTTTAATACACAATAAGGTACAGTAGCATACAACCTTAAGTCTCTACAACACAGTTAACTAGCATACATACGACCTTAAGTCTCTATAACACAGTAAGGTAACACATGGCCTTTATTATCTATAACACAGTAAGTCTCTGCAACACAGTAAGGTATCATGCAACCTTAAGTCTCTACAACACAGTCAACTAGCATTTCATTTCAACATATTTTATTGTATAACATTTATACAAATGGGTTGGACAGCAGCCTTGGCCTATATAAGTCTTCCCCAATACAAACAGAACAATAGTAGAATTAAACTAAAACAATTGACAGTGAAGAAGTATAAGAAATATGTATATAAATTAAGTCAATGGAGATGAAATATCTATGGAGATGAACATTTTTTTTATGAATATATTGATTTTTATGGTCAAAGGGAGGTAATTATAAAAAAGAACTAACAATTAGTGGAAAAGGGAGGTAAAAAGGTTCTAGTCTATCCTTTGTCAAATTATGATCATGTTACAGAGTTATAAAAAAGATTTTGTTCTCAGTTAATAGCTATTGCTTAGATACAGTGTCTGATGAAGTTGCTATTGAGGTAAAATAGTCATTAAGTGCTTCTGCTTTTTCTATGGGATGGTGAAGTAGTGTATTGTTATGTTCAAGGGGTGGTATACATGTGTCTTTGTTATTAAAATTACTGATGGATTTAGCTAATTTCGACCATTTTTGGGGGGGAACAGAATTATTTGCCAGTTTTGTTTGTAATTTTTCTACATATTTCATTTTTCTTCCCTTATTAGGTCAATTACAGTATTACGGATCTGCCTATATTCTGCCCAGTGTTGTCCTAAGTTTGTTGTTATTGCAGTTTTGTGCTTTCTTTTCCTTTGACGCATTTTAAGTCTGATTGTGTTGGTCATCCACGGTTTATCAAAAGGCCTTACAGTTATAGTTTTAGATGGTACAAATGTGTCAACTAATCCAGAGACAGTATTTGTTAGAATTTCATTAAATTCGTTAACATCCATATTTTCATATATATAATGCCAATCAATATCATTAATAGCATTGTTTATACTATCATAATCAGAAAACTGATGTAGATATATATTTTTTATAACAAGTTTGCTTATGAATAGGGTATGAGTTTCTGTATGGGTGGTTCAACATAAGTTTTTTTTAATAATATTACAATTGTTTACAAACTCTACATCTATTGCAGTTGCTGTTGTTGATGTTATTCTAGTAGGTTCATTAATACGACTATTAAGATTATATTTTATGAGTAGCTGGTTAAGTTGACAGTTAAGCTGTATATTAAAGGGACTAAATGGTTAGATTTCAATAATTTCCACATTGATTTGATTTCCGGAAAGCGTTGTGATACTTGAAATTAGATTGTTTACAAAATTATGACACTTTTTGTGAAATATTGGCAATGTTTATCAACTTCGAATTATCGCTGAACAACATTTGCTGTTTACATCGGAGAGAGCCGAGTGCGTCACATGATTTCAGTATCCTCGCTTTCACCCGACGAAAATGGAATCGAGGTAAGTGTAAACATGATTTCATATTTATTTTATTTATTTTTTTCATTAAATTTCAACAAATTGTTATGGACACTTTTGAAATGTATAATTAACATAAAGTGCATAACTTTTTACATCATTTTAAATCGTTTACCCTTTTTTCTTTTTTATATATTATTTAAGTGGAAATCTAGCCATTTAGTCCCTTTAAGCATATCTATATTAATATCACCCTTAAGTGCAAAGTCTAGATGTGTTTCAGAAACTTTCTCAAGAATACTATCAAGTTTATCCAAATAATCTATCGTTGTTTCAGGTCTATATAAAGTATGCTAAGATGAATGTATGATTCTTTACTTTAGCTTCTACCCAAATAAGATCAACATCATCCACTTCTAAGTCAGTGCGTCGTTTTGTAATAACTGTGTTCTTATAGTAAATTATAACCACCCCCCCCCCCCCCCCCTGGACCAGTTGTGTTTCTACGGTGTGGTATGTTTGTGTATGATTTGAGAGTAATGTCTTTGTCAGCTATACTTTGGTTAAGATGTGCCTCTGTAATGCAGAGTATATCATTTGAAGTTAAGTTCTGTATCAAGTATATCCAGTATGTTTCTTAATGACCTTACATTTAGGTGAACTATGCTAACTGTTTCTTGTGGACCGGGGTTTGGGTGAACCATACAGATTAACAGAATAAATAGATGAAGTTTCAGGTAAAACACCAAATTATTGCTGAGCCTATTTAAAAAGGAGCACGCGTGGTATAGTATGGTAAAATAAAAATATTGAAAATGTAAGCATTCTTGATGAAATAAATCTACTCTACAAAAAGATAAAATGACAGCAATATCTAGACCTCTGTCACATGAAAAGTTATTACTATTATTGTTAACTAGCGTACGACCTGAAGTATCTATAACACAGTAAGGTAGCACATAGCCTTAAATCTCTGCAAAACAATAAGGTAGCCTACAAACTTACGTCTCTAATACAAAGTAAGGTAGTTTACAGCCATAAGTCTGTACAACACATTTAACAAGCATACAACCTTGAGTATCTAGAACACAGTAAGGTAGCATATAGCCTTAAGTCTCTACAACCCAGTAAGGAAGCATATAACCTTAAGTCTCTACAACCCGGTAAGGTAGCATACAGCCTTAAGTCTCTACAACACAGTAAGGCAGCATACAAACTTACGTCTCTAATACACAGTAAGGTAGCATACAACCTTAAGTCTCTACAACACAGTAAGATAGCATATCGCCTTCAGTCTCTAGAACACAGTAAGGTAGCATATAGCCTTAAGTCTCTACAACATAGTTAACTAACATACAACCTTAAGCATCTATAACACAGTAAGGTAGCATACAGCCTTAAGTCTCTTCAACACAGTAAGGTAGCATATAGTCTTAAATCTTTAGAACATATTAAGGTAGCATATAGCCTTAAGTGTCTAGAACATGGTAAGGTAGCATATGACCTTAAGTCTCTAATACAAAACAAGGTAGCATACAACCTTAAGTCTCTACAACACAGTTAACTAGCATACGACCTTAAGTATCTATAACACAGTAAGGTAGCATATAGTCTTAAGTCTTTAGAACATGGAAAGGTAGCATATAGCCTTAAGTCTTTATAAGACAGGAAGGTAGCATATAGCCTTAAGTCTCTAAAACACAGTAAGGTTACACAAAGCCTTAAGTCTATTCAACTAGTCTCTAAAACACAGTAAGGTAGCATATCGCCATCAGTCTCTAGGGCACAGTAAGGTAGCATACAGCCTTAAGTCTTTAGAACATGGTCAGGTAGCATATAGCCTTACGTTTCTACAACACAGTTAACTAGCATACGACCTTAAGTATCAATAGCACAGTAAGGTAGCATACAGCCTTCAGTCTCTGCAAAAAAAAAAAAAAAAAAAAAGGTAGCATTCAACCTAAGTCTCTACAACACAATAAGGTAGCATACAACCTTAAGTCTCTACAACACAGTTAACTAGCATACGACCTTAGGTATCTTTAACAGAGTAAGGTAGCATACAGCCTTAAGTCTCTAAAACACAGTTAGGCAGCATACAACCTTAAGTCTCTACAACTTGTCTCTAAAACACAGTAAGGTAGCATAAAAACTTCCGTCTCTAGGACACAGTAAGGTAGCATACAGCCTTATGTCTCTAGAACACAATAAGGTAGCATATAGTCTTAAGTCTCCATAACACAGTAAGGTAGCATACAACCTTAAGTCTCTACAACACGGTTTACTACGAGAAGCATACGACCTTAAGTATCGATAACACAGAAAGGTAGCATATAGCCTTAAGTCTCTAAAACACAGTAAGGTAGCATAAAACCTTGAGTCTCTACAACACGGTAAGGTAGCATACAACTGTAAGACCCTACAACACAGTTAACTAGCATACGACCTTAAGTATCTATAACACAGTAAGGTAGCATATAGCCTTAAGTCTCTGCAAAAAAAAAAAAAAAAAAAAAAAGGTAGCATACAACCTTAAGTCTCTAATGCACAATAAGGTAGCATACAACCTTAAGTCTCTAATGCACAATAAGGTAGCATTCAACCTAAGTCTCTTATACACAATAAGGTAGCATACAACCGTAAGTCTCTACAACCCAGTAAGGAAGCATATAGCCTTAAGTCTCTACAACACGGTAAGGTAGCATACAGCCTTAAGTCTCTACAACACAGTAAGTCAGCATACAACCTTACATATCTAAAACACAGTAAGGTAGCATACAACCTTAAGTATTTATAACACAGTAAGATAGCATATCAACGGTTACATGCTTGAGAAAGATATATATACGATCATTGTCAGTGAAATTATGTGTTTATTTCATGAATACATCATAGGTAATAATTAAAACCATAATGTTACCTCTGGTTTTTTGATAGTGTGTGAAAAAGACAGATAATGTAGTCCATCTTGACTTATTATAATTGATACTAAAAAAACATTAAAAGCGCAATCCTTACAGTGTATGTGTTTTGTTAAATACATTTTCGTGAAGTGATTGAGATCCTTGTGATTTTACGTTCCACTCGTGTGTCGCAAGTCATGTCTTCTTTTCAATTAAACAAGAAATATCTTTAAAAAGATAAACGGCATAGTTTTAATGCTGGTGGTTATAATGTAAAACTGCTGGTGAAAAAAAATAATGAACTAAATGAAATGTGTTTTAGTACGGATAACAAAATTATATCACTTTGAATAATTTTTGGTGATAATAAGACTGCTTTTGAATCTGGAATATAATTTTATTAATGTGTCTTTTAAAATGATAATCTACTTATTCAGCTTGCATTCAATCTTAACTTTGTTTCGTTTTTAACTGCATATCTACATTTTGCATCTACCGCTACATTGACCAATCACATACTTCATCTTGACCAGTAACGCCACCTGTCGAGTCATATCCGGGGCCAAAAGAATATTATACGGCTATGCCGCAAAATATACAGACCTTTTCCGACAATCACGTGGAGTCGGCTGTAAGTGGTTAGGATACCGCTAAACAATTTCCAGGTGTGAGGTTATGCCCCACGCGCCCGTCTTACATGTCACAGCGCCTGTATTTGTGCTTTCGGGCGTTCTAATCGGCACGCGCCGATAATTGCTTGCGAGTTGTAGACTCGTTTGGTTTCCATGTACATCAGAAATGTTTTACCTATATGCTTTTACACGTTATATGTAGACTGAGTTTGAGTTTTGTTTGGAATTGCGTTTAAAGTATAGGGAATTCATATTTCAGTAAAATGAAACACAACATTTTCATTTGACTTAAGCGAGTTTCGTTGCCCTACAAGCAATACAGATTCATATCACAAAAGTTTGCTTATAAAATAATTCACTAAGTAGTTGACTTCTTCAAATATCAATGTTATTGAAAATATACTCGTTGAATCTTCTCTGGAAGATACTTAGCTTTCATAGACACGTTTGATCAATTTCGGACAATTATCCGAAGATCACAAATAGCGGTATCCTCAAGTGGATTTGCAACGTATCCATTGCTGTTTTGACTTGTGATAATTCGAATTCTTAAGCATTTACTTCACAGCATGTATTTATTGCATTTTAAACTTCTATTACTTGAAGTGTTATAAGCGAAATCAATATTGCTATGCAACAAACCATGCCCTAATAATGAAGGCTATATGATGTAAGTCGTTATAATAGAACATTATTAAGATGTTATACATGTTATATACGACCCGTTATGATAGCAAATTAGTACGATGTTACACGTTGTATCTGGCCCGTTATTACAGAAAGTTAGTAAGATGTTACATGATAGATACAGCCCGTTATAAAAGAAAATGATATGTCCCTAATTTCGGTAGCACTTGTTATTAACTTATTTACAAATACAACTCGAAAAAGTTTATTCAGCACTTACATGTTGTTGTCTAATACGCATTAATTGCAGGCACGTGTTCACGCTTGTTTATATATATTTTCTATATGCCGGCTCTGATCCCGTTAAACCTGTGACGTCACAGGTCAGGAGTCTTCGAAAAGAGGTCAACGGAATTGGGTTTCATGAATGTTTTCGAGAAAAATCACTATTACTTTAAAACTGAAGTCGCTATGAAAGTCCTACTTTCAGCATTTTTTGTTCCATCCTACGTGACATTTCTTCAGCTTAATATAGCAAATCGTTCCGGGTACACTTTAAGTTACATTGTCTTCGTTCCATGACCCTTTGCGATATTGTGATTTGTCAAAAGGTGCGGAAATCCAAAACAAAAATAATCTGCTGAATGAATTAAAGCCCCACTTGTTATTGTTCTGAAAGTATTAATTACAACAAAGAGTGTAGATTCTGCTTAGAACAGCTAAACCACAGTAGGAATCTTCATCAATTCGTTTTAATTACAAAGCAAAGTCTGAATGTTTTAAATTTTTGATAAAATCTGATAAATGCAAGAACCGTTTTAATACATGATGAAACTACGAGAATGTAACAATGTATATATATACAGACGTCAACGTTGTGTTTTTAACCCAGGAGGTATTTTAACAGAGTAACCCAAATGAACTATGAATATTGTGGATATATTCGCAACCCACAACAACATCGTTGAGTATGTATAGAAGAATATTTACATTTTGGTGGCAAAATGTGTCATATTGCGCACACAATATGACGTTTGGTTTAAAGACACCAAATAATACAGTTTAATCCTTAAATAAAGGTGGTCTAGAAGCTCATAACTTATACAGACCGAAGTTCAGGTAAATCTTGTAAATCAGGTAGTTTCTGCCATAGTGATGAAACACTATTTCGTTCATTTATTTAGGCACCCTGATAAGAGTGTTTGAAGCCCAAGCAATACGTATCTTCATTTACATTCGGAAAATGGCATAAGCTTCCGCAGGCTCTCCATTTTGCTTTATATACAATCAGATTCGAGTTATACAAACAGAGAACGAACAGCAGGACACATTGATAGAAATGCTCACAAATCACTTTATTTGTTATAGTGTTCGTATTGGTTTGAATAATATAACTTCATCAGCAGCTGAAGCCTTGAAAATAATATGTACCACACAGAAAGATGAAAATGCTGGACCTCCTTTATCGAATCCATTAGGCTTATGTTATGTTTCATGTACATAAGTAATACGTAAGAAATCGTCTCGACCTTTTGTAGAGCAAAAACATTTGTTTTGTTTTTCATATGAAATTATCCGTGTCCGGGTTATGACGGACATGGAGTTCATAGATTTTTCATATTGAATAAAGATATATCTATATGGTGGGATGCACAACATGATATTTCACTTAAACTTGTTTTGAAAACATTTATGTCTCACTATAATGTTACAGTTAGGACAAAACGGCTGGATTACGTTTTAAATATTACCAGGTAAGCTGAATATGTACATTTGCAAGCCATGTTTCAAACATATATAGGCGTTCTCATGAAGGTATCAGCTTGCCTAATAAATACTCTTAAAGTGTAATTAGGTCCAAAATTACTAGAAATAGTCCGACCATTACTAGGAAAGTCACTGCCGAGTATCCTATGATGGCTGATGACGTGCGTTGGTCTGAAGCGGATGTACGTTTTCTAATCACTGATGACAACAGAGCTTTGTTGATTGCTAGCTTCTTGCGTAGATCTTTAATGCATGTCGCGGTACAATCACATGTACGAAATCCTGAAGAAAAGGAAAAAGCTGAATACAAAATCATAGAAAAAATAGTGACAAAAAAAAAAAATATATATATATATATACGTTTTACACACTAGTATTTCACAACCCTTTCAGAAGTTCGCAAAATGTGATTTTGAGCGTTATCAGATGTCGGACTGGAGTTTAACATGTTAAATGAAGCAAATTATGATGTGATATAAGACCTTGATAGCCTTTTTTTTTCTTAAAGAGAAATCGGTTTATAAAAAACTTGCAGTGAAGATCCTATACCAGTAGCATTATTGATGGAGGTCGAGATAGTGGGTGCAGTGGTGTGCTCGTCACTTGTTGATTGAATGACAAAGGTGGTGGCAATATACTTTCCCGTGGTCGTTTGAGCAACAGATGTAGTCGTAATAGGATTCGGCGTTGTTAGTGGATGTAGTTGTTTCTGAAACACAACATCAACCAAACATTTTCAGTATCACTTAAACATAATATGGATTCGTGAGGTTTCCTGCTTGTCCCGGTAGTGTCTAAAGAAAATGACATCCAAGGTATAGAAATATATCTTATCAAAACCAAAGATAAAATAACAGCGCCCAAAAATAGTATTTATGAGACCGACATTAACGTGACAAAAGGAGGCGAAGTACAATACAATTTTGTGATGTTGACTTTAAAACGAGAACCTCAAACATTTTTTTGGAAAATATGTACTTTTTGTATAATATCAAAATATACAACAACAAGTTGTTTTCAATCGATCATTCCTCTTAATGGGGCCTGTCTTTCGCTTACTAGGATGCTGATTGTGATTTTCGTTATCGCGCCACTAGGAATACTACTTACCTGTATTTGAGACAATGAAAGTTGCCCGGCACCCTTTGCTCACCCATATAATGTTACCGTTCAGACCGAACGACACACCGATTTCACATGGAGAACCAGATAGTTGTTCGGATTTTACAATAGTATTGTAGTGGTCATTTAGGGAACATGCTTTGTACGCATGTTTCTTGCTCTCACAGGTGATTCTCTGATAACCAAGCACTGAATAAAATGTAAATAGACATCATACTTAGTCAATATTTTCATATTTATCGATTAACATTTTGGTTCCTGGATTTCGAAACTGAACCAAACAAAAATGTGGGTCATGAAAGTATTAGGACCTTTCGAAGGAAAAAGTTATTTATTTTCCTGCCACGTTACTTTTGTTGTTGTTTTTGTCATTTGTTTGTATGTTTTTTTTTTCTATTGTTCCTCCCTTAATAAATTATAAACGTTTAAATAATTTCTCGAGATAATAATATATTTCTGCTTGACACCCTTTTAAAACTATAAATGCTCGGCAAGGTTACTTGTACCGCAGTCATTAACGTATTCGACAAATTTTCTTCCAAAAAATGCAGCCGGGCGGTTTGATATATTCATGGTATCTTTTTATCAGAAACATTTTCAGAAATCATGGCCAGTTTTAGAAGACACTTATCCAAATCCTAATCCATCATGCTTATAAACACGTGACCAAATTATGAAGCTAGCAATTCCCTTACCAATTCAGTCTTACTAGAACTGAATATTGATGCATGATGATAATATGATAATCCTTCTTCTCCTTAACCTAATCTAAGCGTTATCTTTCTCGTTTTAGTCACTCAAATTTATCCTATGAATGAAGAATTTGATATTATTGTGATTTTTTGTGTGTGATTCATACAATCCCATTGATTATGAGTAATACAAAAATGGCATCATCTAATCATTATTTTTAAAGTCAAAATAAAAACAAACTTTGACAGAGAGCAAAACGCATTTGATGATAGATAGATACACACAAATACAATTCAGTCATCTGAATTATACTCCTCACAGCCTTGGCATCGATTAAAGAAGCTGAACTGAATGACAAAAAAAAAAAAAAAAAAAAAAAAAAATGTTTTGAAAATCAATAAGCGGTCAAAGCGAAAGAAAAATATAACTCGATAATGTTTCTGATATGATACAATATTCAAAATAGCTATATATATATATATATATATATATATATAATATCAATTAATATCAACAGATGTTTCTCCCGCTAAGCTATACTTATCGGTGACATATATATGTCAGGACATAACACCAAAGGAGAAAACCAAATATTCATCGACACCATAGTTCAATACATTAGACAAAATTCATAACAAAAGCATGCTTACCTGCAGTGCAATACGATAGTACAAATATGATGTATTCTCCTACATAAATCATAGTTATCTTCATTTATCAACTTAAAAAATCTTTACATTAACACTCATTTTCTGTCATCCGCTACTGATTTTCCTCCATAGAGTTTTGGTAAAGGTCTAAAACAGACAATATATACTTAACGTAAGAATACAAATCAGGCGATATCTGCCAATATGGTCTTCTCTGTGACGTTGCTACAAACAGATTTAATGTACTATCATCTGTTCATTTACACTGCTTATATCTGTTTAAAAAATGCCACTGAATCCCACTATAAATGAAATTTACATCAATAAATTGTATATATACCATTAGTAAGTACTGTTTACACATCGCAAAAGCAATTTGGAATCAAACAGAACCGCAGTGCTAAACGGAGGATCTAAATTGCCAGTGGTACTGAAAAGGAAATTGTTATTGATCACGATTTTCGGTATCGCCATCATTAAGCCGCTATAGTAGTCAGATTTATTTAATTGATTAACATATAGAGCATACAATAGAAAGTGTAATTTTAAATGACTCTAATTTTGATCTAGTTTTGAGACATTGACGAGCTAATACTTAAACGTTATATTTTATTAGTCCAACGAAGTGCTCAATACGACGATTTGAGAAACTTAAGTTAGTTGTGGTTGGGACGTACTAGAATCAATGCAAGTACTCCGTTGTCAAGAAAATTATCCTGAGTGCAAATAAATAAGTCTAGGTTGATTTAATCAAAAATGCAAGATCATCACAGATATGAGATACAGACACCAAGAGGAAACTCTTGTGTTTATTCGACAGTACATACATCCAAGTTTCTTTGTTCTTGAATGTTGTAAAACAAAAAGCATAGCGACTTCCTTTTATAAATGAGGAAAAAAACAACCTTAAGCTTCTCTGCCAAATAAGAAAGTTTTCAAAAAGCTAATTTTGTAACATACTTTTATATACAAATGAATGACATAAAAATTCACATTGTTTCCGCCATAAAAAGATATGTTATGAATAAACAATAGAAATATGATAAAAGCACACAGATTAAAGAAAAAACACCAACAAAAAACGACAAAAAAACAAAAACAAAAAAAACAACAACAACAAAAAAACCGGCTATTATCTGAGCTGCAACAATAATCAATACGATATTTATTGCATGCTTACTTGTTTAATGAACAATGGCATTGGCAAGACGATCATTTCAAATTCATCTCACCCTTTATCCAATTAACTTTTCAATTAACAATTGAATTCTTTACAATGTACAAAACGAATGTATTTTTCTGAATTTAGCTGATCATGGTTTTTTGTCCCAACTCAATAAATCCCACTATACGGCTGATAGGTTCTCATCTATCAAATGTTTCAAGGTAAGCAAGTAACTAAGGCTGTTTTATCAAAATGTCAATGTGGCTTTAATTTGGTTGGATACAGTTACCTGTTCCTATTGATTCTAGAGTTTGCGTGGTATTGGAATTCAATGATAAAGAGGCGAATAACGGGTGGATAGTAATGGCTTATATGTTTGCTCACTCACTAGTGCTAAATGTAATTTCTTGATGTTTGTTGATTATCAAATACTGATATGATGTGACATTTATTCAAATAAAACAATGTACTTTATCTTAGTCTGAATAAAGTTCGATTTGGACTGAACACCTTTTCGTGAGTTTATTCAAAAATCTTTGAACTCATGGTGCAAAAATGATATAATTCATATATGTATACCATTATACAACCGTAGAGTAAATCACAACTGTGAACAACAATTAAATTTCCATTCAGGGCAGTTGCTGATTGAATGTACAATATGGCTGTCCTAAACTGGACCCTGTCCTATCTGGAGACCTGTCTATTCAATCATATAGTTTGTAGTTTTATTTATTGCTATCTTTGCTAGGTTCATCGCCCCGTGAACATCCAGGTTCATTTTAAGGCGATGTCTTCTTGTAGTAGCTGGTGACTATCTCACAAAACACCATATTGGAGTCGCGTCGCATGTCATCCAGAACAATTAGGCTATACGTGTCTTGCCCAAGGACCCAACCGAACCGATTTAGATTGGCCCAGTTCTAAGCTTCATGAGAAACACAAACCGACACTGATAGACAGCGTCAAACCACACACATTGGATCTTCAATTACAATTACATGGCCTACGCTCTAACCGATTGAGCTATCGTAGCTCATTAAATGTTGCTTTTTTTCCGTAATGAGGGTATTTCAGAAACACCTTATTATAGGCCAAACGTATAATTTCAATTAAAATTTCATTATTGGAAATATAACTACAGTAGGAGTACATTTTAGAAATATTGTTTTTATTACGACATGGTTTTTCATATTTCATATTTTTCTTTAAATTGCTTAGGGTATTGTATAAATGTTAAATGAAACTTAAGTCGGCGCGACAATAAGTTTGTTTACAGTAGTATACATACAATTTAAATGTTATTACACCAGTTTTCAGACCAGCAATCACTGCCAAGGCTATCATTTGCAGCCTCTTATCTGTTATGATACCAATCACCATCCATTCTCTTCGTCTTCCTCTCCTATCCTCTCCCGTTTTCAACTTCTATTCTTGCGCTCATAAATCTGGTATTTTTTGTATTCTCATTCTCCACATACTTATGATTACCAATTCTTTTTGTTACTGAGATAGTCATGAAATGTTGATTATGGTGTAATAAAATGAATATATATATAATTACAGTATATAAGAAATTGAAATCTGTCCTTGCGAAGGTGAATGTATATAAAATAACAAAAAAAAAATCAGACTGTTTTTTTGTTATTTTTTTTTTATATAATTACATATATATACCAAAATCAACATCCACACATCATTAAGTTACTGCTGTTCAGTATGAAATTTCTCGCATAACTAGATTGGTAATTATGGTAAGTATTTTGTGGTGTTTCTATGTGGTATGTATGTAGGGTTTGTATTTAGTGGTGCGCTACCTATAAGTCGGACCTCTCTGTCAGGTAAGTATTTTCGATAAAGCGCGAGAGATACGAGATGAGGGACGATCGGTAAGGCACGCTCTGGACGGAGGATCGTTCGAGGTATTGGAGACATTGTTATATTTGTCTCATATGAGTGAAAGCACAGAAAGCTGACTGTGGTAAGTGTTTGCCCCTTTTTGGTTTATATTGCCCATGTATTTATCCGATTGGATTATAGTATTTACCTGTAGGAGACCGGTCAAGCATTTATAGTTGATGCGGTCCACTCGTGCGTGACTGAGTTGTTTACGTGTATGTTTGAATTTCTATAACTAGTTATTGTTTATCTATATGTTATAATGGTAACTATAGTATCAATAAGCTGTATAATCAAGATATTTGTATATCAGTCATGCATTAGTTGTATACGGGCCAGTTATTGTCATGTATTTAGTGTAAAGTAAGCGTATGCGTTTTCTATAGGTATGGAGGCCCATAGGTGATAGACTGTAATTATTTATTGTACGCTGTGGACCCGCATGTTTACCTAACTGGTAATTCGCATAAGTATGCTATATTATTCAGTAATTATAGTAATATTTAAGTAATGTTATTTAATTATCATGAATTTATATATAATTGTATATCTAGAAACCCCAGTTTGTTAGGAGTGTAAATGTATGGAAGCGCGTAAGTGAAATAAATATCTAGCTCTTGTATACGCGAAGAGACTTTTAAACTACCTGGAATATTACGGATTTCTACAAACTATGTCCTATTTTCTGTATTTACCAGCTTTCTACCGTGGATTATCAAGGGAACTGGGTGAGATGGACCAGCCAACACAGTAACAGTTTTGATCATGACAGGGTCATCTACATGTGATAGTCAGTGGCGGTATAACCCAGCCTTGTTTCCCGGTGATGCAGTTGACTCATATAAGTCAGTGGTCAACAGTTCGACCTACATGTATACCTGTGTGGTTTCCATGTGGCAGTGATGATGATTCCGATATCAGCTGATTGTTGCGTTAACACTGAAGTGTTATGAGATACTGAAGTATCTACATCTACACTCATAGCTGGCTACTCATGTGACGTGATAAGGACAGAGGACCAGAGGAGTTGATTGGAAGGGAAGAGGACAGAACTTTCGAAAGACTGTATATATCTTTATGTGTAGTGTGAGTGGGAGTGTGTGTGCTTTTTGTATATATAATAGTCTTATAAATACTGTAAATAAATATGTATATACTGTATAGAATGCTTTATTGTGTTATCAATACTGGGTATGGCTGTGCCGCTCTGACCACAGTTACAATTTGGTGGCAGCGGTGGGATGACTGGTGCTAGTCTGCTCGGTTGATTTCATGATTTACATTCTGTCAGTAGATGCTGGAAAGGTTTTCCACAGGTTACATGTAGTTAGGATTAGGTTCCCCATTTCTTTCACAGCAGTCTGGATACTGTGTGGAAAGTGGTATAGGTGAGCAAGTGAGTAACACTATTCTGAGACGGGGGAAAAGGCCTGTACAAGTATTCGAGGATTTGGGGTGAGTACCTAAGAAATTGTGTTAGTCATAATTATTCATTGTTTTGTTATATGTTCTTTGTTTTACATAGCTTACATCATGTCGACACGCGAGGAATTGATTTTGTATGGTAAGGAGCTTGGTTTACAGGGTCAGGAATTACGCCAGTTCGTATCTGAGGAACAAGCCAAGGCCAGACATGAAAGAGAAGAAGATAGAAGGGTTAGGCTACAAGAGCTTGAAGAGAAAGAGAAGGAGCGTCTTTTCCAGAAGGAGATGCTGATGGAAAAAGCAAAGCTAGAGAGGGAGAGCGAAGCGAGGGCAATTGAAGAACATAAGAGGCAGATGGAATTGCAAGCTTCCCAGTCAAAACCAACGGTGCGAGATGGAACAGCATTTCGGGGTCCTAAGCTGCCCGCATTCGAAGAGGGTAAAGACAACATGGATGCCTATTTGCAGCGTTTCGAGAGATATGCGACCGCTCAGAAGTGGGACTCGGCTAGTTGGGGAGGAAATCTTAGTGCTCTACTGAAGGGGAAGGCACTCGATGTTTTTTCTCGACTTCCAGTGGAACAGGCACTTAAGTATGAGGAGCTTAAGAAGGCTTTGCTCAGGCGCTTTGAGAAGACAGAGGAAGGTTTTAGGAAGGCATTTCATTCTGCAAGACCAGAAAGCGGGGAGACCTTTTCTCAGTTCTCTTTGAGACTGGAGAATTACTTTGAGAGATGGGTAGAGATGACAGGGACTCAAAAGACCTATGAAGGCGTAATGGATCTAGTTATCAGAGATCAATTCATTTATTGTTGTGGGAGAGATCTGGCGTTATTCTTGAAGGAAAGAATTCCGAAGACGTTGGAAGAGACGGCCAAGCTCGCGGACCAGTTTGCTGATGCCAGGGGTAGTAGGAGTAACCTAATGACTACAAGGACGACCAAGCATGCTGATAGCAAACCACAACAGAACAACAGTCCACACACAGGAGACAACTCTCGTGGGAAGTCGTCACTGCCATTAAAGGAGAGGAAGTGTTATTCTTGTGGAAAACCAGGTCATTTGTCGTACGAGTGTCGGGGTAAGAAGTCATCTAACGTTGCTGCTGTAGTAGGGGAGATTGGCTCGGAGGATATTGGTAGACGCAAACACTTGTCAACAAGAGGACGAGGGAGTAGATCTACTAGAAGTAGAAGTAAAAGAAGATGCAGTGAAGGTACTCGGGTACAGGCATCATCTCCTTCAGTTGATAGAAGTCCTCCCACTCTCAGTGAGTCATGCAACATAAAGATGGCTGGAGACAGAGGCATGCCGATAGCAAGTGGATATGTTGGCGACCATTTTGTTACGGTGTTAAGGGATAGCGGTTGTAGCGGTGTTGTCGTGAGGAAGGATTTGGTGGACCCTTCTAGGATTTCTGACCGGCAGCAGGTGTGTTCGCTTGCAGATGGATCCAGGATACAGGTGCCTGTGGCTGAGTTAGAAATTGACACACCCTATTTTAGAGGAACAACTGATGCCTGGGTATTGGAGACACCCCTGTACGACCTGATAATTGGTAATGTACACGGTGCGAGACCCCCCAACCATCCTGACAACGATTGGCAAAGCGAGAATGGAAGAATACAGGCTGTAGAGACGAGATCTCAGAAGAAAAGGAATCAGAATGGATATCGTGCACTACAGGTGAAGGAAGTTACTGACATTGGGACCATGGACGAGATTAAGGAGGAACAGAAGGTGGACCCTACTTTGTCAAGATTTAGGGATATGGCTAAGTTAGACGACCAGCATGAACGACAAGATGGCGGAGTTTCGGTAATATTCTACCATAAGGGTTTGCTTTACCGGAAATTTCGGAGTCCAAAGGTAGCCAATGGTAAGGAGTTTCGGCAGTTAGTAGTTCCCAGGAAATTTCGACAGGCAGTGTTGGACCTTGCACATGCATCCATCATGGCGGGACATCAAGGAGTCAAGAGGACAACAGCACGTGTTCTCTCGGAATTCTTCTGGCCCGGCGTCCAAGCAGATGTGACAAGGTATTGCAGGTCATGCGATATATGCCAGCGAACTATTTCTAAGGGAAGGGTTCCTGTCGCGCCACTGGGGAACATGCCGCTGATTGATACGCCATTCAAGAGGGTTGCAGTGGATTTGATTGGACCAATTCAACCAGCAACATATAGGGGAAACAGATATATTTTGACGGTAGTAGACTACGCGACAAGATATCCAGAGGCTGTAGCGCTACGTGGCATAGAGACGGAGCAAGTAGCAGAAGCGTTGGTTGACATATTTAGTAGGGTTGGAGTTCCAGCTGAGATGCTCTCGGACCAAGGGGCGCAGTTCACTTCTGGTGTCATGCGTGAAGTTGCCCGGCTGCTGTCAATGAAGCAATTGACAACGACCCCTTACCATCCCATGTGCAATGGGTTGGTTGAGAGATTCAATGGTACGCTTAAGCAGATGCTTAGGAGGATGAGTGCGGAACGACCAAAGGACTGGGACAAGTTCATCAATGCATTGTTATTTGCCTACCGAGAAGTTCCACAGGAGAGCTTAGGGTTTTCCCCTTTCGAACTATTGTACGGAAGATCAGTACGTGGACCAATGATGGTTTTGAAGGAATTGTGGACCAAGAATGTGCCAGATGAAGAAGTCAAATCTACATATCAGTATGTGATGGATTTGAGGGAAAGACTGGAGGAAACGTGTCAGTTGGCAAAGGAACATTTAAAGATGGCCAAAGGGAAGCAGAAGAAGTACTTCAACAGGAAATCGAAGGTTAGACAACTGAAAGCAGGAGACAAGGTATTGGTGTTGTTGCCAACCAAAGCCAATAAGTTGCTAATGCAGTGGCGTGGACCATTTCAAGTAGTTGAGAGAGTTGGACCGTCGGACTATCGAGTAAATCGCGATGGTAAGATTAAGACACTCCATGTGAATCTTCTGAAGAAGTATGTAGAACCAGAAGTCAAAAGGTCGGATTCAGAGGTTAGCGGAATCCTTGGGTGTATAGCCACAGCGGTTCTTCATGAGGACGAAGACGATTATGAAGGAAACCCGGAGTTAGAGACACTTCCGTCTAAGACTGGTAAAGAGGGAGTGGATGATGTCGTCATAGCTGAGGAATTGACGTCATCACAGTTGGAGGATGTCAACGAGCTACTACATTCTTACACAGATGTACTCACGGACATGCCTGGCCACACCAACTTGGCTCAACACGACATTCATACGACAACATCAGAACCAGTTCGTGTGAAGCAGTATCCATTACCATACAGCACCAAGGAAGTCATAATGGATGAGGTCAAGAAGATGATTGATATGAAAATCATTGAACCATCGGAATCACCCTATGCCGCACCTGTTGTAATGGTGAAGAAGAAGGATGGCAGCAACAGATTCTGCATTGACTTCAGGAGGCTAAACCGTGTGACAGTGTTCGATGCTGAACCAATGCCAGACACAAACAACATCTTCGGTCGGCTTGCAGGAGCGCGTTACTTCTCTAAGCTGGATCTGTCTAAGGGATATTGGCAGGTGCCTATGGCGGAAGATGCGAAACCAAAGACTGCATTCAGCACTCCCCAAGGACTGTTCCAATTTCGGGTAATGCCGTTTGGATTAGTTAACGCACCTGCGACGTTTAGCCGCCTTATGAGGAAACTGTTAGCGGGAATGGACTGGTTGGATAATTTCATCGACGACATTCTCATTTTTACGGAAACATGGGAACAACATCTGGAAGTGTTGAAGGAATTATTTGGTCGGTTGAGGAAGGCGAGGTTGACGGCACGACCTACGAAGTGTTCGATTGGTTTCATGTCTCTACCTTGTCTGGGGTATGTAGTTGGAGATAAGCGACTTCGACCAGACCAGGAAAAGATCAAGGCTATAGAAGAGGCACCGAAACCAGAAACAAAGAAACAAGTGCGATCGTTTCTGGGACTAGCGAGCTTTTATCGGAGATTCATACCGAATTTCTCTGCAATAGCCATACCTCTGAGTGACCTGACCAAGAAAGGACTCGCAAATAAGGTTGAGTGGAACGACAGTCATGAGAAGGCATTTGTAACTTTGAAGATGATGTTGACCAGCAGTCCTGTTCTGAAGTTACCGGATCTTACACAGGAGTTTATTCTCAGGACTGATGCATCCGATACGGGTATTGGGGCTATTCTGCTGCAAGAGGAGAACGACAAGCCGATGCCGGTAGCATACGCTAGCCGGAAGCTTCTTCCCCGTGAGAAGAATTACGCCATTATTGAGAGAGAGTGCCTAGCTATCGTTTGGGGCATACAAAAGTTTGAACCGTACCTGTATGGACGGGAGTTTGTTTTGGAAACAGACCACCAACCATTGACGTATCTGAACCGGACGAGGACAGCTAACGGAAGGCTGATGAGATGGGCTTTGATGTTGCAGCCTTACAGGTTTCGCTTGCGGGCCATCAAGGGTTGTGACAATGTTGGAGCGGATTATCTCAGCCGGATGTAGGAACCTATATTGGATATAGAGTGGGACGTTGCTGTCGTTGGTCCGGGGAGATCACAGGAATTCCAGTTGGAATACGTATTGTTGGTATTCTTTATGTTATGCGAGGTGGATATTTTGTGAAATTGTGGCAATTTCATCTGAAGCGGGAGGATGTGTCACGCTCGCATAACTAGATTGGTAATTATGGTAAGTATTTTGTGGTGTTTCTATGTGGTATGTATGTAGGGTTTGTATTTAGTGGTGCGCTACCTATAAGTCGGACCTCTCTGTCAGGTAAGTATTTTCGATAAAGCGCGAGAGATACGAGATGAGGGACGATCGGTAAGGCACGCTCTGGACGGAGGATCGTTCGAGGTATTGGAGACATTGTTATATTTGTCTCATATGAGTGAAAGCACAGAAAGCTGACTGTGGTAAGTGTTTGCCCCTTTTTGGTTTATATTGCCCATGTATTTATCCGATTGGATTATAGTATTTACCTGTAGGAGACCGGTCAAGCATTTATAGTTGATGCGGTCCACTCGTGCGTGACTGAGTTGTTTACGTGTATGTTTGAATTTCTATAACTAGTTATTGTTTATCTATATGTTATAATGGTAACTATAGTATCAATAAGCTGTATAATCAAGATATTTGTATATCAGTCATGCATTAGTTGTATACGGGCCAGTTATTGTCATGTATTTAGTGTAAAGTAAGCGTATGCGTTTTCTATAGGTATGGAGGCCCATAGGTGATAGACTGTAATTATTTATTGTACGCTGTGGACCCGCATGTTTACCTAACTGGTAATTCGCATAAGTATGCTATATTATTCAGTAATTATAGTAATATTTAAGTAATGTTATTTAATTATCATGAATTTATATATAATTGTATATCTAGAAACCCCAGTTTGTTAGGAGTGTAAATGTATGGAAGCGCGTAAGTGAAATAAATATCTAGCTCTTGTATACGCGAAGAGACTTTTAAACTACCTGGAATATTACGGATTTCTACAAACTATGTCCTATTTTCTGTATTTACCAGCTTTCTACCGTGGATTATCAAGGGAACTGGGTGAGATGGACCAGCCAACACAGTAACAGTTTTGATCATGACAGGGTCATCTACATGTGATAGTCAGTGGCGGTATAACCCAGCCTTGTTTCCCGGTGATGCAGTTGACTCATATAAGTCAGTGGTCAACAGTTCGACCTACATGTATACCTGTGTGGTTTCCATGTGGCAGTGATGATGATTCCGATATCAGCTGATTGTTGCGTTAACACTGAAGTGTTATGAGATACTGAAGTATCTACATCTACACTCATAGCTGGCTACTCATGTGACGTGATAAGGACAGAGGACCAGAGGAGTTGATTGGAAGGGAAGAGGACAGAACTTTCGAAAGACTGTATATATCTTTATGTGTAGTGTGAGTGGGAGTGTGTGTGCTTTTTGTATATATAATAGTCTTATAAATACTGTAAATAAATATGTATATACTGTATAGAATGCTTTATTGTGTTATCAATACTGGGTATGGCTGTGCCGCTCTGACCACAGTTACAAACAACACGTCACAATTATTTTTTTTCTATATCTTGGACTGCATGACTTGTCTGACCCTTAAGGTCGGGCATGGAAATTATGTACATTATATTTCCATTTGCTGTGCGTTGTCACAATATAACCTTACCAAAACAGAGAAAGAAGTTATTCTCACATAATTCCCATTGGTGCAATGATATGAAGAACAATGTTCGTCACTAAAAGACGTCGTTTTTCTGACGTCACTATTTCAAGGGCATTTTCGACGTCACGAAAATTCGCACTGCCGGATTAAAAAAAAAAGATTATCCAATGCAACTTGCAACAATTTATGTAGTTCTGTTGTAAAAAAGGAATATCCTCACTATAGAATATAAAAAAATTAAATTGATTTGATTTCGTGCTTTTTCACGAACTATCTTTTTTCGCCATTTGTTCGATTCGTCTGCAAGCCTGTGATATTAAAGGACAATAACTTTTTAACGCAGGCAGTTTAATGCTTAGATACCGCTAGCATTTGAAACTGAAATCGAAAATATCTGTTCATTGAAATCGAAAAAATCCTATATAACTACATTAAGCTAAGATCAAGGCTGGGTCGTATTTTCCGAAATAAACGTAAAATCCAAGCTATGATTCTGAGAACGTTATGTACAACCTGTGTCGGATGAAATAGTAATAAGTGATGCAATTAATTAACAACAAACCTCCATTCTGGGATTTATTTCCATTCGAGGCATCTATTCCTCTGCACATAACTGAGTGTTTGGAATAATGCTCAATAATACTGAAGATCTGGATCAACAGCTGGAATAATACACTGAAGCATTAAAAAGGAATATTCATACCATTTGTATGATCAGAATATTCCTTAGATATGTTATAATATATTCTGTTCACACGGGATAAGGTTAGAAACAACATCACTTTTTTATTTAATGAAGTTGAAGATGTGATTTTTTTACCAAAAAAATGAGAGGCATCGGTAGCTGCTTAAGGCGTCCCGACACGTTGCACCTAGCCCTTCACCCCTTGGTTGCGAGTTCGAAACCAACCTACGTTGAGCAGTTGCCACGCACTGGCCGAAGTCCGGTGTTTTTCTCCTGGTACTCCGCTTCCCCCACCTCCAAAACCTGGCACGTTCTTAAATGACCCTGGCTGTTCTTAGGACATTAAACAAAATAAACAAAACCATAAACCACAATAAAAAATGTCATGAATATGTAGATAATATACTCATACAGTAAAACAAATGAGATTGACATAGCGATAACTCGATTCCTTTCTATAAATGTTTTTCATCAATACAGTATGAATAATTCATATTGGACGTTAATATGTTAGCTGTTTCAAACATATTGCTTTATAGCCACACAAGAAGCAGAATCTGTATATGGAATATAACAGCCGCCCTCTGAGCCCGTCTTTGACAACATAAATAACCATAGATTTCATGTTAATGGTTGTTGATATCCATATTTTTACTTAAGATATTCATAACTGTAAAAACAGATGTTGGCATATTTAGAATGTATAAAATATAGTTTTTCTTTCCCTTCATTTCAAAGTGTTTTTTTTCGCTCCGACTTAACGACGCAGAATTCTGTCTCTTTCATGCCATTCCGCCAGGAGATGGATCTAACTTTTGTTCCCGTTCCTCGTCCACATATCGCCGACTTCATTGTTATTGTCATTTTCCTCTGTATCTGTATCGGTATCGGCGTTTACTATGGTTACCAGGACAACAAGAACCCTTCCGTGGAAAATTATTTCTTTGGGAACAGACGACTTTCAATTGTACCTGTAGCTATGTCCATATTTGTGACATTCTTTTCTGCAATTGCTCTTGTTGGAATACCAGCCGAAGTATACATGTTTGGTATCCGAATTATGAACTTTATTTTGGCCTACATTTTGTCTATGTTACTAGCTAATATTACTATAGTTCCCCTGCTGTATCCACTTAAACTGTCCAGTACTTATGAGGTAAGATTATTACTGAATGTTTTGATATGCACGTTTAAATACACTCTGTAAACACCAAGAATCAGGTATGGAAAAATGATTTTCATTCGTCACCGACCAAATTATTGTCCCAATTAGACACTAATAATACCAATGAATTATAATCTTGACTTCTGGGAAAAAAATCAATTGAAATATTATTATATGCGAAAATTATTCATTAAAATTGTTTGAAAGTTGCAATATTGAAGGGTCATCGGAGCCGTCATTCTCTTTATTATTTAACGAAGCTATTTTTCCCTTTCAGAGACAGAAAAGGGTATAAAAAATTCAATAGTTAACCACTGTTTAATTCTCTTCAAACAGTACCTACAACTACGGTTTGACTCCAAATGTGTTCGCCTCGTAGGAACGATGATCGGGATGCTTCAAACGGTATGACTTGTGGTACTCTTGCGTCCTTTGCGTCCTTTACAAAATGGTTATAATACAAATGAAATAGGATTACCTACCAGTAGCCAATATGATTTAAATGTGAGAATTGTATGATTCTTGACCTCGGTAACATTTCTGTTTCAAACGCTTTTGGCTAAGTCCTTCATCAGGGTTTAGAGGGTCTTCAACCTAAATAATATCTCTGTCCCAAGCTTTAGGGTTTAATCTCAATCAATAAAGCAGCGGCGGATTGGGGATTCGAATAACAAATCCGCTGCAAGCAACGGATTTGGAATTCAGTTACATATTTTTAATGAAGTTTTCGTTTTTCCTTTTCTTTTTCTTTTTATTTTGAGATTCTGATAACTGCCAGGAAAGGATTGGGGATTCAATTACTTATGTTTCATTGGGATATTTCTGATAAAATATGATTGGAGATTCGATCTTACATTTTGATTTTGTGATTCTAATAACGAATTTGCTGCCAATAGCGTATTTCGGATACAGTTCTTGATGTTTAATTGATTCGTTATTTGAATCCCAACGTCAAAATGTCAATAAAAATAAAATACCAATTAAACATAAAAAACTGAATCCCTAATCCGCTGTCTACATTGAATTCGTTATTCTGGAAGCGGATTCGTTATTCGAATCCCCAATCCGCTGCTGATTCGTTATTCGAATCCCCAATAACGAATAACGAATACGCTGCTAATTTCATCCCGCTTCCATACCCTAGATAATATATGTGGTCCAAGCTTTAGGGCTTAGCGCTTCAGTAGACATTATATGGTCCTCATCCCAGGTAATATGTCTGTTCCAAGCTTTCGGGATAAGCTTATCACCAGGGATTTGAGGGTCCTCTTCCTTGATAATACCTTTGTTCCAATCTTTCGGGCTTTGCTCTTCAGTAGAGATTATAGGGTCCCAGCTAAGGTAATATTCTGTACAAGCTTTTGGGCTTAGTCATGTAGCAGTGATCTTATTTTGCTTATGCTAGGTAAAATCTATGGAAAACGGCTGATAGTAATTAAATATTTGGTGCCTAATGGAATAACCTTTAAGGGAGTGAACACACAGGACGGTGAAATATCATCGAAATATCCTAACGTCGAGAAAACAGGATATTTCAGCATTAAACAGTAGTAATTTTTGGCTAAATGATCTTGCACCATACTTACTGGATTCAAAGATATTACCAATCGTGTAAATAAATGAATTTCACAAAGTATGCAGTTAAGGTGTTTTAGAACAACCGCAGATTTTCCCATCGCTTATCGGAATTTACACAGACATAATCCAGGAAATGGAAACAGTGAATATTAAACTTTAAAATGTTCTAGGATTTTCATACCTTTATTCAATATAATCTATATATTTATTCAACAGCTGAATTTACTTTCAGTTTGCATACATGGGAGTGACACTATATGCTCCTGGTTTGGCGCTTCAAGTAGGTAGGTAACCATGGTATTAATATATACAGTCACCTTATAAATCAATACATTATATCATATAACTTTTCCAAAATTCAAATGATAAAGAATACCTACTGGCGTATTGACAGTCACCTTACTGGGTTTTATGTTTTAGTTTTGATGTAATTCGAAATGTGTGAATTATACTTTTACTGTGATCTGTTCAGTTTTCTGTTGCAGTTGCTGGAATACCTTTGTGGATTTCGATTGCTGTTATCGGACTTGTTGGTACCTTATACACAACCATCGTAAGCATACCTATGTAGTTTTTAAGTACAGTGGAACTTCGTTAACTCGAAGTCGACGGGACCACGAAAAAACTTCGAGTTATCCGAGTGTTCGAATTAAGCGATTTATCAGTTTTGGTGAAAAGTTTGGTCAATATTTGTCAATATTATATAATCAATCAGTCGCTCATCAGTTTAGTGTGAAGACTGGTCAATACATGAAAATATATTTGTAATGTTTCGTTATGTCACTTGTAATTTGGTGTAGTTTTGCCGATATACAGTCACGATAAAGTTTCTTTCACTTAGTCACTTCAATAACGATCTGATGTGCAAGTCATGTTTGCAAAAAGTAAACGATAAAACGGAATTCGACAAAATAACAAGTTATTCATGTCAAATCAAATAACCGTTTACGTTTAACACAGATTGCATGCAAAACGTAACCGAAACACTACCTTTTATTGGACATATAAAATACTGTTTGATCGGCCTACTTACTTTTAATTGATAACCACGCCATTTCCATGTGTATTAGCACCGGAAGTTGGGCTGCGCATGTGCGTATAAAATGTTACTGTGACTGAGTTGGCGTTTTATCCGATTTAATAGACAGCACTGACCGTTACAGTTGTACTCTGAACACCTCGGCAGTAATTACGCTATTGTTTCAGCAGTTTAAAGATTTAATAGGCGCCGGTGACTGTTTCATTTCTACACCTGTAAAAACATCAGCCGGGTAGATCTACCGGTGTGTCAGAGATTAGTTCCGCTTGAGCGAGCGGGTAGATGAGTTGTTGACTATCGTGTATATTAATATCGGCGACCGCCTTAGGAAATTACCTGATGTAAGTAAAGCAGTACTTTTTATCACCAAGACTTGTTGTTATAAGATTCAACCGACAATTTCTTTTATGAATTTATGAAACACTTATAATAGCATGTATGTTAGTAGTGCCGATATGTTCAGTATTACAAACGGAATTTAGCTCTTAAAAAATGTCGGCGTTTACCACCGATCGACGAAAATTATACTTCGAGTTATTCGTTCATTTCAAATAGGATTTTTATTGTTGGGACCACATTTTCACTTCGTATTATCCGAGTTTTTCGGGTTATCCGAGTTCGAGTTTTCCGAGTTTTTTTTTACTAATATAAAGAGAGAATTCGGCCGGGACCGACGATGTACTTCGAGTTAAGCGGGGTATTCGAGTTATCCGAGTTCGAGTTAACGAAGTTCCACTGTATATACATATATTGATATAGCCAACCAAGATATATAAGATCGCCGATGTTGCTTAGCGGTATAAGCTGTGGGTATTTCTGGCTAGGCGATTGGGTGACTTAGATCGTGAGCTCGAGGCCCGGTCAGGGCACGAGTCAAAAAGTTGTCTTCCTTCGTCATTTATGTTACAATGTTATATATATATGTGTGTGTATGCTAAGTTGATATTTTTGCCTTTTCAAATAAAGAATTTAACAATATGATCATTGCCACCTTGGAGGTAGATATGTGGTAGTCCGTCATCCCAGAAAGCTTCTGGCCAAATATCACGACTCTGGGTCATTTGGATACTGAGAAGAGGTCCTTTATTAATGTTAACACATTTGACCCCTGTGATCAATAAAGCAGGTCGAGTTCATTCATTTAAATAAACTTTGTGACCCTCCATCATCTTGGCATTCTGCTGGCCAACTATCATGGCCCTTGGTCCATTAGTAACTGAGAAGAGGTCGTACATCAATTTTAACACATTTGACCATATGACCTTGAAAGTAGGTCAAGGTCTTCCATTTGAACATTTATTTTTATTCCTGCATGCTACTGGCTCAATACCTTGACCCTAGGCCTCTTGGTTACTGAGAAGAAGCTGTTGATATATTTTAACACATTTCACTCATATGGCTTTGAAAGTAGGTCAAGATCATTCATATTAAAAAAAATCGTTGTAGCCCTTTATCCCAGGATTCTAATGACTAAATGGCATATCCCTTGGTTTCTTGGTTATTAAGAATACGAAAATGTAAATCATTTACGACGAACAGTGCAAGACGGATAAAGCCGGACAAAAGACAATCACAAAAGAATATATTCCCTCGCAGATAAATTTTAGGAATATAATTTAGGATAAAGATGCTAAATGCAATATGCGGAAAACATAATAAATCATTTTTTGGCTGGGCAGCTTCGTACTTTAATGCGTATACAGTATGTATTGTCCCTGGTCATACCGAACCGATAAATCAGATAATGTTTAAAGGGTAAATGTGATGCTTTATCTTTTTGCAGGGAGGAATTAAGAGTGTGGTCTGGACGGACGTTTTTCAATGTGTTATGATTTTCATTGGCGTGGTGACAGTTATCATCAAGGTGAAAGTACTTCTTTGTCATTTTTTTTTGTATATTAATATTGAAATAACACCTGTGTCATGTCAGAAAATATATATACATGTATATTTTTCAATTTGTTTAATAGAATGCTGTTTTACAAATAATATATTAATGATTTATTTTAATGTCAATGAAATAGCTCTCTCTCTCTCTGCTTTCATTGTGGTTTATTACCAAAAAAAAAACTTATTTAACTTGAATTCTAGTATAGGGAAGATGCCATATGAATTATCATATTTGTCATAAGAAATACTTATTCTATTTCTCTAGGGTAGTATTCTCATGGGAACGAGCCACTCCATTACCGGAATTGCGACTGAAGGAGGGAGACTTGAGTTTTTTAAGTAAGGTTTTTATCTTCATTGTAACTTTTGATATGTTTCAAATCTAATCATACATCAGGTAAGCAGCATTTGCAAAACAAAAAAAGAAAAAAAAAGACAAAACAACAACTTGAAACCGATAGAGGGAACTACAGAAAACATCCCACATCAAATTCTTTCACACCAACCGACTAACAGTTTAAAATATGTACCGCAGGCGTGTATTTTTCAATAACACATTTAGGATTTTACAAGGGCAGATACCGGAAACGGGACCAAACGTAGCACATTTCACTCGTTCCATATATCCTTATTGTCAACTAACGTTAAGTAGAAAGAGAATCAAACCTTTAACAATATGCAATTTGTTTGTTTAAACAGGAATATAATTTTATGTTTCTGCATTATTTGGTATATGTATTAGCTTCCCATGACGTCTTCATGTTTGTATATTTCATCTTTTGCAGGCTAAACGTTTCAGTCAATAATAAAAAATCCATTTCTCAATATGTTTTTCAAATTGTTTGCTATTATATCCCAACGTCAATAATCATTAGTGATAACACCCTGATCATGGTCTTTTAAAGTACTGACATTCATTACACGTCTTATGCTATGCTTCCCACGGCCTTTTTATGTTTGTATATTTCATCTTTTGCAGGCTAAACGTTTCAGTCAATAATATAAAAAAATCCATTTCTCAATATGTTTTCTTCATAATGTTTCTATTGTTTCCCAACGTCGATGATCAGTAGTGATAACACTTTGATCGCGGTCCTTTAAAGTACTGACATTCATTACACGTCTTACGGTACTTAACCAGCTATTATTTATACAGTTTTGACCTGGATCCAAGGGTACGACATTCAAACTGGGGTCTGTGGATAGGAATGATGTTCATCTTCTTACCAAACTGGTGTAACCAAGCCAGCATCCAGAGGATTTTGTCTGTTCGAAATCTGCGGTCGGCGTATATGTGAGTAGGCTGTTGTGGGGCTGGTTTCAACGAGCGCTTTATCGAATTGAAGTAAGTCAAAGTTGACAATGTAGGAAAGAAGGATGGCTTATAAAAAACTATATTTTATCTCCATAATAAAATCGCATTAAAATGCATTGATATATGATATAAACCTAATGTTTGGTTGTTTCCATATTAAAATGGTCACGTTCGAAGATTTTGTATTATAATGCATTCTTTTTCGTCGTTGTCAATCTAGAACCTTCCTGGTGATGATTCCAATTACAGCCGTCAGCTATACAATGCTGGGATATCTTGGTATCCTTATTTACTCGTACTACAATACAATGGAATGCGATCCTGTCAAAGGTGGATTCATATTAAACTTCAATCAGGTAAAATAACCTAATGAATTTTAAATCAATTTACCTAACGAAATTTTGAAGTTTGTTTTAAATCAGATAACCAATATTAAAATGGTGAAATTCAAAACAGAGAGAATCACATGTGATTGAGATAAAGAGGGCCAGTGTAAGAACATTTTTGGAAAACCACGTGAGGTCAATTATCCAATGTCAAATGTAGCCTCTATTCTGATTTTTTTTTTTAAAAATTAAACAAGAAAAAACGTGATAATCGCTGTATCAATGAGTACCTTTAACCTGACGTCTTAATTCGTATTCGGGAAATGTATGTTTCATTCTCCTTGCTGCCATTTCCAATATGATGTATATTGTGAATATCTATTTGTAGTTGAGTCCATATTTCGTACTGGATGTACTACGATCACTTCCTGGGTTTTCTGGCTTATTCATCAGTTGTTTGTTTAGTGGAGCACTCAGGTAATTACATCCGAAAAGTAGAGAGAGAGAGAGAGAGAGAGAGAGAGAGAGAGAGAGAGAGAGAGAGAGAGAGAGAGAGAGAGAGAGAGAGAGAGAGAGAGAGGGAGGGAGAGAGAGAGAGAGAGAGAGAGAGAGAGAGAGAGAGAGAGGTTTCAGGTACAGGTATAAAAATGTCTTTGCCCTTTCTATTAAAGAATAGAAGATAAGGCTGCATTATCCTTTTGAAAAAGCATGAGAAATAAGAAGAAAACAAAGATTTACATATAAATAAAATCAATTTACATAATGTATTGTGGAAATTGTTTGCTTTTGTCCCCTAAGCATAGTCAATTCATCGTTGAGCATTAAGAAACATCGATATTGAAGAATTTTGCAAGAAAATATCTTTTTTGCATTTTAGCCAGTGAAATATAGAAATTGATCAAACAGATAAAGCTTTTAAATTTTTACGGCAGAGATGAACAGCGAAAATATAAGATTTTGGAGTGAAAATATAAGTTTTGCAGTGAAAATAAAAGTTTTTCGTTTTGACCAATTAGAGCAAACCTTTGTAGTCACATCATTGGATTTTTTCCCCAATCGAAACGATAACTGATATGTTGTAAATGGGTTATTTTGCCATATTTTGTGAAATATTCAGATTAGTTTTTGACAAAATACTCACTTGACGTTAGCTTTTCATATACAGATTATCCGATAAGAGAAGAAAACGCTCTAAATTGTGCTGATAAGTCTTTTTGAAAATAACGCCGACAAGATTACGTGAGTAACGTCACAAGGAGACGACGTCATGAAAAATGTCTCTGATACCCGCACTTGTGGACACTATTAATTTATTATTTTATTTTTTTATCCAAAAAAATGTAATACAAAATAAATTAAATGGTTTCCTGTTGAATACAACATATATTTCAGTCGTATGACAAAATAGTGCAATAATGTCACTCGTGCTTTGCACTCGTTCAAATATCGATATTCTGTCATACTTTCGCTCTTAATGATATGTAACTGTATTAAATCATTACTGTGTCATTATGTTTCAGCACATTTTAATTAGTAAAAGTAATTAAATCATTTGCGATCTGTTATATTTCAGCACATTTTCGTCCGGAATTAATGCTTTATCTGCCAACACCGTAGAAGATCTACTTGGCGACTTTATTAAAAGATCAAAAAAAGTTTCACAGACATTGGCGGCCAAGGTTTTTGGTAAGCTATGTATTGGTTTAAGTGGGACACGTATTTACTTAAATTGCTTTATGAGTTGCGACTTGGTACCTGAATATGCTAGATTGGTCGGATTTGATGACTCATGTGTTGCACAAGAAGCTAAAGGTGAGCATCGTTTGTTCTGTCGTTTGACTTGAAGTCGTCTTCATCTTAATGATGGAGGAATCTGTCATCCTTATCGATTCATCTAAAGGAGGAACTAAAATAAGTATATACTGGTCCGTCTCTCACCTTTCCCCATTTCTTTAATTTCATCAATGAGTTCAGAGATGTCCTCGAGGCAAAACTCATTATTCTCTGTCCGTTTAAGCCTAGAGATAAACACGTGTAAGGCGGAGGTCGTTATAATCCTCTAATGCCACATCCGGGTATTCTGCAATCGCGGGTCAGCATTAAGCATTTTGCAATCTCGACACTAGTACCTATCATGTTCGAATTAAAAAGACAGTATTCTTTACTATACCTGATAGGAGTTCATATGTTTGGCTGAACGTATCTTTGACCAAGGTATAGTGACAGTGATCGATTGGGATAACGTACATGTATAGCAACAACTAGAATTGGATACACCCCCCTCCCCCTGGGTAGCCGCCAAAATGGGATATATGGCCTGATTAAAACAACAGAGTCCGCATGAAGAAGAGTTAAACTACCACCTATATGGACGAAGAAGGAATTGATCAGTATCGAATTCTTTGACAGATTTAAATAAAAATCCAAAATTCGACATAGTCCTTTTTAAGCTTTGACTAGTTTTTGAGATATGTGTATACATGTTTAGGAATCGCCTTTCACTTTTGGTGAGTCGTGCATTAGTTTTTGCTATGTATGCGTACGGATTCAGAGTCATCGTATTAACTTCTATAATCCCCCGAGGAGTTACGAATGGTTACTCTATGTCAAGAAAGATAACTCGTACTAATTCATTTTTGTAAGAAATTGAAAATGCGCGAAATTTTCTCCCGGCGAAATAGTCCTGAACAGAAAAACGCGAAATTTTCACCCCGCGAAATTTAACAACTATACAGTATTAGTTTTCATGAGTCATGTATTAGTATTGGTAGCTCGTGTATTAATTTTGGTGAGTCGTTTCAATTGTGAATCGTGTATGTGTAATGATGTGTCTATTATTGGTGTAGGAAGTCGCCTGTTAGTTTTAGTAAGTCAACCATAAGCTTGCGCACAAAAATGTTCTGAAAATATGTGAAACATTAAAATACTTTATTTTAAGATGTTTTAAAGTCAAAAACGGAGAGTCACTGAAAGTGAAATAGACGTGTATTACCTTTGAATTCATTAATCTGAATATGCCATTAGTGGTAAGGGCGTTTTATATTGTATATATTATATACAATGATATATATTGACCGTGTGGTTAAGGTGTCCCGACACCTCTGGGTTTGCGAGAACGTAGGCCGGTGGTTTTTCTTCGGGTACTCCTTTCCTCCACCTCCAAAACCTGGCTTGTCCTTAAATGACGCCCGGACTATAACACAATAATCCAAATAAACCCCATTTATATTATAGTATGCTTGTACGGATTGGGTGTCATTGGTTTTTCGTACGGAATCAGCTCTATGACGGGTTCAGTTGTGCAGGTAAATTATTGATTTTATCACTGATCTGCTCTGATTCTGATTAAATATGAAAAACGAACATTGAATTTTCTACGTGATGTATAAAAGAGCAACATCTCATATATGAAAATTCTATTGTAAAATTATTCATTTGTCGAAACCTCAGCCGGGTGTTTATGTTCTAGATCACTGTCGTTGTGTTCGGAGCATGTGGAGGACCATTGGCCGGACTTTTCTTTCTTGGCGGAATGATACCGAAAGCGAACTGGAAGGTAAGTAATTAAGCATTGGTTGCCATATTGTTGCACGCTAGAACACTCGATGTATATTATTATCCAATGCATGTCAAAAATATGACAACCAATACTTATTTGTTTTACATTTTACAATGTACTTTTCCGCTACGAAAAAATACATAAAAATTACAAAAAAAAAAAAGATACCGTCATATAATAATGCAGGAAAAGTGAGGCCCGGTCAGGACACGAGTCATCAAGCGTTTCCCTTTGTCATTTGTGTTACCATGTTTAATATTTAATTATTAACACAATGTATCATGCACTTGTTGTTGATTCGAAGGTAAAACAATTGACGTGAACAATACTTGTTGATATGTCCAAGGGTTCCATTGTCACCACTTTAGTTTTCATTTTGGGGAATGCGACTTTACCCGGATTTAATCTAGATTTGTAAGGCGGCAATCGTCGATGAGACAGAACATCCGGTCTTAATCTCCATGTACGTGTTCCAATGTATCCATGCAAATCTATAAGTTTTGCTTATATTTTGCTGTTGTTTGATCAATTTTGAGTTTGAACTGAGGTTTTCATTATTATGGCGGTTGTTTCCTCACACAATGCAAATTTATGATGAAAGGTAGCATATTTAGCTTTACTACACGATACATGTGTAACTTGATGCTGGTGTCATACAGTAAGCATATTGGGTTAAGTGTATTATCGGTTTCCCGAGAGCAGTTCCTTTCCCCGAGGCGAATCCAAGGGAAAAAGGTATGTTCGAGGGGAAAATAATTGCCATATTCCTCAACCCCTTACTATAATCTGTTAATCTATTATATCCATATATGTAGGGAATATGGCGAATTCGGTGACCAGCTCCGCCCATCTCTCGTTTGCCACTCGAGAACATGTGGTATTGAATTATGCTGGAATTTTTAAGTTTCCAGATTAACAGACTAAAAAAGTAGTGGTGAGAAGTTGTGGCTAACGTAAGGATGTTATGAATTTAAACAGGGATGAGTACCAGATTGTCTGATTTTTGTTTTGAGTTTTGAACAGTTCTTTTAGAATGGTCACGTATATTACGGATTGTACAAGAAGGGAAAATCTTATGAAATTATCAATTTCATTAAAGACCTTGAATACTTGTATTAAGTAAACTTTCCTTGTCTGTATTCATGTGTAGGGAGACCTAGCTTTGGTATGTTTTAGAATTTTTCATCTGTTTTGGCTATTGCGATATTGGATTACAATTACTATTAATAACACTAATAAGTTAACATCATAAATTCCTCGAAAACATTTTCCACTCACTTTTATGTACTGGGATAATATGGGTTTAAATCCCTCAGCCATGATCTGCTACAGGCATAACACCTTAGGCAATTCACAAACATTAAGTTGTTTATATTTCAGGGAGCCATTATTGGCATTGTGACGTCACTTGCGTTTACTATTTGGATAACCATAGGAGCCCAACTTTACGGAAAGCGTCCGGTAAAGTTAACCCAGAATCCGACAAGTGGATGTTTCCCAGGAAACCAAACTGTCACAATCGACGAGCCGTCGATGTATAGTTACAACGATACTACGACTTCCAGTCTGTACGATGTAACTGGAAACCCAAGCGTATCACCAAATAATCCAATTAAGTAAGAACTGGTGTCTTCTGTAATCCTGTTTTTGATAAATGTATTTGTGTTTTGAATATATGTCTTCATGCGAATGTGTGTTTCCATTATAACCATTATTCATCGTTATGATACCCCTACGGCTACCTCTATTTACGACGGTGGCCGAGTGGTTAAGGCATCCCGACACTTTATCAATAGCCCTCCACCTCTGGGTTTCTAGTTCGAAACCTATGTGGGGCAGTTGCCAGGTACTGACTGTAGGTCGGTGGTTTTTTCTCCGGGTGCTCCGGCTTTCCTCCACCTCCAAAACCTGGCACGTCCTTAAATGACCTTGGCAGTTAATAGGACGTTAAACAAAAACAAACAAACAAACAATTTATGATGTAACAGGGAACACATAGGCAATTGCAATGTAATCCAATCACGAATTTTAAACAATGCATGAGATGTATTGGTATATCAAATGAATCCTTTATGCTATTTTGGTGGTCTTCGGTAATGGCTTACGAACTACATTTATCATTTACTATTTACACGAAGTTGATGAAACATTAGCAACACCTCTCCAAGCGTTAACATTGTTTAATTATTGTGCTTCTGGGCAGAAAACCGCTCCTTGTTTTTATATATATTGTTTCCCCTGCTGGAAATTTTAAGGTATATTAATACGACGACGCTAATTCTAAAAATGCTATTGAATGGCTAGAAGAACTGCGTAACAATTTTGCAGAGAAAGTGAAATCTTAAATTTTAATAATGATGACTGCTGTTTTTTCTTCAACATTTCAGATCAGATGACAGTTTCTTCCTGTACAATGTGTCATATGTCTGGTACGGTTTTATCGGATTTTTCCTCACTCTGATCATTGGTACCGTCGTAAGCTTGTGTACAGGTACTTATCATAACTATACCACGGAATAATTCTATGTTAAAGGCGTGTGAGGAAATATACACAATATATATGACCGTGACGTCATTAAAAGACAATTTGATGCCGTCATAGAAATGTAGTAGTATACAATATGATGTCAAAATGTTGGAATAGATAGCCATGGTGAAAAATATGTAAAAGTGTGTTGATTAAATAGTCACAACAACTATTGTCATGTGATAGAAATTATATTGCATCCAATTTTAGTCACATGATAGTCATGCATCTCTTCAAACTGTTTCTTTTCAGGCACTTTAGAGACTCACTCTAATGACAAAACAAAGATTTCTCTGTCGTGTCAATGTCATTTGGCTGAAGTTGTTGATGTCTAACATCTTTCTATGATTGAGATGTATTCATTACTCAAATCTTGAGAATTAACAAATGACTTACATAACATTCTCGGTTGAATTACAGGTGGTGATTGTCGTAAACCTGTGAAAGCCAACCTGATATTCCCAGTTTGTAGAAAGTTGTTTGGTCTGAAATCTAGATCCCAATATGAGGTGGCAGCGATGGAGGACAAGGTATATCTATTTAGGATACAGGTGGTATCTAATGATAGTTGTTTAGCAAATAAATCTAAATGTTTCTATATGTTATAACGTTAATAGCAATAGCAATAGCAATAGCAGTTATCGGTCTTCTTATAAGCGTGTCCGCTTCTTGACCACCTGTTAATATACTTCTATTTACAGTGCGCATGTTTAATTATGTATCAAGTATAGTAGATTCCTCATTAAAAAAAAAAAAAAAAAAAAAAAAAAAAAAAAAAAAAAATATTGTACAATGTAGTTCTAATTTCCTTAATATGGTCATCAACTTTCATTCACAAAAGACGAATTGGTGTTCAGTTTCATATTTGGACTATTAACAGTTGACACATATATACAAAACAAATATAGCTTTATGAATAGCAGAACCAAAGAAATTGCCTATTTTGTATCATGTATGTGATATTCCATAACGTGTATTATGTATGTGATATTTTAGATTATGAGTCAAGGTATTTTAAATCATGTGATATGTACACAATCTTTTTTATTATGTGACTGTGATGTTTATTTCAACCACGAATCATGAGAATGATTCTCTAATGTGAAAATGTTGCAGTTTTGTCATATGATAAAGCAGCTATAGACCAGTTTTCAAGTGAAACCCTCTCAAACATTTCTCGAGTTGATAGATCATCGTGTCAACCTGAAACAGGTCGATAATTGTATAATATCATGTAAGATGTATACAATATTTTATATCATCTATTATGCATGCAATATCTTACATCATGTATTATGTATATCATATTTTATATTATGTATTTTGTCTACAATACTTAAATGTTTATTATACATACACTATTTAATACTATGTTTACAATCATTTAAATAATGCTTTAATACCATGGATACAATCATTTAAATAACGCTTTATGTATATATCATTTTTGTCATAGTTATTGCATCCAAAATAAATACATATGTAAATGTGAGGTATGCGATTGACGATTTACGCATTAAGATTTTTTTTTTTTTCAAAAAAAAAAATAGAAGTTCATCAATATTACCGTTATTTCAATTATTGATTGCATTTAGATTTGTTTTCATGCCGTTTTAAAATAAAGTTTGGAATCTTAAGCACTAAAAATAATTCAAAACAGATAAATAACCATATCAAATAGAAAAAATGTACATAATTGGAATATTAATCTATTATACTAATATTTATCAGTGTTTATATTGAATAGTAATCTATTCTACTAATATTTATCAATGTTTATGATGATATTTCATCTGTCAGCAGAAGTCTTTATTTGCAGATGCACCAAAGACGTGTTCTACATGTTCTTAACATTCTAGATTATTATTATACTGTAAACGTACATATTTTAGCGGTAATTTTATTTTAGCGCTTTTCGCGCTGGAAGCCTTGCGCTAAATTATGATTGCGCTAATTACTTTTTGTACGTTCCATTTCTATAGAAAGTTCTGTGGATGCGCTAATTCATCATTGCGCTAACTGGCTGAAATCTGCAAATGCGCTAAAATTTGATTGCGCTAAAATAAGTACGTTTACAGTATATAAATTTCAGTGAAAATCGAATGCGTTAAACTTTTGAAATATGACCACGTTCAGAAATAAATTTTGAACTGTAAAAATGTCTTTCCGTGCTACAAGTCATTACTAAATACTAGAAATAATGTCGAGCATGTTTTTAAGGAATACTCTCAAAACAGAAATTAAGCTGATAATGTTTAACCTACGTTCGAAACGTGTTTCATAAAACTGGCATTATTCAAAAGCATAATTGCTTTAATTACATGAAAGGAAATAAATTTTGTTACAATAAAGCTCTGTTCTCATTTTCAGATTCTGCCACTTCCTAAGACTTAAGACCGGAAACAATGCAAACGTAACAAGTTTAATCGATGGAATTGCGAAGACTTAAAGACATATCTATCGTATAATAAAGCAACGTTGTTAAATTGTACTTTTTTTTAAATTTCCGTAAAATTTATGAAAAAAATTTGTATACTTGGTGTTTGTAATGCTTCTCTTTCTGATTTATCAATTTATTTTGAAATTACTGGAATAAAATGCAATATTAACTTATACCCCGGGAAGAAGACTTGCCAAAGGTTGCATCTTCATCATCTTCAACAATGACTGTAGTATTACCAAGCTAGTATCACGACCTCAAAAGGAGAACCGCGGTAAAGGCAATATAAACTATATTCAGAATCCTTGACCCTTGCATTGCATAGCGGAACAACATTTGAGATCATTGCAATTTTACAATACAATTGCATATTGAATTAATGCAATCGATTAATAACAGTAGTTCGTATAGTTCCACAAGAATAAGCCTTGACTGATTTGATATCAAGAGTCATTTTCGGTTGTTGGTAGATTTATATATAATTTTGACGTGATAAGGGAGATGAAAGTATTAATCGCAGGTTGGTGTTTTGCGATTTTCGCAATATCTGTACAGTTATAGTGCATTCAGTTTTAAAATCATAACAATTGTTATTTTTGATTTGTCTCCTTAGATAACTTTATTGCTTTGGGCGTTCGCAATTAGTAGGTGCAATAGTAGTGAAGCAGAGAGACAGAAGCAGGGAAACTAAATTTGGCTAGATCTCGGACAACCAACATGATAGTTCCTAAAAAATATATATCTTGCCATCACTACATGTCGTGAATAATGTCAGAGAGGTTACGTGTTACGGTAATACTCACTTTCATTGCAGACAGAATAAAAAACTGTCACCCATGTAAATTCCAAGAATTCCATAGACATATATACATCTGCTGGGACGCACATTAGAGAAACTGCGGAGGCGAACGTCTTAAATAGGAACATCGCTTCTATTAAATCAACAGTTGCGTGCATAAGTGCTATGTCCGTAAACTGGCCGTGTAATAGCTTATTTTCACGTGGTATATATTTAACCATTTGAAAGGAAAATTACAATGAACAATTTTCCCTACTGAAACATTTAGAATCTCTTGGAAAATCAAAGAGTTCTGCTTCAGGTCCAGACAATATTTCAAATCGCTTTCGCAAGTACTTATTACCGGACTCGTTACTAGCATGTTTTCTTTACATAATCAAACAAGTTTATGCTTCCGGAAAGATTGTCAGATTCGAGGAAGAACTGAACAGTTATACCTATTCCAAAACCATGAAAGAACGCTACTGACCCAAACAATAAAAATAATATTTCTTTAACTAGTTGTTCATGTAAAACTTTGGAAAGAATATAAACAAAAGACTGGTTTGGTTTCTTGAAGCAAATGAAATAGTATCCCTCTTCAGAGTGGTTTTAGAAACAGAAAAGGAACAAACGTCCATCTCATCAGATTCGAGACATTCATTCGAGAAGATTTCGTCAACAAGGAACACCTTTTTGCAGTGCTCTTTGATCTTGAGAAGGCTTATGATACGACTTCTCAGTTTGGAATCATGACCTTGGCGTGTGTGGAAACCTCCTAATTTGTGAAACTACCTATTATGTCGACACTTAAAAGTATGTTTCGGCTCAAACTTTACTGAAACGTCAAAACAGGAAATGAGACCCAACAGGTTGGAATCCTATCAGTTATGTTCTGTCCTAAAATCTATGATATCGTCATGGTTCTTGGTCCGCCAACATCAGGATCTTTATATACAACTTTAACTACAAAGTGGTAAGAAAAACTGCCAAAAACGAGGAGCACGCAATGACTCACATCTTACACTTAAATTACGAATGACAGAATTTGGTACACATTCAGTTTCAACTATGGTTAGGGAGAGTCAGTTCAAAACGTAAGAGAATATAATTTTCATGACAGTGTTTTGCCATGATTGTTGAAATACCTCAATGAAGAATGCAGGCCACCTCGGCCTCTTATTTCTAAAGGAGATCGTCATAACCTGCATTTATAAGGTGACTTTATGCTACGAAATTACGAAATTCTAACTTATAAAGTTCTCCAATTAACGCATCTCTGGACGACGGGCAGACAATGTCGGTCAGTTGGTCGTCGTCAGAGCTACGATTTCCTTCCATTGAAGGTAGTGTTGCAAACAATGAACCTGGAAAATAATGCAAATAGCGGGTGTCGTGTAACTTTTGCAGTAATAATTGGCATAATCAAACATTTTTTTTATACAAATCAGCAATCTATTAGTCCACCATCACGTCTGGAAACCTTTACTCGGCACATTCCAATGTCATACTTCCCAGAGTAATCAGCAAAATTGTTCACGAGATACTGATCCAAATATGTTATCATGATGTAGCTACTCTGATAAAAAAAATGTAAGAGAACTTACACCAGTATTTTGTTTTCTTTTTTTAAAAGTCATGTGAAAAAAGTGCATTTTGTGTAATTATTCAATATAAGAATGTTCGACCTGCCTCAGTGAGGTATATTGCTCCAAATTAGTTTATCTGTTGAAATCACTCGGGGCATCTCATTACATTGTATCATCAATTTATTTTGATGCCTTGTAAGAACATTGACCGTTACATTTATATCAAAGATGGCAATATATTTAAACTGATTTATCTGTGTCTTGTTCGTTTTGGATTCGACCATTTAATGTGGAGGGAATGAGGAAATTTTCAGGTTTGTGGATTGAATATTGATAGCCATTGGTAGCTATTTTATGGAACTGTATATCTACACTAGCCAAATCACTTTAAATTGTAGTATACAGTCTCATAACTACAATTTGATTTGCTTAAGATATATAGACAAATGCAACACACACTGTTAATATATTTTTGATAAAGGTCGGTTAATTTGCTGGGCAGACCGACCTTTTTGCTAATCGGGAATTTCACATCTACCAGTATTTAAAATTCAGACGATTTTTCATATTATTCAGGCATTTCATTTTGGTGTTTTCGATATTCTGGTATTTCAATATTTTATTCATCTTTGTTAATAAGACAAAACAGCAGTATTTGTAAATTTACCCCCTGTGTCCGGTATTGCGCCCTTTACAGATTTTGTCATTGAATTAAGTCCCGCTTCTTTTGTCAAGAAGTAGGCTTTGCTATTTACGTAGACTTGTGAGTATTTATCTATTGTATGCATAGCTTACATATTTATATAGGTTATCAAACTGTATCTGAGTTGCACAGGACAGGATAGTACTATTTTTATAAGTAATTATAAAGTAGTATTTGACACATCGTTATGTTCTTGTTCTGCATAAGCATGCGTTATTTCATGTGTTGTAATCTAACGATTGCGATTGCTATTTAGTACTCTGTATAATTGGCGTGTGTTCATCAGTTATATTCAATTTTTGGACGAGTTGACTATTTGTCCATGTGCCGACGTCGTCACAGCAACCACAATTCTGTAAAAATGGTTTTTGCATCGTTTGTGTCATATTGGCAATAGATGATGTCTCCATTACCGACATTTTCAATGTTTCTAAAATATGTAGTGTTTTTAGAATCCGAAAATCAAACCTTTTGCAATTACATGTAGTTTGAGGTTAGATAATAAAATAATGGACTAATACAATCTATAACATATTTCATAGAAGTTTTAATTTACACAATATTGAATCACTGAACCAAAACAGAAAGGATACATTTTCATGGCAGCAAATTTTCACGACAAAATACCCAGACATATGAATGTATACGCATATAAGCTTTCGCCTAGATAGGTAAAATCCATCAAATCAATAGGCAACTAATTCACTTAAAACGCTTTTTTTCACAGAAGTGAAAACGTACAAAATTCATTTTTTTTCGCGAAAAAGCAAAGTACATAGAGCATATTCCTTGATTATTGAATAACAGGAGTTTGAGTGGGATGAACACTTTGACATTTTTTCACGAGTGCGAAGCCACAAGAGATGAAATATAAATGTAATTAATCAAGAAAAAAAAGGGTATTCTATTTATTTCATCTGTTCTCAACTTTACTGATGTCAGTTTAAATCTGCCGCTCCTTCTATTTACTTTCCGTATTATCATTACTCCGCTGAATAATATAGTCCCATATATGTTACACAAGTTTGGAAGAAAACCAACATAAAGTAAAAAAAAAGCACTACACGTAAAAAGTCATTCTGATGTCCAGATTGATGACACTAGAATATTTTCACGAGAACACACAATTTAAGACACCTATATAAGGAGCAAGTCTGAAACTATCCAATCCAGTCTGCTTTCACATGTTTGTAAATCGGCCCTGCCCTCTGGCGGTCTATCAAGGCAGATAACTTGATATCAATACCGATTATATCGCGCTTCAATCCTTGGCTACTCGAGTGATCAATAATATAAGTTGGTGTAACTTGTTTTGCATTTGTTTTACAATAATAAAGTTTACAAAATGATGAGCACAGGAAACCGTCATTGATATCCACAGTGAAGTCATTTTATAATCCTGCCAGTGGCATTATTTCCTTACATTTTCCAGCGTAGTTGTAACCAACGGACCACGAATTAATCTATAATCAGAAAGAGTCGACAGTTGATTGCGATAATGTATTTACTGGAATAAAACAAACACTCAAAAAAAAGAAAAAAAAAGAAAATCGTTTTAGGGACTTGATAAGACTATTCAAGGAATATGGTTCATTTGTATTTCCGTACGTGTGTCGCTTATTTCATCAATGACAAATTACATTTTGTATGTAGAATTAGCTCAGCAGTTACCTTCTTTATGATGTAGAAATACTTTATGAAGATGTATGAAACGTCCAATAACAAGCGGACACTTAGTTTTATGTTTGTATACCTTAAAAAGGACGCCCCTAAGTGCTGCTCCTATAAAAAATAGGTAAATATTTCGAAAGTATCCCTACAGATCAAACGTTAACTTTATTTATTTTGCGACAATGGGCAGTCTCCGTAATTTCATTTGGAGTTATCTTTCTTGGTAGACTGCTAGATGGCGAGCCGATTTACAGTTCCGGATAGAAAACCCCCTGGGCGATACGCGTGTTAACAATGGAAGACATGACAGACGACAAGTTTGTATTATATCTCACCTGCAATCACTGTTTGACAATCCACTTCGCACATGGATAAATAGTCAGTGACACATTGTACATTACTGCAAAGGTAAGTATAGGTTATTGCATGGCTTTCCAGTAATAAAGGATTTATAACACTCGAAACGAGACTGTAATAAATTCCGAGTGACGAGAAATCATGCCATAACTGATGTACCGCATGCATCCCACCTTGAACTTCGTTATGTAAGTAATTTGCAATCACCCTCATGTGACTGCATCTATATCTATATCATCCATAGACAATAACATATGTAACTCCACAATGGACACTGGAGTTTTTACGGATGACGATTTGGGCAATTTTGTCTTGCAATCATCGTAATGTTATGCGAATATCATGAATATAAGTACACAAAGCCAATACTGACAATACTAACACAATATGTCATTATACATGTATGCAATAGACACAAGCATAATTTCACTAGGAGTAAATGTATGCCTTTAGTTATATTTAAGCTTAAGATATAACGAGAGGTTTTGGAATAACCATCCAGATACGGCACCATGCAGCGAAGGTAAAACATGTCTGTTGAACAATTTCTATACATAAGGAATTATCAAACCCTTCTAGTAATTTCGATATGTATCTTTCAAGAAAGTTTTGTATAAAATGACAGCTCTTGGATATTTTTAATTTGTGCAAGAAATGTTTTTAAAATCCAAAAGTTATCATTTTAAATTTTATTTTGTTATTTTTCATAACATAAAATATGCCATATGCCGTAAACTTTATCATTACGACGGTATATGTAGATTTTTAGCATCAATATCTTAAAACCCTTTAGCTCATCGGTACTGATTACCTAAGTTGTATGTACAGAATACAGGATATTTGAATTTATCAATGTTACGTTCTACACTGGTTTACAGTGAAGGGCACCTGTGGGTGGCTATAGGGCATTGGGTGTTTGGGTAACGTGGCGCGAGGTGCACGTGCTTTACCTGTATGCAGGTGTACTAGGTACTGTACGTGGGTCATTCGAACTTTTGCAGCGCACCTCGACAGACGCTAGAGTGATATCCCCCTCCCCGCCCACTAAATTTGTGTTGAAAAAGAGAAGTTGTTCTTGTTTTGTTTTCTGTGTTACAGGTCTGTAAGCCGGACAAGGATGTGGTAAAGAGGTCGGGATCAGCAAGGACTGTTATGGCGGTATAGTGTGTGATTTACGGACATTGTCCTGGTATTTTGTTGTGAAAATGAGTGCCCAGTAAATAGCGTCAGCTACAGTAAGCGGTATTCTGAACACAGCGTGTTGAGTTTTATTTGATAAATAATTTATGTTCGTTTGAACTGGTGAATTAGAACATTAACGCGGTTAATCACAAATTAATCTCAGTAAGTGCCAATACGATAATTGAAATACATGGATTCGTAGTTAAAGGTGTGTGCGTATATCGCTAATGAGAACGGTTTGATTAAAACATCCCCACCTCAGCAACCTTGATCATCAGTATCTGATACATTGCATGTACTTGTGTAATATACTTGTAGAGCATTTTAATGACATGTTGCACAGTTTTATTTTAAATTTTTATTTTCATCTCTAAATGCATATTCATCAGACAATGTACATACTACATTACAAATAAGTTTTAAGCAAACTTCCCTAAACATATATACCTGTCACATGCCACGTTCTCCCATTGTAAAAACGTGTATTGCCCGAGGGGGGGTTCTCAAAACTGCAAATCGACCCGCCCTCTATCGGCCTATCAATATAGATAATTCAAAATTCAAAATACATGTAGTTGCAGGTCTGGTACAACTAATTATTTGAAGTTTAAATGTTATGAAATTCATATCAAATTAAAGTTTAAAGATTTCCCTACCAGAAAAAAAATGATCTTGTTGGATAGGTTTAATTGCATATACACTGTAGCACACCAGTACTTGAAAGACAGTAACCCTGAGATTTACAGTGGACAGGTGATTCTCCCACCTGGGGAATTCCCGCTTTTTACATCCTGAATTCACGTCTTTCTATTTATACCATGAGTGTATATTTTTTATTTTCAAAATTTCAAGACCCTACTCTTTATTTTCGTATATAGAAAAAGTACCCATTTCATGTGTTATTTACTTAGGAAATGGCTACAAACCTTAGAAACATATATTCCTCAGGGAGTTGGTTCAGGTGACACAGCAGTTGATTGACTGAATTAGTTATGTGAGACCTTGCATTGCAAAACCGGCCCTATTGCAAAACAAGTTATATAAACATCTTATATCAATCACGCCGAATGGAGGTGTACGGTGTACAATGCGTCACCACGTGACATCCAATCATCTATTTCAGATCAAGCTGTGGCAATATCAAAGTACCAGGGTTTGATGTATTGTCTGTCCTTAAATAATTTACTTGGTCTACAATCATACCCAAACACTTCGCAATCTGACTGAAGTAGTCGACTTAATTTTTCCATGTCAGCTGTTTCCACGGTGGAGTACGCCTCGAGCATAGCTTCTTCTTTGTTTCTCCGAGAAACCTTCTCGTCTGCTGCGTCACCTATGGCTTTAAACACGAAATCCTGAAAAATATCTGGCGTAATAGCGTTACTTTGCTCCTCTGTGATAGGATACTTTGAACTCGTGCTGATTATTCCATTCATTTGAAACCCTTTCCAAATTTTCTGTTGTACCTGGAAAAACTTTACTTGACATGCAGGATAAATGTCTTTGATTCGGAACAGGATATCAATGCGTTCTCTTATTGTAAAATTTGTGTATTGTCCTTTGAAATCTTTTTCCAAGCTTTGAATTATTTTGTTCTGATTCATTTTTCCAAGTAAGTATTTTGTGTCTTGTTTTATGGTTTCTAACTTGCCTATGAATTTATACTTATATTGACAAGGGTCACAAAATTCAAAGGCAAAACGGAAATGAGGGTTGCGTGGCTGTCGGTGTTCTTCAGAATGGATTATATATTTGATAAACTCACTGAATGTTAGATCAGGAATGCAGTCTTGATGATTATGTCTTACAATTTCCCCTATTGTTGGAGCTACATCATGCCAGTGATTATTAGGCATAAACAGTTTATCAGTATATCCCGAAAGTAGCCGACTGTAAGGGTCTCGGGTGAACATGAAGGAAAAGGAAGAATTGAAAAATATTGACCGTTGCTTCAGTGGTAATGTATGAAGAGACGGAATACCGTTTCCGCGTTGATGAAATATTGCTGGATCGAATGGTGAAGTGGTATTGAAATCTCCTCTGACAATCTGCAACATTGATGTATATTTAGTATGATATAAAACTTGTCTTCAGTTAAAATTCATATTGATAGAGAAAAAGAATTGAAAATTATTGATATTCATATGTCTGTTTGATATGCATGTATACAGTCAACTTCGCGTAAAACGAATTTCTTTTCTTTTGGTCTATAAAAGACAATTCGATATGACTGAAATATGTTAATACCAAATGTTAAGTTTTACATGAAAACAACAACAAAATACAGGAATAATGTAACTCGTGCTTTTGCCGCTAATGCTGTTTGGGATCGATACCGTCGTCGCCGTATGAGATTCCAAAGATATTTCGCTGTTTTTAATGTTACTCATTCACATTTCTTCTCGAAAAAGTCTAGCAGCATTTGTTTGATAACTCCATTCGTCGTCTATTAGTCATGCTACTGTATATACCCCATGCATCAATATTGTCACATGATTATCCCGTTAACCAATTTTCATTATGTTCCAACAAATAGAACAACCGTTTTCAGTTAATACATTCTCGGCCAATCAGAGGCAACGGCGGCCATCTTGAAAAAATTGGACTACTAGACCTCATACTGAGTATGCATGTGCATATTTAACATAACATAATACTTTCTACTATGCATTGGTAACCCTTGTAAATACTAGATGCAATATACCACTCGGCTACAGAAAGTTCTTTAACTTCAGTAGCTTTGTAGAGCGGAAACTAGTAAGTTAGAAGTCCCGGGTTCGACAACTAGCAAGGACAATGTGAGAAAACAATGATCATATTCTTTGTGAAATACTTATTTAACATACAACTTACCACTGTCATACTTATTCAGCATACAATTTACCACTGAATTCTTAATCAAGATACCACTTACCACTTTATACTTTTATAAACATGCCACTTACTACTATTATCTATCATACCTCACAACCGATATACTTACATGAAACAGTATACTCCAGAATGTATATCCAGACTTCAGTAGGAAGCAATACGTAAGCTTGTGCTTTTCATCGATGTATATGTGTTTTGAGGTATCAGTCATATCTCCGTATCTTCGGAGCTCTTTCTTGTTTGCAGAACACACTTTGTGAATTCGCTCCATCCGTTCCTTATTTACGGCACTAACATCCCGATGTTCCGAAACCTGTTAATCGAGCATCATATTTTCATTGTTTTAAGCTACGACCTTCTGAAAGTTGTAGATGATGTTATGTTGTACATTAGATTAAAAAACTTTACGATTAAGTCTTATATATCTTGTTTAAAGTATACCTTAAATGGAAACACAATGCACAATTTTCCAAAACCTGATGCAGTATTACCGCGGTTCATTCATACAAACGAAGTCCATCACCTCATGAATGAATATATTAATTGCAGATTAACATTTCTCAGATCTTTCACTTGATATAGAGTTTTATATTACAACGTCACATATCCGCTGATGTATGGACATTCAGAAATTCTGAAGGAAGATCGAAAATGAAATTATAAAAGGAAAACATGACAAGATTTTGTCTACTCTTTGCGCATAAAATGCATTTGTGTCATGTTATTACCTGCAACTGATTTAGGGAAAAGCGGAGGTTCAATTTGGAGGTATCTGATATGTAGAGATTAACATCAAAGGCTCGTTCTGGATTCAACACTATTATTTTTAGTACCTATATATCAAGCAGGTTAAACGTTAATATATCTTTTACTTTAGTTAGGATTAGAACATTTTCCGACAATGTGCATCCGTTTCTATTCTTACTAAAATATATCCTTTGCATTTATGTACCTGTATCGTTTAATGATCAGGGTTGCTGAATTGTCTTCTGTGAAATATAACACTGTCAAAATGATCCAATGTACATACTGTACTACATATTCTACAAGAGGAATATACAGTGCATCTAGAGAAACTCTAATATCTTGCAAGGTAACGCTTGGGTTTCCAACCATCACATTGATTGCTGTTGGACTCTGTGTTTTCTTAAATGACTAAGTACCAACATAATGTAACATATGTAAGATACTGATGTAAGAATATATTGCTATATAAGATAAGAATAAATATGAGAATCCCAAACGAGCCTTGACGATAAAAAATTATAGAAAAAAAATCGAGGCGAATGTCATGAAATCATATATGATATGAAAAACTCAATGGCCATTTTGTTCCATGGAAAGCGCTTCATGGTATCTTACTTCAGTGGAATAGTGCAAAAATATTACACGGAAGAATTCACTGCCAGACAATTTGGTTATGTGAGAAATATTTACATAACAAATGGAAGAACGAATATGTTTTATACAATGCATAAGGTTTTTATTTAATGACATACATGTATCGTTATCGTTACTAAAGGAAGAATATCATTATTGCTATTTAACATTATGATAAACGAATGTATTTCTTTATAAGCTATTGATTATAAGCTATATGATATAATTAATTTCACTATCTTCAGCCAACCTAACCTGATCTTTCCTTTTAATTTTACCGATCGCAAAATGTTTGATAGCTAACATTTCAGTTTCATTGAATAAACTGTAGCAAAATTGGGATTCTGCAATGAAATATAATATTGAGGGGAAGGAAGAGACAAATAATCCGTTTGCAATGTTTCAGTAGTGGGACCTTTGAATGGCTTGACATTTTTGTTCAATATTGTAAATCTTCTGACATATTACACCGAATTTGCAACAGTTTCTTAAATTTCTTCTTACAAGGAGTCATCAGTGCCATTATTTATTTTGAATTATAACGTAGAACCAAATTTAATTGAAAGTATAAAATGTATTCTCGTATTTTAGATTTGTGTAATGACTTACCCAGGTGTATCTGCGATCAGATGAGTGTACTGTTGAAACAAAAAAAAAATCGCAATTAAGTATTAAGTGCATCATTCCATATTAAATAAGAATCAAATGCTATGGAATTTATAATTTCCGCATGCATTCAATGAATAGTTGTTAAGAATTTTTTTATTTTATCATGAGGCAGTTCAACCACTTCATACAATCTTAACTGAATAACCAGAAGAAAGCCCTTAAAGAGTGCATTTTACATATATTGGACATTTCTATATAAACACTGAGAAATTAAAGCGGAGGCAAGGTGTAAGTTAATGTATCCATTATTTGACATCATTCTAATAAACGACCATAAACTTTTTTTATGTTATGAATTCTATTTTTTTTAGTTCTCAACACATTGCTTTCTGTTTGGACGCCAGCCATGTTCGGACTAATAATCCTAGTAAAGGAAATGGATCTTTAGATTGTGAAAGTAAAATGAGAACTCTACCCCATCTACAGAGGAAAAAAAATTGCAAAATATATATTCCCGTGAACTTTTCGTATTTGGAAAATCGACTAAAAATTTAGTTATCTTGGTCGAGTAAACGCTTGTCGACTCAATATTAGTATTCTACGTGAAAATTGTTTGCTTGATGAAAGTTTTAGCTCTCTCAAGGGGTTTGAAGCCGGGTGTAGCGTTGGTTTTAAACAGGTTCAAATGAAGATGATTTAGCGACTTGCTTCAAAACGCTTATACATGGACGACTAGCAATAGCTTCAATGAAAATGCCATTCCAACTTAACATGTTTATTTCTGGTATATTTCAGGTTTGGGACGACTTAAGTTTAGTTTAGTTTCAATTAAGGCTAAATAAGACCCTATATATATTTCACACTGAAAACGCTTAATTTCTGACTGGTTTAGCTAACACGCTATGCGGGAGATATCATTTTTAGATTAATTACCATTGTCGATTAAACTCTCTATTAGCTTAAAACGTAACTATTACCGGATAGGTTTATCCAAATATGATTAGTTAATCAATGATGACAAATAAGTATGTACGCCAATCACTATGTTGAATTTCTATAATTGATAGTATACATTTCATTGTTATTCAATGACCTTGAATCTATACCATTTCATTGTTATTCAATGATCTTATATCATTAACATTAATTTGCATTGCTATGCAATGACCTTGTATCTATACCTTTCCATTGCATGAATTCCTTTTATGGAGATGTGGAGATTCGAATCAAGTTAAATATTTCACAAACAGAAGTCTGTCTAGACTTTCATATTGTCATGCATAGCTAAATATACGTGTATAGTTTATATAGGTGTATATATTTTAATTCAAAAGGCATAATGCGGAGTCATTTACTTACAGGATATTTTTCGCGCATGCTTAGCAAAGAATTGATCAATCTGTTCAACAAGAAAGGTTTCCGTTTTGTTTCAAAGATTTTAGACATTTGTTTTTTTATTATTTCTTTAAGTGACACCCAAACTTTATTTTAATTAGTTTCCAATAAAAGCCGTAAAAGGAAATCACCTCATTGAAAGTGAAGTAATTATTTGAGAGGTCAATGTGCCTTATGGATCGCCTGTGGTCTAATATGTATGTTGAAAGATGATATTTTATTTTAAAACTGACATTTAACACATCTCACCCCTTTGACCTTGAAAGTAGATTAGTAACGGCTCCGTCATGGGACTAGATCTATATATCCCAATAATAATCAGGAAGATATCTTCCCATAATATTATGCAAAACACATATTATATGGGTACTATGATGATATTTCTGTTTATTTCCATCTCTTTTTTTTCGCTGGCCAAGTAGACATGTAAATATCATGAAAAAATAATTTGTTAGCTTCAGCTTATTTACATATTTCCTAAAAACCGCGTCCAAAAACAGTCTGGGTTTTTGTCGGAGATCAAATTTGTCATGAAGTTTTGAGCCAAATTAACTTAACCTTTGACCAAAGACCTCGATCTTTGGTTAGTTTACTGCTTGATTGATTCCGACCTACTTGTCTTCATATTCAGCGTTAATAACATTTTATGTTATGAAAATAAACAAAGATTGACCTTGCCCTTTGACATAATGACCTTAGCCTATGATAAGTGTTCTTCTTGTTTATTTCAAGCAATTTTGCTTCGTGTTACCATAATTAAATATTCGTCACTAAAATATACAAACTGTGAAGTTGATATTTTATCTGCCGAGTCCTTGTTTAATTTTAAGCCTCTTCTCTTCTTTATATAATAACAAAATGTAAAATCTGATGTTGACCTTAGGTTAGCTTATTTCTTGTTTAATTCTGACCAACTTTGCTTCAAAAGACCATAACGAAATATCAATCAGAAAAAAAAAACAAACAAACAAAACTTTTACCATTTGGCCTTTCTTGTCCAGTGAATCTAATCGAAGGTTAGTTTACTCCTTATAAAAACCCACCAGCTTTGCTTCAACATATCATCATTATAAATTGATCATTGAAAAGATAAATGAAATAACCTTGATTGAAGAGGCCTTTGAAATTGACATTTTAGAATTGATTGCTGTGAACTGAACACATATCTTGACCCTGGACCACTTTGTTAATGAGAGTAAATCATTTCAAGATTAAACACACTTGACCCCATGATCTTGAAAGTAGGCCAAGGTCATTTATTTGAACAAACATGGTAGCTCTTATTCCATCATACTAATCGCCCAATGTTATGACATAGGTCTCTTAATGATTGAGAAGTTGTTTAAATATGTTTACACAATTGACCGCTGACACCTTGAGAGCATGTCAAAAACATTTATTCGAACAAACTTTGTTGCGAGTCATCAACGAATGATAGTGGCCTAATGTCTAAATTCCGGGCCTCTTGGTTTTTGCGAAAGTAGGTCAATGCCATACATTTGAAAGAAAAAAAACAACAACAAAAAACAAAAAAAAACCCCAAAAAACCTTTGTAGCCCAAATCCTACCATGCTGCTAGCCAAATACTATATGACCCTTGGTAATCTTAGTTATTGAGAGAAAGTCAAATATCAATTGCTTAAGGGCGGACGACGAAATGACAAAAGGCGATTACAATAGGTCACTTGAGACTTCGTTTGGTGACCTTGAAAGCCTGCATACTGAGAGTTGCTAGAAGCGACTATTATTTACTGAATGGCGAAAAGAATTATTGTCTGAAGTAATGTAATCAAATACATATCTGATCTAACGCATGACCTTTTGTTCATCTGCTACTCTAATATATCTATATATATTTGCAATGTTCCTTCCTCGAGAACGAAAAATAATTATAACATGGAGATCTAGCCGCAGGATTTGATACTCGGGATATTTACTGAGATAACATTGATCATCATAGTGTAAATAAACTGATTGTTTACTGGAGTTATTCATTAGAGTGCGTATACAGATTAACGCATCAATAATTAATTTCATATCAATCGATATTTTGATGATACGAGTCCTTTGATAAAAGGTGTCCTGAAGCGAAATTAAGTAGCTGTCCAAAGTATTTCTGTACAGTAAATATCCATTGACAATGTAACCAAATAGCATGCTTGGAACGTATCTGTTCTGAAAAATCCTTCATTGAACAATATTTACATTTGCTCCGCATTTTCCCATTGACAGGCTCCTATGCTACATTTGCCCATCATACATCTTGCTGCTATATCGACTATAACAACATTAAAACCGCTGTACATTGCTTAATTGTAGATCATAATTGATTATTCATGTAAATGATTTACCAATGAAATACAGTTTTGTTTTTAGTTTAATCTGTTTAACGTCCTATGAACAGGTGGGGTCTTTTAAGTATGTGCTAGTTTTTGGAGATGGAGGAAAGCTGCATTACTCGGAGAAAAAACCACCAGCCTACGGTCAGTACCTGACAACTGCCCCACATGGGTTTCGAACTCGCAACCCAGAGGTGTCGGGCCACCTTACCCACTTGGCCAACGTGGCCCCCTTCCCCTCCCGAAAAGTGTCGATATATTTTAAAGAACAATAATGATACGAAATGTTCAATTGTCCGCCAATTTATCAAAATGTGTCCCTTGACGTATAAAACCTAATGCAACTTTACTTGTTTTAAATTTGATTGGTTGGTGCCCTTCCCTAAAAATATAATGATTACTGTACAACTAATTTTACATGTAGCTATGCTGCTGTGATTCATTCTTAATTTCTTGGAAAACTAAAGCTTGTGATATTCTAAAATTTCTTAACGAACCAAATATTAAATTTTAATAAATGAAAATATATAATATTATTTAAAGGAACATTGAGACATGAATATTTGTTTATATTTTGAAATCTGGATGTCCGTTCCTTCCATAGCAAAGAGGTTTCTTTCGCATCTACAAAATATTGCTAGTTTTGAAGCATTGGACTTATATCGATTATAAAAAATAAAAGTTTTAATAATATTCTTAATAGACGATTAATGTACAATATTTGTTAATAATATTGAAGCGAATTGATATTTTTTAGGAGAAAATTAGGATTTTAAGCTATACTTACCCATGGTTTTAGTTACCTGTGTCCAATTCAAATATATATACAGCAGAATTACTGCAGTTATGGTATGTACCGCCGTCCTTTTCCATCTACGCACTATCATATTGCAAAACGATGTCCTTTTCACTTTTGTTAATGTTAGCATCTCGCATCACAATGATGCCAGTCAAAAACAAAATCCAAGATATGTTAAACAGTTGTTTACAACGACAGCGGTTACAACACCACACCGTAGTACAAGTATCCAATCAATTAAAACAACATGTAAATACCACTTCTGCCTGCTCGGAAGCATGGTCGTGTTAAGTGTAGCTACTGGCAGTATACTTAAAGCAGAAAGGAGACTCTGACATGTTGTCAATGTATAATGGAATTAATTGAATGAGTTTAATAACTTGCTATGCCACGCACAGACATATGGAATAAGGGTTATCAAAATAAAAATTTAAAGAATTTCTAGGTCGGCAATGAACCTTTTGGCCCTTTCTATCGCCTCCAGTTTGAAAATTAATTCAAGTCATTGTCAATAATTGGTTTTGCAAGGGTGGAAGAGTTAAAGCTATCATCATCAGTATTGTTAGTTGTGCAGCACATCAGATGGAACATTCTGGTTCAGTCAATGTACTAAACTATTTCTTCATTCATACTTTCTATATTACAAACATATTACTCACACACAATAAACAGTTACACATACTTTATTTTGTTTATTTCATACATTTTCAATACATTTTTGCAAACATCATTTCATACCAACACACGTTTAAATATGGATTCCTTCATAACAAAATATGGCAATTAACCGAAGGACATTGTTTCATTCTTCTAATTATATAACCAGTACAAATTAAATATTTATATTCAGTTTTAAAATCGAAATAAGGGGAACTCGTTCCATTTATCTTGAAACCCATTTTGCTTTAACAATGACAGGAAATATTGTACATTGGTACACTGGTTATTATTGGTGACCAGAAATACTGTTTATCGGTTACTTGGTTTTAAATGGTGACCGGAAATACATTAGATTGTTTGTATGGTTGTTAACAGCGACCAGAAATATATATTGTTTACCTGGTTGTTGATGGTGACCGGAAATACTGTATATTGGTTGCCTTGTTAATGCTGACCGGAAATACTGTATATTGGTTGCCTGGTTAATGGTGACCGGAAATACCGTTTATTGGTTGCCTGGTTAATGCTGACCGGAAATACTATATATTGGTTGCCTGGTTAATGGTGACCGGAAATACTATACATTTGTTGCCTGGTTAATGGTGACCGGAAATACTATATATTGGTTGCCTGGTTAATGGCGACCGGAAATACTCTATATTGGTTGCCTAGTTAATGGTGACCGGAAATACCGTTCATTGGTTTCCTGGTTATTAATGGGGATCGGAAATATAGTACATTGGTTACCAGTCATTTATCGTCAGGAAATCACTTGATCAAATTTGTCATTCTTTTTGTTGGCTCTTTCTAGCTGACAATATGATTCATTATTTTTTTTTTTTTAAATATTAATGCTTGTAATTGAAATAAAACTGAGACATTAATGGAAAGTCGGTAGTGGTTATTTCTGCAGTGTTTTTGTTAAGGTTCTAGATGAGATTATTAGAAAATAAAATCGTCATACAAGGATCACGCAAATGGATCTTGATTAATTAATTCATTGTTATATACCGAATAAAGAATATGTAGTTTCATAAAAAAAGTTATTTCCTTCTTTTAGGATTCCTCCGAGACGCTTGTGTTCAAAATCATCATGTCCCATAGGCAGTAAGGGAAGAGAAATGCAAGTGTGCATATACAACTAGTCAAATATAACCGTGAAGGACACAACCTCAAAACCTTGACCAGAACTATTTTGTGATCACCTGGAAGGCCGCTTTAACGAAGTCCCGGGAATGATATCGGACAAGAAGTAGTTCGCAGTCTCTTTTGTCATATTTTTAAAGTCATACACAGATCTCTATCAATTTATTGCTTATTATTTGCAATGGTTTATAATAGATTGCAATATTTCCATACGCTTCCAAAATTGCCATTTTCTGCATATTGATTAAAGACATTTCAATTTAGGTGATATCCTTCCATCATATTAGGTACTGCGAAAAGAACACACGTTAACATAACAGGCCACCAAAATCATAATTTTTGTACATGTATATGGTATTTCTTTCACTCTCGTTAGTTATTTTTCCGAAGTTTGTGTACAACACGCTCAATACACATGTATATCAACATATTGACAAAATCTCAAAATGGCAGAAAATGGCAGTGATACACCCAGTAAACAAACAGATAATAGGCATGTCTCGAGACATTGTGGTGTACGCCTTGCCATCAGTAATCGATATTTGTCACGCACATTGTGAACAAACCCTTGGATATTAATTCAACAGGGAAATGTTAATGTAGGTAGGGAAAGAAAGGGATGGTACTGCCTGGAATCGACAAATTAATCATTTGGAAATTGACATTATCATTCAGCTTGGCTATGATGTTTACGTTATGTAAAATGTTCTTCTATAAATGAATACTCCGTTCTTGTAAATTAAAATGAAAAGGCGATGGCGGTAATAAAACGAATTATATTAACAATCAATCAATACACTTTCAACTTTAACAGAGATTTTGGAAGGGAATGTATTTAACCTTACCTCGCATGTGCTGATGAGCAGCAGCTGCTACAGCAATGGAACTATGATATTACCGGCTACTACAAAGGCTAAAACAAGAGAGAGAGAGAGAGAGAGAGAGAGAGAGAGAGAGAGAGAGAGAGCCCACTAAATTCCGTAATTCCGTAAACGCATGCCACGGCTGGAAAATGAGCACAATAGCCGACGCAAACGGTACGAAAAGTGACATTGATACCGGTATGAGAAACAGACGTCATTTGCCAAGGAAATAATTTTCCATTTTCGGGTTTTTGCTTGTCTGGTAACCATAGTAAATGCCAATTCCCATACAGATACACTGGAAAATGGCGATAACGATGTAGCCGGCGATGTTTGGACGAGGGACGGGAACGAACGTTAGATCCATCATTTTCGGCCCTGGAACTCCATCAGTAAGCTTTCTGAAACCCTTCAACAGGAGTCAATGTTTTGTATGGATAATTGAGATCGCAACCTTTGTTATGTATTTTTTCACACATCTTGCAAATATAATTACAACTTTCATAGCAACCTTTTTTTTATCGACAAAATATGTACTAATAAATCTAGACAGCTGGCTGCAGTATTGATTTTCTATTTTTTGTCATCCTGATTAACAAATAGTGAAAAGTCAACTGATAGATATTTACTCAGTATCTGCAGTGTTTAACAAACTAAACATCCCCATCTGCATGTCTTAAAAGAGTGGCCATTCAAAAATATTTTGAATCTAAACAAGAACTAAAACGCCCGAACCATTGTAGATCTACTTCACTAACATTTTGAACTGGATTCAGGACAGCACATTGATAATGCAAGCAACTTTATTCCATTAGCATAGACGAACCAATAAGCTTATTTCAACAGTGCGTGAGATATCGACATCGAAGTATTTTTCTACCAAAACAGAGCACTAGGGAAATGTACAATGTTACGTTTCGTTATAAAGGAATACGAGTCAAGGTCAAAGGGAAGTATGATAGATGTTAAGACAAAATAGCCAAAGGAAAGGTGTACGGATGCCGTACGATATGTACTTCGATTTTAAATACGTATTGAGCAAAGGGCGAATAGTGTTATATTCAAGGTGTTAAATTAATCTAAGAAAACATTATCAGCGATGCGCACAAATTACATATTAGGTTTCAAACAATAAAAGTTATTTAAATCGGAGTTTGATGTAAACAAATATGATTTGAAAGTCAAAATATGCGCCAAGTGATGGCTGTTGAATCTAATACTCTCATAAATGTGTTCTAGGCTCATGCAATTTGCAATTCAAATACATGTGTCAAGTGATGGTCGTTAACACTGATACTCTCATAAGGGTGTTTATAAGCAAAAAATGATTGATGCATGGTATCAAGTTATCCGTTTTGAATATGATTTGCATACAAATAATGTGTAACCGAGACCTTTCTCGTTAAAACAATATAAAGACAGCGAAGCGTATACATTATGATCTTATATTGATCCTGCGTCAAAATAAAGGTCCTTAAATGACTTAGGCTGTTGTTTGGACGTTAAACAATAATAAACCAAACCTATTGTACAAATGTAGTACGGGTGTTATCCATGAAGCAGAATGCGTTTAGCATTTGACACTGAAGTGCTGTTCTAAAGTCATCAAAGCTGAAAATGATAGGTACACATTCTAATGTATATGAGGGTCCATAATGTTTGCTATAGTATCAACGACATTTGCTTTATTAAATAAATTGAAGTCTATTAAAAACCTATTTATAAAACGTATTGATAACCTAATTATAACCTACGAAATCGATTTGCCTCCTTCACTACACACTGAGTGAGTGAAGTTGTAAATTGAGACAGACAACTTCCTCCCCCCTCGTACATTTACACATATCAACTAGAATGTTTGACAATACATGATGGTGCACATATATTAGCATACACTGTTTTCAATTAAGGATTGATTCGCAGTTCATAAAATTTGTCTCAAGACCTATTGAGGTTTATACCCCCATACACCTCAACATAACTTTATTCAATCCTTATATTTATATTTTTTGATGTTTTCTACAATATTTTGTCTTTGGCAAATAGGGACTTGTGCAAGTCTACCACAGAACTTACCGAAATGTACGTTATCACTCTTCGTCTACATATGGTTAATACTTTTAGGATTTCTTTCGTAAACAAACTTAATAGCGAATTAAAACAAATATTACTTTTAAAGGAATTTGTTTCATATAAATATGATCACTTTTGAAAAGGAATTAAACAAATATAGTCAAAGCTCGACAAATGTATTCCTACGCCGGACTTTTTTTGTAACTTTTTTATTTTCCAGATACATTCAATATGTATACATGTATAATTATAATAATATCTTTCTCACTCTTATCAACTTCAATTCTCACCTTCATCATCATCATCATCATCATCATCATCATCATCATCATGTCCAATTCTCACCTCATCATCATTCATCATCATCATCATCATCATCATCATCATCATTCATCATCATCCATCATCATCATCATCATCATCATGTCAAATTCTCACATTCATTCATCATCATCATCATCATCATCATCACCATCAGTAAATCATCTTCATAAATCAACTATCATTCATCATCATCATCATCATCATCAATAAATTATCTTCATAAATCAATCACCATTCATCATCATCATCATCTTCATCCTCATCATCAATAAATCATCAACATCATCTTTATAAATATAAGTCATCATTTTCATTAATCAACTATCAGTCATTGATTCAGCATCATCCATCTGTTATTCATTCCCATCACACCCATCAATTACTCATTAACATCATCACCACCACATCATTAGAAATAATCAGTATCATTTACAGGTATCAATATTTGTTGTATTGATTAATTAATGAAGACACTAAACATATTTATAAATGTAAGTTAATTTGTATCTTTTTTTTAACTGATCATCAGTTAAAAAAACACATACATCCTTCCTTACATGCAAACACACACTGTCATTCACTTAACACATCCGCACATCTGCACACGCACGCAGGCACACACACACACACACACACACACAGAGAGAGAGAGAGAGAGAGAGAGAGAGAGAGAGAGAGATTTATTTGGTGTCATTAAAATTTAAATATATAGCTGGAGGTTGCAGTAAAATGCATAGTTATTTATGAATAATTTAATAGATTATTAATAAAATCATATAAAACATTATATTTCATCTTTGTTTTTCTGTCAGGGGTTGGGTGTTATTTCTATCAGTTTACTCCATTTTTTCCAATCAGTATTAAATTTTTCTAAACTCCTATTTCCTTTATCAATGCAAATATATTTCAGAACACTGTAATTATCCTTGATAATGGATTTCAATGCCGTTACTGATAAGTTTTGCTCTAAACCTCTTGATCTATAAATATATTGTTTCATAATAAGAAGAATCAGATTGTCTGTTGCATAATATATGTTTTTGTTGTTAAGCATGCCAAAAATAAAGGTTTGTTTATTAAAAGAAAATGGAATCAATAATGCATCTAACAAAAATTCAAAGTGTTCAAAAAAAATTTGTACTTCTCTGCACTCCCAAAATATGTGAGTTATTGTTTCTATTTCTGTTTTACAAAAGAAGCAATATGGCGTATCAGTTAGACCAATTTTGAATAAATATGAATTTGTTGTTAATATGTGATGGTTTATTCTATATTGTAACCACAGTAATTTTGAGCTTCTAGTAATTCGAAAAGGGGTCAAATATATACATCTCCAAGTTTCTTCATCTATTTCAAATAAGTTGTTCCACTTCCTTTTACCAGTAGGTAGGATTTTATTACTACAAAGAATGCTGTAGAAATCTTTTGACCCTTTCTTGCTTTTAAGAAAAAATTCTAAATTATTGGGAATAAAGGGATAAGATAAGTTAATATTATCAAATTGTCTGTGCAATAGAAAGTCCCTGATGGAATTAATAATACCCTGGTAAGTTAAAAAATTTGTGTTAACATTGAATTTTGCTGTAAACTCCTGAAAACTGTAAAATGTCAATAGGTGGGGATGTTTCATAAGATCATGAAGTATAACAATACCCTTTTTATACCATCCCTGATAAAATACTACTTTTCTATTTACTTTTAAATCTTTATTAAACCAAATGGGTGTTTTCAGTATTGGGTAAACATACTTACTATTTAATTGTGTTGTTTTCTCTATAAGACAGCTCCAAGACTTAAATACATCTTTCCAAAACAGATTTTTACATCTAGATTCACATTTTTTAATGTATTCTGCTCCACAATTAGCCAAAATGCCTATATCAATATTTTTTGCTAAAATGTATTGCCATTTACTTGACTTAGAGTATAATCTTCTTATCCATGTTAACTTCAAAGCTCTAATAAAAGAATATATATCCACCATTCTAAGCCCTCCTTCATTATATTCTTTTACAATAATATCTCTTCTTACCTTGTCAACTTTACTGTTCCAAAGAAAATTATAAAGTTCCGAATTTAATTTTTTAATGAAGGATATATCAGGGTTTGGCAATGATATGAATAAGTGGTTGAGTTGTGAAACCAATAACGACTTTATAACTTGTATTTTACCAATAGGTGTAAGAATCCGCTTATTCCAGTTACTCAGGAGTGATTTAAGTTTTACTAGTTTTTTGTCAAAATTCATTCTAACCATTCTATGTAAATCTACATTAAACTCAATACCCAATAATGTAAATGTACTTTTCCCCCAATGTAAATTCCACTCTGGACAAAACTTTTCTTCGCTGTATTTTCTACTACCTATCCAAATAACTTCAGTCTTACCCTTGTTTATCTTTAGACCAGATATTTCAGCATATTTTTTTTAACTCTTCCAGTGTTTCTTGTAATGACTTTCTTGACCCATCAAGAATGACTGATGTATCATCAGCGTACTGAGACAATAATATAGGAATATCTTCAATATCAATTCCCTGAATATTTACATTATTCCTTATCCTAATTCCTAGCACTTCTGCACATAAAATGAATAGGTATGGAGAGACAGGGTCACCTTGACGACAACCTCGTTTAATATTGAAAAATGAAGATAAATTCCCCCCCTGCTTAACTGATGAATTCGCCCCTTTTTGAAAAATATTTATCCATTTTCTTATATCCCTCCCAAAATTGAAAAATTCCAACACTTTATCAATGAAGACCAACCCTACCGAATCAAAGGCTTTTTCAAAATCAACATTTAATAGCATCCCAGGAATATCATTTTCATCTGCATACTGCATAATATCATATATAATTCTTGTATTCTCTCCTATATAACTACCTGAGATAAAGCCAGACTGATCTGAGTTAATAATTTTATCCAATACTATTCTTATTCTAGTAGCAACTGTACCTGAGGCAATTTTATACACTGTGTTTAAGAGCGAAATGGGTCTCCAATTCTTAATATACTGCCTTGGCTTATCTCCCTTTGGTAAACAAGTTATGATCCCCTGTCTTTGTGTTACTGAAAGTTTGTCAATATTAAACCCGTGTTGAATTGATCTGACTACAAAATGCCCTAACTGTTTCCAAAAACATTTAAAAAACTCTACAGTAAACCCATCTGATCCTGGACTTTTATTATTCTTCATATTTTTAAGAGTTTGAGAAGCCTCCTTGTAAGTAATATTACCCTCTAAACTGTTTGATTCTAAAATATTTAATTTTGGTATATTATCATAATAAAGATATTCATTTAAGTTTACATCATGTAATTCACTATCCTCTGAATACAGTTTTTCATAAAATTGTTTAACTTCATTTAAAATTTCCTCTTGGTTTCTAATTATCTCACCATCATCTTTTTCAATTATAGGTATGATTTTAGTAATAAAGTTCCTATTTTCTAAATTTAAAAAATATCTGGACGGCTTCTCTCCCTCTTCAACCCATTTAACCTTAGATCTTAATATATTTCCCTTGAGCTTATGTTTTCTGATGGACTCTAATTCTCCCTTCACTCTATTTAAATCTTCCAAGTTAACATTATCTTGCTCTTCTAATCCTTTTACTTGCTCTCTAAGGGATTGTTCTTCACTAGCTCTCTGTTTTTTCTTATAAGATGAATAAGAAATGGTTTTACCCCTAATTTCAAATAAAACAGTTTCTAAAAAAAGCTGATCATTTATTGTAAATTGAATATCTTCATCTGAGACATCTGCTAAATAATTCTTATTATATATTGGTACAGCATACTGGGTTTTAATTTCTACTATATGTTTATTAATTAGTGTCAGATACTCCAAATCGTTTAGCAGTGAATTATTAAACTTCCATAACCCTTTTCCTCTCTTAAATTCGTTAAATACTAAAGCTATATATGGCATGGAATGATCAGATCGATAGCCTGGATCAATATTTGTTTTATGTGTACTAGATATAAGATTTTCGGAAACTAAAAAATAATCTAACCTAGCCTGCTTTACCGGCCTTGTCCTCCTCCAAGTGTACCTTTTACATTCTGGATGTCGACTTCTAAAAATATCTATAAGCCCAAGTTCATTTATTATCTCTAGAACTCTTTCTCTAGCCCTAGGGTTATTTACCTGCCTGTAGTTAGTACAATCTATATCAGGATCCAAAATTAAATTAAAATCTCCACAGACAATAGACGAGTCATTACCAAATTCATGTATAACATCTAGAACCTTATTATAAAATGTTGGTGTATCAGAGTTTGGACCATATAGATTAATAAGAGTGAGTCTTTTTTCATTGGCAATAATGTCTAGAGCAATAAAATTTCCGCCTAAATCTTTTCTCTCTTTTATAATCTTGATCTCAAGGTTATTATTGATTAAAATTGCTACCCCTCTGGAATTGGAGTTGTAAGAACTAAAATGACAAGTGTATCCCCATTCTGATCTAATTATATTTTCTAGTTCTACAGTGAAATGTGTATCTTGTAAACAATAAATATTAAAATCCATATTTCTTAAATATGCAAAAACGTCTTTCCGTTTACTTTTGTCACCCAAACCCTGACAGTTAGCTGTTAGAATTTTGACTTCTTCCATGATACCTTACAAGAGATGTTACTGCTTACCTGCCAGTATATTGTATATTCTTGGTTCAATAGAAAGATCAGAAACAGATAGAAGGAAGTAAAGATCAGATAGATAGGTAGATAGTAATAAAATGTCATATGGGAAAAAGGGGGTCAGTTGGTAGTGACCACCAAACCACAGCGAAGCCTCCTCAGCCATACCGGAAGTCAAGTCTACCCATCTAAATTTTAAAACCAAACCGAGTATAATTTTCCGAAAATAACAAAAAAAAAATGCTATCAAAAATATAATAAGATAACCATATTCGAGCAAATTTTATCGCCGGACTTGATATAGTTCATTGAAAAATGACTCGAGTTAACTGTGGTAGTTTCATTGAGTCTGAATTGAGTGGAAATATAAATATTATGAAATGATTAATCATTATCACTCGTAAACACTTGCATACTAGATAATAGTTTCATACTAAAAATATCGTACATTTTGAACACATAAATTCACAGCTAAACTATCATTAAACACAATACTGTCATACACTAGTACATACACAAATAAACACTTATAGTAAGTGACACAACTTCAAATCAAAGTTACGTAATTCGTAAAATCGTTTCCCGTTACATTTACATTGGTAATTTCTTAGGCATTTACATACCGTGGAAACAAAAGTTGAGATACAAATGTACCTATTCAAGTAAGAACAATCTGACAACAATCACCCTGTTTCCAAGAAACAGTGTAACACGTCAGATATAAATTAACTGTTGCATGGTTTTATCTACAACGCACAGTCCAACCCACTCAATTTGAAAGCGCACATATTGAAATATCATTTAATTTGAAATGAATTTTGATTTAAACATATTTTATTGTTCAATATAACAACAGGGATAAGGCACAAGTTTATTGAAGTGACATTTTCTTAACCGACCTTAGAACCGATTACTATTTTTAATATAGGTCTGTACGGATTTAAAAATATATCCGTTTTGCTCGTCTGACAGGTTTTGAGAACCACAAAGAACAACATTGATTGTGACATTACAATATTGAGAAATGTTGTTGAATAACATTTCACGTTGTCTTCTATATAATATACATTCTAAAAAATAATGCACAACATTTTCACATTCATTTCCACATTCACATGATGGATAGTTGATTATATTAACTCGAAACAAATCATATTTTAAACTGCTACAAGCATGTCGCAACCTTGTATGTAAAACATTTAACTTTCTGTTACCTACATGATAAAATAAAGGCAACGCGTCAAGGTTGTGTTGGATTTTAGATTTAAAACAATTGATGGATGGTTGCTCTCTGACATCGATTGGTAAATTATTCCATAACCTAACCGTAGACGGAAAAAAGGATTCAATCTATAATTTTGGACAGTGTAGTTTTGGTTATTTCTGACAGTATACATATTACGCTCCCCCTACTCTTGGAGGAAGTAGATTACTTAAATAAGAAGGAATACGATTATTATGAAGTTTGTACATAAGTGAAAGTTTCTTTGATTTTCTTCTTGCTGGTAATTGTTAAAGTTGGGAATCTTTATATAGAGATTGTTTACTAGAAAAAGAAGGCATGCCTGTGATAACTCTTGCTGCTTCTAGTTGGACTTGTTCGAGCTTGTTTCCGTCAGTCAGAGGACAACCATTCCATAACTCACATGCATATTCTAATACTGCCAACACAAATACTTTGTATATCCGCAATCGTGTCTTTCTATTCAACAAATATTTAAATTTTCTTAATACCAATATTTTTTTCATCCAAGCTTTTTGGATTTCTGATATATGTAGAGACCACTTTACATCTGAACTAAACGTTACACCTAAATGACTATGATTTTCAACCCAATTCAAAATTTCATTCCCAAAAGTAAGTTGCATCAGTGGCACGTTTTTAGAATTTGTTATGAATAATACATCATTTGACATTTGAAATGAAATGAAATCCCCGTCCAAATATATTCTTTGTGTTAACTATTTTGATATCAGTTTCGAAAGGAAAATGTTGGCCAAAGCAAACAAACAAAAAACAGCCAAAGACTTCTTACATCCAATTTTGATTGATGTCTATGAAACTATGAACATATTATTATCTTGAACAAAATGTAAATACTGACTAGATAAAACGTCGATTGACTACACGATGTTGTGTTGTTTCACGTTGCCGTAACGCGGTACTCTAAAATATCCCCTAATGAGATCATGCTATTGACCCCTTTTTAAAAGTTCTCCGTGGATCTTTTTCAAATCGCATTGGTAGATTTTCCTTGTTGTACGTAATCAATTTTGAGACAGCTCTGGAAATCAAAATGGTTGATATCATCTTGGATTTTGATAGTTTCAGCTTGTTATTGCTATTTTTCTCAAACTTTACATGTTGGTTCCCTATGGTCTCCGTTGTTTCCATTCAATTCAGAATATCACCAGGAAAATAAAATGGCGAACAACCAGCAATCTCACATTTTGACAGTTGAAGATTGCCTTAGTTGTCTCTTGAGGAGTAATAGACGGATATATCAGAAACTTGAAATATAGTCTCTCGTTGTTGCCTTATTGTGCATGGTTAATATTAAGTACCGAATGGCAGATAGGCAACTAGCTTGGAAATTAGTTTAAGTTCATTGTCGTTATTTCTCAGGAAGATCTTGATTGATATTTTCTCAGATTACGTGTGTAAGTTTCCCGTTTTTAATGATTCAGAGAAGGAGAGGGTACAATCAGGGAGTCAAAATCAGATAAGTCTTACATAGATGTGATAACGACCATTCTATGGCGGGATCTCTTGCCATGACTAAATTGTACGATAGCGCTTCATTTTCAAATACTTTGATAGCAATTGATGATGAATCTGATCTAAAAGCAACGGACCCCGAATTACTTACTCAACAAGATAGTTTTAATTGTGTCCAGGTTTACTAGTGTATTCTACAATATTATTTCATTAAGTGTTGTTATACCAGCATTAGTATAAGACCTAAAAGTTTTTTTTTTTGGATTCGAAAAGTCCTGTTTCAAATAATCCATATATTTACATCAGGGTAAAAATGTAATATATATTCAACACTTCATTAACTTATGCATTGCATTTCGCTATGTATTTCGTTTTAATGTTTTAAATTGTTTTATGGAAGTACTATTTAGTTGTTCAACATCACGGCGCCAACATTAAGCAATTGTCCGGGTCGAGCTTAGTTCGTGATTATCAAATTTCTTGTAAACAATTAGCAATAAACATTTCTACACATTGTTTTGTGTAATTATATAAGTCAGCATAGGAATAAATATTTCCGCACAATAGAAAATTCGAATCTCCTGGGAAAATGGCTTAGCATGTAAACACATTTGTATATGGAATACATTAGGAAACATCTGTCTTCGTACTTCAATCCTTCTATATAACTTAAGATAACTGCCTGAATATACTTGAATTTACGTTTTTATTTACCCCGTTTAAACAAAATTAGATTATTTATCACTTCAACTTGTGATTGGGAGAAGCATGTGCATTGTACAACTAGCATGTATTTTAACATTTGTTCACATCAACTTCTATATTTATATCATTTTCAGTCTCCTTCGTCTTCTGCCTGTGATGTGCTCTCTGAAGCATGCAATATATTCAAAGAAACAGTATTTACAGGTTTATAAACGAACAAAAAACAGGAAAGTGCTAAAGTACTTGAAGAACTCAGTGTCTAAGGATGGGGGAGCTACCTCGCGTACACGTCTGGTGTACATCAAGGCGTAGAGTTATATACAAGAGCAGCCCTACATCTGGCCAACGCTTAATGACACGTGATGCACGTGTATTTCCATGCATATATGGACGTCATTATAAATACCTGTATTAATGAAGTAAACTCTCTCCTAACAAATAAACATATATATCAGCTTACATATGATTGGTTGATTAAAAATTATTAAATAAATTCAAATCCTATTTGTATATTTATATATTCATGACTGGAACAGCAGATGTTGGCATATTCAGAATATGTTTCTCCGTTTTATTTTTATAATGTCATTCCGTTCCTGCCAAGCGAGGCGAACTTCAGCCTTTGTCTTGCCATTCATACAAGATGGATCTAACGTTCGTTCCCGTTCCTAGTCCACACATCGCTGATTACATCGTTATCGTCATCTTCCTCTGTATCTGTATGGGTATTGGCGTTTACTATGGTTACCAGGACAAGAAAAACCCTACCCTTGAGAACTACTTCTTCGGAAACCGACAACTTCTATTTGCACCAGTGGCTATGTCCATTTTTGTGTCATTCTTCTCTGCGATTTCACTTATAGGATTTCCAGCTGAGATATATATGTTTGGAATACGCATCATGACATTTATTTTTGGCTACGCTGTGTCCTTGCTACTTGTCAATGTGACCATTGTTCCCGTTCTGTACCCGCTTAAACTTATCAGCATATACGAGGTAAGGTTATTCTTAAAGTGTTTTATAATGTCAGTGTTTAAATCGGCTAAAGATAATGTAAACATGATACGCGAAGGTGAAAAGTAAGTTATTTACTGACGTAATCGGCGTTGGCAGTTATTCAACCTCTAAATATGTGGATTACTGTATATATGGTTCAAACCTAAAGACTAAAATTCGCCATTCCCTATTTAGAAGGACTCCATCTTAGATTTTAGTCTCATAACTGAACAAAACTGTTATACTTTTACGGGTATGTTAAAAGTTATACACTTTCTGTTTGTTATGAAAGTTGAAAATAAACACAAAGAATTGTTTACGCCCGTAGTTAATTCATATAATCATCTTCGTAGCAATGCTAACAATCTGATTGCCCATGAGCGCGGCAGAAAATATATATTTCAAACCGAAGTCAAAGTTGATTACAGACATGTCCATATCTATATGAAAATGAAACTGTTTAATATTATATACACGGCTGTTCAAATCGCCGATCAGTAGAGTGGATACATGCCCGTCTACAATATTCCGATAGCGCTGTAATGGGTTCGAATTTGAATAATTGTAACAGGAAAGTGAGTAGTTTGCCACCAGCCTGGATCGAAGCTGCCAGAATCGGCTTACTGATCGGCTATTCTACCTAATAAGCCAAAATGATATCTTCCCTAGCGCAAAGCTAGAAGGCGACATTATTTATATACTTGATACATAATGTCTTGCAACATGTGCATGTGATAAACTCGTTGCGCCGATCAATGAACAGGTTGACACATCTTTGCACATATGAGATCGTCTATTTTGAAACTAGTTAGACTATTTGTAGACATCTCTTCAAATTTCAGTTGAGGCAGTAGACATTTTATAAACAGAAATACGACTTTAAAGTGTCTTGTTTGATTGCTGTATAAACTAATAATAACTTCATTACATTTTTAAAGTATGTTCCGTTTTAGTGTAATGAAGCGATGATCGTGACAGCTGGAACAAGACGTTGATACCACGTGCAATATATTTCACTTTGCTCGAGCTTAATTTTCGATGAATTAACAAGAGATTAAGCAAAAAACACGTAATTGCTTGGCTATCTCTAATAAAAGAGCAAATACAAGCTGGCACCACATCCAGTATTAAGTGGTGAAAATGTAAAGATTACAATCTTTGTCAAATTCGTCGCATAGGGTAGTTTGTCTAGTATTATCCTGTCAATATCAGAATTAAAAGTATTCCAAAGCTTGTCTGAAATCACCTATCCGGAGAAAATGAGCAAATTCTAATGATTGAGTCCGTTTAAAACAGATAAAATATTTGTTTCGATGAATGATAGTGTATAAAAGCTATATACAGTCGAACCCACTTAATTTGAAATCGGATATATTGAAATATCGTTTAATTTGAAAGGAAATTATTGCCCCCGGCAATGCAAAACCATCGTTTTTGTATCGCTTAAATTGAAGGTCGCCACGACTGGATTACATTATATAATTACCGGCCGTTACGGTACGTGCGTCCGATCAATAGATAAGTAAAAATGAAATTCTGATGTTCACCATACAAATAAATTGTGACTTTTAATCATTAAATGCGTTCGTTATGAGCATGAATCTGTATTTGTTTACGATCATACCTGGAGGGACACAGCTTATTTTGGCTTCTGCTACATATATACATCTAAATTGACTCTCATTTAACTACACGCGAGACAATTACAAATGACGAGGCCATTATTAGGGATTTGACAGACAATGATAACAACGTAAACAGAACAGTGATATTGTTAATGACCCTCAAACAATTCGTGAAAATATATCTATTATCGACGCACATGTCCGATATCAGACGGTAGTTCTTAAGTAGCCCGGATGTACCGGAAATTGTTCTCACGTGTGTCCGCGAACTAAACATAAACAAAAACAAGCAACAGTCGAAGACTTCTCTCGTCGAACTTAACAATATTTTGAATAAATTTAGAAACTTTTATTATTTTGGAACCGATTGTAAATACCGACTCAGTATATCAACTATATTGAACAATGGTGTGCTTTTTGACGAAGCGCTTACTGAAGTATGTCGGCAAAAGGCTGGATCCCGGTTATATTGAAAACCGGTTAATTTGAAGTATTTTTCCATTCCCCGAGCATTTCAATATAACCGGGTTCGACTGTACATATATAACATAAATGTATTCACTGAAATATCATAAAAATAATTGTGCAATATCTAAGGTTTAACTGAACCGTAATTTTTGAAATTATACGAAATTGCATTGTTGGACAGGATGCGAAGTTCAGTGCAGCTGAAAAAAATAACGAGAAATGTGTTTTGTCTTTCCTTCAAACAGTATCTACAACTGCGGTTCAATTCCAAATGTGTTCGCCTCGTAGGAACGGTGATCGGGATGATTCAGACGGTATGTTGTTTGTTTGTTTGTTTGTATAATGTGTGTACACGTGTACCCGAGTTAAACTATATAAATTGCATAGTCGGCTAGACGTCATGTTCACTCATTTCATTATACCTGATTCATAGCATACCCCGATTTCATCCAAAAAGAGAAAATTTTAATTTTTGCAAACGTCTGCTTCTTTCTTGATACTCTTCTTCTATAGAAAAAGGGAACTGCTACACCAGGAGGTGCTAGATCAATAGGTAGAGATACCTAATATCAAGGACTCGTGAACCCTGATTGATTTCGTAATGCAATTGAACATACTTTATTCTGATCTGTTAGGCTGTGTTATCAAAGATATTACCAATTATCAAATATGTTTCCCTTTGTTTTTATTGTTTAACGTCACATCAACAGTTATGACCATTTAAGGGCTGTTTCCCTTGCGTGTGGCATGCCTGCGTGGAGTGTATGTGTGTTTTGGAAGGCTGCGGTATGTTCGTGGATGTCTCCTTGTGATAGCGCGGAATGATATCGGTTTCATAGTGCTACTTCACTGACGCATACTGCAATAAGTAAAAGGATAATTAGACAAAGTAACCATGAAGTCTTCTACTGATTATCTACTACAACCGCCATACGAATCTAGGTTTAGGTGTATCAGTGATTTAACATTTACCAATCTGAATCTACAAACACAATTTCTGAGAATATGATAGAAGTGAAGAAAAGGATCCTGTTGTAATTGATCTGGAAATAAAAAGCATAGTGTTATGGGTTGATGGAAATCGCGTTTTAGTTGATTTAAAATTGAAAACCAAGGACTAGGTTTGATAAGTAAAAAATGTATATGTTTACCTCTATCTACATCTTGACTACAGTGAAATGCAACTTGGCTCATGATTGACATTCAGTGGATTCGAAAATTGATTTCTTGAAATTCCTTGCAGTTTTCCTATATTGGCGTATCACTGTACGCTCCTGCATTGGCTCTTCAAGTGGGTAAGTAAAGCTCAGGTTTAAGTATTTATTTATTTAGTCAGCTAGCGAACGTAAAGGAATAAATCATACTATGGCCTGTTATCTAGTTTATTCAAACACCTTTTTTTATATCGTAAGCTACTAATGTTATATACCCTGAGGCACTCTTCATCGCAAGTCAGAAATATATTGTGACGTCTTTATATCGACAATATTGTTCGACATTAAAAATAGCACGACAAAATGGTCAGCTCCGTTTTGTATTGTCCTCCACATTTTGACTTCTGAGGTTCGTTTAATTATACTTATTTAGGATGTCTTGGCTGTTGAATAGATATTGTTTATGTTGATGTTAAACAACGGAATGACATATTCACAATATAAAAATGTATGTTTGTAAGTTAGAGATCTAAGCAGAATTTAAAAGACATTATGTTATAATTCCTTTCTGACCTTCATGCGTTATCTTTATCACTATGTCTTTTCAAGGGTTGTCATCAAAACGTATCGCCAATCCAGACTTTGCTCTGTCATGATAGTTTTGAGTTATTGTTGGATTTCATATTATGTTTTATCAGAATTTTAAACTTTAATAGATTTTATCTATTAGTTGTTCAATTATCTGTTTCAGTGGCTGGAATACCTCTGTGGGTTTCGATAGTTGTTATCGGAGTAGTTGGTACCATATACACAGCCATCGTAAGTATAAGAAGGATTGTTTATCACATCAATGTATTCAATTCATATGGATAATTATTTGTTGAATCTTCTTAACGATAAACACGTATTATCCCTAAAAGTCTTACTTCCGAAATGGTGGCAAAGATTGTTCACAACTGCAATAACGAAAAAAAAAAATAATAATAAAAGAAAAAGTTTAAGAAAAAACAAAACAAAACAAAAATTTATACTTTGGAGTTTTGAAATAAAATGCTTTTCAATACCAAGTAGGTGTGCTACACTATAAAAACACATACATACAAGTTAATAAAAAAAATATTTAGAAAGTCTGGTTACTAGAGTTGACTTGTGATCAGTGGCAGAATTCTCAGTAATTATTGCTGTCATATAGAATAGTTAAATCAAACAATAATCACATAACACAAGGTTTGTTTTTCCATTTTCAGGGAGGAATGAAAAGTGTGGTGTGGACGGACGTATTTCAGTGTGTCGTGATATTTATTGGCCTGTTAGTCATTGTTATAAAGGTATAAGTACCTTTGAATTGAACTTTGTTATGACGAATAATGATAGAATAATTCTTGGTTCCTGTAATTATATAATAAAAAAGAACATATTGAAATGGACTTGTGATCGATAAATTAAGACCTTACAGTTCTATTTATTTTCTATGCATTATGTTATTTGTATGGGGATGTGCCAGGTCGCTTTATCGAAAAAATGATTTTAAAATTAAATGCCAAGGTATGGCAAATGTTCTAATTATATAATATCATTATCAATTCTGTATGACTAAAATAAAGTATATCTACCTTAACAAAGATTTGTTTACATCTTTCAGGGAACCAGTCTAATGGGGCCACATCACTCTGTTTTCGGGATCGCTTATGAAGGTGGACGACTGGAGTTTTTTAAGTATGAATAATTTATGAATGTCAGTGGTCCTTGTAACACAAACGTATTAACGTGAAAAGCAATTCAAATGTTTTACCAAAACGAACAAACTGTTATCGCCAACACGTGTCTGGATGTTCTATTTATTTCATATAAATTGTGTGAAACTCATAATACATACTTTTACTTTTTTGTTATATTGTATCTGTCAATGAACGTCCTATGTGATTTGGATTATTATGAAGTCTAAAGGCTAAAGTACAAAGAAGAAAACTTTATACTGCAAAACAAAGGAACACATTAAAAACTTATATCTGGATATTAACGTAAGGTGGAAATTCAAATGAAACCATTTATAAATTCAATAGGGTATGAGGATTGTAATCGGAATATAGGTTGTTTACTTTCTAATTGGACATGAATATATTTGCATGGTAACCATTTTGGTTTACATATTTTCATTTACGTCGAGAAAAAAGACTGTTTTAGTTCTATACTGCTGCTCTTTTGTATCAAAAACTCAGTTGGAATATACATATGCTATGTTACTTTCGTACAAGAAAAATGGGGGTGGGGGGAGGGGGGCTTAACGTCTTCTTTCTACACAATTTGGATAAATTAGTGCTTATACAATGAGTGTCTTTTGTACTTTCCTTTTTGATTACATTAAGCATACACTGCTGATAGATTCGTTTGATTACTGACATGGCTCAGAATATACGCTAGCTCTTGACGTCCTTTTCAAATATAATACTAAAATATCTTAATTTATTACATCAACAGGTTAACTGAACGTCGTCATCCGGATTTTTTTATCTGATGAGTCCGAGAAGAACATAATGCTTATTGTTATATGAATGAAAATTATTATATTTCTATTAACATGCTTGTTTAAGATGCCAATGTATTATGTGTCGTTTGTACAATATCGTCATATACACAAGTTAAAAAGTATCCCACTGGCTATGAGTATGATTGTTAACAGTTTTGACCTGGACCCAAGGGTTCGACACACAAACTGGGGTCTCTTCATAGGAGTAATTTTTAACCAGATGCCATCCTGGTGCAACCAAACAAGCGTCCAGAGGATCCTGTCTCTCCGTAATCTGCGATCAGCGTATAAGTGAGTGGTTTATCTATCGGGGCGTGTTTAAAATGTTTCACATGAGAGTTTCAGAATTTTGTCAATATCAAATATATTTATAATAGGGATCGTATAAATAGTTTCGAAAAAAGGTTCATATTTCATAAAATAACATCATAATATATAAATTCGTATACATTTATACCAGGTCTGACCTCTTACGGCCATTTTGGTTTTTGTCACTGTGATGACACATACATGTTGTTTGCCCAGGACAATCTTGTTGGTGATCCCAATTGTTGCCATCAGCTACGGAATGGTAGGGTATCTTGGTATCCTTGTTTACTCGTACTACAACGCAGTGAAATGTGATCCTATCCAGGCTGGATTCATCTCAAACTTCAATCAGGTAGAGTATCCTAAGTATAGTTAATCGATTTATACTAAGGTGTTACAGTCAAACATAATGATAAAACTACTTTTGATGTTTGATAGCTGTTGACACAAGATAATCATTATAAAACACTCATACGGTCACTACAAAATATTTTTTTATAATTGTATAATTACACGTATTACAAAATAAGCTATATGTAATATTTCTGTTCACTCCAGTCAGATCTAAGCTATTGGTGTCATACTACTGTTGAAGTACCAAAAGAAAACCTGCTTGGTCATGCGGTTTAATCTCAACGCCCTACTCCATCCGATTGATCGCCAACCGACCATTGTCTAATTGCAAGCGTAGATGTCCTTACTTGGATGTTCACGACACTGTCTATATCATATGTATTTATTGTTTTTTTTATCTGATGTCAAGGTTTTTGTTCTGGTGAAACATTATAATGATATTATATTATATTATTTTCTTATTTTATTTTGTAGTTGACTCCATATTTTGTGATGGATGTGCTAAGATCATTACCCGGTTTTTCTGGTCTGTTCATCAGCTGTGTTTTTAGCGGAGCACTCAGGTAATGTGATACGATACGATAAAAAGATCTTCTATCATTGTGCAGCTAATTTTCGTTTTATTGTTTATTCGTTTATATACAGTGAATCATGAGCATCTGTGTAATATTTCAGCTCATTTTCATCCGGAATCAACGCTTTATCAGCCAACACCATGGAGGACATAATCGGCGATTTCGTTAAAAATTCAAAAATAATTTCACAATCACTGACTGCGAAATTGCTCGGTGAGTGATACAGCTGTCCGTTGAATCGTGTGTTAGGTATGGTGATCTGTTTTTTTTTTTTTTTTTTTAACGATTTTATTATCATAAATTTTTAATGTATAAACTTCCACATTTCTTATTGCCGAGTTAAACTGGTTTGTAAAAGTAACGTAGAATCTTACAGATGTGATTTATGTGTAAAACATTTTCTGACGTTTACATATTGCGTTTCAGTGTATAAATGCTACTATCGAATGTGCTGTTGTAGTTTTTCTGTACGGCATGGCGGCCACAGGTCTGGCGTACGGCATCAGTTTCATGCCAGGTTCCATAGTACAGGTAAAACCATTGATTGTTGCTTCATATATTTTATTGATACCCAATTCATATTAAAGTTGGTATCCACGTTTTTTTCTTTCATAGAATATCATTCGATAACAATATGAAAAAGTATCATTGAAGCAGAAACCTTGCAGCTTCATATTCTACATACATATATTATATATGGACAACGAATTATCTTCAAATAAAAAAAAAAAAAAAATTGGCCATGTCGATCCCAGGTTATAAACCCTGTTTTGTGAAATCAAAGACTATAACTACACTGTAATTAGCATCAGCCGTTTTGATTCGATCTTTTACTCACACAGAACCCAACAGGGGTAGCTTGAAGAATTAAACATCCCAACTGTTTTTCCATTTCCAGTAAGCAATATCTTTGCATCCCTTACCTAAGGTGATACATGTGCTTGTTGATCGGATATTGAAAAGGCTTGTTACCAATTTCATAATTTTCATGGCAAATGTCTTATGCTGGCGTGGAAATATTAACAACATAAGGTTTAGGGAGACTTAGGTTGATGAAGTCCATGATAAATGTCTATTCTCGACATCGTAATCTAATGTAGGTCAGACGTGTTTGATGTTTGTTGAAATGCCTAAAGGTTCAATTATCATTATAACTCTTATTTTAAATTGAGACTTAACCCGATTTGACCTAGATTCATATGGCAGATATCGTCAGTATCTGAAATATGCGATTTTTATAATCGTTACATCAAGAAAAATTCATTTATTATATTTTTGCAAGATATTTAATCATTAAAGAGCAAGGCTCTTCATGAAAAAGAGGGTATTGATCATTTATCAAACTGGATAGATTAATGAAAACATAATTGAATATAGGCCTACAGTTGTAATGTTTTTCTTTAGATCGTTGCTGTTGCGTTCGGGGCTTGCGGAGGACCATTGGTGGGACTTTTCTTTTTGGGCGGAATGATACCGAAGGCGAACTGGAAGGTTAGTAAGCGATAATGAAACTTTTTTCTGCAGGCATATGAACGTGTGTGTTTGAATTAACTTCAATTTATTACAATCAGTGCTGGATATATTGGTTACTGTGAATACAATCTGCTACCTTTATCAGAGTTTTATGAGTTGGTGAAAGTCTGTAAGTGTCTATAAGCTACTCTATTTATAAACCTGACATGTGCGAAAGTCTATAGACCCCCTCGTCCCGATTCATAACAGGCACTCTACGGCGTATCTAGATGGTATCCAAATGCTTCTCTCAGGGATTCCAGACATGATTTTTTTGTGCGAAATGATCTATGTAGGTAGTATATACAATTCATAATAATAATGTGTAAGAAAGCAAACAAACCTAAATGATCTGTTTAGTGTGTTATAACCCTTTAACATAAATCGCATGTATTATGTGTATTATAGAATATAAGCAAATACATAGCGTAATATCGTGTCTATTCTAGGGAGCCCTTGTGGGCAGTGTGATGGCTATGATGCTTAACATTTGGATAGCAGTAGGAGGCATATTTTACGGGAAGCGACCGGTAAAGTTAGCCCAGAATCCGACGAGTGGCTGTTTCCCTGGCAACCTCACAGTTACAATGAACGGATCATCGATGTACAGTTATGATACGACAACTTCCCTGTACGATATAACGGGAAACTTGACCATGTCACAAAGTGACCCAACAACGTAAGACGTGATGTAATTCTGCAGTCACTTTAGTCATTTAAACATAGCTTTAATTGATCTGGCCGTAGTGATAAACTGTCTCACCTTACCCAAGCCGTCTTTAACACGGTGTACTGCTACTCTTTGATTAAAAATATTCCTTGATTTAGTTAAAAGTTCTTACTGAGATATGCAAAAAAAAAATATTGGAAACTTATTCGGCACTCTGCGGAATACCAACAAAACCATCACTAAACGCTGTATACGATATACCCCTATCAATTGTCCTTACTGTACTAATTACTGAAGGGGGATATGTTTACAGGGCCTATTATTATTCGCTCAGATATAACCTAAAGCTCCGTCTCCCTGGCATTCCAAGGTGTCGTTAATTTTAGCTGAGCTCAGTAAGAAGGATTTAAGTCGAACTAAAAATTAATTGTTTCAGCTATGCGTCTATGTATGCATCCACCAGTATCTAAATATGAAAAAGGTGTTAAAGATATGTCATGATTTTCGAGATAGATTACGTTTATATTTCCAGTCGCAGTATTATCAGATCAGGTTCTATAACCGATTTTGCTATTGATATCGTCTGACATTGAAAGGTCAAAGGTCAAACTTTATCACTTTTTGCTATTTATATATTACTGATACTTTCAATACATGGTCGGGTACATAAGCATTGTAGGGGGTACAAGTATGATGTTTTCAGAAGGAAAAAATGTCCGAATAAATTTCAAAATGAACTCTTTAGTAGGAATGTTCCAAATATATTCAAATAGGACCATGCTATTTATACCCTATTTAAAATATGGCAAACATGCATGAATCAGTTTTTCCATAACCCCTAGGTCAAGTAAAGGGTTTTTCCTGTACGATATATCCTACACCTGGTACGGTTTAATCGGGTTCCTTCTGACAATGATTATCGGTACTGTCGTCAGTTTAAGTACAGGTATGTATGGCATTTCATTCACTGGAATACCGTCTAGTACAGTTAGGATATCTATAACATGAAAACGAATATAAGGTTTCTGAATATTTTGTTGAAAGCCAGTAATAAATGATAAAATTGCATTGAATTGATTTCAATTCCTTGTCAATCTCGTTCACAACAAGACAGAGTTACCGTAAAATATATATTCTTAGGTTTATCCAAAATAATATATACCATGGATAATGCACAGAACCTAATATGGAGTTATATATATATTTATTTTTCTATTTATTTATTCATTTTTCATTTGATGTCACAAACTAGTAGCACGATCGACAAAACATCAATTCTAGTCACGTGTGCTATAGAAAATGCTTTGCAAATCACTAAATATCTTTCTTTAAATTTCAGGTGGTGACCGCGACGAGTCTGTTAAAGTCCATCTTATATTCCCTGTCTGTAGGAAGTTGTTCGGTCTGAAATCTAATTCCACAAATGAGAGTGAGGATAAGGTATGCGTATGTACATATAAACAGGTGTTATCGAATTAGAGTTGCCGAATATAACTCCAACTCGATCGAGTCATTCAATCGTATTCCACATAAGTGAATACATTTACATATGTTAGAAATTAAAAACAATCTAAAAAAATGTACACCGTGTAGTTTATTCATTTAAATATTACTTCATAAATAGGAGATTAATAATATGTTAAGTTTTACTATATCTATCTTATGTATAGTAAATCCAAGGTATACATCTATGTTCAAGCGGTATACATGATTTAACTTACAGTAAGACATCATATGTCTACGACACCAGAACTATTAATTGCTATTTTGAAGCCAGGTTTAGTTTAAAATGTCGTTATATTATTACTAAAAAAAGTTAAAGAAGTTAAAGCCTTATCTTATGTTTTTTTCGCGTAATTTTGTTTATCAAAATAATAACATCCCAATAATACTTCATTATGATTTTTCAGACTCTATCACTGATGCCACCCAACGCTACCAACGGAGATTCACTCATTTCATATTCGGAAGGTGAAGAACCGAATGTACCTACATTATAGGATCATTTTGATTAATACATCGTAATATGGTAATCTAAACGGTCATGTGTACATTCCTTTTATGATATTATTTTATTCATTTACTGGTTTGGGAATAAAGTATTCAATTACTCAATTCACTTGTTGATCACGAAGCGTAATGTCAAATGAAAGAAGTGACATGCCCTTGGGAGCAAGAAATCGAACATCCTTAAAGGGATCATGATGTGAACAATACGATTAATTGCAATTCTTAATCAAAATACCGTGCTCAAAGTATATTCATGCACATGGAATGTCGACATCACTAGTCTAATTCGGAGCAAATCATAGCTGTCGATTATATAACGAGATGTACAGAAAGGCTTGAATGTTACTATAAAGAAATAGAAATTCACAACTGAATCATGATATCTACATATGTACCAAACAGGTTGGAAATAAAAGTAGTACCTATTGTCAAGTTGCCAGTTAAATAGTGATATAAAACTCATACGGCGTCTTTGTTTAATTGTAAATATCTTGTTGATATCTCATTAAACATAAGCAATTAAGTTTGAAAATTGGAATGTTAACTGACATATGCTTAAAATGATTGTTATCTGTAGGATACAAAAATGCATTCATAGAAAGCTTTGATTTAATTGGTTTTATCTAAGAAAGGAGAATCAATTTCAAAGTTCAAGATTCTTAGGAAAAAGTTTTTTCTTCAGTGATATAAACATGACTTCCTCAGCTATAGAAGATATTCGGAAAATCAAGCGAACAACTTTAATGGAATAAGCAACATGCAAAAAAGGAAAACAAGGTGAGAATTTAGTATTTCAATGAAGATTAAGGAATGTTAATAGTTTTCTGCGGGTAGCCAATCCGTTGCAAGAAACATCTAAACACACTAAAACACATAGTCCCTAAGTGGACCCTAATATAAAAATAACAACGCTTTTCTTTATTCAGTAATAACATCTTAATTTCCTCGCCATGTGTAATATGTCTGTTAATAGTTTAGTAAGTCTCACAAGAAATTGAAAAAAAAAAAAAAAAAAATCCTAGAAAAATGGCGTAGGCATTTTGAGAGAAAATGCTACATATGTTGCTCCTGTATGGTTATATGGTGCTGAATTCATTTCTGCCTTACACCATCCTGTAAGATGCATTGTTTACTAATAAATCATCAATCACAATGGCGGCCAAGTGAGTTTCAATATTTTATTATTCTTCAGCCTCGCAACGAATAAAAATAATACAAAACCGCATTTGTCCTACCGATACCCACTACATATTCCTGATGAAGTATTATCATGAGTGCAAAGCATAATCCACCGAAATATTTTGACAATAGCAGGTACTCTTAAAGATACCTCACCTTTTGAAACCTATACAATACTATAATACATAGTAAACTTCAAAATTCTAAGTAGTTAGTTCAAATTTGAACGACGAAATTCACATTCAGCGTTCAGTCACTGATTCATGCATCACTGGACATTGTATATTTTATTTCAAAGCATTGTTGGTAAAACATGTTCCTTAAATAAAAAGAATGTATAGACCGTGTACGATCACTTCAGCCAAGCCTTTATCTTGTGAATATAAATTTTATTTTAATCTGAGTCGGGTTCATTAGTTTGTATGATCTCAAGGAAGGTTTGAATAGGTTCATGAACGTCATGTTGGTTTTGTAAATTTTCGGGTGAATCCGTTGGGTACGGTAAGCTATTATCACTTAAGTTAGGTGTAGCTACTGGTATTCTCTCTCCAAAGTGTCATGTATCAATTATGATCGTCACCATTAATGTTGAATAAATATTGGAAACCGTATAAAAGTTATCTATTGCATCATTTTGCACGGATCTATTGGATCTAAACTAAAACGGGAAAATACACCCCCCCCCCCCCCCCCCCCCCCGAAAAAAAAAAAGATTTAATAATTGAATAAGATAGACTAAGAAAATAAAGATGCATGAACTAAGTTTTTGAAATATTCCGATGAAACTTAAATACCTTAACGTCACAAATGCAGGCGATTTTACTCACAAACTGATAGTTCATAATAAAATAAATCAAACAACCATTTAAATCAATTCATTCACCTGAAAATATGCACCTCTGAAACAACATAACAAGATAAAGTGTTGCATTAATCAACAGTAGAACAAAACACTTTATTTTCAGCTTGATCATACCCTGTCCTCAAGTTCAGCGACCTCGTAAGTGGCATCATTTCGCAAACCATATATCCTCCTAAATATGGGGAAGATCAGGCGGGCTTTTACAGGTTCACCACGATCACAGTAAAACAATAGACCATATGAATTTCTACTATAAACGAAAGACATTTAGTTTCATAGCTTTTATATTAGTCCGTCATAAGCATGACCTAATTTCATATTCTGGTCCTGTAGAAATTCCATAATATGTTGTGCTCCCTAACTATTGTTGGATTCAGGGTTACTCCCCTTTATACGAGGATTATTATGGGATAGGCATGAAAGCAGATGTTGTGATGTAGAGTGAGTGATGTTAGCGGAATAAAGACAGTCACCGATCACTGGTCTTACAGTTATTACAAGTCCTTTTTGTAATACAAATATTCTAAAGTGGGTCCAGTCTATTTTATTTTGATAATTGGTCAAACTAATTACTCTACTTTATAATCAAGTATGAAATTCTTCGTGTTCATTGTATATCAGTGTAGTTAGTTGGGGACAATATCGTTGGAATATACCTTTCCTTTATCGATTTATCAAATGATCTCCATTAAATATTCTCATTCATGACGTCTACATATGTATACGTACCGGTAGAATAGCTGACGACGGTGCCAATAATTAGAGTCAGGAAGAATCCGATAAAACCGTACCAGACATAGGACACATTGTACAGGAAGAACCCGTCATCCGGACTACAAGTTTGATTAAGGAAATATGTACTATACTTTTATCTAAATTGGCATCAATCCGGGGGAAAACAAAACAACAAACCTGGGTTATTCCTAATCGATATGGACATATGTGTAAGACGCATTAGAAAATGGTAAGAAGAGTTTATCAAAGGAACACAACTCTATGATAAATAGAAAAACTAAATAAAAGAATTATTCGATTAATATGTATTGGATGTTAGATGTTTGGGTGTGCCAACACATTAAAGATATCATATTTCATACAACAACAATAAAATACGAAAGTTATCAAATTGATTTTTAAAGTTTAATTTTGATGTTCATATCTGATACTAAAAGTATCTGCGTTGAGTTGTTTCGTGATTTGGTTTATTTAAGCAATGAACAGTGGTTTTAATGTTGTTATAGTCGATATGGCAGCAAGATGTATGGTGGACAAATGGCATGGGAACCCGTTAGGGACCAACACAAAAAAAAAAATCTCGCCTTTTTGAATGTCACATGACCCACTGGGTGTTATAGCCTGAGGGACTGGGTGTTATATGCATATGGTGGCAACTGTCTCTTAGCATTGTGTCAATGGGGGAAATTCGGAGCAAATGTAAATATTCATCGTTCACAAAACCATATATTGACAGACATCATGGCTACAATAGTGCAAACATAGGTTATAAATTGTCAAAGATTCTGTCGCGACTTGGAAGAGACTTACATGGCGGCTCCATTGCTTGGAGAAATACTGGAGTGTCCGGATGTATCGTATGGAGTGGTAGTGTTATACATATATATTGATGATTCATTTGTTGTATTCGATATGTTTTTGACAAAACATCCACTTGTTGGGTTCTGGGTTAGTCTTTCCGGCCTCTTCCCATATATTTGGGCCCCTAATGCTATCCAAATGTTGCAGACAAGAGCCGTCATACTCCCTACAATTGCTCCCTATAATATAAAAATTCTGATGATTCAGAAGGAATTTAACGGATACGTTGGGTACCACGAATGGCCTACGAATTCTTTAATGTTCAGCAGGTAGTTTTTTTCTGAGGTACATAATTACGATGGCCGATATTGGCCGACAAAACACTCCTATAAGTAAACAGTGAACTGTCATGACACTTTGCCAATTCATGCGGGCAGTTTACATTTTTACTTTCACAAAATAAACAGAGGAGAGGAGGTAGTTACAGTTAAGGTGGGCTGGGTGGGGGTATAGGATTATATTACGAGACTCGAGAGCTGAGAACAATGCCTTACGTGCGATAAGTGATAAAGGCAAACATAGCCGCCAAATAGAGAAGTTATGGAAAATTCCGTATGAAAGAATTATAGTTATTTGAAGACAATGATATTATCATTAAAACATAATTAAAAAGATTTTACTTTCTTTCACAAAATAATCACCTGGGACAGTTAGGGTGGGCGGGGCGCGGAGGAAGGGGTGGGGGTGGTGGTGGTGGTGGTGGGAGTTGTAAGATTATATTACGAGGAAAATACACCGCTAGGTGTGTTGTTCTCATGCACTCTGTTGACCTTTGCGTATCTTAGCTTTTTACGTTATTGACTCGTGGATAACTATATCTTAAACCTATTTAACTGTTTATAGACATCTTTACGGTATAAACTCGTGCACAGCTATATCTTAAACCAATATCACTGTTTATAAGAAGAACTCGCCGTTAATGAGTATGATATCTACAGTTATTGGCGATTTAAAGTATATATACCAAACTTGCAGAAATGCTTCTCAATAATTACGGATGACAATGATATGGTATGGCATACACCCCCAATTGCATGGAGTTATAGCATATAATATACTCTTAAGCTGATTTACGATTCGTTATATATAACCTATTCAACAGTTATTATGATAACTAAGGATACCATGTAAACAAATGGTGTAGGAAAAATCCGTCAACTGTTTATTCGGATACATTAAAATAGATCCAAATTGCAATAGGGTCTTAAATGAGTTTTTCCTTCTTGTGAAATTTTTTGAAACTGGTCTTAGACATTTTTTTTTAATTTTTTTTTTAGTTTGTGAGCAATGGAGAGCAAATACTTAGAGGCGGGTTTTAAAGTCAAAATGCGGAGGTCAATATCAAACAGACCACCTCTTTGTTTCGATTGTCAATTCATGGCGTCACAACATTGTCCATATTATGACGTCAAAATCGATTTATGAAATTTTTTTTTTGATTATGAAAAACTCCAATGTTTATCACACTAGTGACATATGTAAAAACATTACATGAGCGATTTCACCGGAAAATAGACCGATTACGTGATGAGTAATATAGATAAACTAATACGGAAATGTTACAGTTTATAATACGAGTATAACTGATATACAATACCTGTAATACACCAATAATAGATTCAGGGGCAAATCTTTTTAATCATGTTTTAATGATAATATCATTGTTTTCAAATAACTATAATTTTTTCATATGGAATTTTCCGTATCTTCTCTATTTGGCGGCTATGTCGAATGTTTATATTTGCCTTTATCACTTATCGCACGTAAGGCATTGTTCTCAGCTCTCGAGTCTCGTAATATAATCCTATACCCCCACCCAGCCCACCTTAACTGTAACTACCTCCTCTCCTCCCCAGATGTTTATTTTGTGAAAGTAAAAATGTAAACTGCCCGCATGAATTGACAAAGTGTCATGACAGTTCACTTTTTTTACAAAATGTGTAAACTGTCTCCTAGTGAATTGACAAAATATCAGACAGAACACTTTTTACTTATAGGAGTGTTTTGTCGGCCGCTATCGGCCATCGTACATAATGGACATGTCTTTTGTATATGTTTTGCTATTTATCCAATATTTATACATTGTTTTTTTATCATTATTTTAGAATTTCATGTTTCCCATAATGCAATGTACACTTTCTCCTTTCCAACAAGAATTTTTTTTCATGGTATACAAATGTAAGTTCGCAAAAAATCGATACACGATCCGTATATGGTTATCCTATCTCGCTGACTGACGATTTTGTTTTCCTCTATATTTGTTTACATTTATTGCATATTTCATATTCAGTTTGAAAGTATCTATATTGCCAAGGCAACATGTACAATTCATAACTCAAGCCCGAAGGTGTAATTGAAGTCAGCACGTCTATTAGAGCTACATACTGCAGATAATTGATTTGTGATATTAACTACTGACTATCCAGTTAGCTTTTGGTATCATCCCACCAAGGAAGAAAAGCCCTGCCAGAGGCCCTACTCCACACGCCCCAGACATTACCGCAAATATCTTAATTATAATATAAAACGTTTATTGATTTTTTTAAATTGATAATACCGGACTCTATTTAATTCATACTTTCACTTTATAATTCAATGTATGCTATTTCTATATATTCAAGTGTAAAGTTCTAAAGAGATATTTGGCACAAGTTTGAACATTCTGTTTGCTTCGTTCCCTAGCATAACTTATTCTGATGAAATTAAAAACTATTGTTCGTGTCAAAATATATTTCCTACGATTATTTTGGACAAGCGAAATAGGTGTAAACCCTGCCCAATGTTAATAGGTCGTCTCAATACGGCACATTGGAGAATCCTGAACTTAATTGTCAATGGAACAAGGATTTTCTGCTAGGTTTTTTGGTAAATACAAGCTTTTCACTAATATTTTCAAATTTATTGATTTGTTAGGTTTACTTCTTGACGAACTTAAAATATGCATAGACATTTCACCCAGCAAATCTGTTGTGAGGCTATCAGAGCCGCACGAACGTTCGTGAATCGACCTAGCCATATATAAAAAAAAAATATATCAAAATTAACATATGGTATGTTTATTTAAGGACAATCAAGACTCAATAATAACATAAATGGATATTTTTGTGCAATTTCAATGAAGAGAACGTCATAGCATATTATGAAATCATAACTCGTGCAGAAAATCCCTCGAAATCCGGAAATTACCCACAAGTTCATAATTTTGATTTCATTTAATCGGAACAGAAAATGGATAATGGTAATTTACCTGGATTAGTGATCCGGTCATGGAGTTTATACCATACGCCAAACCAATGACAATTAGCCCATACAACATCACTACAATAGATATATCGAAGGCACACAAATTCCAAAGGGCTTTTTAGAGTTATGATTTTGAAACCATTACGTCTTAAATTAGTCATGCTGCTGTTATCGTATCGAACTTTGTGTAGTATGCTTTAATCTTTGAGGTAATGTGAAAATGCACACACGTGAGAATTTTTAATCATAAAGTCAATGAGTGAGAATGTGTACGCTAGATAGCTATTAAAAACAACATATATTGTATGTTTACACGGATCTGATTGAAAATTGCCCGGTTTTCTACGGGAAATAAAATAATCATAACAAAATCAATAGCAACAACAACAACAAACAAACTCCGTTTTTTTTCTTCTAAAATTGTCTAATAGTGTTTCTCTCTCCTTTCAGAATATAATGTCCCCTTCAAACTAAATACAAGAGATTATGTTTATTGGAAAATACAAAATTACACGGGCTATTCAATGAAATCAGCCTGGCAATAACAGAAACAAGCTGCAAAGAGAGAAAGACAGAGTTTGTTCCTATGAGTACAGTAAACAGCCTTTCGGAGGATTTTGTTAAAATACTCAAAAAAGATATTCGATCTTTCTAATGACTTTATGTTATTCTAGGTAGAAAGTCTAATGATAAAACCACACAGTAGAAATTGTACTCTATCTGATAAAACCCGAATAACGTTGTTATGGTTACCATGTATATACACATTGCTATCCATATTGTGCGTATATACAAATTGACGATTTTTCACTTTAGTAATGCCACGATATCATTGTGACATCGGATCATTTTTTCTTTGAGAATTGTCTGCTTGGCGCAGTAGTATTACTGCGGGATATTTTGGCGATAAAGTGTAGAAGTCACAGCAAAGGTACGATATACAATGTTTTTCTTTGTTGTGTATCTTACAAGAAAACATCAGTATCAGTATCCACATCATCTAATAGACGATTTGCCACTACGATCATGTACGGGTAAAGCACCGACCATCTCTGTGGTATTGAAACAATCTTTTTCAAGAACATAGATTTGGCGTAGTGTTGAAATCTGAAGGTATACCTAGCTAGGCGATTAGGTGTCGTAGCTCGTGAGTTTCAGGCTCCGTCAATAGACTTCCGTAGTCATTTATGTCCATATGCCATGTAATTATAAAACATATTGTATCCTAAATATATTAAGTGTTGCTATTGGAAATGTCAAAGAAATGAATTCCATGCTATAATTTTACTCTCTACATAATTGTAATAATACTAATTATAATTTGCAGTTTTATAAAATCCGATATTTCACAAGAACATAGACGTTTCAAAGCGGTTCACCGATTATTAACCGTGGTTATTGGTTTAATTTATCATTAATAGCATAAGGTAGTTTATTATCATCAGAACATATGTTGGCTCTCAAGAATATGGATATAATTTCACTAAATCTTAACAAGATTGTTACTAGGTTATCAAGCGTCATTTGACACGGACCTATTGATATCAAGGACGTCCAATTCATTTCAGCAGACGCCTATATGTTTTGGCAATCAAAGACGAAACATCACCTTTGGTGCTCACTCTATCCAAAAACATTTTCTGGCTTCAAAATTGGATGTTGGTAGATGAAATGGGCTTTGAATGAAAGACAATATCAATTTCCCCTGCACAAACACGCAAAGTCTTCATTGTTATATACGTGTATGTCATTTTTTGTAAGAAATGATTTGAATTATACATAGAAATAATACACAAGCAAAGGATACCAGACTTTATATTTCGATATAACTAGTAGGCCACAAACAGCTTGACCCTTTGATTGATTGATTGATGGGGCTTAACGTCCTTGTTCCGGTTATAACCGAGCCTAGGACACTAACAGCTTGACCCGGTTTTGCGTTTAAATATTTATACACTTGCCCGAATTCCAGCGTCAATACACAACACAATATGGATAAACATGTTCTCTTAATTTAGGCATACGATTGAACACGTAACAATGCAAAAACTATGTATTCAGAAACCATAAGGTTTAAGGTTGCACGCCATCCATTTCCTTAGTGTATTATATAAATTTTATATTTTTGTACATTGTTGCAACTTGTACATTCCGATGACGTGTTATCATTGACATGGAGACACTACATGACACCATTGACACGACTGATCCTAATATGAGGCAATACTGACCGTAGTATTTATGAGTGACGTGCCGTTTGAATCGGTGAAGATCAGACCAATGATTGCTTACACTTTTAGGGGAAATGCCAGCCGATCATTTGTATGATTCATAAAGAGAGTCGCCTACCGTGGATATAAACTTAAATCAATCCCACGAAACATTTATTTCTATGATAACGCAATCACATAATCTGTGCGACCAAGTGACCCTCGATCAGAATTGTGGGGTAAACTTGTTTTCAGTTTGACAGAATTGGTTACTTTTGTCATTGATATTTTTATACAATGTATATAGTCTTCATTATTGAATTAACAATTAAGCACTTGTTATTTTGTATTTAGTGTCACTATAAATGCAGTATAAGTGACAGAATAATAGAATGGCTCTCGTTAGTAGGGCGCCATTTTATTTATCTGTCATCCTTTCTTCAATAACTTATTTTCACCCATTTCCTTATACAAATGTATCTTCATTTGAAAAAATGGCATCTTTAAATCAAATTCTAATCCGACACACAGTACCCTGACGATTTACGCTTTAATATGCGTCCTTGACCTTTTTGATCAAGCGATGAATCTAAGGTAATTTCAGTCTTTGTTTTATTACGACAAACTTTGCTTAATTTGGTCATAATCTGCCAATAACTGCTTGTTATGATTATAAAAGCTTATATAGAATTGTGTAAACTGGAACAATAGCTATTATCAGATAGAAGACACTCTGAACAAAGAACAAAGATAACAATTTCTTTACTACTTATGTATTTTAATTGTTCCTAAACTAACAAGTAAATGGCGAATGATGGCCAAAAACTTCAACCACGTGACAGCTAAAGAGTTGGAGGAAACTGGGAACAGGATATTCCTCCAGACTCAAAAGCTGATACTTTAATATGATGTAAAATGATATAGACTTTCCAAAAAAGCAGAGCAATCTGTTGTCTACCAGAAAAATACCGCCAGCACCTCTGCATGTCGTGGTCGAAGTCTTGACGAATTGGAGAACGTGCCTGCAATATAAAACAGAATAGCCCAAAGCAGAAAAGGTGTGAAAATGGGGAGGGAGTGTGGGGATTTGCCTTTCTCAGTAGCTTTTCTAAATATGCCTACCGGATATACTGTGCAAAGGGGGGATAACTCCAAGATTATGGGAGGTAACTTGGTACACTACACAAAGCAATGAAGAGAAATACTGCATGTAGTCGTATAATTCATGTGCATACTAGAAAAAGGAATTTTATAAATGCATATCAAATTAGCCATACAATTAATAAGGCGGTCTTCATATGATAAATTAAATTATATTTTAGAAATAATTTTTATTATGTCCATGACGTATAATGTGATTATATTGTAATCCAGTTCTGTTCAATTGATATTGATTTACCTCCCTTTCACTTTTGTGTTTATGATAACTAATTGTTTCAAAATCGATGTGTGAACTTAAAATCAAATTCACAACTATATCATCCATTAATTAGTCACATTTGTGAAGAACGAAGAAGAAAGAATATATAGAGCCTTTACATTTGACTCTGATTTTTGACCTCAGCAAGTAATTTTTTGAACTTAATTTGATATGATGTCCCTTGACCTCTTTGTCATTTTAACGAACTGGGTAATCCTTCATCCCAGCACACTGCTGACCAAGCATCCTGACCGGAGTATCTTAGTTATTGAGCAAAATTCGTTTCAAGTAGGTCAAGGTCACTTATGTGAACAAACTTGGTATTGCATCGTTCCAGCAATCAGCTGTTTAGTATTATGCTTCTTTGCTCGTTGGTTATTGAGAAGAAGTCGACAACGTCAATTATTTATGAACACACGCCTGACGAAACATGATGATGGACAAAATGTGATCCGATAGCCCACCTGAGACTCGGATGACCTTATAACAAATTCAAAATTACTTACCCCATATTTAATTGGTTGTAGCTTACTGTGTGTAAGGGTGGCACAAAGTCATGCTTGTACAAATTTAAAAAATGCAAAATCACGTTACAGTATGTCTGTATATCCATTGTCCTCGCCAGCATACCTTAAGCATTGTTACAATAACTGAGTCAGCAGACTATCATATAATACCTAGTATTTTTTTTCTACAATGAAGTTCCAGCCGATTCCCAGTCCTCATGTTGCAGACTATATTGTTCTTGGAGTGTTCTTGCTTGTCTGTATGGGCATTGGAATTTTCTATGGCTACCGGAGCGATAAGCAGAAAACACTTGAAAACTATTTGTTTGGTAACCGCAAGCTGTTTCTGGTACCTGTTTCAATGTCTCTATTCGTTACTTTTGCGTCAGCCATTTCTTTGATGGGAATCCCTGCCGAAATCTACGTCTATGGAACCATGTATATGTACACGACGTTTGGCTTCCTCTTTTCTGTATGGTTAGCAGGGGTTACTGTTGTTCCAATGCTGTACCCGTTGAAACTTACCAGCACTTATGAGGTACGATACTTACTGCATTTATTCACTGCACTTATGCAATGTATTTTGTGACGCAATTTTTCATATAGAGGTCACAAAACGAGTGATTGTTGGATATAGAATGTATTTCACACGAGTAAGTTAGTTAAATAACTTACGAGTGTGAAATAAATTCCATATCCAACAGTCACGAGTCGTGTGACCTGTTTCTACCACAATAATATCGGCTTGAATCAAAGGGAAACGTGGCCAAGTATAATTTAGCGTATGCAAGTAAAATATACCGGTGACGTCCGGGACCCGGTGATGTGACGTCATTTGCTTATTGATGACGTCAATAACAATTGCAACTTGAGTCAAAGTTCGAATTCTTGACCAATCAAAAGACCGGAAGGTCATATACCACTAGTGGTACATAACATATACTTATCCAACAGTCGGCATATTTATACAATGGCTTGAGAGTGGAATAACACAGGGTATTGTGGTAGAAATAGAGGTTACACAACGAGTGGTTGTTGGATATGGAATTTATTTCACACGAGTAAGTTATTTTTTAAAAGTTACAAAAGACACGAGCTTTAGCAAGTGTTTTTTGCAACTTTAAAAAAAATAACTTACGAGTGTGAAATAAATTCCATATCCAACAATTTCGAGTCGTGTGACCTGTTTCTACCACAATAATATCGGCTTGAATAAAAGGGAAACGTGGCCAAGTATCATTTCGCGTATGCAAATAAAGTGTACCGGTGACGTCCGGGACCCGGTGATGTGACGTCATTAGATTATTGATGACGTCAATAACAATTGCAGCTTGGGTCAACGTTCACCGTGTTAGCCAATCAAAATGCGTACAGAGTTTATACCACGTGTGATATAAACAGATTGTTAATCAACAGCTGTAATGATTAACTGATGGTCTGAGAGTGGAATAACACAGGGTATTGTGGTAGAAATAGAGGTTACACAACGAGTGGTTGTTGGATATGGAATTTATTTCACACGAGTAAGTTATTTTTTAAAAGTTACAAAAGACACGAGCTATAGCGAGTGTTTTTTGCAACTTTTAAAAAATAACTTACGAGTGTGAAATAAATTCCATATCCAACAATTTCGAGTCGTGTGACCTGTTTCTACCACAACATTATCGGTTTGAATCAAAGGGAAACGTGGCCAAGTATAATTTCGCGTATGCAAATAAAGTGTACCGGTGACGTCCGGGACCCGGTGATGTCGATATAGGATATTGTCAAGTGATGTCTACAAAATAAATACATAATTAAACTAATAAATAATTTTAACAAAATAGTTAGTATATTTATATTATATTATAGTATATTTTGGCCTAGTATATAAAACTACATCATAAGCTGGTCAGCTGTTTCGTCTTCCTAGGAGTTGGGATGAACAATTTAAAAGGGCCGAAATGTTTAAATAAAGAAGCAGATGTGAACCAAACGTGTAACTGAATCGATTGTTGAATTTTATGTTTGTAAGCATTAAGCAAATTAAGATACACTTATATAACTATGTCGATAAAGCTTATCGGTGGAAATAAATCAGGGACCTTGACATATTAAAATTGAAAATGTCTGATAGGCATATAATGGTACTACTGACCATGCAAACAATACCGAATACAAAAAAAACCGTTTTATTCATAAGTGAAGGATTTATTCCGAGCACGTTTTAAAATCAAAGTGAATGAATGGAGTTCATGTACATTTGACCTACTTTTATAACACTTATACTTGTTCACGAATATTTTAAATGTGATTGTTTTAGATTGTAGGTAAATCAGAGAGCCAGTATACTAAATGTTATTGTAATGTATTCAATGAAGGGAGCTTGAATGTCTGATCATATCTTAGAGTGCAAATGAATGAAATTGCCCGATGTGTACTTCACTATTTTAAAGGCTGGGGTTACATTTCATTACGTTAGTGGGAGCTACATTAGGCTATTAGGTCCTAGCTTCTTCCCCTAGGATACACAGTGTTAACTTTTCATGACTCAGACTTAGTATCAATTGATAATCATCTTTTTGTCCTATAGTTTGCGTGTGATAATGCTAGTCTTCAGCTAACACTGCATGTCAAAAGGACTTTCAATACCTATAAAGCAGGTGTTATCTGTGTTTTTCATAAACGATAGTGTTACGAAATATTTACATTGCTTTAATAAGAAATTAATTTTAGGTGCTCACATTCGACAAAAGTATAAAATAGAAATAAATCCAAAATCTGATTTCCTGTTTATACACTTGTATGTCTATATATATACAGTTTGTTCTTCAAAATTGAAATGCAAACACAGAGGCCGCGGTGGCTGAGTGGTTAAGGTGTCCCGTCACGTTATAACTAGCCCTCCACCTCTGGGTTACGAGTTCGAAACCTACGTGGGGCAGTTGCCAGGCACTGGCCGTAGGCCGGTGGTATTTCTCCGGGTACTCCGACTTTCCTCCACCTCCAAACCTGGCACGTCCTTAAATGACCCTGGCTGTTAATAGGACGTTAAGCAAAATAAATCAATCTAAACCATCAAAAAACATCAATATGGCAAAATAGGCTTATATGCCAAATAGTTTTCATATCACCTATATTCAAGTCCCGTTGCATTCATTTTTGAAATTATATATTTATATCATGATATTAAATTATTTCACAAAGAACGTATCTTAAATACTACACTACTACGCAACACAGATCTGTAGCCAAATGACATTAACGAAAAAATGAAATGGTCGTTGAAATTGTTAACTGAACAGTTATAATTCCATTTGCTAATACCCATTTTCTAAAACCCTGTTCTTATACCAATTCTCTAGTCCTCATTTTCTAATGCCAATTTTATGATACCCATATTGTAATACCCATTTTCTTATACACATGTTCTAAATACCATTTAGTATTATTCATTTTCTAATACCCATCCTATGATAACCATTATTATATATAATAATAATAAATATAATATATATACATATTAATATATAATTTGATTTTAGAATCACTAACCAATAGCATACGTTTAAGGTTCAAGGGTTTTATCCATTTTTCTGTCGTCGTTGTTAGGTTGTTGTGCATTTGTGCTTATTTCGTTGTGAACAAAGTATTTCACACTCATTGCTATATATATATTAAAACAATTTATTTGGGCCGATTTCCCATAGCATCACTGATGCTAGAAATTATATGAAGTATTTGTCCCTCCTTACTTTGGTGTAAAAGGATGGAAACATAGAATATTGATCAGTTCACGTTTAATGTCTTTAAAATAATGTTCACGATATGGTTCCGTTTAAAATCATTATTTCTCAAGATAAACCACCCAAAAAGAACGTTATATTATATTTCATCAAATAATAAGGTATAAACCCTTCCGGATGCCAGCGTTGCACATGAGAATTTTTTTGTTCAGACAAAGTCTAAATGAAAATTTTACGTATAAGTTCATGTGTGGTGAGAGAGTCGCGATATGCTTTTTTATTTTCATTAACTATGGTACATGTATATTAATAAGTATCGAAACATTCAGTATTTACAGCTTCGTTTCCGCTCAAGAGGTGTACGACTTCTCGGTACATTGATTGGAATGCTACAGACGGTAAGAAACGATCATGCTATAAATATCATTAAAAAAGCTGTGATATAAATAGAATACACGAATATATAACAATCATAATATGCAAATAACAAGAAAATACTGATACGTAAACGGGAAACATAACATTCTGCTTAAAAAAAACTACGAGTGCAATTTTTTAAAACAAAAACACAAATAGTCTTTGGTGCATTTGCTGCAACGTTCAAGGTGATATCTTAAATGTTTTGCTAAAACATTTTATTTTCGAGTAAAACAATTCTATCTCTTATTATTGAATCCAGTACCATTACTATTAGCTTAATTGAAATTGACGAATGGAAAGGGTACACAAAAAACTCAAACAGGCTTGAATTATTGTATTTCTTGATAAACTCTATGGGTTTTAATTTAGAGAAATGTGGTATGTCGCTCTAGTCTGAACTTATATGAAGTATTTTCAATAGATTTGGGAATATGCTTTAACTGATTATTATTTTCCAGATCGCCTACATGGGAGTGACTTTATACGCCCCCGCATTGGCTCTTCAGACAGGTAATCATATTTACATTAATACATAATAGAGTTTAACACTAACTATTATTTACATAAAATATTTAGTTGCTTTTATTGCATTATTCACCTAAATAGGTAATCATCAATATGTTATAATCTAACATCAAATCACAAAGCACAAGAAACGGTATTTGAGACGGGCGATAATAATCGTGATAATATTTGATGTTAATTTCATTTGCAGGAGAAATAGTATTGCGCAATAGACAATAGTTTTGTTACTTATCTTACACAATATATATTGATTGACCATCCAGTTGCCATGACTACAAATACCTTAACATATTGGTGCTAATCACAGTCCCTTATATAACACATTTGTCTAGGCAATTAATATTGTAGTATTGATGTCAAATTAAGTATGTGTAAATAAATCCACTTGTCGAATATGGTAATCTGAAATCAACTTTAGGTTGAACTTCAGCTTTGACAAAGATAATTCAGGCTGTCAGATATAATATTGTACTAGTGTGTTCCTGGCTTGTCAATCATAGCTTATTTTTTTAACGAAAGGGATTCCATATATATCCTTTCCTGGAAAAAGTCTATAAAGTTCTATAATATATGAACATATATTTCTTAGAGATAACTTTATTTTTAATATGCAAATGCGCAATGTATTGTAGATTTTTATTATACCTACCACTAAAATAACAACTAAAAAGAATTAGGTTTTCAAATATAATGTTATCCTACTTGTAATCGGCTATCATTTAACTTCATATAAACAAGCAGGGTATGGATAGGTGTCCACTAATCAAAATGACTGACAAGCATGTCAATATAAATTTCCATTTTCTTTTTATTTTAGTTGCCGGGATTCCCTTGTGGATGTCAATCATTGTTATAGGAGCAATAGGAACCTTTTATACATCAATTGTAAGCTATATATAGCTATTCCACATGCTTGAATTAGTTATATACTTCCTCATGACATAGTAATCCTACTTTTGATCAACAAATCACAAATAATGACTTCGGTGTTGGAAATAAAACAGGAGACGCTCACTATTCCGTAACATTTTGATTTATTTTCCTTTATTTTTTGTTTTTGTTTGTTTTTTGTTTTTTGTTTTTTTGCAAATCTATCTTTTGTTCATATTTTGCCCCTATTTGATTGAATTCTGAGTGATAATAATGATGAAAAATCGACGAGGTCGGGCAGGAGGCCCAAAATCTTTTCACGTCCGATCCAGAAATCAAACCCCGACCGCCTAGGCGAAATGCTAGTTTATTGCCATTGTGCCACCCGACCGTCTGAATATAGAACTAATTATTAAAAATATCAATATGTATCGGCCTCCCCCCCAAGGGCGAAATATCATCCAAAAGCCAAACCTGGGGCATTGTCAAGGGTGACATCTTGCAGAAAATAAAGCAATACAGTAAGCATTATAACATTAGTGTGCTTACATATAAAGGGACGTGATGAATATTCCCTTTTATTTTTTATGTGTTTTGAGAAAGAAGTAATTTAAACGTGGTGTTAAAGTGATTTGTGTCTGAATAAAGAGTCAGACAAATTTTCTTGTCCATAGGGTTGTTAATATTCGACTGATCGTATCGCTTATAACTACAGTTCATATATATTATCTTTAATCAAATTAAGATATCAATTGAAACTAATATTGTTTAAGTAATGAATATGCACTAACCAGTGTTATTTATTTTTGACAGGGCGGAATAAAAAGTGTCGTGTGGACTGACGTTTTCCAGTTTATAATGCTATTCACCGGTATAGTGTCTGTATTAGTCAAGGTATACAGTATATTGATATTTATTTTACCAGTTGTTATATACATCAATGTTTATATATAGGGATTTGATTTCACTTTTATGTTAACCATGCTTTTATGGAGCAATTCCTCTAAGAATATATCATATGGGGCGCGCCAGCGCCCCATATAATTTATATATCATAACATAATGCTTTATTATATTTTATGTATACATGTATTCATCAATATTGTGGTCTCTCTCGGCCAAATGCAAGAATAGTGTAATACTTCATCGCTAATATTGCAACGATATGATGATCTTTTATCAGTACTATCAACATGATTTGTTTATTTATTTTAAAAATAGTTATTTGATTTTCATAAGACTCTTCCACATGTGCGTATGTAGGAAAGGAGTATTCAACACGAGGGTCACAAATCATGGTAAAGCCCCAGACTTGCCGACACTCGGATTGAATATCCCTGGCCGTTCATGAATTCTCCCTCGGGCTGAGATTTCTTTGTCACATCCCCAAGACGGGGGAAGCTTCTTTTAATCTACGAAATACATATGTATATCATTTGAGTATAGTTAAGTCCAACTGTTTAAACCTGACACCAGCGATAACGGCTGAAAGATGTTAACATACGCAGACGACGTTGTACGAGTTGTCCCCCTTGAACACAGATTACTCCGCGCGCATGAAATTGTATGTTCATGAACAAACTCTATTCAACATCGCGAGATATGAGAGAACAAGATTTAATCAGAGAATTATGATATTTTGTAACGTCTATCACACATATGCTATAATTTATCAGGGCGTTATGTTGGTCGGAACAAAGGGTGAATTGAAAACCCAATTAGAGGCAGGAAACCGCCTGCAGTTTGATGAGTAAGTCAACAAAATAGTTTTTTTATCATCTAAATTCTCACAAGAAACTTTAACACTGATTACGAAAATGTGCAATAATATTACAGAGGACAATGTTTCCGGATGTTAGAGGTTTTTGTTTTTTTGCAATAGGCTCACAATCAAGCGGAACCATTTTTTTATTTGTATGTATATATTGTATGTGTTAAAGCAATGTAATTCTGTAATTGCCTCCTTTTTTAGATTTTAAATGTTGCATATAAGTCGATTAATAAATATGCAAGAAATAATCAAGATGTATATAAATTATTTGGTCAAATCATTTCATTTCATTTCATTTCATTTCATTTACACACATATATATAATAAATAATATTGTGTTCTTCCTATGAAATTTCCTTATTGTAATCTCATTATCAACAGTATCAATCCAGACCCCCGGATCCGACACACTGTGTGGGGATGTATGTTCGGGCTGATTTTTAGTTGGCTTCCCAGTTGGTGCAGCCAAGCAAGCATACAAAGGATATCCTCACTGAGATCTATAACCGCCGCTCAAAAGTAATCATTGTACAGTCCAACCCACTTAATACAAACTCTGATAATACAAAAACTCGCTTTATACGAATGAAAATCAAATCCCCTGCAAACCGTGCACAATGTGCTTATATTGTTTACCCACTTAATACGAATCGGTTACGACGAAAACCCGAGTAATACACAGACATGCCAGGGTCCCTTGACCACTGTTTGTGTTGTTTTAAACCCACATAATACGAAGTGTCAAAGTCAGAGTCAGCCAAGTGTGACACAGGTAAGTTTCCATGACCTTTGTCTCGGACCGATCCACGCGCTCTATAGAAAGTGTATACAACTGTAGGACCCGGATGACAACATCCTGTACTTGTCCTGCTTAAGTTATCGCGGCTGTATAAAACGACCTCAAGTGATCACATGATGGCATGGATGTAATAATTTATAGTATTTCTTTACAATAGCTACAGAAAATACCCTCATATAAATCGAGTTGTGTGTTTAACTCTAAATGTATAAAAGACAGGAGCACAATATTGACAAAGTATAGGCTTCCATGGAAAATTACAGGGCCATAAATTCCGGAAGGATACATGGAAATAGTAGCAAACAGCTATGTTAACGTTAACGTATTCATCTCATTTTATAACTGAAATATTGGGGGTAAAATAGATACTATTTTATTTTTTATATGACATGTGTTTTCTCTCAGGAAATACACATTCCTTATTTTTTGTAATATTTGATTTTGTTCACTTCCTTTTTCCTTTCTGTTGCAGTGCATTTTTTCTGCTGCTGCCAATAATCCTTGTTTATAACGTAGTGTTAACTTTTATGGGTACATTGATGTACACATACTACAGAATGTCGAACTGTGGACCATTTGAAGCTGGATTTGTCTCTTCTATGAATCAGGTAAGAGATATATATATATAACGACAGGCCTTACCAAGACAAAGATAATTGTTCTTGAATATCAGTACCTGAGAACGCCACAAGGCTTTCACATTCAATTCTGAGTGGAAGAGGTAATTATCTTCCCATAGCTTTATTTCTACTGATATGCAAACAGACAGAAATATAGGAATAGCGGTTTGGTATCACTTAGTGAAAGTCGATGTATATCTGTGATAATGTGAAGCAGAACGCAAATCTAAAATTTAAACATTTATTCATTTATTTATTTATTTATTTAAAACTAGCCATTCATGGTTGGAGAGGACAATATTAAAATTTGAAAATACTTAATTTGTATTGCTTTAGTTTCACCTATATCAATCTTATATTCTATAATAATCAGAAAAAAATGCGAACGTCTGCAAAAAGACATTTAAATAGGATTTAGATTTAGGTAATGCTTATAAATCAAAGATCGAAACTGGAATGAATCGGGTAAAAATGGCATATCCTCCAATTCAGTATGATGCCGTAGCAACTATGTACATGGATGTCAATGAAGTTATTATGTGTGGGAAAACAAAGATTATTATGACCTTTCTATAATTCTATAGAATATGCATTTTGTTTTTCTTTTTCAGATTTTTAGCAAACATATTTGATATGTCGTTGTTAATTACTTATCTAAAATCCAGCTGACGCCATTTTGTGTTTGTTATGCCGTTGTTAATTACTGATCTAATATTCAACTGACGCCAAAATATTTTGTGTTGAATATGCCAATGTTAATTTCTTGTCTAATATTCAGCTGTCGCTATATTTTGTATTTGATATGTCAGTGTTAATTTCTATCTAATATTCAGCTGACGCCATATTTTGTGTTTGATGTACTGAGAAATCTACCGGGTATGTCTGGTGTCTATGTGGCTTGCTTGTTCAGTGGTTCACTAAGGTAAACTTATTTCCTCACATTCTTAAACGCTCTACATCTGTAGTTTACTGTTCATTCATTTAAGCGTTGATGTCATTTTTTTTTAGTTTCATCGGGGTATGAAACAAATTTTGACGCTTATGATTAATTTTTAAAAATGATTTTCTGATTTAAAACATGTTTTATGTACAATTTTACTGGTTTTATATGGGATTCTTTTTCTCAAATCAATACGCAACGTCAATTGTCGTATTGTGACGTCACATTTTTCGCGCCATTCTTGGAATTTCTTTCATAGAAGAATGAAAAGAATTTTTCGACCAATCACATTTGAGTATTTACCATGAAAACAAAGAAAAAAATAATTATTACCGTTTATGGTTGGCGATAACAATAAAGGGTACCAAATTAATGATTTTGATTGGTGATATCTGAGTTTTGCAAAACATTTGGAGCGGCATGTTGAATAAGTTTTTTTTTTGTTCTTTAAAAATCCTGTCTTTTTTCGTTACAGAAGTATATTGAACTTGTCTTCCATTCACTAAATCAATTTGCAACTATACACTTCTAAAAGATGAATTTGTGGGAAAGATTATGCTTATCTCAATGTTTATTTTGATGAAGCACATTGTCATCGGGATTGAACGCACTAGCAGCAAACACAGTGGAGGATATCCTTCCGCGCTCATTCCGGCCATCGAGAATATCTATGACAATGGTAGCTAAACTGACAGGTATAAGTACCTTTAATTATTCTATTGTTTCTACGCACTTTGCCACATTTATATTATAGGCAAATGTATCTAATGAGGAAATTTTAACATTGATGACGTTTATAAATCAATCAAGTTCATTTTTTTGTTAACACTTCGTTTTTGTCTTTGATGGTTTTGATGAATATGCTTTTGTTATTTATCAGACACTGTTTCCATTATAACAAATGAATAAACAATGCATCACTACCAATATACAATACTCAATTCCTCTATTCTTTTCAGTAAAGTTATTGTATTATATATTATGATATATTCAGTATTTTGTATTCTTATATCAACAAGTGTGTACACTATTATAATTATTATATTTTCCCCTGTTTTAGTCGTTGTTTTTGGTGTTATTGCTGTTGGTATCGCCTATACATTACAATACATGCCCGGTCCTATCACTCAGGTAATTGACTTAATTATAATATAATACGCTAACATCACGAAAACAGAAAACTGTGTTATAGAAACAAAAAGGAAAATCTATACTGCCAAACAAACGCTTTTGCGGAACTAACCCCTTAATCGTAATCCGACCATCGACTACTGGAATCTTTGGTTGATATGCTGTAGAAGGAAGAGTGGCCATACGATAACTTGTGTAAAATTTACTAACGATGAATCACGAATATCTAAAAGAAAGAAAAAAAAAAGATAAAAAAAACAATAGCGAATTTTGACAAATTCAGATCAAGCTCATGTTTTTTTCTGGATATTATTGAAAACGATTATCTATAGCGTTTCATTAAATCACTGAAATTGTCTTTTAGCAACATAATTTCAAGAAAGCAGGTTTTGTTTTCAGATAACGCTTGCCATTTTTGGTGCCTGTGGAGGGCCAATGGCCGGTTTATTCTTCCTTGGAGGACTATTTCCCAATGCTAATTGGATTGTAAGTATTTAATCCTTGATAACGCATATGATATCAAATGAAATTGAAAAGACAAAAATCTACGAAGCTACCACACTCGATATCAATTAGAACCGAAATTCGAAAAAGAGTTCCACCACAAAACAGGCAAACATGGAAGACACCATCTTCGCTAGCCAAGGCTTCTGATTACGTTACACTCCACGAACCCTTGGCGGATATAGTCGTCAGTTCTGGCCCTCTAGCGGAGATTCGAAATTACCACCCTTTATTCATGAAATTTTCGACCAATCAAACTGAGCGTTACCAATGTACTTCATCGGTGATGTTTACAGACACACATGAAGGCTTGTGTCAATTTCGATGAGATATGTGTTCAATGACTTATATAAATTGATCAAACACTGTGAATGTTTCCCCAATGATTGTACGTCTCTGTATATAGGTAAAATTGCAATGACATAGTCGACAATGTAGCTCTGTACTGGGTGCCGCAGTTTTTGTTTAATGCGAAACCAAGCCTGAATGTAAAATGCGATTTGATTGGTTGCCCTGGGATTCCAGGGCGCGACGTTTTGAACACGACTATATCCGCCAAGGGTTCGTGGAGTGTAACGTAATCAGAAGCCTTGGCTAGCGAAGATGGGAAGACACCAACTTAAGAAATGTATCGCCCATCAGATAAGCGAGGCAAAGTCATGCCCATTCAAGGGGAAATTGGTGAAGGCTATCCATTTTTAATAAGACCAATCATCATATCTGGTAGAGTTGTGTGCAATGATAAGCAACATATGAAACATTAACATTTTATTGCATGATACGGCCAATGAAGAAGTTGATTATTTGCTATTGTTATTCTGATAGCGTATATATTAATATATGTATAACAACAATATCAACATTTGTAAACGTGTAGTTTAATCCTTTTTTATCGCTCATGTTTATGTTTCTGTAAATAATTCCATTCTTGTTCTTAACATCTTATTTATACTGAACAATAAATCGGTTTCGTTTCGAATAAGTTTGACAAATGTAAAGAGTACCCATCAAGAGAAAATCCAATCTGATCTCGGTTCTGAGCACAGATTATTGAATAAGCCAATGAAACTGCAACTTTTAATCACAAAAATGTCAAAATTTACGTTATGATAGTATCATACATACAAAACGTATTCATTCATAAAACCGAGGTTTCACTTGAATGGGCATTCTGACTGTATTATAAGTATGATAACCACTTTAGTTTGTAATCTAAAACCTGCAAATCCTTTGATATGATTTTCCACAGGGTGCTTTAGTAGGGAGCATCACGGCTATAACATTAAATATGTGGATAGCAGTTGGTGGTCGACTATTCGGAAGTGCTGCAATTCGACTAGAACCGATTACCACCAGAGGGTGTTTTCTAAACGACTCCTCAATTTATCCAATGTTGAACAGCACCAGTGTGTCGTCCACCATGTTGAACAGCACAATTGCAACCATGGACATTTCGAACTCGGTAACAGACATGGTTGAAACATCGCTGTAAGTCATTATGTTGTATATCTAAGTATATCTAATCATTTAATTTAATTAACTGTGTCAATGTTGAACAAAGATGTTTACCATGAAAAATACAATGACATTTATTTATTTTCGATTATTTTCTCTAACACTAATATTCACTTGGAAATTGCATTTTTTCTCCACGGTTAGCAACTTTCAGCTTAACGTTCATTCCATTGAAAGCCTAGAAAGAATATCTTTACATTTTGAAGGAAAAGTGATTATGCATGTATTTTTAAAATTACGTAACTCTGGCACCTTTAGTTTTGTAAAACAATATTCACGTGTTTTTTTGTTTTTGTTTTTGTTTTTGTTTTTTGTTTTGTTTTTACTTTTATAACAATAGAAATATTTGATTATAATATTTCATTATTTTATTTTAGCGACAATGTTTTTCCAATCTACAATATATCTTACATGTGGTATGGACTCATCGGCTTTATAGTGACTATTTTACTTGGTTTAGTGGTCAGCTGTGCTACAGGTAATAGCATTTTAACAGAAATAGTCAGTAGTAACATATATGCAAAAGTCATTTGCAATTTCCTTTCAACATCGTATTATAATGTATTGTCATGATCACAAATGCCATCTTTATAGCATACGTTTTACGTGTTTATTTTGATAAATTTTATACATTGTTGTCTTTTGCATCAAAATGATATTTGATATTTTTTCCTTATATGGCTATAACACATTGAGTTTCCATAGCGACAGAAATACACTTACCTGTGTTGAATGTGAATTTTACTTATGTCGCGGTTTGTGAATGTAAATATTACTTTTGTCGCGGTTTTATGAATATAAATTGTACTTATGTCGCGCTTTGTGAATGTAAATTGTACTTATGTCGCGGTGTGTGAATGTTACTTTTACGTATTCCGCAGTTTGTGAATGTGAATTGTACTTATGTCGCAGTTTGTTTATGAATTGCATTGATTTCACGCTGTATAAATGTGAATCCGTTGATCATCCTGTATGTACAGGTACACTGTACATAAATACTGTACATCTTTTTTTTCTCTCAGATTTTTTGTCAGGCACTAAACAGCTTATGTTTTAAGTTTTTGATAAACTTTTTGTAATGATAGGTTTAGACAGAGGACACGTTGTTGATAGCAGCTTAATATTTCCTTGTTGTCGAAGATTCTGGGGTTTGGAAGTCGACAGGCTTTCTATGATAGAAACTTATCAGGTTTCTTTGATTCCTAAAAAGGTTGGTTATCTCCTTTTTGTCATTAACACGTAAAAGATGATCCATAAAATTACACGTAACTAAAAAACAGTTGTGTCTCACAGGCTAGCAATGGCTACCAATATCAGGAACTGTAAAGGGCGATAACTCTAATTGTACATATGAAAAAAACTACCAAACCAAAGGAAGTAATCATACAGGATAAATCAAACTATGTTGCTACCTAACATCAACTTACTAATACAAAAACTAACAAGTAGTCTTCATTATGACAAATAATATTCCAGAAATAATTTTTATTATTTTATAAAATTATTACGATTGTTTAAACAGATCTTATCATCATTCAGTTATGTTACTAATATGAATGTTTTCTTTCTTTCCTTTTTAAAATTTAATATCTATTTTTAGAATTATCCTGTTATTCAAAGGGCGATAAACCAAATAACCATCCTTTTACCACTTTGATGAAGATTGAGTAACGAATTTGTCGATGTTGTTGATCATATATCTAAAATGGTATTATATACATTAGAATCTTGCTTTATGATGATGATTTCAATGTTTTGATTCATCTTTCAGTTTCTGCATTATTTTTTTTCCATTTTTTTTTTATTTCAGATATCGGAGAAGCAACACGTACCAAAAGAATCCATTGTCTCTGGGCCGCCTATATAACACCAATGACGAACCATAATGAGACATTTTATTTACTTATGATTTATATTAATAAATCAAAGACTCTCGGAGATTGTGAATTCCTATATTCCACTAGCAGTACCCTACCTGGATTATATTTATGTATATTTTAATCAAATACACTACAAAATACGAAAATATTTCATTTTCCCAGAAAAAAAGATAGGATGCGAGAGTTCACAAGTCCTGCGATTAGCCCCGATGATCAGGTGTCATCAGGCAGTAATGCATTCTTCTTTGCAATTAATACCATCCATACCAAATACTACTTCCATTCTATTATGAAGTATTTATAATGAAATAAAAATAATCTTTATTTACTATTTCCATCTTAAGGTTATTATTCTTACTTCAATTGCTATTTTGCATAAAGGATAAAAAGAAGAAGGAAAGAGAGATGAGAGAAAGAACACAACACAACATGTTGTTCATTTCTTGGATAAATTCCGATGGGCTCAGGATGTAACCAAAAATTATTCTTTCCAAAAAACTAACAACACACTATCTTCTTTAGTGATTTTTTTTTTTTTTTTTTTTTGTAATTCAGAGATATTATCTACGCATTTATATGTTTGAAGACGTAAGTTTAAGATAAATAAATCATACAAAAACGTTAAGTTATAGACAATGACCTGCTTTATCATGGAGCAATTACGCTTGCTGCCTGGTTTGTGCAAGGGGAGGTTACTCGTTCACACTCTATTGCGACATCGGAAAATTGAATACAGTTTTTTGTCTCAGATTTTCTAATTGGCAATCGATAGGCGAAATCTTCGATTGTTTCGATTGTTTCTACAGTGGATACTTAAAATGAAATTAAAATACTTCTGATAAGATCTGGCATCATTTCCAAGAAATAGATCTACAAAAAATCGGCGTACTGGTTGAGCTGGTTGAATTGAATATGAGCTGAATCCCAGCTTGATTCCGCAACAGAAAATTCCGATAACAATAAAGAGGTTGCATGGTTCAAATCAAACGATAGTGAAATGCTTGTACCATGTATATAACATGAACGTGCGACTTAATAAATCACGGATAAGATTTCCATCCATCGGTAACAAACAATAAATTTCCCAGACAAGTCTCTTCTAACGAATGTCTAATCAATTGATGGACGACCATATGTGTATTGACGTCGTGGTTAGCGATTTTCTGACTCTTGCGTAACTTAAAGCGACAGATATCAGGATCAGGTCTTCCTCTTATCCATTAATGTAACCTTACGTTGTAGCAGGACAAGGCGAGGCCCCATGTTGCTAGGGTTTGTCGTGACTTTTTGGCTTAAAACAACGTATCAGTTCTTGTTTGACCAACATAAAGTACAGATATGTCCACAGTCGAGCATTTGTAGGACGGACTAGGCAAAAAGTGTTAGGAAGCACCTGAACATATAACGTCGCTCAACTCATGCATATAATTGAGCATTATGAGTGGTTGTGTATTTGTGTGTAACAAGTGTGTTTATATTTCCACAGCAGTAATGTGGACAGGACAGAGGTGAAGCCGGATGGTCAGAACCACCTGAGTCGTGTTACAGGACCAGATGCTGCCATAGTGGACTTAAGTAAATGATAACACATGATGAAGACATGTCGCAGTTTGCCGAGTTTGTGGGGACCCAGATGGAGGGTTTTCTGACGACGGGATAGCATACGTCGGTGATTATTAAGATATATCCTTCATACGATGATGTCAACCGTCCATGCAGGGGGCTGTGCAGACAGACAAAAGGTATTTTGTCTGTGATTTCATGGTAGGATATTTCAACGTGTTACACTGAGTCTACATCAGACAGACAGACTGGTTTCCTATATCTATGACAAGAATATGCAGCTGATCTCCACCTTGTGTGTTGTCTTGGAGCATAAGGGACGTGTGCAGAGACTTTCTTAATTATGTGTAAGATGTGAGAGTGTGATATGAACATTTGTAGTTATCTTGCTGTATTTTATGTTGTGTTGTGTATATAAATTTGCCCTAATTGGTACCAAGGCCTTATTGAGTTTTCTTTTCCCCAACTTGAGAACAACCTCGCTTGTCCCACGTTACAATATTGAATGCGTTTTTTTATCTCTATTATATATCCAATTTGTATTCAATATGTTTGAATTTGTATTTTATTGTATATTTTAATTATCATTAATTATCCATTTGTATTATTAATATTGAACATGTATTCTTTAATTTTATATTCTATATTTCAGCAGTTATGTCATAATAATATCCGCATAGTATTCAATATTTTGTGTTTGTTCACATTTGTATTATAAACTTGATACTTTAATCCGCTGGACACACAACCGTCCATGGTCATGTAAGGGGATGAGGTGTGCAGTGGGCTATGGCAGCAAGTGATTTATTATACACATATTTCTTTAGGACGTAGAGCGTTCACATTCGTAGGTTTCTTTAACAAAGTGACAATGACAATATTACGGTCTCCGTTACCGATATAGGATCACAGGCCTCTTATATCTCTTCGTTCGCGAATTTAAATAGATTTCTAGATCAGCTGTGAAATTTCAACTACCTATTTGTTGTTTAATGTAATGCTGTTTTCCGATCTTGGCCAGTTCTCACCATTGTTGATTAAGTTGTATGCAGTCTTTGAATGACAAGATACAGGGACAATTATATCATGCACTAATACAGAAGGTGCTACTTCATCTCATGTAGCACACTACAGTAGGACAGGCTGGCATGGGCGATTTTTTTGTGAAGCAAATAACTCCTGTATTATGATATGCATAAAAAAATGAAAAAAATAAATGTACACTATAATTGGTATATTCAGTATGAAGTAGTACATACAGGCTTCACATTTGTTAAAACAAAAAAATAATAAATTGGTTTCGGATTTTAAATTTCCGGATTTTCCGAAAGTGTGTTTACACAGGAAATTTAGTTTTGCCTACAGCGAAAAATGGAAGCACACCGAAAAGGTAGATAGCAGGAAAATTTGATTTACAACATATGTCAAAACAAGATAAATTCTGTCTTTGGGATAGAGATGTTTAATTTCAAATAGGTTTCATAAAAAAATGTGTAGAGAATTGTGTCATTTTGGGTCAAATATCATAATATTTTGCAATTTTGTTAGCATTTTGTAAGCTGTTACCATGGTATTCACAGCTCTAAAAATCACAGAAAATATCAGTTTACTTATATATATACTTTATTAGAGGTAATATGTAGGGTTAACTGGATGTTTACATATCTAAAACATGTGCCCAGAATTGGGCATTTTTACTGTACACTGCTACCATTGCTCTAACATTTTGATAGTGTAATTATTTATATAACTCATCGCCCCTACAAAATGAAACAGTCGCAGACAGTAGTTTTCATTGTTAGTTTTTTTTTCTTTCTTTCTTTTTTTTCTTTCATTCATATTTCCCACATATATGAATTAGTCACAGATGAATATTATTAATATCAATACATGTTTGCTGGGCTGGTACTTAAACTAGATTATAAGGTAATCTTGGCGAGGGACGTATTAAGTGCTGATAACAGATCATAAGTTATTCGTGTGGCATAACCTACTCGTGTCAGTATCTGACTTCATTTATATCAACTGACGTGACGATACAGCTTGGTCATTTCATAGTCAGAAAATATGGATCTAGCTTTTTCTCCCGTTCCTGATCCGCACATCGCCGACTATATCGTTATAGCTATTTTCCTCTGTGTCTGTATGGGAATTGGAGTTTACTATGGTTACCAGACAAACAAAAAACCAACATTGGAGAATTATTTTCTTGGAAACCGCCGCCTTTTGCTTTTACCGGTTACACTGTCACTTTTTGTGACGTTTGCATCAGCGATTTCTCTAATGGGCGTTCCGGCCGAGGTGTACGTCTACGGAATTCGCGGAGTGTACATCGGTCTTGCTTACTTTATATCTGTGATTATAGCTAGTGTTACTGTAGTTCCCCTTTTATACCCTCTACATCTTACCAGTACATATGAGGTAAGTAAAAACACACTTTCCCCTAATTCATCTTGTAGTTATTACTAGTATTGTTATTCCCTATGAGGTTCAAACATTGTTGTTCCCGCGATAACTATTTCAGCTCGAATAGTGTTACTATTAATCTTCAGATCATAGTAAAACTTAACAGAACGATGCGTAAATTTCGGTAATTGGGTAAAAAAACAATAATTGCGAATAGCGCATGGTCAAACGAGACAAAAAATGAATAGACAGTTTAAAGCATTTATTCAGCACACATTATCGTATCAGAATCAAATGATTAGTAACATTATTTAAATTGTGTTTTAACAGTATCTTCAACTCCGATTTCGGTCGAAAGGCGTGCGAACTTTGGGAACTATGATTGGAATGCTGCAGACGGTACGTATTGCAATTTTTTAAAATTTTATTTGTGTTCCTATTTTGGTCCAGTTCTATACACTTCGATTTGTAAGTATGTCGGTACACACAGAGGATATCAACATTACAACGAAACCATAATGGCAATTTAAAACTAAAAAAGGAAAAAATCTAGGCCAGAGACAATTTGCAAATACAAAGAAAGCAATTTGTGAGATAGGTGGAAAGGATATGGGCATAAGGAAATCCGAAACCCACAAGTATTTATTTCTTATCATAATCTGTCTTTCCAGGTTGCCTATATGGGAGTAACATTGTATGCACCAGCCTTGGCGCTTCAAATTGGTACGTATTATTATCCTGACACATAGTAAACCGTACAAAATATGTCACTTTCACCATTTACTCTAAATTATACCATCATTTTAACAGTATCGTCTATTTACTAACCCTACCGCCCTTGTGACTGTGTCCATTGTGTTATCATTTGTTTATTTTTTTAATTTTATTTATTTAAGTATGTATTTATTTATTTATTTATCTATTACAATCATTTCTCCTATTTACACCTTTTATTTATTGTTTCTTCTTTTGCTCCTGTCTTGTCTTACCAAATCTTTCAGATTTCAGATCAAATAGTAAGCGGTAATCTTCGTTTCGGAAGCATATAATGTCGAAGAAGACCTTTCCACCTTAATCGGTTATGGGCATACATCTACCACATTATACGCTTATGCATGCACATGCAAGTTTTATATTAGCATCCAGAAAGTTAACAGACGAGGCTTATGTGCCTAGTTTCGTAAGAAAGGTCATACGTGGATGAATGTTCCTTTTCTTATGTGGGGACCATGATTGTGTTGTTAATATAATCGTGCCAAATAGGGAAAAAAGGCAAAAAGAAAAAAAAATGCTTTTCGAATAAAAAAGAATGACCTAACCTATATTGAATCATAATTTTATATCCGTTGATTATATTCATGTTAACTTACAAAATGTAACGAGATATTTTAAGTGTGAAATTGACTTAAATGACGTTTTCTCGCTCAAATTCAAAATTCAATATTTTATACGGGCTAATAGATATGTGGCTTAATCTATTTCTATCTGTGTTAAAGACTTGAGCAAGTCTAGATGTCAAACAGCATCTGCTTCTGTGATATTGACTTGGGCAAGTCTAACATCATATTTTACATTGACACGGTTGTGAGCGTTCAGCAAGCAGAGGCAGTGTTCTACTGATTTTCCCCTCCTATACCTAAATGTATCTCGGACCCAATGATATATTGTATTATGACCAATTCATATAGTTTATGCAGGTTATTATCATCCACTTCTTGACCAGTTTATAAAACGTATGCTTATTAATATAATTATCGTTCTCTCCGAGACAAATCTATATAGTTTATGCTACATATGATTATCCTCTCCTATACCAATTTATATATAGTTTATGCTGATTATTATCCTTATCATTCTCTCAAAGACCAATTCAAAAAGTTTGAGATATTTATCATCCTTATTATCCACCCCTAGACCAATTTATATAGTTTGTGCTAATTTATATTATCTTTTCCTAGACCAATGTATATAGTTTCTGCTGATTTTTGGTTATCTTTTCCTTGGCCAATTTATAAAGTTTGTGCTAATATCTATTAGTCTTATTCTGCACCAATTCATATAGTTTGTGCTGATTTTTATTTATCTTCTCATTTTCGAAAATGACTGTTTTCTGTTGTAGTTGCTGGGATACCTCTGTGGCTTTCTATAGTTGTGATTGGACTTGTTGGCACCATTTACACAGCTATCGTAAGCTTCATAACGGAATACGCACAATTATCAAATATGTAATATTAGTTATTGAGATTTTACACAACTGGTATTTTATATATTATATTTCCCAATCCGAGTACTTGGGTCTCGATTTCATATTACTCAATCCGGGGACTTGGGTCTGGCTTTCATATTTCACAATCCGGGGACCCGGGTCTCGTTTTCATATTTCTCGATCCGAGGACTTGGGTCTGGCTTTCATATTTCACAATCCGGGGACTAGGGTCTCGTTTTCATATTGCTCGATCCGGGGACTTGGGTCCGGTTTCCATATTTGCCGACCCGGGGACTCGGGTCTCGATTTTATATTTCATAATATAGCCTGCCTGAAACCAAATAATGAATATTTCATATTGCCAAAAAATATTTTGAATGAAAAAAGTGAAAATCACGGCCAAAATAATATTTCTTTCGACAAAACGTTTATTAAACTTACCTTTTCCAATCTGTTACCTATGTGGCAGTTCCTTTCGTCACACTTTTTTTTATTAAAAGCGTAATGTCTTTATGAAATATATCAGTCTTGTATATGTACATGGACATGTTACAGTTTGCAATGAAATATTTGCTGTTTCAGGGAGGAATAAAGAGCGTAGTATGGACGGACGCCTTCCAATTTGTCATGATTTTCATTGGATTAATAGCGGTTTCCATTAAGGTGAAATACATTTAACCCATCTTCCTATAACTTTAAGCATTGAAAAAAGATAATAACAGTTATCCATTATCGTTTTGTTACACAGGTTTTCATAATGTGCCTTCAATTTAGCAGAAAACATTTTCCTTTTCAGAACACCCGGCTTTCTGAAGTGATCACAGTGTATATATTTATTTGTGTTTTACTCTTGGCTTTACACATGATAGAATTTAATTAGTAAAAACGGAACTATTATTAAACACTTAGCCAATAAGAATTTTATACACGGGCAAAATGTCTTTAGGTTAATTTCATGTCAAATTCATGTCAATTTCCTGAGAAAATTTTCTGCTCAATTTGACCTAAAAAGAGCAGGATAGTCATTTCATGCCGAGAAATTGACCTGAAATCCACCTGAAAAAAAATTCATGTCAAATTCAGGTTAGTTTCAGGTCAGTATTTTTTCAGGTCAAATTTGCCTCAAGAAATTTTACCTGTGTATGCCTTAAAAGATTGTAATATTAAACTAAATAATTGTCTGTCTTCATGTTTCTTTGAACTGTGTCAGTTAAGCAACCATTTACTGTTTTTTTTATATCATTCTGAGCATACGCGAAATCATTGATATATTGATGCTTACTGAAGAAGTAATCTTAAACATCTTCCATATGGGAATATTGAAAGGACATTAGTAGCAATTTCCAATACAATTTGAGAGGTAGTTACAGTACAGCTAAATATGAATATCATCACACTGCTGTTTTGTCCTCCATGGATTCGCCAGTAATGCTTTTAATTATGGCCAAAAGTGTTGAGGCTTAAGAACTAGTACAAAAGGTCAAAGGAAATGTCAAAATCTAGGTTGGGAGATGCAATTTTCCAATAATTCAATAACTACATAGTTGTAAAGAGAACAAGCGTAGTATTCAAATGAATTGAAACGGGACATGCATTTTATACGGTAAAATATGTATTTGTACACTCTGGGACCGACACATGTTTATGTTACATGGGGTAATGCATTCTGCTCACGGACCTCAGCTCATTTGAATGCGGATTTCGACTTTCTATTACAATAAGAAGCTTGACCAAGTAATATCAAGAAGCTTGAGGAAGTTTTAATATACCTGCACTATGTAGCATGATGCATGTACATTCATATTTCGATAATTTATAACAACTTGCTTACAAGTTCTCACCCTCCCTAATTAAGAATTGGCAGTCACGTTTAAACACGTGCTATCAGCAAGCAAAGGAATTTTGATCATGTTATGAATAACGAAATATGTAGCTGCAATTAATTTACCCCGTTTAATTCTGATATACATATACGGATTACCATTGTCTGTCAAGGAAACGAACAATCTGTAGACTAACAATAAATGAAGCGCTATTTTGAAAACTCATTTTCATTAGAATTTGACCAAGCATTATCTTTGGAAATGCATAATATACATTTCCACGCTAAATCTGCGGAAGATATGTATGGTCTGTTTTACTGACAAGATATATAATTTATATATCATATACACAAGAAACATATTCAGTTTATATTCGTTTTGAAATCAATAGTTTGATTCGATATATAAGCAAAACCACCCATATGTGTTGATCTGTCGAGTCGGATCGCCCGAGTTTCTTGCGCGGAGGAAAATATCACGAGTTATTTTCATGGAAAAGGGAATTCCCCTTAAAAGTAGTTCCGGCTAGTATGGTGATACAACATCTTGTATCACACATGTGTGATACAAACCGACAGAAAACATCCATCGAAATTTGTTGTATCACTATTGTAAGATTACATAGGTATGTGATAAATTCATTTATATATATATTAATTATCTGCGAATTTGCCTACCAGTACATTGTTGAACACCGCGATTAGACAAATAGATTGCGAAAAGAGAAATAGAAGGTACATAGCAGAAATAAAAGCATATGTATCTAAACGAAACTCATCCCGAACTAGTGGTTTGTAATCAGAAATCTAAAAAGTAATTTGGAAATAGCAATCGACATGATTATCGACATTGAACACTACACAACAATTAAGAATGATGCGTTGTATTTTAACGTAACCGTCCCTAGATCCCTGAACTTGAAATCGAGACCTCTATGTGTTCTTACAACTGATATTTAGGAGAATATCTAATTGCTGCTGGTTATGGCAATGAACAGTCGATGTCGACACGTAATCGAAATAATTGTGCTAACAACATCAATGAAATAACGGCAAAATGTAGCAAACTATAGATTTACTTGTAGATGTAAGAGAAGCTTAGAAGACCAGGCGTTCAAGACGCTTCATCGACGACATCCGCCTGAAAATAGAACACTTTCAAACCAATGTCACGGGAGACTCCTTCAGAAAGCACATTTGTATCTCTGAATATGTAGTTATTAACAAGAAATCTACATAGATATATTACATTTTGATAATATTTCTTTTCTTTCTTTAACAGGGCAGCATTCTCATGGGGACACGTTACTCAGTTATAGGCATCGCGACGGAAGGAAGAAGGCTTGAATTTTTTAAGTAAGTTTTTATGTCTATTACTATTTCTCGACGGAAAATCTAAAGCGACCCACCCACTAAAATATTACTATCTCTTCGTTGCAGTTATCCTAAGATCGATTATAGAAGGTGATGACATAGACTTATACGTTTAGGCAGCCTTTTCGCAAAAAAAAATATCTCGTCTTAGTTTGATTTTAACTTTAAGAAACTCCTTAAGTTTTAATTACCAAAGGGAAAGCATCACTAAGGAGAACAAATCGTTTTCCTTTAATTCAATAATGCTTTCCTATGGAACATATCAAGTTAATCAGTTTAGTTTCCTTAAACAATAATTTTTTTGTGTTGTATTCAAATGTGATAGTTATTCACACGTTTTTGTCGTTTTTGCAGTTTTGACCCGGATCCTCGATCCCGACACACGGTCTGGGGAATGCTGATAGGTCTAACGTTCGCTTTTGTCCCAAACTGGTGTAACCAGTCTAGTGTACAGAGAGTCTCGTCTCTCAGAAGTCTGAAGGCTGCTAAAAGGTGAGTTGGATGACATGAGTTGGAAAAAGACAAAAAGATAAATACAGATAGAGTGATCGAGTTGATGTCGATTTAAAAAAAAATGAATCTACGGTGTAGCTGTTTGATGTCATTTATTTCATTTCATTGAATGTACAGTATATAACTCTCATTTTTATTGAAAGGTATTCTAATCTTATGTACCTTTTGTAAAATACTTCCCTTAATGTTTAACATATAAGGTTCTCACAAACAACTGTTAAAATGATAAAATGTATTCAATGATTGATAATTGAAATAAAAATATAGATATAACCCAAACAACAAAGATATGAATCATCCACAATTTCTATTGATAAAATATATGTCCGAACGATGATTATATGTTGAGTGTTTGTGCCTACAAGTACTAACATTAATGCCGAAATGCACAAGAAAAAGAAGTATCGTATACAAATACCTTGTGTCTTTGTGGTAATAAGTGATACTTCGGGTCGCATTAAGAATTTTCAGGACTTAATACTCGAAGAACTTTGGTTTATCTTGAGAGTGAAACTGCCGTATTAATGTTAAGATTATAATTTTTACTACTTGGAAAAAATACATATTTTCTAGTAAGTTTAATTTTGACGATCTAAATTATACTCAATCGAAGGAATGTCCCTTTAAGCAATGCCTCACAGATAAATATACTGACGAAAATGTATGCTGATTCCATGCATTTTGTTTCCTAACTTAGAGCGTTTTGGCTCCTTGGACCTATTGTGATAGCATATTTTGCATTTCTTGGATATTTGGGAATTCTTCTTTACTCGTATTACTACACGTTGGAATGTGATCCAGTCCAAGCCGGATTCCTTAGCAACTTCAATCAAGTAATGGTTACATTAACATTGTGAAATGCGTTAAATTATAACAGTCATTTAGTTTCGCATTCCCAAGAACTTTCGGACATAGACATGTCAGGATATATACAGTAGCAAGCAATGTATTTTATATACTAATAACGAATATAAAAAAATTGTGTTAATTTGAAAGCTAATGTTTGATATTCAGTGGTTTCTATATAGCTAAATTTAGGATACCAATGTGATGTTGTAATATTGTATGTGGTGCTCCGTTTTGTATTCTGATAGTGTCTTCAATTGCATTTTCAGTTGTTGCAGTTTTTGTGTTTGGTGTTGATGCCAGCTATTTCAAACAAGCCGATGTTGCATTTTATACTTACAGTTAATGTCGTGTTTTGAATTTGAAACTGGTTCTTTATCTAGTATTTAAAACATATGCCATGCTCTGTATTTGAAGTTGGTGTGATGTCGGGTTTTATATTTAAAACTGATGTCGTGTTTTGTATTTGGAGATGATGTGTTGTCGGGTTTATATTTAAATCTGATACCGTGTTTTGTATTTGGAGTTAATGCAGTGTCGTGTTTTATATTTGAAGTTGATGCCGTATTTCGTGCTCGATGTGTTGCGGTCACTCCCAGGTCTATCTGGTATTTACATCAGCTGTTTGTTTAGCGGCGCTCTCAGGTAACACTTTTGACAGCGATAGTGACAATACAGTTTACACAGGTTGTAATCATCTAAAAAACTGTGAAGGTGACAATTCATACATGTGACGTAGATCAACATAATGATTGCCAGACCTTTCAATATCACTTATATGATTCTTTTGTATACTTCTATAAAAAGTTATGATTTAATAATATCATACAATTAATGCCATTGCCTTGTGGAATTTTGGCAATAATCGAAATAAAAATAAGATGACACAGATTATCGACACTGTATATTAATCAAACTCAAAAATCGATAAAAGGATGAAAATTAAAAAAAAAAAAAAAAAAAATGGAGATAACTGAAAAAGTAAAAGAAGAATTAGATCATGTGTTCAGGTAGGGTAGCGCCTTCTGCCGCATCGAGAACTTCCGGTATAGATAACCAGGTCAAATCCGTGTTTGTCATTTTATCAAAATAAAAGGTTATGATATATTTTCATTATTTTTTGCAACGTGATTCGTCTGATGAAACATCAATTTCATATACTATATACATAATGGTTAAATGCACCAACCTTCTATCAGAAAAAGTTTGAAAAATGAAGTACAATTTCATTCTTTTCAGCACACTTTCTTCTGGAATCAACTCGTTAGCTGCTAACACCGTAGAAGATATTCTGGGAGACTGCGTAAAGAAATCGGAAGTTATTTCGCAGACAACTGCAGCAAAGTTATTCGGTGAGTCATATATAATCATTATGTGTCAGAGGTGTGGCAAGTTAAAAGTCAATGAGAAATGGAATTTTACTTTCAAATTTGTTTATAAAAAAAGCAAAAAAATGTTTTTGTGTAAGCATGTTACCATTTGAGGCATATTTATGCTTATTTCATGTATCATTTTCGAATTTGCATACCATCTATACCAGGAAATAATTCAAGATATCACTTCAAGTCTTTCATTATCTGCCGCATGACAAAAATAGTATCACCAACACATATGCTATGACAAGCGAACACATTCGTTGTATGACAACTCCAGATATCTACCACAAATAAAAGTATATGCATCATCTCACATACAACCATTTATTCTCTTTCGAAGATCAATTAAAATCCAGATTTCAATACGCAAGCGCCTTTTAGTAAGCAATGTTCCTACTAGAACATGTTCAAGCAACACGCAGTCGTAATATGAATTTCAAACATCAGCTTTTTACCACAAATAAGCATTTGCATTGATTGCGACTGAACGGTTCCTTTAGATCATCTGTATAGGGTTAGGTATAGGACCCACTGACACCATTTTATTTTTCGGTGTACTAATGGACTGCGCGATTTTATGTCTTCTCGGCTTCTTACATTGTTATTTCCGTTTCCTGTAAGGAGTGTTCATATGACAATGATATCATTTTCTGTTGTTCAAAACAGTGGCATGAACAATTAAAGATATACGTTGTTGGAATAACGTACGCCTACCACCACACTACAGAAAATCAGAACTAAAGCATTATTACATTGTTGTTGTGGGTTTGGTTTTTTTTCATTAATTCTGATTGACAGGTGAAATACCAAAATGACATACGATATATAATTGTAATTAGATACATAAAAAAATTATCGGGAAATATCCTTCGGAAATTCTTCGACTTTAATATCCCATTACTGTTGCAGTAATGCTGTACGGACTGGTAGTCGTTGGACTGGCGTACGCTATCAACTCCATGTCTGGGTCGATCACTCAGGTAAATATAGAGCATCCCCTGTAGAATATATGACAACAAAGTATAGGTTGTACTTGTAAGGGTCAAACAAGGTAGTATTTCCGTACTCTCAGACCAAATGTTCGTTGGTGTGCACAGTCGCTACACAATTGCCAAAATTGCAATCCGTATAATTTCCTTTCCTTGTATTTCACTTTTATAGTGTCTTTTAATTACCTTTGTATCATTTACGTTGTAAGTATTTTATTTTCGTAATAGAACCTATGACGTGTTGTGATGAAATTGTACACATACCACATATTCGGCTGTATCTCGTAATGGCATTTGAGGGTAGTCATTTATATTCCCTGTAGTGTTATTGCAACACAGGGCATAACGCTTACTTTCAGAAAGTTTTTATTTTTATTTTGTATATTTTTTTTATTGGTAATTGATACGTATCTGTAAAACTGTAATCCAGAGAAGGCAATGTTTCGTAAAAATTAGCATATCCTGTATATATCGACCCAAATAGAAAGAAATTTAGCAGTTACAATTTTCCGGCAGATGGCACTGTCAGTATTTGGAGCTTGTGGAGGACCGTTGGCTGGGCTCTTCTTTCTCGGTGGAATGATACCAAAAGCAAATTGGAAGGTGGGTATAATCGTATTACTTAAGTGGACATATTCCTGATTTAAGAAAACAAATCTTCACTAAATTATACTATTTATAACTTGTTTTGATGCAAAATACAGTGAATACTTATTAAAAAAGACTGATAGCATGCATGCAACCCTAATTGTAAACAAAAGCATAGTGTTTGATAGTTTTTTTTTTCTTTCAATGAATTCTAAATATATTTCTAAAAATAAAATCGTTTTTATCTTTTGAGCTGTAGTTTCTCTAATGAGACTTTAATGTGTAGGATATACGATGAAAATCATTTCGATTGCATCAACATACTTAAATTCAAAAGGGCGTTTACTAAATTGTATTGCTGCCTCTTTTCCATGTCAGTTTGTACTTCGATACTTGACTATAGTGAGATAAATGACCAATCTGGATTCAGTGTCGTCCAAGGCGTGTACCTGTACAAGTATTGTGTTCATTTTTGACTAATCATTTTTTGAGGTTCTGGTATATTGTACCATAACGTGACAGATTAACATATTTTAATCAAAATGATTTGCATATCATGTGCTTTGTACTTCATAGTATATTCAGACAGGAAACCAGATTATGCAGTTTTCCTCAAAAAAATATTGTCCTTAAATATTAATATGGATACACTTCACCTGTGGTAGTCTACAGAAAATGATATAATATTTGTGTAATATTTGCAACGCATCTTGTTTTCTTTCTAACAATATAATTACCATTCCAGGGAGCCATTAGTGGCAGTCTTATGACTCTTGCGTTCAACATATGGATGGCAGTTTCTTCTCAAATGTATGGCGCGAAGCCGGTAAAATTACTGCAGAATCCTACGAGTGGGTGTTTCCCTGGCAACCTCACAGTCACAATGAACGAGTCAACGATGCATACTTATAACACTACAATGAAACTCACAGTCTATAATGTAACGGGACACTCAAGCTTCATACAAACCAGTCCGGTCACGTAAGAAAAATAGTTGTATTGATAACATCAACATATCCGTTCAAAGAACATGATTTCCTCCCGTCGTAATTTGATTTATCATAGAGTTGTCTCTCTTTGATAAACTCTTCATGCCATTGTCTAATGCTTCTAATGCAGATGTCTATATCGATAGGAGATAACCAAGTTGTGTTCCTTTCCCCCCCCCCCCCCCCCCCCCCCCCCCCGGATTGATGCCAATTTAAATAAAAGTATAGTACATATTTCCTTGATCAAACTTGTAGTCCGGATGACGGATTCTTCCTGTACAATGTGTCCTATGTCTGGTACGGTTTTATCGGATTCTCCCTGACTCTGATCATTGGCACCGTCGTCAGCTTGTGTACGGGTACGTATAGTACACTATATTTTCTGAAATGAGAATGAATATCATTTTGCCGTCACTTCAATGTTATGGTTTCTGTTTATTTGGTCTACTATATATATACAGGGCTGATTAATAAATTGTGAGCCCCATAATGGTGGATTTGAATTTTGCCGGACAGATTGCATTATTTTTCAACACAATCCCCTTCTGTATCTATACACTTTTGCAAGCGGTGTTTAAGGGCCTCAATGCCACTTTTATAGAACTCTTTTCTTGACTGTTCAGAAAGTCATCCACTGCATGTTAGGGTTAGTGTAAGGATGCCTGAAAGAGCTGTTTTCAGTTCTATAATAGATGAAAGTCTGATCGAGCGAGATCAGGTGAATAAGGCTGATGCTCAATCACTCTAAAGCTACAATCGTGAATGTCAGCAATGGCAATGACACATTCCTTCTCCATAACCCTAACCGATTGCTTTGTCCATTTTGCAAAAGCAGCTCGTCTTGTTTACTTTAGAATGCTACCTCGTCGATATAAACTGACCAAATGAGACCAGTCCTTGGGTACACAGCCCTATATAGTCGGAGAATAGTAGGACTTAAAAAGAACATCCTTGAGTACCTCCTCCAATACGAGGCTCACAACTTATAAATCAGCCGTCGTAACTCTCATTCGTATTGGAATATGTTAATATATTTTCTCTTGTACACTTCTTACATCTGTAGATACAACACGAGCTGGTTTCATTAATTTTGAGTCAAACATATCTTTAATAACAAATATCCTTTGGCATTTCATGGAATATCATTTGAATCATATTTCAATCGTGTTTTAAAAGTTGTATTCACTTGCTTGTGTTCTACTTTCCGAAAGCATATTAGTGTCAATAAGACCAAATATAGTTGATTGATACACGTTATAACGCGGAAAAAACGTTAATACGCAAATTGGTTTTCGTAATACTTAATCCTTTGCTGTATTGCTTGTCTTTCTTTGGTGTTATCTGTTCAGATTATATGGTGTTTTACACCTTAAATATTTTGTCTGATATTGCTTATGTTGTAAATATGATTCAATCTTTGTATGTTTGTAAAAATAACAAAATTCAATGTATCAATATAAAAATAGAATTAATTATTTGAAAATATCTGGAAGTACATCAACTATCTACCAGAAAATGTCCCTGTGTATGTAAATTCAGGTAGGCATATTATGTACAACCCATATCAATTACTCTCGGCTGTATAAAAGAGCGAGTAGTATTTAGTGGATTTTTTCTTTTCAAAAAGTTCTCATTTATGAATTGTCAGTGTTTTTTAGGAACACGAATATTACCACTTACTTACAGGCGGTGATGGCGGTGAGCCTGTAGAAGATCGCCTCATCTTTCCTATCTTAAGAAAGATATGTGATGTGAAATCTAAATATCAATATGATGTAGCTGAGATGGAAGAGAAGGTAGGGTTTCATCCTTTTTTTAGGTTTTTCTATTTTCTTTTCTTTGTTTTATTTTGTTTTTCATTTTTTTATCAGTATCATACTGTCATATATAATAACATATCTTATATATTGCATGTAGATATACAAAATAATTAAAATGCACGATATTGTATGGAAATCAACAATGGATATATACATGGAATTGCAATCCTGATATTCAGTCTGACGATTTCTTTGTTGTGATTTGTAGACAAGGAATGGAAGTACGACTGAAAGCATGGGACAAATCATATATTTCCGCCGAGACGACGAGGACGATGCATGAAAGAGAATCACCGATTATTATGAACTGGATAATATATCTCATCAGAATTTCAGTTTACCGGCCTCGTTTATGCTTCTTCCTGTGTCATTTTTCAAGCACATCACTTCCAAAAACATGCGAAACAATCCTTTCCTCATCATCACTTGCACTGGAGAGAAAACACCGAGAGTTATTTTATTGTTACATTATCCAATTACATTGAATGAATTTCTCCATGTGTTTTTGTTTTCTACATGATGTTGGAGGACATCAATATTTCTCAGAACTAAATTATTAGTGCAATAGTCTGGTCTTTAATATGGACGATCCTTGCCTTCAATATGTATAACGCTTCCTTTTTCTATCTATGTTCTGTAAAAATAATGGTTATATTATATTCTTAGAAGGAAATGCAGACTTATTTGTATGATGGTTTAAGAAAAAAAGAAAAATGAGGAAACAAACGCGCTGCTTATCATTATATTTCAAAAGGAAAAACTATATGGCGATCGATAGCAATCGTGACTTTGAGCTGTAAGCTGTTATGGAGGCTTAAACTTGGGATTGCCTCTTTTAGAAGGAGAGAAATAAAGTATTTAATTTGAAATAAATGTTCTAGTTATCAAGAAGATTTTCAAAATTGCAATGATTTTGACTGATGATTCCTTTATATTAGACAAAGCTCATCGTTATATCAACCCTTAAAATGAAATTTTCACTTCATTGTTTATCTCTTGCATGACGATCATCAGTTCGATGACCAATCTCATTGGTATTTTGTTTTAGCATTACAAAGAACCCACCTCGACGGTGGTAGGGCATCCCTAATGCGAACCCCACAAATATCGTTTCGCAGACAAATTTGGACTCTACGTTGCCCAGTCCAACCAGTACACGAATTATTCAAGTAGAAAATTTGACCAAATACACATCACAGATGTATATTCCTGTATTGGTCCTGTGATTTCACGTTTGGAAGTCAAGATCGCCGCCAGTCGGACAACGGTCTAAGGTCACTCAGATGTCAGAAGAGAAATGATCGCCCTGAACCGGGTACTTCCGATTTATCGTTCTCTCTTGAGTCAGACCACTTGTACGATAGAACATATGATAAAGTTTTAATTGAACTGTTGTCATATTGCAACATTTTCGATCAACGCTTTCGTACTGCGCTTTGTTTTCCGGTTTGATATACACTAACATATCCGTCTTCACAAAGCACTGGTTCGTTATCATGAACAATATAATTCTAAAAAGTTAGATGTAATCTTTATTGTATCTATTTACATTACTGTTTCTTTATCATACACTGAATCTGCATACAATTATGTCCAATCTGGAGCTTTGCCTAAACTGCTCAAAGGATTAAGCCCCGAAACATTTCCTCTATCTCAATAGTAATTCAACTCCTGTCTAATGCAGACTCTGTATATTCTGTAATCCTGCCATGTTTTAAGGTCGTGTTCCTTCTTTACAGTAGTAAATAGAATCTATGTAATCTTCGTTCTGGTCCAGTGTGCAGCGGTGGCTTCATGGGGTCCTGACGAGTGCTGAAACAGTCTTCATAGGTATACAGGTAAATCATCAGTTGGCCATGCATTGTTACTGTCAGGGTGACACGGTCAATATTCCTGGATCGAATCGAATTTCGAATAAAAAACAAACAAACAAACAAACAAAAAAACAAAAACAAAAAACAAAACAAAACATGAGCGGTATTTAACTCTTTTGAACGAAAAAAGTTTGAAAGATGATATCATTATAAAGATTAAGGCGATTTCTATTTCAAAAGTAAATAGACCTTTTCAAGAAAATATCAAGTTAATAATTGTTGATTTTGTCCCAGTTTATAATGTAATGATGTGATAATAAATGTTATAGCAGTATTCAATTTAACGTCTTTGTTAACCTATTGTGCATTATAAAATGTACACTGTCTGAACAGTTACAGTTCTACATTATTACATATATAACTCATACATATGCTATCCATATTGTACATGTATTTACATAAAAGGAGTCATTCTACAATCCGGAAATCTCTACAAAATAGACTAAATGGAATCTAGTTTAGACAGTGAACTCTATGTGTTACGTTTTAGCGCTGGTAATATTCCTTTGTATTCACTAAATATGCCAGAAATGCCAAGTAATAGAAGGGTGTTAAATGGACCAGACCACTCACTACGCCGGTCCATTATCCATATGTGACATACTTTGTGTATGTAAATGTGACACATTTATAAAGGCGGGTATAAGACTGTGGAGATCTCCATTTAAATACAGTTGACTCCCCATTTAAACAAGATGGACCTTACATTCGTTCCCGTACCTCGTCCACACATCGCCGACTATATCGTTATAGCTATTTTCCTCTGTATCTGTATGGGAATTGGCGTTTACTATGCCTATCAGACAAACAAGAAACCAACTTTGGAGAATTATTTCCTTGGAAATCGACGTCTGTTTCTTTTACCGGTGTCAATGTCACTTTTTGTGACGTTCATGTCAGCCATTACTCTCATGGGTGTACCTGCCGAAGTGTACGTTTACGGAATTATTGGAACATATGTTTTCGTGGCGAACATTTTCTCTGTGATGATAGCTAGTATAACCATAGTCCCCCTACTGTACCCTCTCCGACTCACCAGCACATACGAGGTAAGTTGTTGGTTTTTATGAAGTGAGCAAAAGTATAGATGTAGGATTCTCATAGAATCATGTTTTTCACAATAGTTTATTTTAAACTATTATATTAATTTCTACAGAGAAACCCTCAGGTGAAGAGTGTATATCAATACAAACATCAAAATCAAGACATGTAACTAGCAAAACCGCATTTCTAATTCAAAATTGATGATATAAGGGAATGATGTCAACGACACTTATATCTGCTTTATCAGTGACACTCGTCATATGAATATATGTCACGTTCAAATAATGTCATGTTCTCTAAATTAATCAGGGATAGTGACAAATACACCACGATATATTATTGAATACTTACTACCAAAGACTACAAGTCAGCACGTTTAAGTACTATTCCAGTATTTCTATTTGTACAGTACCTCCAACTTCGATTTCGTTCGAAAGGTGTTCGCATTTTGGGAACTATGATTGGAATGCTACAAACGGTATGTATGAAAGGTTTTTATTACTCAACATAATTTTTGTGTGAAACATGTTAACTTATCTGTTTGAGTGCATCTATAAATTGCTTTCTGATGTATTATTTTATTGCATGATGGTTGGCATGTATAAACCAGGAAATAGATAACATTAACGTAAAGAAAAAGAAAGAGAAAAACAACATGTAGCACGCTCCGGCAGATATTCACTCAAGGTCATCCCTGATTTTGTAAACCCTATGGTCTATAAGCAAGAAATTACAGTATATGATTCTAAATAAGTTTGAAGAAAATGCATTTGAGTATTTAGCGTTTTAGTGTTAGTTTTTGTAGTCAGCATTGGATCTAAAATGAAAATAAAACTCTATATAGTCAATAACAAAATAAATTCCACATAAATCATGATAAGCTCTTTGATACCTCTTAAATACATAAGTTTTGAATACACATTGATTGAATGATTTGATGTAAAAAAACACACTGAAGTTTGTATAATAAATACAAAGGTTCAAAATACCGAGACATCAATCTCCCATTACAACGTCTTACCGGTGACAGTAATGTATTTACAAACCATAAACCACATACGCATAATGACATTACCAACTGATCCCGACGACCCACTCATACTGTAAACTTAGTATCATATGACGAGGTTATGAACATTTCAAAAGAAAATTGTTAATTCAAAGATTTTTTCAGCATTTTACAATATATATGAATGTTATAGAAGCCTTCATGAAAGCTGGACATTGATATATTTTCATTGAAAGCATCACCTTAGCTACATAAGATTTCGAACACGGGTACGCAGCTATTCAACCGTAAATAATATATAAAGTAGTCCAGTTTTTTTAGTGTCTCAGCACTATGGCTATGAGTTGGCAGATAAGTGACCGTGAAATGAATCTAATGTACCTGTGATTTTTTTTCGTTCATAAAACTAGGCAGAATGGTACCGTAAATTTAACGCTTGCTTGAAAAGATATAAAGGATAACTTCATGCAATAAATTACATTCCTTTGTGCTTTGTTTTGTGTTTTGTCCCCTACAGAGCACTGTAAAGTATCTGTAATCGATAAACTCAGTTAATTCATGTGAAAATCCAAACAACGGCCGGGTACTATGCAATTACCTAGCCTACATAGGAAGAACAGCGTACAAAATGCAAGAATATTCACGAAATCTGTCAAAATCGTTGTTGGGCCATACAATTCTCCCTATCTTTATCATAAAACCTGTTATGATGGTATTTCATTAAAGGAATTTATATTCTCACATACAGGTCGCCTATATGGGAGTAACATTATATGCACCGGGATTGGCCCTTCAAATTGGTATGTCGAATTATTCAATTTTATTAAACTTCATATAATGTATCAATTTTTCTATGCCGCTTTGGTATGTATGTATGTATGGTGTGTATGAGATTTGCATGCGGCAGGAAGCCGGATTACTCAAGGTCAATAAGGGGTCGGCCAGATGACGATACAATTATCGAATTTATGTCGCCTATGTGAAAAGCTAGTGCGATCAGTGAACAGGAACATGATGTTTCAATTGGTATAACAACTAAAACTATAATTTCTCCCTTTATTCACAAAGTTTAATATCTACAATTGTAACTGTTTCTGACTCGATAATCAAGGTATGAGCAGGTATGTTTATTTCTCAATAATGTTTAATGTAGAACTTGACCCTTTTCGCCGCGTATGAATATATGTAACTACTGGCGGACTTCTTTCGAATACCTCATTTTGATCTTTAACAACGTGCCCTATTTCCATATCAACATGAAATAATTTATTGTATTAGTTAATAAAACATCTGTAAAATCAATGAAAATAGTGAAATTTAATGTGAATAAGATAAAATATGTATTCAGTGATTTTTTTTTTCTGATGTCAACGGCTTTTGCAAAATGACGTTGTATATAGATAACTTGATGCCAAGTATATTTTAAAATCACAAAAGGATTATGTTTGTCTTTGAAGTTTTGAACGGTTAAACGAAAATAGTTTAATTATAAGCATTTCACTTTTGTTTTGTTGAGTTCAGCTTGAAGCTGTCACCTTCAGCTGTTCAGTGTTTTGCCTACGCCTTAAACACATTAATCATTGATATAGTAACGGTATCCCTCACGTGAGTTCCCTCAAGAAAATCGACAAGTAGACATTCACAGGACGTTATGTTTCCATTCGGTATGCACATATACATGTAAAGCAGGCGACTTACTTTACAACATATCGGGTAATATCTCCATATAAGAATGCATATATAATTAGGAGGATGATTATAAATCAAATAAATCATTTGTTAGATTTTATCGCCGTGATATCTTTTCATTTAAGTTCTGAAATGTCGCTGTTATCCAATCGTACATTTATCCTGTTACCATTGTGGACATGAAACTACATTTTATCCGCATATCTACACGTATCCCACTCCAGATAAAAATGCAACCCTTTTCTCAAAATATGCTTTAAATCTATATATATTACGACATGGTTATGCTACCAAAATATCGTTACAAATCATTGATACCAATTACATTGTAAATAGATAAAAAGTCAGGATCATTTGGTCATTTGGCATCTTATAGACACTTAATCTAAACACCACCATTCAAAAACATCTTATCTTATTACAACATATATCAATATGACGGGGTGTCTAACGGAATGTTTTTATCTTCATGAGCCATGTTGGTCGTGGTAGCTATTGGCGGTTCAGTACACTGATATTCAGCCATAATTACTTCGTGAAATCAATACTGACATTGAACATTCCTTCAGAGGAACGCAAGCACAGCCTTTCCAAAGTCAATATAATCTTGAAAAAGCTTTGATATGAAGAAGAATTGAAAATATCGTGTTCATCTTATCACCCCAGCATCCTGGGTTTTTTTTTGGAGGGGGGGGGGTAGGGAGGGGGGGTTAATTCTATAATTTTTTATTCTATTTTTTTTTTATTTTTTTTTATTTTCATCTTTTTGTTTTTTTGTTTTGTTTTTATTGACTTCGAGTTTCGATTACTTTCGGTGTGCTGAAACATTATTATAATATTGATTTGTTTTGTTAAATATCAAAGTGTTTAAATGTTTGGTTGCTTAGCCTAGGGGAACAGATATTTAATTTTAAAAAGTAATATGTTGCAGTGGCTGGAATACCTCTCTGGCTCTCACTCGTTGTTATCGGCCTAGTTGGCACTCTATACACAGCAATCGTAAGTATTAGTGTGTAATGACATCGAAGTAGTTTCACAAGCTTGACTTGGTCTGTCAATAACATTTATTTCCCTTCGATAAAAGGGGCTGCTATAGCTCAATCGGTTAGAGTGTAGGTCACGTAACTCAGGTGTAGATGCGTGATTCGTTGCTCCCTACCCGCGAGCTTTGGATTTCTTGAGAAGCTGAGAAACGGACCGCTCTGTGCTGTCCGTGGTTGTGTCCTTGAGCAAAACACTTGACCCTAATTGCTCTGGCTTGCGGCGGGACTTCTATATGTTGTTTAGTGAGGTAGTCATCAACTAATAAAAGATAAGCTCTGCCTCAAAATGACTCTGGCTGATTACGTGGCAATAAACCAAGCAAGCAAACATTCTTACATACTCACATACTTATTTCTAGCAGAGTCGACTAGAACAGACTTGATGGAGTAAAGTGTCTTGTTCAAGGACAAAGTGCCCATATTGGATTCGAACTAGCGACCGTTCGATCACCTAGCCACGCGTCCTACTACTAGGCAGCATTGCTCCTCCCCTATTCCTTCATTTGATACCAAGATTACAGAATATTCTGAAACGTTAGTTTTACAGGCAGCATTTATTTTGAAATATTTATTTTGAAAGTAATAACGGGTCGAGACTGACATGATGTAATAATGCTCTATAGAATTATTGTCTTTAAAACAACATTGAAATATGTATTCCATGTCTCATATATATGGTTGAACGACAGGTAAACATCTAAAATGGTAAAATATTTGGAATTACAAATCACATTTGTATCTATATTTCAAAATTCAAATAGAAATTATGGTTCACCACCGTCACGATTTTATTGATTTGAACAGGTTTTTCATTTATTTCTTCTTTCTTTAAAACATAACAACAGTTACCGCATTCCATTTTCATGATTTTAAAATGTTAATATATTGAATCTTGATAATACCAAAACTTAGAAGATATCACAAGTGTTATGTGTAGAAACGTATCAATATCAAATTTTGTATTTTTCCATACATGTTACATAAATTACATCTTTATACGGAGATGCAGACAACTAATTACAGTTGTATTATCATGCTACTATTAAACGTACACTAGTAATATAAAGCTTAGTTGTAATACCAGCGGTTCAGTTTGGTTTTCAAATTACATAATAAATGTACTTCTTGGAAATTGACCATTAAAATAACACATGTTTGACTGCCTTTGCTTTTATGAAAATATATGTATCAGTATTTTTTTTAATATTGTATTTCTAATAATTTCATATTTTGTAAAATTATGTTGATATCAGGGAGGAATCAAAAGCGTGGTGTGGACAGATGCGTTCCAGTTTATAATGATATTTATTGGATTGGCAGCTGTAATTATAAAGGTAAATTCCTTTATTTCCTTAAGTCAATAGATTTTACCTAATTCATCTTACTATTGCTTGAAATAAGTGTGCAATATGGTTAAAACACCATATAGAATATAGACATAATAACGAAAATATCATTATAACTCGGAATGAATAAAACAAGGGCAAAACATGAACAAAAAAATATACATAAATACTTTTGGAAGTGCAGGGAATGTAGGAACAAGTGTTCTGAACGATAAAAATCGCAAAATCAGTTTGAAAACATCACCAATAACAAGAACGAAACATAAACCTTTTGACACGTGCCTCGTTCTCACAATGTAGATAATCGAATCTGCTATCCACAAATACCCGTATTTGTTACCAGTGAGCAGTGTTAACATCCCTTAAACTCGATATTTAAATGTCGAAGTAACAGCCCGATATAGCATAACATGATCGAAGTGACACGTCATCAATTGGAAGATGTGGGCATCTGGATTACAAAGCATATATATCAATATATAGTTCAGTTTGATAGATAAAGTCTTTGTGTATAGTTTGAATACATGAACAAAAAAGACCGACAAGGCAAATAAATCTAATGATCGTTTTCAAACTTATGGTACAAATACAATCTAGAACCAGAGCTATAGCTTGTGTTTGGATATTTTGTTTTATCAAGGATAAAAAGGAAAGGTAACAAATTTAATGTACTTAAAATTTTTTTTAAGATAACCTGTTAAATATTCTTAGGTAAACTGTTAATATTTCTAAGATGACCTGTTATCACTTTTAAATGTTCTTAACATGACCAGTTAAATATTCCTAAGATGACCTGTTCATATTCTTACGACAACCTGTTAAATGTTCTTACGATGACGAGTTAAAGGTTCTTAAGATAACCTGTTAAATGTTCTTCTGAACAGGGCACTACAATTATGGAGTCACGCTACTCTGTAGTTGGGATGGCAGCGGAGGCCGGAAGACTTGACTTTATTAAGTATACACGTGTTCACATTTAATATTTACACAATCAATATCTCATTAAACATTTTATAATTTATTTCTAAATCCATAATGAGATAAAAACAAAATGTCGCTAATAGTACTAATTCCTGAAGAGGCAAATTACCTGCGTACTGTTACACCGATACGCAAAAAAGTAACCATCAAGTGGAAAACGAAACCGAATACACATTCTTGACAACCCAATGTTGGAGTATGTTTTTCATGACCTTTACTAAGATGTTACCATGCTTTTTGAAATTAGTCATCGTTAATTACATTAGCTGGTTTTAACTCACTAGTAAACCGTTATTTGACGACAATTTGCAAAAATGCTAAAATGGTCCATTTAATGATCTGACATATGATTCATGCTAGTTTAATTGCAGTTTTGATCCGGACCCTAGAACCCGCCACACGATCTGGGGTATGTTTATAGGTCTCACGTTTGCTATACTTCCTAACTGGTGTAATCAGTCCAGTGTGCAGAGGGTTTCGTCTCTCAGAAGTCTGAAGGCTGCTAAAAGGTACATGTAATTATTTTTATTTTCCATACAATACCATACAATAACTGGCCATTCCCATGGCAACTGCTTCAAGCTAAATCCATACTACATCTGTAATAATCAACGATAGAAATATATTTTCTTCAAGGGCTTTCATCATAATTTGCATACAGTATGTCTAGAGTTATCAAACCTTTATATGCAACTGTAAATATGACGACATATTGCTAGCGCATCTAGTTAGCATTTACCTATAGGAATAATATAAAACAACAAAGAATACCGACAGCAAAACGAAAGTATAATCCTTACAATACATACATGTAAACGACGACAAAATACGAACACAACAGATTTACATGGAAAAGTACCCTTTCCAAAAATTTAAAAACCTTTTTCTTAAATCATGTAAAAGCAGTTTGAAACTAAACACCTAAATATTGAATATAGTCTTTCTGATTTGCCTTCGAATCATTGAAAAAATATCAATTCAGATATTAAATCTATCGCCAAAAGAATTTAAGCCTGAGTACAAAATGTGTATTTGAGCAAGAGTATGGTTTCATGAATACGGGCCCACGTGTTCCAGTAAAGTAGGCGTCTTCTGTTTCATCGACCACACCCACCATAAAAATCCAATTAAAACCCAGGCTAAGTCACAGTTTCAAAATGAGAATCAGTGTGATGATAACGGATCCAATAGAAATATAAAAAAGTATCAAACATATTTGTACGTTTTATCGCACAAGTAAAAAGAAATGCGATGACAATGTTGATCAGAAACCTTTCTCGATGTCCTCACCAACATGCATCTCTCGACACCATGTCGTAGAATAGCAAATCAACTGGGACAAGTCAATACACTAGGAAGGAATGTTACTATCAAGAAAAGGAAAATTTACTATTGTTACGCTTATGATGTATATCTTAGCTGTAAGTTGTCTCTGTTAGTTACGTTGTAAGTAAAGTTCGACGCAAGTGGCTGGCATTATCAAGTGAGACATACATTAGTCAATATATTTGTTCTTATTCTGTATTTAGAGCGTTTTGGCTTCTATGTCCCTTTGTGACTGGCTACTTTTTGGCTCTTGGATACTTGGGAATTCTTCTTTACTCATATTACAACGCTTTGAAATGTGATCCAGTTCAGGCAGAATTCCTCAGCAACTTCAACCAGGTAACAGTCATGATATACAGACATACATCTCAATTCGATGAGTATTGCTTAAAGTGGCATTTCTGCGTTTAAAATAAGTTTAGGACGTCAAAATTTAAATTACTGGAAAATATGTATATTTTTCCTAGTTACAAAAGTTATAATATTTACATTAATACGGCAGTTTTACTCTCTAGACAAATCAATGTTCTTCTAGTATTAAGATCTGGAAATTCTTAATACGCCCCGAAGTATCACTAATTACATCAATGAGATACGGTATTTGTGTATTTCATTACTTGTAGGCACAAGCACTCATAAAATCATCGTTCGGACATAGATTTTATCAATAGAAATTGTGGATGTTTCTGATGTCCGAACAAAGGAATGCCCCTTTAAATAATGAAATGCTTGCCAATAATAAAGATACCATCAAAAGTGATTCGTTTGCATTTTACCGAGATATGTGTTTAAATTACAATTATCTCTCATTGTTTTATTCTATTCCATATAAAATTATTAATTTGAAGCTGCAATATAATATCTTGTAACTGACGTCACAACATTTTTATTTAGCTGCTGTTCTCTTTCGCATCTGAAGCTGACAGCTTTTATTTATCTATGTTTTTATTTATTTTATTTATCTGTTTTTATTTATTTTATTTATTTATTTTTTATTTATTTATTCATTTTTAAGTTGATGCAGTTTTCTACATTTAATGTAAAGTCGTATATTGTATTTTGTGTTCTAACTCTTATGTCTTATTTAACCTGATGTTTTGTTTTGTATTTGGATTTGATGTGATGTCGTGTTTTGTATTTGGAGTTAATATGATGCTATATTTTGTATTTAAACTGATGTTGTATTTGGAATCGATGGAATGTCGTGTTTTGTATTTAGACTTGATGTTGTGTTTTGTATTTAGACTTGATGTTGTGTTTTGTTTTTAGACTTGATGTTGTTTTTTGTATTTAGACTTGATGTTGTTTTTTGTATTTAGACTTGATGTTGTTTTTTGTATTTAGACTTGATGTTGTGTTTTGTATTTATACTTGATGTATTGCTGTGTTTTGTATTTAAATCTGATGTTTTGTTTTGTATTTGGAGTTGATGTGATGTCGTGTTTTATATTGAAAGTTGATGTGATGCCGTGTTTTGTATTTGAGGCTAATGTGTTTTGTATTTGGAGTTGATGCGATGTCGTGTTTTATATTTAAAGTTGATGCCGTATTTCGTACTCGATGTGTTGCGGTCACTCCCAGGTCTATCTGGTATTTACATCAGCTGTTTATTTAGCGGTGCACTCAGGTAATTTTATGGTATATTGTAAGTCCATCTCGGCATGTTGTCACCTTCAGACATTACCTGTATTTCATTTAGAAGCAGTGCACACCTGCCTTTCCAGAATATAAGGTTTTCTTCAATTTAATATTGACAAAACCTAGGAAATAATCAAAAATAAATAATAATAACTTTTTTTCAGCACACTTTCTTCTGGAATTAACTCCTTGGCTGCAAACACCGTCGAAGATATTCTCGGGGACTACGTAAAGAAATCAGAAGTTATTTCGCAAACAACTGCAGCAAAGTTATTCGGTAAGTTGTATGTAATCAAATCTCTAGAAAATCAGGCCTGGTAAGTTAATTTGATGTAGAAATGGAAATATCATTATCAAATGTAAAAAGAAATACATTTTTGCCTTATTAAGCAACTTCGCCATTCTAGCTACAGATTTGCATAAAATTTATCCCGGGGAATAATTTTAGAAGGCCACTTCTTTACTTACATTATCTGCAGCATGCAAACAGCAATGTAGCGAGCACGCATTTTGCACATATTGATGCTGATAAAAACCTAGTTCTCAGGAATTATGGGGTCTTCTAATAAGAACAGAAAATAACATGGGTTTCCTTTAAGAAAATTTCCATTTTACAGTGCAACAAACACAATCATTATATGATCCCAAAATATCGAATATTAGTTTTTATCACAAAAGAGAGTTCATAATACGTTACTAAAAAGTACCTCCAGATCATCTGATCTTGTTTCTGAAAGGTTCGAGAGGCACAACACGTGCTTTGCATGAGTCAATGCGGTAGTGCTATGTTGATATAAAAAAACTAGTCATTTAAATAATACAACATGGACATTAAAGTTATATCACTTAAAAGTTTTAAAGAGTGATATCACTTAAAAGTTTTAAAGAGTGATATCACTTAAAAGTAAGTCACATCACTTTGACATTTAGGTGACATCACTAAGAAGAAGTGACACCATTTAGTCAATAATTAAATAGATGATATTCCCTTGAGTAATAAGTGATAGCACATAGAAGTTTTAAATGGGAGATATCACATGTAAAAGCTAGTCATAACATATAGACGTTTAGATGACATCACTTATAAGTTTAAGTGATGTCACAACACCCCAAACAACACGATTTAAGGAATAACATCAATTATTTTTTTCTGTTATACAGTAATAACAGAAAAAAACTGGAGTGTACTCTAAATAAACCGCGAAGCGGTTTGTGAAGAGAGTACACTCCAGTTTTTTTATGTTATGACTGTATAACAGAAAAAATAATTAATGTTAATTCTTATAATTTAATTTCGTCTTATACACACCAAGATATTTCACTTTCTTTGGCGAACTCTTTTCTGTGATAAATTATTACGCAACGTCATCAGCCAATCAAAAATGACGTTACATTTCGCAACGTCAAAAATTGTGTTATGGAGGTATAACAAAATTATTTCAGCCAATGAAAATGCGTGTTTCATACAAAATTAAATTATATCGTATATATCACATGTATACAAAAAGTCATCAAAAGAGTATACCACTGGAAAATCAATTGACATTATATTGGTTTCCATTGACTTAGTGCTGTTGTATGGACTGGTAGTCGTTGGACTGGCGTTCGCTATCAACTCCATGTCTGGATCGATCACTCAGGTAACTCAGAGACTCACATTTAAGATTTCCATTAATATATTCCATGTTTAACATGTTTAAATGGCGAACAACGTGAAATTGCCATATTCCCAGAATTGGAGTTCGTTAGATTTGGTGTGCACCGCCGCCCCACAATTGTAACAATAACGACTCATATAGATTTCTTCCTGCACGTTTTTTTCCCCAATAATGTCTTGAATTCCAGCTGTGTCACGTGATGTTACTTATGATAATATAATGTTTTGTAAGACTAAAATGTCTGTACGGACGCAAATGTGGTAAAACAAAAAAAGTCTTTTACTAGCACTACGTGTTAATTAGTAATAAATGAAATAATATGTTAGTTCTATTTTCCCTCGTTGAAATGGGGTAATAAATCAAATCTGTAGAAATATATATACCAAATACAATCGTAATCGCCCAAAACAATACACTGGAAATCTTTATGTATAAATAATGGTGAAGTGTTACAATTTTCCGACAGATGGCCCTCTCAGTATTTGGAGCGTGTGGGGGACCATTGGCTGGGCTTTTCTTCCTCGGAGGAATGGTGCCAAAAGCAAACTGGAAGGTGAGTATGTTTGTATATAAGTATAAAGGCAGGTCACAAAAAAAAAGAAAAAAAAGTGTTCCATTGCATTGCGCATGTCAGTATCATCTGGAGCTATTGTATTGTTATCAAATATTTATCTGTTTTCGTGTGAATCTGTAAAGCAATATATTACCATAGGCAAAACACGCAAATAATCTTTATTGTTGTTGAAGAAAGTGCATGTTCATGTACAAGTATTCTTTTCATTTTTGACTAATTAGCTTTCTTGATGCTCTGGTATATTATGTCGTAGCCTGATAAATCTATTTACCTTTTTTTCTTTGAATGGTTTGAAAAAAGCTTTATATCAGCCCGAATTATTTCGCATACAAAATATTCTTCTTCTCAACTGGCTGCTCATGATACTCATCATCCATAGCATTAAATGAATCTATTTTATCTTAAATGTTTTTATTTGTTACTACAATTATCATTACCATTCCAGGGAGCCATCATTGGCAGTCTTATGACTCTTGCGTTCAACATTTGGATGGTAGTATCTTCCCAGATGTATGGCGCGAAGCCGGTGAAATTACTGCAGAATCCTACGAGTGGGTGTTTCCCTGGCAACCTCACAGCAACAATGAATGAGTCAACGATGCATAGTTATAACATTACAATGAATCCCACTTTCTACAATGTAACAACGGAATCAAACGTCATACCGAATGACCCCGTCAGGTAAGAACAACAATTATACTCCTGTTATCATATATCGTATCCGTTCATCATCAATGGATTTCATTTCTTCCTTTGTTTTCGTGGTACATGGTAACCATAATGTCATTGCTGTTGTTTTGTGTGAAATATGAGACACCTGCCGACCAATTAGAATTCACTTTTTATGTAAGCGTTAATACATATAACGAATTTGCGTCTTTTGACGTCTTTTGTTACATATTAACTTCTACATAGCTGTGTGCTTATTGAAACAAAGGTACATATTTTGTTTATTTAACTTCTAGTTCAAATGAAGGGTTTTTCCTGTACAACGTGTCCTATGTCTGGTACGGTTTCATCGGATTCTTCCTCACTTTGATCATTGGCACTGTCGTTAGTTTGTGTACAGGTACGTTGTATATATTGTGTTAGATGAAATGATAACTTGGATATATATCTTTATCCAAGGCTTGCATGTAAAGGAGATGAAAAAGTTTAGCATGCTGATATTCCAAACAAGTATTATTCACTTATTAAGTATCAACCATAGCAATATACTATTTCTAAAATTTCTTTTATCAAATTTATCAATTTAAATTGTGTGCATATCGACCTAAAAATCAAAATGAGATTTTTCTCCAGATGTTATTGAGGTTACCATGACTCGTGTAATCATTCAGAACTGATATCTACATTATTATCGAGCCAGTCTCTTCCTGGAGAGTCTTCCTAGTTCTGTTAGGTTACTTTTTTATAATTTCAACATGCATCTCTTTAAATTGCAGGTGGTGATGGCGGCGAGCCTGTGGAAGATCGTTTCATCTTTCCTATCCTAAGAAATGTATGTGGTGGTGGATCTAAATATAGATATGATGTAGCTGGGAATGACGAGAAGGTATATTTAGCTTCATCAGACGTCAAACAATGCCTAGTGGATAATATAGAACCTTTATAATTTCATACATTTTTGGCACATGTGCGATCATTTCAAAAAAAGAAACCTTAAATTTTGATTCATGTTGGGTCACATGTACTAAACACTTCTCAAAATGTATTTTAAAGATCTCTTAGCCGTGGTATAAGCAATTACTTTGAGAGCTTTGATGCCTTTTACTCCAAGAATTATCGCAGGATTACCATCAAGTCTGTCCTTTTGTGGAAATTGCCGCATACAAAGGACACAGCCAAAAACAACTTAAATGTCGGTATCCTCTGTTGTTTTAGGATTGTTCTTCTTCTCAAGCCAACGTTTGGTTTGGTTTTATTTGTTTCACGTCCTATCAACAGCTAAGGTCATTTAAGGACGGCCTCCCGTGCATGCGACATGCATGCGTGTGGTGAGTGCTTATGTGTGTTTTGGGAGGCTGCGGTATGTTCGTGTTAAGTCTCTTTGTGATAGGCCGGAACTTTTGCCAATTTATAATGCTACCTCACTGAAGCATACTGTCGAAGACACCCAGCAGGACACCCCACCCGATCACATTATACTGACAACGGGCGAACCAGTCGTCCCACTCCTAATATGCTGAGCGCTTAGCAGGAGTACCATTTTTATGGACTCTGTTATATCTCGGCCAGGGGACAGAACCCAAAGCCGTTTAACCAGTTGTTGCGATCATTTTTTGGTTTCTGTATTTCCTCAACTCGTTTGAATCCCTTCTATTGTTGTCTAATATTTTGTTATAGCTGTTTAGTCAGTGTGTTCGTTTTGATTGTGTCTTAGCTGTCCTTACTCTCTCTTGTTTTAAATTTCAGTCAGCTCTTGCTTTTCATTAGCTGTCATTTCCTAATTATAATATTTTGATGTTTGGTCAGATCCTGCTTTTGTCGTTGCTTTTTCTCTTTCGGTATCTCTACCTGTATCTCTTGATATTTGTAATTATATTACATTTTGATTGTGTATTCTCAATTCAAGCTTTTCAGCTTCAGTTGGGATGTGTATTATTTACTGTTATGGCTTTTCTATCGTTCATGGTCTTGGAGTTGTCCTCAAGCATTTGGATACTAGTTTATTGGAATGTTATATACATGTAATATAAATTCATTTCTACTGATCATTAAGTTTCGTTTAGAGCATTAGTCTATCAAATAGTTAAACATGGTATTAACTAGAATGCACGATATAATATACTGAAAAACTATAATGAATACGTAAATAAATTGTAAGATAATTTAATAATCCATTTTCCTAATGTACTTTAGTTTACCGATATATTTGCTTTAATGTTGTAGAACAGGGATGGGAGTACGCCTGAAAGCAAAGGACAGCCCATCTGCTCAAACCAGGATGAGGCCGGCGATACATTGCTATGATGAAGCAAATCAGCCATGTCAATTTCAGGTCAATTTGACCTAAATTTGCGTAAAGACATTTTGCATGTGTACATGTACATTGCCAGTTATTCTTTTTTTTAATCCGTCTTTGTTTTGTTTTGAGGACAAAATGTAATGATTTGTGATTATTTGAGACATAATGATAATTCAATGGAAGTGAACAGCTGTTCTGTGTAAGTGGGAACAGTGGGAATTCTGGGATTTGAACCAACGACACCAAATTCTTGGCACTTCGAAACATTTTTATTGATGGAAATAAAGTTTGGATTGATTATTATTTCTGGTTAATAAGAACTGCACATAAGAAACAAATAGTTTGGTTTGTTTGGTTTGTTTTTTGTTTAACGTCCTATTAACAGCCAGGGTCATTTAAGGACGTGCCAGGTTTAGGAGGTGGAGGAAAGCCGGAGTACCCGGAGAAAAACCACCGGCCTACGATCAGTACCTGGCAACTGCCCCACGTAGGTTTCGAACTCGCAACCCAGAGGTGGAGGGCTAGTGATAAAGTGTCGGTACACCTTAACCACTCGGCCACCAATATATTATTTCTGGTTAATAAGAACTGCACATAAGAAACAAATAGTCCCGTCTTCACATATCAAAACTACGAACCTGGATGGTTGGTCGGTTACCTCTCTAAGGACATGCAAATATCTGAAAAAGAATAGACATTCTAAGAAGCAAAAGGGGAGACTGGGTGGGGAGGGGAGGGGAGAGGAGTTGGAGGACTGGCAACCAATCGATGTATAAAAAAAAAAAGTGAATACATCGATAACCCGATTTTGTATAGGGTTTCAGAATGTATATAAATACTTAATTTATAGTGTTGTGGTTGTTTACTGATGTCATATGTTATTCAGAGACCCGAAACCGACTCCCTGTGCCTGTGACAATGTTCCAATTTTTGATTTCCTGTCTTTCTAAATGAGTGGAAGTTTGAGACTGAGTTATATCCATCCATCCATCCATCCATCCATCCATCCATTTGATTGTGTAAATATTCGTTCATTGTTGAAATCTTCAATACAATCACGGAAATTTATTCTCTGTTGTTGTTTTGTTGTTGTTCACTCGACTGATTAAACTCGTTAATTTAATACCCATATGTATGTCATTTTTTTAGACTACGTGTTAGGCTACGAGGTATTCTGTAACCCTGTGATTGTGAAGGTGTGTCCTTCGATTCGAGCTTGCATTTTAATTGCCATTATCAAACCAGCCCAGATCGGTGATTGATGCCAACGTCTCTTGAAAGACGACTTTATTGACGAATATCACTAACTGAGACAATAGATTTTGACAATATTTAGCAATTTTCCACAGATATCCATAATGTATTTTCTTGTTATGTTAATTTGAATTTCCGCTGTGTAATATGGAACACTTTTTATACAACCACATCATCACAGCACAACATTTATAATGAAGGTAGCTATATAGGCCGTCACCAAATTTAATTATGTTGCTCTTAATATAATAATATTACACCTGGAAAATAAAATTTACCATCGAGCCACAAACTTGCATAGAACTACAAGTCGCAAAAAGAAAAAAAATCTTCAATAATTTCGTACAAGTTTAAAAAGGATATTGATCTACAGTACCTTTGCAATATTTAGAATATAAATCAATTTTTTTTTTCAAAATATCCATAAAAATATTACAATGTTTGATATATAGACTACGCATCATAGTTGTTAATTTCAAAGTAGTAAGTGATATAGGTCACAACACAGGCGTCTGCACTGATAAGTATATGTATTTAAAGGGGGAGGGGGAAAGATATTAGCCCCTGCTGGTATAATATACGTAGGAGTAGGAAATAATAGTTTTTCAATAACTAGGGGCCTGTTCGAATATTGTTTTCAGACGAGCCTTGACAAAGACTTCCAAGTCCCGTATTAACATTTGCAGGTCCGTCAAGTTATAGGCCTATGTTTGAAATATTACATTTAAAAACAGACGAACCGGTTTGTCCGCATAAACGACAGGCCCCATATGCAGACGCCTGTTGTCACACTGACAGTTAGAGTTACCTCCCTTGATTAGCACTCTCTTAAAATCTCCTTTAACCCGCCCATTTTAAAACGACGAATTCGAAGTGCTGGAAGACAGTGATTTACAATAGAGAAGGGTAAACAGATTGTATTAACGATTCTCGGTATTTCAAATGGTGTTATCTAAATTATGATCCGTGGTACATTGAGTTTGGCTATGTTTTCTTGGGAAGTAATTATCTACTGCAATATAGGCTACAATTTTCAAAATCAAAACATGCTACATTGACCTGTTGACAGATAATGAGTGTCCAGGGAGATATTTTTCACGCCCAGGAATTCGTTGACTCCCTGGTCACTCATTAGGTACACCGGTTGACAGCTGAAGTTGAGCTGTTCAGACTACATAACTAAGTCTGAGTGTCATCTGATCCTCACACCTCCCACAGATTTAATTTCGGATAGATGTATAATCATTCTAGATCTGTCCAGATTAAAATGTCTGTTGGTCTAGATATAGTCAAGCGCACGGGCCATAGTAGAACGAATATTCATACCCTGCCTATACTGCTCTCCGACGACGACCATCTGTCAGAAATTGTCCGTCCGTCGTCCAGAGCTACGTTATCGCAGCTAGGGCCATAGTCATGATCATTTGATTATTAGCTCAGATTCGGGTGAATTTCCTTTTAGCAGTTTATTAGCCCAAGTTTTCTCTGGCCCTGTCACCATGTCTTGTGACAGGGTTTAGCCAAGGCAATTTTATGGTTTATAGATAGTGTTAGTTCATGCACCACCGGTACTGCTGCGATTGACTTCCAATACTGATTTGGTGGCATTGGCCACTCCAATCACGAAAATATCTAGCAGCTAGCTAGGCTATATATATAGCTATTAGTAAAGACTTAAGAAATAACCAGAATACATAGATAGGTATTTTTAGCTATTTTTGGCTTTATTATTTGATATGTCCCTGCATGCAGTGGTGTTGTGACCGGACTGTGAATTGAACACGGGACCTCCCATTTGTTAGGTGATCATTCGAACCATTGAGCCAAAGTCCGGACATTATGCTCGAGGGCCAATAGCTAACTCTGCCTAATTTTAACACATTCCGAGCTCCCCATCAAAATTTTGAGGTCCCTTTTATCTTCAATATCGATCATACCTGTTTTGACTTATGGTAGCTACCACTCGTCATATCTGACGATGATCCTTGCATAGAGCACGGACAGTCATCACCAGATTGGGCATAAAAATCTGTTTGCCGACAACATCATTCTTGTAAGCGGACCGGGAATCAAACATGGGACCTCCCGCACATTTTGATAGACAAGTGTTCTAGCCATTGGAGCCCAAATCTGGCCGTGATAGACTCCAAGGCCTAACATTAACGTTAATGTTAGGCCTTGGAGTCTATCACGGCCAGATTTGGGCTCCAATGGCTAGAACACTCGTCTATCAAGTTGTGCGGGAGGTCCCAGGTTTGATTCCCAGTAACGCTGCCTAATTTTACCGCACTGGGCTCCAACTTTAATTACCATCCAGATATAGCTGGTGTTTGATTGAAAAGGTCCCATCTAGTATGCATGTTGCAATAGGGGTGTAATTATAAGGTGTTATGTTATAGATAACTCATAGCCTTTTAACTCTAGCTCTTCAAGTTTTAATCAGCTTATATTATAATTAAGGTGCTTCAGTACACTTGTGCCGAGAACGATTTCAGAAATAACCAAACAGTACAGAACTAGTAGAAAGTTATTTCAATATAAAATTATTTGAATTGGATAAAATGACCTAGTTCATAATTGGTATATAATATATATAATCAGAAACTATGGAATTCAGAGAGCTTATCTAAACTATTCTTTTGTGAAACAGTTACAATAATATTGTACTAGTGTTCATCTATGTTTTGCCAGCTGGCTTGTTTTTGTTCAAATGATCAAAATAGTGTTGTATTGCATATGACCTGCCATGCTATAGAACATGCAATGGTGATCTGACAGTGAAAGTCTTCAGTTCAATTTTATACCTCATATGTAATTAATTATATATATAAGCTTCCATTGAATTTGTTATTTGACTTTATAATAATTATAATTAATAAAATACCTTGTTTATATCATCTAGATCTGTTCATGAACTATACGTACATGTATTACAATTACGGTTAAAATTGGTTTTAGAGTAAATTTTAATATTTGGTTGTAGAAGGGTTCAGGTGGGGTTTTTTTTAATCATATCTCGGGATTAGGTCAACATACTTATGAGTCTTTTTTTTTCTTCAGAAATTTGATGACTTAAGATGTCAAATTCCAACACTCAATCAGGAATTCCTCTACGGACATCAAAGAAAGCTCCAGAGGAGGCTGCAAAAACAACCTACACCAAGAGTAAACAGAAATCTACCAATGTGAAGAATTATAATCAGCTCAGAAAAGGGTACCTTATACAGTTTAATGTCTTCCAATTGCAAGTTTTGAAAAGGTCACCATTTACACTTTCAAAGGTCTTAATTCAATAGCCCCGGCCTAAACTAAAACTATAACTTGCTTTAACAAAATCTGTTTTATTTGCATCCATTTCTGCAGTGTTCTTTCTGCCAATGTTTAAGTAGCTAGGGTCAGCTAATAAATAGAAAATTAAAATTCTAAAGCAATATTAAAAAATTATTTGCATTTTCTTCCCAAAATGGATTTTTTCTTCTCCAAAGACAGTTGAAAATAAATGTTGTGGTTTACTTTTATTTTCAAAAATAAACAAAATGAATAAAATTTTGAAAATTCTAAATTGTCCAACTCACAATTGAATTATGATATTTGCAACAATGCAACTTACACAATTCCCAAAATTGTGAGTTTATGTTGACCAGTTGGGGAAATTAAAGGGGTCATGTTTTCATGATAAATATTTAATATGTGTGTCGTAAATGGTATATGCTTTACTCCCAGATTTACTGAAAGAAAAACGGAGAAAGAAAAGTTTCATGACGAAACATCTAGACTACAGAATGAATTATCTGAGTACAAGGAAAGTGTAGCTGTAGCACAACAACGGTTGGACCAGGAAAGGGTAGGTATATATACGTGTCAGTATCACATTCAGCAAGTGTTTTGTTGGTCGGATACAAAATAGTAATAGACTATCTTTCCTTTGGTAAAAAATATTTATATCTGTGAAGGCAAATAAGAATGAATGTGTTTTACATCTTTTGATTTGTACATGTCTTTTTTGTAATATTTTCATTGTGCAGGAACGATTGTCAGAGCTTCAGAAGCATGCTGAGGAGAAAGAAAATCGTTTGACAGGTAACTGCATATGTATAATATGAATCGAGATTATATTCCCAGCTATATTTCCGATACTGAGAGAAGTCTGTCGTTTCGTCCTGTTTTTCTCAGTGTAGAAATTAATTGAACTCAATGAAAGAAAATGGGAAACAGAGACGGGTGGCAGTCAGCGTTATGATCTCATCCTGTTCTGAATCCTTGGTATCCTGTACCGCTTTTAAATATCTGTTTGGTTATTTTTCAAAGTTCTAAAATAAGTACACTTTGTGTTGTTTTATATTTTGAATATCATGATCATTTCTATTCTTTCAATTGGCACATTCATCTGTTCCCGTTTGCCGTCCAAAAATGCCGACAACTATATATGCTTGTTGTTTGGTACGTTGAAAAGGCGAGAAATTTCGGCCCCATTACCAGACCTTTTTCATCATAGTTTGGATTTTTATAAAAACGATCTTTTATCGAATTCAATAATCATGATGTTATATTTACATTTACACTGCAGCCCCACTATATAACTTTACCAAGCTCACTTGAAAGTTATCAGTCCATAACTTCCAAATCATTATTATGACGTCATTGATATAGTGACGTCATAATTGTCACGTCGGCGATAACGAAAGATGGCTGTTGAAAAGGCTGTTCCGTCTTTGACGATAATAATTTGTTCATTCATCGTCGGAGCAAAATTCCTGGATATAGTCGTTAAAAATCGTTGTCAAATGTAAATATAAGCATTGAACTGCTTTCAGTTGGAAGTTATGGGCTGATGAATGCCAACTGAACAAAGGCAAATTCAACATGAAGCGCTAGCACGCTTCATTAAATTTGCCTTTGTCCAGTTGGCATTCATCAGCCCATAACTTCCAACTGAAAGCAGTTCAATGCTTAAATGTACCGCTTTGAAACATCTATTCGGTTATTTTTTGAAAGTTCTAAAATAAGTACACTTTGTGTTGTTTTATATTTTGAATATCATTTCTATACTTTCAATTGGCACATTCATCCGTTCCCGTTTGCCGTCCAAAAATGCCGACAACTATGCTTGTTGTCTTGTACCTTGAAAATGCAAGACATTTCAGCCCCATTACCTGACCTTTTTATCATAGTTTGGATTTTTATAAAAATGATCCTTTATCTAATTCGATCCTCATGATGCTATGTATATCATCTCTATGATATAAACTATATCATACAAATTATCTTTGTTTTATTCATCAATAAACCGACATAATATGACAACTTTAATTTATACTTTCAAAAATGTCACTGTATGGTGGACAGCCTCATATAAATCATCATAACTTACGGAAATGTACATAATGTCAGTGCTTTGATATTGGCATTCTTTATAGACCTCTAGACATTTCTTTCTTTTTTCTGTTAACAGGTGAAATAGAGGAGCTTCAAGCAAAGAATATAACCATGGAAGAAAAAACGTAAGGAAACATCATAGATGCTAAGAAGGATCTCTAATTGACCCTTAACTTTTCGGTATTTAAAAAGTTAAATAACCATGGAAGAAAAATCTTGAGGTTCAAATATATATACAGTCTAACTTTTCAACTTATAACTCAGAGGCCGTGCTTAATGCAAAGTAAAATTCAGTTCCGATAGTAAAAGTTCAATCAGTTACCTTGAATGCTTGATAACGAGGTTCAACAAGGTAAAAACTTTTTAAAATGCTAAACCACAAATATTTAAATGTAAAACCTCTTGTAATGTCTTTGGGTATTAAAAAGGTAACGTTATCATTTAGTGAACTCTCCTATAATCAACGCCTTTAAGTCAAGATTCAATAAATGTTGGGCAAGGAGATTACAGACCACTTAGGTTTAATAGGACCTTATAGTGTTACAACTGGTCTTTATACTCTTGAAAACATTAAGGCTGAAATAAAGATGATTACAGGAAACTTTATCATTTCTTGTTAAAAAACCAGACAAGGGCAGCAGGGCTCAAAGTGGATATGTTTCCCCCGTGGTCTATTTGGCTACCAAGTCATAAAATCTAGGTGCCAGTTGGAAAAGTTATATTTAGTCGCCAGCCAAGTTGTTTTAACTTTTAAAAAAAATATCTTAATTCTTTAGTACAGTATAACATCTCTATAACTTTTTTGATTGTGAACGTCATTTTAGCATTGAATTCAACCTTTGAAAGATTAGCATAATTGCAAATTTACACGATTTTTAGGGGCCATCCAGGCACCTTATAAGTCAATGACTGGTCGCCAAAGGTGAAATAAAGGTGCCATGGCCACTGAAATAGGTGCCACTTTTAGCCCTGGGAAGGTTTTTTGGCCTTATCTATGCAACTGGATGTGACCAAATAGGAGTAAGAAGATGCCTGCTACAATGTCAACCACTTTGAACTATGAACTAATATAACTTGCTTTTCATTTGGTAGCATATATAAGACTTCCATTATGTTGTTCTTTAAGGAGATTCCACTTCAAAATGTTCCTGTCTATGCTCAGGGTGATAAATCCAATAAACTATCATGCCTTTACAGAAGTAAACCTCAAAAGAAGAAATTCATATTTGGATTTGTTCTGTTTACAGGACCAGCTATGAAAAAAAGCTGCTGTTGTGTAACATCAATCCAGGTACAGTATATGTAAAACAGTAGATTTCAGATGCTATATATAGATTTGTACTGGAACCATGAAGATCCGAGATGCATGATCGATGTTCCCTGTATCAGTTTGTGTTTCTTGGGAAGCTGAGATAGTCATCAACTTCTACAAGGAGACCCACACCTCAAAATGACCCTTGCTGTTCATAGAGCGGTAAACCCAGCCAGCAAGGAAACAAATAAAATGAATGTACAAGAACCAATTCTGTATCATAAATTTCGGGAATAAAATCATAAACTTTGCTTCAAAATAGGCATTGGGCTTTGTATGGATGTACAAGGAAAGAGTGTTTGTTAGCAACTTTACTAGTCTAGAATAGAAATGGATGGACTTAGTACTAGACATAGACTTTTTTCATGATTCCAATATACATGTAAAGCAATATTTATTAAGTAAACAAATATTTTGTACATTTTGTCTAGTGACATTGGAACACATGAACGAGAGTGAATCACAGAGAGATTTACTGTCAAAGAGAAGAGAAACAGCAAAGGCAAGTAGAATCTACCAAAATTTTAGATAGAAATCAAAAGAAGCATACCCAACCCTGCCAGTAGGCCAACATTTTTGTACCTGTCACTTTCAATTAATAAATCATCCCCCTATAGTTTTTGCACTTCACTTTTTGAAAAGAAAAAAAAAAAAATTGCTGGAAAAAAAAATTTCACTGAAACCTGGTTGATTTTAAGATATCATTAACAACAGAAGAAATATTGTAAAAGAAAACCAATTTCTTAGCAAAAGTACATTAACATGTTTTATCCCAAATAAATATTTAATGTACCGTTTCACATGTATAGTGCACAGGTAAATTTTTGCAGTTCATTTTCAGAAGAAGAAAAATTATTAAAAAAAATTAAATTCCTTTTTTAATGTTTGACTTAAACTGCATAATAGCTGAATACTACAGCATAAGTCACAGGATCAAGATTAAAGGGTCAAATGTCATGTAGAGAAAATTTATATACATGTATAACCAATAATATATTTAACCTTAGGTCTATGTATTGGATAAAAAAAACACCATTCAATTTATTTATATTCATTGCAAAAAATTAAGATTGTACAAATCTCACATGTAACATGTCAGGGCAGATACATGTAAGAACTTAAATAAAGGTCACTAGAACATGTTGGCATATAAGACAACAAAACTTTAATAGTGTTTGTGTGTTGGTAGGAGTTTTATACTTGGGTTACCTCCCCTTGATTGTATGATGACAAACCCAAGTTGCAGTACTACAAACTACCAATCCTAACAACAAACACATAATTAGCAATATTTAGATATTACTGAGTGTACATGTTATATCCTGAATTGTATACCAATAATGTCATTTTAGAATAAAAGTTTGAGGTTTTGGCTACTTGTCCTTAAACATTGAGTACTTCTGTTAGAATGTTAAAAACCATTTAAAGGGGCATTCCTTCGTTTGAATAAAGTATAGGTCGTCAAAATTAAATCTACTGGAAAATATATTTTTTTTCCAAATAGTAAAAGTCATAATCTTTACATTAATAAGGCAGTTTTACTCTCAAGATAAATCTAGGCCTGAGTTCTTCGAGTATTAAGTCCTTAAAATTCTTAATTCACCTCGAAGTATCCCTAATCACTGCAAAGACATACAGTATTTGTATACAATATGCCTTTTTTTGCTGTACATTTCGGCGTTAATTTCATTACCTGTAGGCACAAACACTGGTATAATCATTGTTCGGACATGGATTTCATCAATAGAGATTGTGCATGCTTCTGATGTCCAAACGAAGGAATGTCCGTTTAAAACATAATATATGTTAAAGATAACTTGGTATAATAATTTATTTTCTGGATTGTTTTCTCTCAGGAAAGTGCAGGGTTATTGAAGAAAAGAGTTGAATCTTTGAATGAAGAATCTTCAAAATTATTTGAAAACATGAAGGTAAGTCCAGAGATATCAAATTTACCTTACTTTTTTTATTAAGTTTAGAAAAAAAATGGACGGCAACAACAGCTTACCTTATGTCCTGTCTAATCTGTCATTAGCATAACTGCGATAGTGGATGGTTGAATGTTCCATAATCAACCATATTTGTGGAGCGGGATGTATCAGTGTTTCAGAGGACCCAACACTAGTCTCCCCCATAAAATTATGGAACAACCTTTTCCTGTTTAGACATACTGGGTGGAAACATTGTTCTAGACAACTAAACATTGTATTACGAGAGACGAATTTAATATTTCATGAGGGAATCATTTGTCCTAGAGAAACTTAGGCCAAATAAAATAAAAAATTATACTTGATTAAGAGAATTTATTGCTTGAGCTGACAGGTTAGACATTTGATCAGGAGGTTTAAACAGCTGATAGGAAATAAATTATGATTTCAATTATAATTAACACTCCATCATCAGATTTCAATGTCTGGTCAGGAAACTCTCATAAGGTGACTATCCAAATTCTAAGGCAATATTCAAGGGCATATGCAGAAATTTTAATCCAATCTCTCTATAAATATACATGTAGATAATTATGAATTTTATTTACTTAGTAATGCATTCTAATTAATATTTCTCCTTCCTTGTGTGATTTTGTAGATAAAGCCTACCAGGACATATTCAACATCCCATTTCACACATCACTAACATGGCATTATATTATGTATAACATTTTAAAACTGTATATTGTTGCTATTGCAGACACAATGACAAGCTAAAACAAATTAAGTCAGAAATATCTACATCTGATAAAACTAAAAAGTTACTTTTAAAACGTGATTGAAATTTGTTCAGATATTCTGCAGTGTTCCCAAATTACTTGATCTTTTCATGCCTACCTGTTATTGCTCATACCATGACCCACTCTGCCTCCAATCGTGTACATGTAGCACCGCATTCAAAGGATGAAGCATAATCAGGGGGAATAACTCTACCAGTATCATTAATTTTACCAGATCTAGGGTAAAACGCAGCCCTGTTTCTTCTTAAATAATGTTGAACCACAGTTGAATGTAATGTATATGAAAAATTATAAGAAACCTCGTATTATAGATCCTATATTACCAGTATTTGATATATTTTAATTGGTCCTGATAAAGTTCTTTATCATTTAATAGTTTCAATGGGCCTTGACAAATGGGCCTTGACAAAGATCTTTATTATTTAATACTTTTTGATGTGCCTTGACAAAGATGTTTATTACCACAGGTATTTTATACAATTTTAATGGGCCTTGACAAAGATCTTCATTATTTAATACAGTTTTAATGGGACTTGAAAAAGATAGTCATTATTTAATACAATTTTGATGGACGTTGACAAAGATCTTTATCATATAATATAGTTTTAATAGGACAAGAAAAAGATCTTTATTTAATATGACATTATGTGTAACACATTTTGAATGGGCTTTGACAAAGATATTTATTATGTAATACATTTTAATAGTTTTTGTCAAAGACTTTCATGGCCTGTATGAATTTCTTAATCTGAAATGCTATTGGTTGGTGCATAACCAAGTCAAAAATAAATTTTCATTTTTTATTTTTTCGTCTGTTTTACAGAACTTAGGAGTTGACATCGACAAAATTGTGACGGATGTAACATCACCATCGGAAACAATGTGAAGAGGATCCTAACTACCAAATGTGTAAAAAGACATGAGGAAAGGCATGAAAATATTTTTCCAACAGAGGAGAAATACTTGCTGGTTCTTACAGAGATCTTGGAAAGCTGGGAAAATATATATATATAATGGTCAAAAACACAGTTAAACCTTACCTACATCAGTACAAGTGTATATATTGTATTGTACGGTCGATGTTGCAAATGTTTGTTATAAGTGACTCATCCTATTTCGCATAATGATATTATCTTGTATTGTAAAATATTAAATAGAAAAAAAATATTGGAGTTGTCTGATGATGTGTTACATGTTTAAAACCAATTTTGTAATTGAGGCAACGATGATGTTAGGGGAAATATTATAAAACATCATACGGTATAACATAAAATGTTTGTGTGTACATTCTTTCTTCCAAATTATTTCATGGGTACAAACTTTTGCTGTTAACCAATAGAACAATGATAAATGCAACATGATTTGTTGTATTTATATACATTTTGTATTCATGTTTCCATGGAAACCATAAAAACAATGAAATTTTATACACAACAAACTTTTCATGTTACGCAGTATATACCATCTCAAAAATTACGTGGATGCATTGAGGTATATGGTCACTGGTAAGGAGATAACTAATGAAGAACGAAGAAACTACATTTACTACAATAATACATGAACCATATCTATCCTGAAATAAACCCAAAGGCTCAACAAAACTTCCAACTCCAATTTGGGAGATGGGCTTAATATGTCTACAGGCCTTAATGTGTAATTATACTTGCTGGAGAAAACTTTGTAAGATATTCATCATTTACTGTATTTAATGTTCATTGCATGATCACAAGACCTTTCCATTGGTACAACATTTGCTGACCTACTAAAAAATTCAATTTTGGCCTCAATTTATTAATCATGTGAGACGAGCCTTGCATATATGACGTTCCTTGTCACAAGACCTTTCCATTGGTTTTACTTTTGAAGCCCTGCTGACCTCAACTGACATTTGACCTACTGTTCAAAAAATTTAACCCTGGCTACAGTACTATATATTAAAAGAAGAGTTTTCATATTTGATGTGCGTTTCTGGTCACAAGAACTTTCCATTGGTTCTTCTTTTGCGGTCCTGCTGAGGTTGACCATGACATTTGACCTACAGTCTACCCTCATTATATCGCCACATTTCATCCGTGTCAATTATGGCAGTATAACGAGGGTGGCGTAAGTATAGAATCATGAAAATTACAACAGCAAAAGATAATGTTGTACCAACGTTTTAATAAATACACAATGAGTTAACATATAAGACACCATGGTATTGACCGTACATTTCGTAGCTTACAAATTCCTCGATCGCAGAAAAAACGGACCAAGATGACGATAACGTCGAGGGTAATATATAGGGATTCGGGACGTTTGTATTGTTATGAACATGGCGGTATGCGAGTTAGGCGAACTTAACGAGGGAATTATATAGAAGGGAAATCCGTTCTAGGGGTGTAGGTGGCGGTATGCGAGGGTGGCGTTAGATTCGGGTGGTGATAGGTCGAGGGTACACTGTACTTTAAAAAACTAATTCTAATAAATCTTCTCAGAGAGGTAATAAAAACTATGTTGTGTTCTGACAACCCTTGTCTTTCTAAATTATCTTATTAAATGTAAAAATCAGAATACTACACCAAAGTAGTTATGACCCATGGTGAAAATAATTTGAACATTTTGTAATCTTTTCTTTTAAATATGTCTCGGTCTAAACTGGCTGGATAGCAAAATAAAAAAAAAATTATCTGTAAATGTATTGAATATTTTACAGTAGATATATGATTTATCACAACAGGTCCCATACTTACAATATTTATAATACACCATTTTACAATATACAGAAACTTGTATGTGTATCCATGTCATTGTGACACATCAGTATGTCATTTGAATTTTTTATACTTATCATAATCAATTTACATTTGTTCATTGTCCCATGAATGCAGTTTTATTATTGCACTTAACAAAGTTTTATTTTGACAATCTCACACAAAAAATGGACATTAATCACAATTAACAAAATCATTCACATATTGACTGTATATTAATTGTATTTAACTGAAATGGTAAAAATTGAAATCATAAACCAAAAGTAAATACCAACAAAATTAATTTTAATATGAAAAGTTTCCAGATTATACACTAAAATTTTCAGTCATTCACTTGTTCATGTAAAATTATAATTAAAATTTCAATTTTATTCAATAAATTTAAAAGCTATTTCCAAAATTAGTCACCTGTTAATAAGGGGCCGAGTGGTTAAGGTGTCCCGACACTTTATCACTAGCCCTCCACCTCTGGGTTGCGACCGTAGGCCGTTGGTTTTTCTCCGGGTACTCCGGCTTTCCTCTACCTCCAAACCCTGGCACGTCCTTAATTGACCCTGGCTGTTAATAGGACGTTAAACAAAAAAAACAAACAAACAACTAGTTAATAATCATATTAAATTGAACTCTAATTGATTATCACCTATAGGAACAGGTGAATAACAGACAATATCGAGGTAGCCACATGTTTATAAATTGTATTAAATTATCATTAATCATGATTTTTAATATTTATATAACCACAAAACACAAACGACAGTTTTGATCTATGTAATTGAAAAGTTGTCATCTGTTTATATTTTGTATTAAATTCAAATTATAATTATATAACGTTTTATTTTATCAAGTGGATATTTGCTGAAGTTTTTTTTAGCAAAAAAGTTGTTTTACAAAGTCATGCAAAAAAAACCACTCGCACACAAAAGAACAGAAAAAAAAGATTCCAGCAAGGAATTGTTTTTGTTTTGATACTATTGATTATATTCACTATTTAATGTAATGAATATTGTTTTATCTGCTGTATAGTGTTGCGCTTTAGTATTCAGTACAATGTTATTCTCAAATGAGAAAAAATCAAGCTAACAAATCTTGATTTGTTGTTCCCTGTGATGAGTTATATAACATTATTTTTCCTCCTATGATGACATTTTGAGACGCTGAATTGTGACATCACAACGCATTCCTCCTGGCAACGTGTTATTTTATTTCGTAATATTTCGTAAGAATCAGAATATAGAAAATAAATCCATATAACGTTATATTTTCAACCCAAATGAAAATTTCATTCACAGTTAATTAAATAACGTTTCCTACGACATTTCTGCTAGTTGTGTGGATTTGTTATTTGTTGTGTGAGTATTGAGTAAAGAACAATCAATATGAAGTCAATAAATCCTTTGTTTGTGTGTCCAGTAAATTCTGGAAAATTCTTTTCTCCGTGAAAGCTAACATAGCCTACGTGTCACAACTTGATGTTGTCAAGATAAATCGTCAGAGTTGTTTCCCTTGCGTGTGCGCATGCTCAATTAACAGCAAATACTTGTTTTGCAAACATGGCGTCTCGTTCCAAAAAATTCGAAGACCTAGACCTTTCAAAAGACGAAGTGAAGAAATTAGGAGAAGCTTTGAAAAATGAGGAATTTCGAAAGTTATTCGTTGAGTATGCAGAGGAGATTTCCGATCCTGAAAATAGGAAACGATACGAGGAAGAAATCCGACAACTCGAAAATGAAAAGGGTATGGACGTGCAATTTATCCACCCGACGCCCGGACACGTGCTAAAAACCAGCGTCGATGGCAACAAAAAGGTATTCATTAACATTTGTCAGTCTGATAAACTTCAAACGCCAGTGTCGCATCCCGAGGTCAATAATGATGGACGTCGTGGTATTCATTGGCAAATCCCACATTCACACGTTCCTCCGAGAGAGGATGTTGACAAGTCAAAAGAGAAATGCCAAGTGTTTGACGTTGTTTTCCATCCCGACACCTATCGCATGGCTGAGAATGACAGGTTCCGAAAGCTTGTCGAAGACACTGCAATCGATGGCATCGAGAATCAGTTTGGTTTGAAAGTTGACAGGGTCAATATGAAAAGAATGATCAACATGAAATACAAAGGTGTGCCAACAGCATCTATTATTCGGACAAGGACAAAGGATGGACCAAAAATAGGAAAGGATGATATTATAAATAGCATGCCTTACCCTTATAATGACCAAACAAGTCAGGAGAAGGCTGAAAAAATGGCAAATGAGGTGAAGGCAAAGAAGAAAAGTACCAAAACTGTTAAGTTTGATGATTCCCAAGAACCAAAATACACGATAATTCATCGCTCAGACATGGATTTGCAAGAATACAGAAATTCTCCAGACTCACGACCAAGTACTAGACCAAAAGAGCTGGAAATAAAAATATTTTTGCCGCTTTTGTCATCAGCTAGCCAAGTTGACCTGGATGTGTTTGAACAGAAGCTTGCTCTGAAATCGGAGGACCCAGCAAAATACAAGCTTGACTTGAAGTTGCCTTACCCAGTTGACGATGACCAGGGGAGTGCCAAATTTGACAAAACAAATAAATGCCTTGTAGTAACTTTGCCTGTCATCCCTGATAAAGTACCGGAGATGCCAAACTTTGACAGAAAGAATGATGAAGTAAATGGTGTTGCTAATGGAGTGGACGATTCTGAAGGTGTTGTCCCGCCTCTAATTCAGGAAATCTCAAATAGCAAAACCGTAACGACAGAAGTTTCAGCTGAAACAAATGATGAACCTCCTCCTTTAGAGGATTTTACTGAAGAAGATACAGAAACTACCAGTTTGATTGAAAATGAGGCCTCAAAACCCCCCATTCAACAACCTAAAGCAATGGACATCTCATATTCATTTCCTGATTTTAACTTCAATCAAGATCAAGGTGCCATTTCCTTCATCCTTTCGGTCAGAAATGTGAAAATCGAAAACATATCAAAATCATTTGATTCAAAGAACATGATGCAACTTACTTTGGTGTCGGTCGGGGATGGTGGTTTTCCTTTGCATTACAGTTTTTGTGTAAAGTTTGCAGAGGACCACACAATAGTTCCGGAACATTGCAGTGTTGATGTTAGCGACATGAATGTTGTAGTCCTGTTGTTGAAAGAGCGTTGCAGCAGAGGTGTCTGGGATTGCTTCTTTGCTGGTCCGTCTAAAGATGAATTACAGGTAATAATTATATAATTAAGCATTTAATAGAGTGAAGATCATAAAATTCATCAGTTGAGATCTGTACGTAAACAGCTAGCTATAGGTCATTGAGTACAGAAAAGATTGCAAAAAGTTGTGTTTTTATGCTGGAAAGTTCCCTGTAAATGGTACATCGGGTTGGATGATGCAATTATTAGTCCTGTACCGATCGCGATGAAATCAGGGCCGGGGGACAATAGGTTTCCTCCCTATCGGCCTGTCCACTCAGTTTTCTGCACTTTTCTCAGCAGTACTTCAAGGTATATTGGTGTTTTCTCAGCAGTACTTCAAGGTATATTGGTGAAAGTTGATATGACGTAACTTCAAATAAGTAGCTGAAGATCAAGTTCAAGTTTCAGGGATTTTAGGTCAAGGTCACTGCTACTGTATTGAGCAGGGGTCATCATCAGTGGGGGGCAGGTATTGCTTCATGAGCAATACCCAGCATCAGAGCATGCTCGTTTCACAAGTTCTCCACTGCTGTCTTCAGATATACTCCTAACAAAACACAATTTACAACTTCAACTGGTCTAGAATTGCTAATCGAGTGTGTTAGTGCTGTTGGATCCATCAACATTGCTTCATTTGCCCAGGAAAATATATTAATCGATTGATGATTTCTGTAGTTGATTTTGAAATGACTATAAAAGAAAATATTAAAAGCAGAAAATTATAAGATACAGTATCTTAATGTTGTTTTGAGATTTTGACAATGCATGTTACATGCCTCATCAGGAATTCTGTAAACATGTCGTATAGCTGAATATAGCACATAGCTTGTGATTGGCCACTAGCTATATATATATATAGTCACAGACTTGTGATTGGGCCACTAGCTATATATATAGTCACAGACTTGTGATTGGCCACTAGCTATATATATAGTCACAGACTTGTGATTGGCCACTAGCTATAGTCACAGACTTGGTCATGGAAAACGAGAGTAGATTTCGTACATATATAAATTCAACAGTGGCCTGGCTTAGGTCCATGAAAAAAAAAAATTAAAATAAGACAATTAACTCAGGTCAACACAATCTTGAAAGCTGTATCAGATTTGATTTTCCTGAAATCACTTATGAATTTAGCCCTGCTTAAATAGTTGAATCTAGACTAAGGTGCTGTTATTTTGACAATTATTGAAACAAGTCTTAAGTCCACAGATGCACTTATTTTGATATCTAATAATAAAGACAACTGATTCCCGACAATCAATTATGAGATGTCAGCATTGATTATTGTTTTTCGAAATCTGATGGAAGTGCGAGTTCTAATTTAGTTTTAATTTTCACTATGAAATAACAGAGTTCTATGTCATTTTACTCTAATGCTAAATTCTTATATATACCAATCATGCTATTTAAACATAATCATTGGCAAAAATAATTAAATATATACCCATCATACTGTTTAAACATAATTATTGGCAAAAATGTAACCTTACAAAACTTCCCTGAGTTAATTAGCGTGTGTAAAATAAAAATGGCGACATGCACTAGTACTGCTACTGAGGAAATAGACCTATTCAAATCTGAGGTAATAGAAAAGAAAAAGTATAATATATAACTGCATGATTGATAATCGAAAATTGATTTGTTCACATGTACACTTACTAATTATATCTGATCATCGATGTTGAAGTCTCAACCAATTCCCAACAGTAATATATATAAACACTATAATAAATTGACTTAAGTTATCAAATATCATCTGCCACTCGTACAACAAATTAATATCTGATGTCGAAAAACAGACCGATCATGTATTATATTATAACATATATATATGTGTCACTACTGTCCCTTTGGTTTGTCTCTCCCACTATGTGTGTTTGTGTTTAGAAATGAACTGCCTCATTTTCAAAACTCGTTTGATTTTATCCTCGCTAAGTTTGCAATTGACAGCCCATGTCGATCAAGTGGTCAAGCTGAACATTTGAAAGCGACTGTGAATAACAGGATAGCACAATCAATAAAAAAGATTACGTTTTTACCTTTTACAATGCTTAATAAAATCACCTGCAGGTAACATAATGCTGACATCTGTCACAATACACACAATATATGATTACATACTGAGTGCATTAACCAACGAGACAAGGTCCTGTGCTTGAAATTGAATGGAGACAACTAAACGGCGTCAAAAGTCTCACTTTAGTGAAATGCCATATGCATGCTGCAGACACATTTGCATGACAGTTTTGTCCATTTTAACTGACAGATTTCAAATGATCCTGTTTTAGTGGGCCTTGTTTATATATACGTACATGTGCATCCCTTTTGACATGCATAAGCATAGCAGCCATTTGGATAGATTTTGGTTTGTCTCGGCCATGGGACAGATTTAAAAAGTAATCTTTAAATTTTACTTTCATCAAAAAGGTTGAAAGCTCATCATGGACAAGCCAAAAGTGAAGAAAAGCTAAAGGTTCATATATATAGATACTGTCTTATAATCACGAATCATGTGATGGAACAACACTAGAAGGCATAATTTATCTTGTCATGTGTATATTTGTATACATTTACATGCTGCGGGATGTGACAATTCATTTAAAACTGGCATTGGTTATCCAGAATCTGAATGCTCATGACTCACAATCATATTACAAGCTTGTATAAAAAAAATTATAAATCCCCTTAATTACATGACTATATCGGGTCGCCTGAAATATTGATGGTGATAACGGTAGTTGGATATATTGCTGTCAACGTGACCGGCCATTCTGATTATGATGTGGTACAATATGAAATATCACACTTCATACAGAAAACCAATGAAATCACCCACGTTTAATCGTGTTCTCCAAGTTTTCTAGAGCATGGCTGAATATTTCAGCTTTACCAGTGCAGTATACGTATATACATCAGAAATAATAGTCACCTGCTACTAAAATCAATGTTTATAAAAGAACTAAATACCCAGCCCAGAAGCAAACCCTGAATAGGTACTTGATCGTGACCAATTTTTGACCAAACACTGATTACAACAACACCCTGACCTGGTATATAACATTGTCCAAAATTGATTTGTGAAAACTGGCTTACTCGGCTAATTAAGTGCCTGGTAAATTGGCAGGCTGACATACCAGGTATATATATATATATAATTATATTGATTTTTATAGAATTACTCTTATTAAGATAAGAAGATTACATTGGTAACAAATGAATTAGGTTAATGATAATAATATAGGCATTGTACTATAATATAAATACAGTAAGGTTGGCCATAAAAAAACAAATAAAAACGTGCTGATCAACACAGTATATATATATCTGTCACAGTTGCGTGATTGGTCCTGTATTATTTAGTAAATAGGCTTATTGCATTTTTGCCTGTGAAATGTAGAGATCTATCTATCTGATAAAACTTATATTTTCACAGATTTTCAGTAAAAAAAAATTTTTTTTTTCGTTTTTTGACCAATCAGAGAGTGAAACTTTATATTCACCTCATTGAAACTTACCGGTTTTTCCAGGTTTTTATATTAAAACTAGTTTATGACAAAATGCCCACTTCACGTTAGCTTTTCATGCACATTTTCTCCGACAACACCAGAAAACGTTTAAACTGTGTTAATCAGTCCTTTCAAAATGATGCCATCAAGTTGACATGGAGTAATGTCACAAGATGACGTCATGAATTAAGTTACTGATTCCTGCACTTTTTGTCACTATTTTTCGATGATTTTTTTGTTTGTTTTTAGCATAAAAATGCAATAAAAAGAAAATTGATTGGTTTCGCTAATATAACATATTTCACTCGTATGACAGAATATTTTGATATTTTTCACTCGTGCTTCACTTTCTATGAAAATATCTATTTTGATATTTTTCGCTCGTGCTTCACACTCTATGAAAATATCAATATTCTGTCATACTGTTGAATTATGTTATTTTCATCCAATATCCTCTATATAGTATCGTAGCATTTTTCTGAAATCTGACATTCTGAAATGGTGTAAAATAGTCAAAATTACTCAAAATACTATAATATGCATTTGCATGCAAAAATGTAGTCTTAGCTAATAAATAAAAATTAAAAAAAAGATTTAATATTCGTTAATAAATAAAAACGAAATTTCTTAGTTGAAGCCAATTAATACAAGGCCCCAAGTTATTTTTCATTACCTCTCACGAGATTTGCTACTGGACTGAACCGGACCACAGCCATTAATGGAACCAGCTATATAGATGTATATGGCTAGCTATATTTAATAAGTCAGCTCATTTAAATTACAAGTAGAAATTCTCCTGTAGCCAGGTCTAAAGGAACTTATATAGAGCTTAAAAAATTGAAATAGAAAAATAGTAAATGATTATTGTTTGGGATATGATATATGTAGTTTAATATATAGGCTGGCCTTTACATGTACACCTGTATTTGTGTGGGAGCATTGCTGTAGGAATCAGCTGGTTGAGGAGTTAAACAAAGTTGGTTATATGTGTTAGTGTGCCGTGTACAGTGTGTATTTTGTGCAGAGAGCCGTTACTAGTATATACCCAATATAAATATAGGCTCATTCAGGTGTAACTAACATTGTCAAGGTCGCAGGGGAAATGCTCAAAGCTTCTAGAACACATAACAGTGTGTAGAAACGCATTGGGCCCCACACAGGTGTAAACAAGCTGTGTGTGTTTTACCAGGAAAGCATGCAATGTGTGGAGACTTGAGTGGGCTGTGAACAGTAGAAGTATATATAGTTAGAAGTCTAGTGTGGTTCTGTGGTGTCCAGAGATTTATTTCATAGGAGTATGGTTTTAACATGGAGAACTCTGCAGTAGCACAAGCTAACCCGTCAGCTGGGTACTATGTACAGGGGTGGTTGCTCCTCGTTCCAAATCTATTCCTCAAGATTCTACACTTCGTGTGGACAGGAATGGTGATTATATGGGTAAGTTGTACATGTACTCAATATAGTCGAGCTCTGCATTGGCTGGCACTGCAGATTCTTTATATATATATGAATGTATACATTTTACAGAGCTTTGTGGAACCGATGTACATTTGTAAAGTTAATCAATAGGACTTATAACTTAATGCCATTTATCTTATTTCTTCAATAGAGGAATTATAAGCTATTTGTGTTTGATTTACGACTTTAACAATCAAAAATTAGAACTAGCATGGATACTTATTTCCAAAATTTAAGGGAATATTTTGAAAGTTTTTCCAATAAACTAGTTATTTTAACTTCCTGCTATAACTGTACTATAACATCGCATTAAAGTTTAATAGAACCAGTACTAGTGTTCCATTAATAATATTTGACCAAACTGAGATAAGAATTGATTTATCTCCTGAGTATATATATATATAAAAAATAATATTTAAACTTTTGATTTCTTATCTGATATTCTGGAACACAAACTAGAATTCAGCTGGACAGACTTTACTAAAAACCCTATAACTAAGTGCTGTGTATATATACATAGCTGGTCTACAGAGAAGTTAAGAAATGTTTTTGGAAATAAGTTACATACCTCAATGTTGTTTGTACCATGCATCCCCACTACCTTCAAGGTTTTTCTCTATAGCATTGAGACTGTATCTCCCTAGCTATTGCTACTACATACCCTTATATTAACAGTTCACTCCCCACTTTCACCCCATGGTCAATAGACTCACTAGCTATAGCTTGCTATAGTCTACCCTTCAAAAACATCACATGGAAAAATATGTGCTTGATGAAATAAATAAACTTTAATTGCAAAAACAAAAACAAAAAAATCTGCAGGTGATCCCTACACAGCAAAAACATATGAATGTTGTTACCACGTCCGTGCACCCATTAATTAATATTGATGTAATGTATAAAAATCCATGAGAGCTCCTATGTACTTGGATAAATAGTACAGAACAATGCTGGACAAGGCTGAAATCAATAATTAATCATTGGAAAAAAGATTGATGGAGGCTCATTGTAAGCTGGCTCTGGTTTGTGCTGTATATATATATACACAAGTTGTCTTCTCCTGTACATATATAAGGTCTGTACAGTTCACGGTGGTCCAATCCTATGGCCTGTGTGCACGTGACTGCCCACAGCACAGGGACTTGGCACAATCCATGAGAGCTCCTATCAATGTACTTGGATAAATAGTACAGAACAATGCTGGACAAGGCTGAAGTCAATAATTAATTATTGGAAAAAAGATTGATGGAGGCTCATTCAGTTCACGGTGGTCCAATCCTATGGCCTGTGTGACTGCCCACAGCACAGGGACTTGGCACAAATGCTTAACCCTACGCTAGTCCAGTGCATAAAATATATATTCATAATTTAGATGTATGGAGTTTGATTTCATTGTCACGGTAATAAATTGTGTCAAGTCCCTGTGTAACCACCGGTAATTTTATGTTTTTGATTAAATGCACCAGAGCAAATGAGTTTAACATAACACTATCTCTTTGACCCCATAATGATATTGGTATAATGTTAAGAAAATAAGAGTCTTTTTATGTTTGATTTAACTTGTAAATTTATATAACGCTGATGTCATCATTTGATATTTGTTTTGAAATATCTAGCCCCTATTTGTATGTACCATATATATATATATATGTATACACAGCAACCGCATAAGAACATCCCCTTAGGCCTTTGTGTATATTACATATATACGTACATAACATGTTTATAAGATCAAGTCTCTAGATCTGTGAGACTGTGAGCACGCATATATATAATATTATCTATCAATAAAACTAAAACTGACTCGTTTAATTTAGCTTACATATTTGTAAGTGGCAAAACCAATTACAGCAAACCAAATGATTTTCTGAGCAAAATATGATAGCTCAAGTATAACCTAGCTTGGGGGCATATCAAATTCAATGATTTTTTCAAAGAAAGGGAAAGTGGAAAATGCAATGATTTTATAAGCATATAAGTCATAGCGAAAGTAATTCTAATAATAAGCAATGTGGGGGAAATGAATGTTTTCGATTTGTTGCGTGGAAGTATTAATAGTTATGATTTAATTCAAATAAAACTGATGCAACATCTGAATCATTTTTATCATTTTGTGTGTGCTGATTCAGCTGGCGGATGTCACAGATGGGAAATCCCATTTGTTACATTCCCTAACACTGAGGTAGTTTATAGCCGCGGCCTTGACCCCAACCGAGATTATTTATCCAGCCTTGTTTACCTCCTTGTTACATGTGTGTAGACTGATAAGTGGTAAAGGTCGCATATACCGAGACTGGGGGAGGATCATGTCATATTTCTAGACAGAATTTGAAGATTTAAACATCGTTTTACTTCAGAATTGTAAGCGAAAACTATTTTTTGACGTTTCTAGTACATGTATCTGTCGATTGTATTCATTGGCTTGTTTTGTCAGACATGGTTTAAGATCTACAGTCACAATCAACTGGACTGTTATATTCATAAGTGTATAAGTTTTATGATATATAATTATTATGATTGTTTAAAGTGAATGTATTGCGTGCTATTTTTATCATTGTGTTAAGTTATGATGAAGTTTTTATAAATTTACAAAGAATTGCTTTCCTTGTAAACTATGAACTCATTGTGATAATATTTTCGACAATAACAATTTATTAATTCAACCTTTGAACTTCAGAAAATCTGTGCTCGGGAATTTGTTGATTTCATCGTTGTGAAAAGAAATACTTATGTAGAGGCCTTGATTATGATCTGTCAGTTCTTGATGTGATTAACTTGAGCTGTACAATGACATGTATTTGTCGTAATTAATTATTAATTGTACATATATATATAGAGAGTTGTTGCATTTGGCAACTAAAACATCAGCAGGTATGGCTTACAGAAAACTTTCAACTCAATATACCGTATGTGTATTGATATGAGTGAGCATGTATTTCAAGATCGTCATATGATGCCAGACCAGATTTGGCTGAAGTTCAGTAGAAATGATGTTTGATATTTATTAGATTGCTTTAACAAGTCAACTCTCTTGTATTATCTATTCACAGGAGTTTCTCTTCATGACCGAGCCCAATCTTCAGAGGGAGCTTGCAGAACTGGAGGCAGAAGCTGCCCTCCAGAAGCTCGACCAACATGCTGCAGCACAGGACACTCCAGTGATTCAAGTCACAGACATGACGCAGAAACGCCTGCAGATAGACATCAAGGTCAGTATACTAGGTGTTAAACAGTCTTCTGGTGATGTTTTTTTGTTAGGATAACAATCAAACCCTCTAAAAATAACTGCATTTGATGTTTGCATTGTAAACATCTTCGTGTTAGGCTGTTGAGTTAGATTACCATCACAGGAAAACAGTCAAAACTAGTTACTTACTAGTTGACATACTGAAGTTAATAGCATGCTTGTATATTTGTTTTCAATTTCCTTCTTCTTTTTTTTTTCGGGCTTGGGGGGTGGGGGGTAAAGGAGACTGCTTGACATGTACGTACAGACATATATATAAGTTTAGGTAGAGGAATTAGGACAAAATTCTTGTATTTGAGTGATTTCACTATAATTCTACTTAATCCGAACACTTCATTATTTAAGAAATAATTAACGATGATTCGTGTATTGTTGTAGGATATACAACGAGGACGAGGATATTTTGCAATTAAATTAATAACGAAGGCCGCAGGCCTGAGTTATTAATTAAAATTGCAAAATATCCGAATCCAAGTTGAATATCCTGCAACAATACACGAGTCAAAGTTGATTATTTCTATTCTACCATGTACTGTTTAGTTCTGAGATCTACCTCTTTCTAATAGAAAAACGGCAAAGAAACCCTGGGAAAACTTTGTAATTTATTTTTTGAGGATTGCATTATTTTGTTGATAAAACAACATTTCTTTACAGGCACTACAGTACTACAATCAAGAACATCTATCATATGACATTGATTTCTTTAAATTAAAAAAAAAGGGATGAAAAAAAAAAAGGGCTTCGTAGGATTCGAACTCGCGTCGGGATAAAAAATGAGCAAAGACTAACCCATTAGCACACTCGGCTACAGTAACCATATTACTTCTGGGTGAATATTAGATACATAACATTGTAACAGCCGTGACTCACGAGCGTGTATTATTGACACGAGCGTGGTTTTAAACCAATCAAAACTGGCGTTGCATAGCAAACATGGTAGAATAGCATTTATACTACATGTGACTAATAACTTCCCTATATTTTATTGGTGTTATATCCTGTTTAAAAAAAAATAATGTGATGAGCACAAATGAATATTGTGTATATATTAATCAAGCTAGAAAAACAGCCCTAGGGTTTACTGGGTAGTTCATATATATATTTACACCATAGTATAATCTGTTATATAACCTTGACCTTAATTGTATCAGATTAAGTAAAACATCCATCCAGAAGAAGAGATACATGGTAGCTATATATGGAATTCATTATATAAAAAAATTACCTGTACATCTAGATTTATTTATTTCATATGTTAGTAGGAAGTTTTTTTCATGATGATCATTATTAAAATGTTTAATTGATGGATTTCAGAAATCCGGGTCTACTGAGGAGGATGTGGATTATAGGGAAACTGAAGAGGCCCCCTCCTCAGCTGAAATCCAAGTTGTCCACGAGAAAGAACCGCCCAGCCTACACAGCATCCTCAAACATCGGTCCATGTCAGAGTCGAGTGAGTGTGATGGGTATGGCAGCAGCAACAGCAGTGGCAGCCCCACTAGTCCTCGCGATGAACACTTCGGCCTCAGGAGATCCGTTTCCTTCAACGATCGTGTGGATAAAACAACCTTCAAACCAGGCACCGCCGTCACCTCCATGACATCTACATTGAAGAATAAAAGGAAGCGTAATAGGAAACGTGAGGAGAAACGGCAGTCGAGGTTAAGAAATAATAGTGGCGGATCGGAGGGAAGTAGTGGGGACGATCTGGATCACCGTGGTAGCACTGGAGAGTCCCATAGCGAGAACGACGAGGAGGGCGATGAATCTATATCCCCGCCCATAAGTGAAAAGCCAGAGGAGGATTCGGAAGAAACTGCGACTACATCCAACACCAAAAATCAGGTAACGGAAAAATCCTTAGCTCCACCCATTAGTGCAAGGCTTGAGGAAAAACCCAACAGGGAAGCAAAATTGGTCCAAAACATCAAGGAAAAATTGTCTAAAGGGGAGGAGAAAGGTGTTGAGGAGGAGGACAGTGACGATGATGGAGAAAACAATGAACTTAAAGTCGATTCTAGGACTAAAACAGAACAACAAAAAGTGGTGGATGTGATACAAAGCGAGGGTATCAATGATAATCATGAGCGGACTAAAAGTGCAGACAACAAGGAAGTTCAGAGTGTATGTGTTCAGAAGGAGATGAGTGAGAGTGTGGTTAACAATCAACAACAGAAGGCAGCAAAAGAGGGGGGACCAACGCATCGGGCAGCTACTAGTCAAAAGGGCCGAGAGGACGTGTCCATCACCTCCGGGGACTTGATAAACAGGGATGGTGTCCAGGACCTCCTGGGGCCCAACGAAGCTGTGATAAAAGTTACCGGGGAGGAAAGGGGCAGTGGGGACGACTCCGGCGTGGAGAGCAACACAGAGGGAGGCAACGAGTCGAGTCCAGCCGAAGACAATCACGTGGAAACCATGCTTAGCTGGAAGGATCAACCATCCAGCGAATATGCCACAAAGTGCTCATTTGCATTCTCAAATGCAGTTATGTTTGATCTTGATGTCGACTAAAACACAGGGTCTGGTGTACTGTACGTGTATTACTCACAGTATCAATTTTTGTGCAGTGTTAATTTCCTGATAAGGAGATGCAAAATTCTAAGGGCTACACAGTCTGAGGTACATAGGGATCAATTATTTGTACAAGTTTTAAAAAGCTATGTAATTCCTATTTCCTGATCTTTGTATATATATACTTTGTGTGTTGGATGGTTGAGGTCAAATATGTATGTGGAAAAAATGACAAATGAAATTAATTCTGGTCTCTTCACATCATCGTTGGCTATACAATTAATTATCTTAAGATGTTTTCATGCAACTACAGCTAGTTTATGTGAGCCTTTTATCTCGAAAAATTGATATAATGTACGTTGTGTCACAATAACATTCTGTCAATATTATTTTTACCGAAATTCATTGCCTCTGTTCGGGGAAAAATTTGTTTATAACCTCAATTTTCTTTAGTTTCTAAACTTGGGCTAACAGTATGTTATACAGCAATAAAAAGTCGGAACATACCTAATGTATTTTTTGCAGGCGGCTCAAAATTAATTACATATGGATGGATTATATATATTTATAAAGTAATACAGTGGTTCTGTAAATGAAACTGTTTATCATTTAAATGGAGTTTTGTATGAGTAATAAAAATTATAGATAATTGTCTTAGGTTTCCACTTTAATAAAAAAACTACCGGTAAATAAATTTTTAACTCAAAAGTTATTTTTTTTATTAAATTTTGTACAATTTTTTCAAAAATATTTTTCTATTACTTTTTTATTAAACCATATAAAGGTAAGAAAAAAACAGTTAATAATTCTCTTTTGTTAAAAGCTTTAGAAATGTTTAAAATGATGAATTTGTAGTTTACAGTGATTGCAGGGACAAAAAAAAATGTGTCGTATAATTATAAGTGAAGGTCGACGTCACAGAAAGATTAATTACTGGGATATTTTTCTACATGAATTTTAATGGAAATACATCAATATCAAGGATGATTGCACATTTCCCTTGGGGTAAAATTGTAGAGGCTTTTGGTTATAATGTGGCCATGGGTGTATTCGGTGATCAAAGAATCAGATTCTATGAAATGTTAACCTACAACTTATACAAAACATACAATATCCAGATTTTTACTGCAAAGTCATGTGGTAGGAAAAGAGGTTTTAAGTTGTAAAATGTAATTCTAGTAAGTTTATAAGATAATTCAAAAAGAAATTGATCGTTTGAGAAGTTTTTCAATGTTATTTAGTCGTAATCTAAAAAATCCAACTAAGGTATATTAGATAATGGATGTGATGCCTATTGTTCTTGGATTTCTTTTCAAAAGATATACATTATATTTGTTCTTTAAGACAATGTCCTATGGTGTCTCCACTTATTGAGCCAGTTTAAAGAAACATTTGTTAAAATATAAATACCGTAGATGTGTCGGCATGCATTCAAAATGCATTCAAAATGCATTGTCTCATGTACATGTGGTGCGCATGCCTTGCTATCAAAATCACAAGCAACATCAATTAACCTATATACAAAATGTATGTTCCTTTTTCTGTAATTTCCTGTTACAATATAATATACATGTATTTTCAGTTTAAGAAACTGTTGAACTTTTAAATATTTACTCATTAAATAGCTTTCAAAATAAGGATGTTTTGTAATTAGGTGTCAAGTCGCCTAACAAAAATCTTCTTTAAATTATCTCAGATTAAATCTTGAAATATTATACGTAGCAAATTGTGATATTACTTGTACAGTGATGTACTGTTCCGTAAACCAGGAACCTTGTGAGTTTTGACTTGTAAGTCACAGTCAAGGGACTTATTTATTGGTGATTTCCCATTTTTAACATTACATGTATTTGAATAATTTGAACGATCTTCAATTCATTCACTGTTTATATATGAAAATGTATATGCAGAAAATTGTGACAAACTTTATTTTTTTTATTGCCATGGGTTTTTAGATGTAAAAAACTGTTGGACATTTCTCATAAAAATAATAATTTGTTCGGATCCTGTGTTTCATTATTAAGCAGCCTTAAAAGTATTCATTGTAAAATGATAAGTTTGTTATATTTCTAGGAAAATACACAACACTGGAATCAGAAAAAATGCTTGATATATGTATTGAAAAAAAAGGAAATGTTTTATTTATATTAAAATCAAGATCATTTCAGGTTCAAAACAATTTGTATCTCTTAAATACATAATGGGTAAACTACACTGGATGTTGAAATGATTTATGACATAATGATATTACAGTGTTAATGGTGTCACTATTGCAGTTGCATTATTGAAGTAACTGACAGAGATTTCATTATAGTCTTTCATGTACCGGCCTGGTATAATATACCTGGATAACAATGGGAAAAGAATTATATATTTCAGACAGATTTGTCATGCTGTCTCCATGTTTTATTATGTTGTCACAAAAAAATGTTTTGAAACAGGGAACATTTGACAGTTAGGTTTATGAAATATTTACCTCGACTCAAATGTATCTAGATGGAAAATATGTGCATTGTTGGTTTGTTAGTAGAAGAGTTGTTTGAACACACAATCAGTACAAACAGTTTGTTTTGCAGTAAAATGTTGATTTTTCATTTCCATGAACTATGGGAGTTACTCCCCTTTAACTATTCTCGCGTCACTTGACAAAAAAAGCTGAAATGTGATTCCAACAGCACATCTCAACTGGGACTTTATTTTGGATATAATACCTGTTACCCAATTTTGGTAATATTTTTCTAAAGTTATGTTTCTGTTTTAGCAATGTACATTGTAATTATGTCCATGTTTAAATTTGATTGTTGAGTTTATAACGGAACTTGTATATCTTTTTTCTTTTGAAAAAAAAAAAAAAAAAACACAGAATGAAGTTCTGTTGACACAGGTAGCACTGATAACTTACATGGCATTTTTATACAATTTGAATATTTATATTGACTTTTTTTTTAATTGTCAGTATCTGAAAATCAGATCAATGAAATTGTTATTATTTTCCTACAGTGACATGTTGAACTGTAAAAGCTATTTTTGAAACTGTTAGTGACTTGATGAGTAAAACTTGAACATTATCAAAGTTGTTGTGTCTTTGTCAAAATTCCGTTGCCTGATGATAAAAAGTGCTGTCAGCATGGTCCAGCATCTGTCGTCAAGAGGGTCAAATCTGTTAACTTAATATTGCCATATTATCATGGTGTAAGATCTAGTCTTGAAAAATGTTGAATGCATAGACAAAGGATGAAAACCTGGTCATATTGTGTTTTAAACTGCTTTCAAAGGGAGACTGTCTTCAATATCTTGACTAGATAAAAAAGACAATTCAGCGAATTGCACTTCACCAACAGATGTGAAATTATGGTCAAATCGAAGTCCCCCTTCAGATATGAAATTAAGGGTCAAGAATGTACAGTTGGTGAATTCATGGGTCAAAGATACACATATATGTCAGAGTGACCTACTTTTTAGCACAGGGACCAGAGCATTGTTACAGTCTACGATTATTTCGACCTTCCCTTGCTGTGTACAGCACATTTTCAAACATTTGTGGGTCTAGATTAAAATTGGCTAAAAATGAGACGTTTCAGTATTAATTATGTGCTATATACAACTAAGGAAGGTCCAAATACCTGTAGGGTAGCAGGCTGCATTAGGATTGCCTGGCCATGGGTGATTTTTTTTTTTTAAGCAAATAACGTGTTATTATACATGTATAACAAAATTAATATAAAAAAAGTTATACTATAATTGATATATATTCATTATAAAGTAGTATATACAGGCGTTACATTTGTTAAAAAAGAAAAGAGAAAAAAAAACAACAAAAAGAATGGCTTATGCCGTGGTGCGGCATCCGTCGGCCGTCCGGCGTCAACTTTTTCATTCAAACAACTTCTTCTCAATAACCAAGATACCCAGGAACTTGATATCGGGCCTGTAGCATGCTGGTGTGAAGGGCTACAAAGTTTGTTCAAATAAATTACCTTGACCTTCATTCAAGGTCACGGGTCAAATAGGCTATAATCTTCAAACGACTTCTTCTTAATAACCAAGAGGCCCAGGGACTTGATATTAGGCCTGTAGCATGCTTGGGTAAAGGGCTACAAAGTTTCTTCAAATAAATTACCTTGACCTTCATTCAAGGTCACTTGGGTCAAATAGGCTATAATCTTCAAACGACTTCTTCTCAATAACCAAGAGGCCCAGGGACTTGATATTGGGCCTGTAGCATGCTGGGGTGAAGGGCTACAAAGTTTGTTCAAATAAATGACCTTGACCTTCATTCAAGGTCACATGGGTCAAATAGGCTATAATCTTCAAACGACTTCTTCTTAATAACCAAGAGGCCCAGGGACTTGATATTTGGCCTGTAGCATGCTTGGGTAAAGGGCTACAAAGTTTGTTCAAATAAATTACCTTGACCTTCATTCAAGGTCACTTGGGTCAAATAGGCTATAATCTTCAAACGACTTCTTCTCAATAACCAAGAGGCCCAGGGACTTGATATTGGGCCTGTAGCATGCTGGGGTGAAGGGCTACAAAGTTTGTTCAAATAAATGACCTTGACCTTCATTCAAGTTCACATGGGTCAAATAGGCTATAATCTTCAAATGACTTCTTCTCAATAACCAAGAGGCCCAGGGACTTGATATTGGGCCTGTAGCAAGCTCGGTTGAAGGGCTACAAAGTTTGTTCAAATAATTGACCTTGACCTTCATTCAAGGTCACATGGGTCAAATAGGCTATAATCTTCAAACGACTTCTCAATAACCAAGAGGACCAGGGACTTGATATTGGGACTGTAGCATGCTGGGGTGAAGGGCTACAAAGTTTGTTCAAATAAATGACATTGACCTTCATTCAAGGTCACATGGGTCAAATAGGCTATAATCTTCAAACGACTTCTTCTCAATAACCAAGAGGCCCAGGGACTTGATATTTGGCCTGTAGCATGCTTGGGTAAAGGGCTACAAAGTTTGTTCAAATAAATTACCTTGACCTTCATTCAAGGTCACTTGGGTCAAATAGGCTATAATCTTCAAACGACTTCTTCTCAATAACCAAGAGGCCCAGGGACTTGATATTGGGCCTGTAGCATGCTGGGGTGAAGGGCTACAAAGTTTGTTCAAATAAATGACCTTGACCTTCATTCAAGGTCACATGGGTCAAATAGGCTATAATCTTCAAATGACTTCTTCTCAATAACCAAGAGGCCCAGGGACTTGATATTGGGCCTGTAGCATGCTGGGGTGAAGGGCTACAAAGTTTGTTCAAATAAATTACCTTGACCTTCATTCAAGGTCACATTGGTCAAATAGGCTATAATCTTCAAACAACTTGTCGATAACCAATAGGCCCAGGGACTTGATATTGGGCCTGTAGCATGCTGGGGTGAAGGGCTACAAAGTTTCTTCAAATAAATGACCTTGACCAACATTCAAGGTCAGGGGGTGAAATCGGCTAAAATCTGTAAACAATAATTTTGCGATAGCCAAGAGCCTGCAAGACCTGATATTAGGCGAATAGAATGCTGGAATGAAGGACTAGAAAATTTATTATTACGAATAAAACTAGCTTACTATGATATTTGAATAAAGAGGTAATCAACATAGTGCATGTAGAAATGGCCTCAATCAACTTCAAGGTTGCTGTAGAGCCAGGTGAGCGATACAGGCCCATTGGGCCTCTTGTTGTTTTTGGCATGGTAAGTCACGTAATTCATAATATTCAATATTGCATTTAAGCAGATATGTATATGAATTAAAAGGAAAAACGCAGAATGTATGCACCACCTGCGCGTCTGACACATGTACACGTGTAGCCCCGTACTGAACAGCTTCACATTAGGCCAACATAGCATTTGGAAAAAAAAAATCTTAAAAAAGGAAAATGTATCAATTAACAACATTCAAAATTTGTTTGATTTCGGTGTCAAGATAATAAATAGATAACACGTTTTTAATGGAATGATGTTTTCAAAATAAATTGAATTTCGAGAAGAACCGCATTTAAATTCACTGGACAAATTTTCCTTACGCTAGAAATGTATTTTTGTCTCTCTATTTACTGTACATGTAGTTGAACTACTAAAAAAGTATACAACATTGGAAGGACATGTTTTCACTAGACACTCTCATTATAAACAGGTATAGATCGATACTCTGTATATATATATTGCCCTGAACTTGCTACTACTAGTAATGCCATACATTTTGTCGGTCTACCGGGTGGAATCGCTGATGGGTTCGTGAACGATGTCATTTTTAAATCTAGCTTTCTTTGGGATTTTACTTTTAACGGGTAAGTTATTTTTTATGAAGAAGTATCGATATAGAATTTAATCACCATATCTTAGGTTACCAAATCGTCTACATATTGATCAAGTATCAAATATTTTGAAATTGTTTTATTCTAAAATCGAATTTGTGAAATGTACATTAAGGCTCTGTAACATTTAAACACTTACACGATTTTGTGTGACATGTATGTTACATCAATGTTAAAAGCATGAATAATGTACATTCATACTAGATACCAATTACAAAGAAACGACAAGCCTCGGGATATTGAAACAGATTGCAGGATTTATTTGTTTGTTTTGTTTGTTTGTTGTTGTTTTTTTAACGGAAGCCGTATACTGAGGAATTTCATAAATGACAGCGTCCTGCTACTGTTTGCTTTATTTAAACTACTAATGCCAGCAATACTGCTTACTGCTAACTATACATGTATTTTTATGTCACTTGTGTACTGCCTACTGCTTCATTACCGCGTACTGCCTCCTTTAACTGCGTACTGCTTGCTACTTACTGTGTACTGCTTAAAATCTTACTGCCTACATCATACTGCATACTGCTTTCTGCCTCATGCCTACTAGCTACATATGTACTTGATAACAGCCTACTGCTTACTGTCCACTGTTTACTGCCCGCTGAATGCTGCCTACTGCGAACTGCTTGCTGGTTACTGTCTAATGCTTAATGCCTTCTATTTACTACACTGTTTACAGCGCCTACTGTTCTCTGCTTACTGACTACTACTTTACTGCCTTCTGTCTATCGCTTGCTGTTTACTTCTTACTGCTTACTGTCTAACAATATAGGCTTCAATGCTATACGTTATCAAGGAGCCGCATAACATATAGCTAACGTAAAAATTCAGCTTTCATTTCACAAAATTTTGCAAACATACTGATACATGATAAACAGCTATTTCCCAGTACATGTGTGTAGTTATGGTTTCATTTTTTATAAGAAATCAGAGTTCCAGTCTGATGTACGGTATCAAAAATCATTTACAGAATATTTGGTACATAACTTTACTTGTCCATTCTAAAGTACATCATGGTTTTGGCTTTGTGAACTGACACAGCAAGTAAATACCAGAAAGATACTCCATTCCACATCTACACTAAACTACAGGACTTTCCATAAAAATCTAATCTAAACTGCAGGATTATCTATAAGAATCCACACTAAAATACAGGACTATCCGTAAACAAGAAATATCTTTAAAAAAGATAAACGGCATAGTTTTAATGCTGGTGGTTATAATGTAATACTGCTGGTGAAATAAATCAACGAACTAATGCGTTTCAGCACGGATAACAAAATTAGATCAGTTTGAATCATTTTTGGTAATAATAAGACTTCATTTGAATCAGGAATATGATTTTATTAATGTGTCATTTGAAAAATACATCCACTTAGTTAGCTTGCATTCAATCTTAACTTTGTTTCGTTTTTAACTGCATATCTGCATTTTGCATTGACCGCTACATTGACGAATCACGTACTTCATCTTGACCAGTTACGCCACCTGTCGCGTCATATCCGGGGCCAAAACAAAATTAGACGGCTATGCCGAAAAATCCACACTAATAAACTACAAGACTATCTTTGAAAAATCCACAATAACGTACACGACTATTCATGAAATCTCCACATTATCGTACTGACATGTCGAATAGGGCCCGTCATATTGTCTCCCTTAACCTGAGCTGAACCCAAGTGTTATTGAATTACTGCTCTATAGTGATTCAAGCAACATAACATGTTATTTATACTTTATGTTAAGATAAAAGGGCGAACTATCACTTGAGAGGCTAAATTGAATAAATCGTGTTCAAAGCTTTTTTCTTTATCTCAAAAAGAAGCAATTCTGATTGACTCTTTATCCCTTGTTTAATGTCCAAATAAATCTCACAACTCCACATTGGTTAATCATGGTGTTTTACCCCTTATTACAGAGGGCCGCTGTGGCCAAGTGGTTAAAGTGTCCTGACACTTTATCACTGGCCCTCAACTTCTGGTTTGCGAGTTCGAAACCTACGTGGGAAAGTTGCCAGGTACTGACCGTAGGCCAGTGTTTTTTTCTCCGGGTACTCCGGCTTTCCTCCACCTCCAAAACCTGGCACGTCCTTAAATGAACATGGCTGTTAATAGGACGTTTAACAAAAAACAAACAAACAAACAAACCCGTTATTACACACCGTAGTGTATCGTCAAGTGTAATTTCAGAAAGCCTGACCTTCTGCATAGTACTTTTTGCTGTACTTTTATAGAATGTTACCACTTTTAGTTTTAGAGACAGTGATCTTGACCTTTGAGTTTGGTTTGGTTTGTTTTTGTTTAACCTCCTATTAACATCCAGGGTCATTTTAGGACGTGCCAGGTTTTGGAGGTGGAGGAAAGCCGGAGTACCCGGAGAAAAACCACCGGCCTACGGTCAGTACCTGGCAACTGCCCCACGTAGGTTTCGAACTCGCTAGTGGAGGGCTAGTGATAAAGTGGCGGTACACCTTAACCGCTGGGCCACCGCGGCCCCTGACCTTTGAGTCTGAAAAATAATCTAAATAGGGACCAGTCGACTAATTCTTGAATGCAAATGGCCTCACAAAACTCTATCGTGCAGTTTGATTGTTCTTTTTATAATAGAAAGTAATTTTTAACTTTGACCTCTAGGTATGAAAAGCCATATCCCAAGCAAGCACTTTCATAGAGGAAGTACTTGATAACGTCAAGAGTGTAAAGAACTCTGATGGTATTTTAAAGAAACCAAATGACGGTTAGACATGGGATGGCCAACCTGATTTTTTTTCTGTACGTTAATTATTTTTAAAATTCATATACAGTGAGTCTTAAATCATTGAAACAATAATGTTAATTCCATGTTCTAAATCCTTAACGTTGCACAATTCAACTGTGAACAGAATTAATGGTCTCCTGGTATGTCTATTTGTTTTCTTAAACTGACTGACTTTTCGTTCTGGCAACTGTCTTTTTGCAAGAATTTTCAGAATCAAAGTAGTTTTTAGTATTATCTACCCACTTACTAATTGTTATTACAAAGTAAATTATGAAAACGAGATCACAGAGGGATCTTCGCGTCCACCATCAAATAACATTTATTGGATTTCTGTGAGATCTCCAATTTTCTCTTCTTCCTCTTAATCATTTGAAAACAAGAACATACACAATAAATCTGACAGAGATGTGTCAATAAGTATGAAGTTCAGGAGATATGCATGGAAAGCTCCAAATGGAACATACTAAACTAGGGGACCAATGGGAACTAATTTTTGATAATTTGAGAACGATCCATAAAAACTCTCCGAGAAATAGCTATAACAAACCTGTCAAATTCTAAAACAGCTGCCTGTTATTTTTTAAAGATCAGTCGCAGAATAGGATGTGGACAACTAGTGGTCAAGGGGGACTTACATATGAAATTCGAAAAAGATCTATGAAGAAATTTTGAGAAAGAACGAGAACAAAAATTGTTAAATACGGACGCGAGATGAAGAGCGATTTGAATAAATCTGTTACATAGTACCGTTTTGTATTAAAAACTAAAATATTAAGAAAGCCCTGTATGAAACCGAGATCCTAGAGGGATCTTCGCTCCAAAGATCGCTTCATGATAAGATCTTTCTGGGAAAAAGGGATAACAAACTTCAATTGACAAAACTCAAAATTGCTATCTGTGGCCATCTTGATTTCCAATAAGTCTCAAGATAAAACATGCAAAGCGAACGATTAAAAAGAAATTACGTATTAAATTTGAAAATGACTCATCAAATACTTTCTGAGAAATAACGATAGCATATTTTCAAGTATTAAAATTCAAAATGGCCGCCTGTCAGTCATCTTACTATCTAGTCACTCTCAAAATTGAACATGCAGAACACAATTTGGAACCAAGGGAAACCGACAGGTGTGTTGATAAGAAAGATCCATGAAGAACTACTATATCTGAGAAATGACGAAAACAAACATCAACTGTAAAAATTAGAATAACTGCATCTCGGTGATCTTGTTCTCTGATCAATCTCAAAATGAAATATGCATAACTAGGGACTAGGAATCAAAGGAAATAAGCATACAAAATGTATTATTTTGGGAAAGATTTGTGAAGGACTTTCTTAGAAATAGCAGTAACAACCTTCACCTAGCTAGGGTGAATAGAAACTATGGGCAAATGAAATAAAAAAAAAAAAAAAAAAACCATATAACAAAAAATGAGGGCATTTGGGGTCATAACACTTTATTAGTGTATTTTGTGCCCACATTCTTATCAAATGAAAACACATTTGATGAATGATACTTAACTCATAAATATTATTTTCTTAAATTTATTTTTGCTTATTCAGTTATTCATAGAAAAGCATAATAATTCATTAAGATCGGCTTGCTTTAACTAATACCATTTCGTTAAATCAAATAATACTTTTATATGGTTTCCTTAAGTTAAGAAATGGATTAAACCGGACCTTGATTACTATGATGTTACACGATAGAAGTATGCAGCTATCTAAGCTAATGGCATTTGATCATATCAACTGACAATACAAATGGCTATAAACAATGGGTAACTCGCTCACGTTGAAAATAGTTTATAGCTTGTATACAGACTTAATTTTTGTTGTACAGGAAAGTCGGCGCGTGCGCAGGAACCGACCCTCGTGTTTCGGATAGTGAACGAGAGTACAAGACCTGTTTACGAAACCTTCAGCAGCCCAGGTCGTTTTGGACATCCAGATGACTTCGGAGACCATTTCAAAAGCGAAATTATAGATAACTGGAACATGTTTGATATTACAGAGGTAGGTAACTGAAGTCAAAGTATTTCTTAATAATAATATGTATATCAATGTATTTGTCGATCATTTCTTCATGATATATTTATCTCTTTGTTTCTTTATTTGATATTTATATCTTTTTTTAATTTATGTACAATATATTTATCTCTTTGTTTCTTTATATGATATTTATATCTTTTTTAAATTTATGTACAATATATTGATCTCTTTGTAATTTCTTTATAATAGATTTATTTGTAACTAATTCAACCTATAGACTTATTAATCCATTATTATTGCTTAGCGTCTGTAAGAGTAAAACATACGGTATGATATTAATAGTAAAAGAGACATCATTCTGATTCAGAAAAGTTCTACCTACTTTATGTAAATTGCACCTGATAAAACTTGATAGAGTACTTCAGACAACATTAAATAAACAAAAGGAAATCCGACATCTAAACAAAACCGTCACATTTTATTAAACCTACAACATATATGTAAACAAAAGATTGTAAACAAACCATAGGGTGACAATTGAAATGGTATAATGATGATGAGATCAGAATAGGATCAGTCGTTACGGTGGGGTAAGCGTCTTTAGCGCCATGTCAGTAAGATCCAGGTTACATCAGACCTTTAAAATGAAAACTATACAGGTTAAAATAGAACCACCTGAAACATTAACGAGCATGAACATTTGTCTTTTTACATAGTCAATTATCAATAGCCTTTCTAGTACAATGTAGTATTCAGCTCGTTGTTTTGTGCATTTGTAGCATGACCCGGAAAATATCCTATCATATAACCAAGGCTATTTGCCGTGTTATATTGCCGTTCAGTATAAACGCGAAAATGGTCGCCTTATCTCTAACAAACGTTTCTATACATATAGATGAGACGCATTAATGAAAAGCATCTAACATGCATGTTCATGTTTTATTAAATATGTATTGAATTATTTCTAAATTCCATCATAGAAATCATGATGAAATAAATAACAAATGTGTTAAAATTCAATATTGAGTCTGGTAGTGTCAAATAAAAAAAGTCTTGATTAATTCTTTAAAGATACCAAATTAACTTAGATACTTATTTATTTGGATTCCGCAATCTTGCATCTGAAACTTCATTAAAGCGTTCCATTCGGCTAACTGAAAAGTGGTGTTTCGTTATAATAAAATATTCATTACCGTACACGACAAAAAAACCTGGTAAAATATAACTAAATATTCCATAGGTCGTTTAGCTGTAGTAGTCATAGTTAAACTAGTACTACAATACTTATGGCTTATAGTACCACCAACTAGCCAAGATTTTATTATTTGGAATAGAATAGAACTATCATATGAGGCAAAAGATTCAAACGCCTTTTTGCTATTTTCTTCGTCAACATCTTCATTCTATTAAACCAAATCATTGGGGGTATCTAATTAATTTCGAAAGAGGTTTATATTTTTGATCACTTATATATTTCTAATTTTGTAAGTTATATAAATTGTTATAGTTGTATATGTTTATATTTGATAGATTATTTTAATAAACCTTTATTTCACTAAGGTAAATGTATCAGTGAAGGTTGGTAATACAGAAAGAAGTTACTTTCATTTTGATGGAAAAAACACCACTAAAGAATCCTGGTTCTCTGCCACTAACCTCCTGAGAAGTTTCCCTGACGTTAATTTGAAGGATACTTACAGTAATTCTCGGCCTAACCATGGAAAACACTTTAAAATGACAGCGTAAGTGACGTCATTATTCATTTCCCCTATATACTTGTAGAATTATTTTATTTTATTTTCATTTAAGATTATTTTCTCATAAACAAATACATTGTATATTGAGAATTCAATAATGCTTTATCAGGTTAAAAGAGAAACGAATCTGTTCGCAGATGGATCTTTATCATTTTTTTTTTTTTTTTTTTTGTATTTGAAGAACTCATTTCAAATTTCTCCAGAGGTTTGTTAAAATGTTTAATGTTTTGTCATTTTGTCCTGTAAATGCTAATCACCACGTTGTTATTAGTACATCAGACATATAGCATATCAGACATACCTAAAACATGTTTTTAATTTATTTCTCCAAATCTTATATTACCTTCGCAACAAAAAAACTATTACATTTACTAGACAATAATTTTTCGAAACAAATTATTTCCGAATTATTCATTCATAAGCAAATAAACATTAAAAAAAAAAAAAAAAAAAAAAACAACCTTATTTCTATCAAAAAAAAGGTTCTTCAAAATCAATCAAATGAGAATGTGGTTAATTGATTCGGGTATTTCAGTTGACACTAGCTATCTTTTGTGGCTCTGCAGTTGAGTGTCGTGTACCCTAGCCGAAGTTTAAGTGTACCCTGAACGAAAAATTATATTTAAATATGTTATTGGTATTGGTTAATAAACAAGAATGCAGAAAACCGCATCAAAATCGGCCGACCCATTACCGAGTTATTGTGATTTTCTCGAAAACACACCTGAAGCCCAAAGCCGAATACCTCGTTTTGGTGACCTCTGACCTGTGACGTCACAGGTTGAACACGATCGGAGCCGCCATATAGGAAATATATAGAAACAAACGTGAACACGTGCCTGTAATTAATGCGAATAAGACAACAAAAAGGAAAGTGCTGAATAAACTCTCTGAGTTATATTTGTGAATTAGTTAATAACAAGTGCTACCGAAACCAGGGACATATAATTTTCTTTTTAAACGGTGCCATATATAACATGTAGCATCTCACTGTTTATTGATTTCACAAACGTTTTTCGTCTATATTAAAATGTCCCATGTTCTTAATGGCTGTAGGTCTGGCGTGATGTTTATGTTTACAAAACTATTTTTAGTAACACGTGTTCTATTATGCAGCATAACAGATAACTCTAGTTTTCTCTTGATACTTCAGCTCCTCCTCCTGTCCTGTAATGATGTCCATCCTAACCCAGGCCCCCCAGATTATAATAACTGTATATCTATGTTCCACTTGAATATTCGTAGTCTAAGAAATAAGTTATCACATTTAGAAAATTTGGCTTCTGATTATGATATTGTTTGTGTCACCGAGACTCACCTTGATCCTTCTATTTCTGACGCTGATATACTCCTGGGTGGTTACGAGTTATACCGCAAGGACCGGGGAACCCCGGGAGGGGGGATAGCAGTATTTACATCCAGTCTCTTGTGCACCCGTCGTAGAGCTGACTTAGAATTTCAGGTGGGTGAGGTTATTTGGACGGAGATAAATTTTCCATATAAAAAATATCTTCTGTGTACTCTGTATAGGCCTCCTAACATCGCACAATCCTTTTGGAATCATCTACAGAATTCTATAGACACTGCTATTCAGGAAACCCCAAATATAGTATTAGTTGGTGATATAAATGCTGATCTTTTAACTGTAGGAAACACGCACGTTGTGTATGATATTACCACACCTTTCACCTAACAAATGTAATCGACAAACCGACACGCATAGGACGCACGAGCTCTACCTTACTTGACCCCATTTTACTCTCCGACACGTGTACTTCTAACTTTTCTGACGTAATTGACATTGGCGATGAGGTATCTGACCATAAAGCGACGACTGTAGAACTGACTGTAGGCACAGTAATTACCAGGACGTTTAAACGAACCATAAGATGTTACAATGAAGCTAATTACGAACTTTTTAATAGTAAACTTGACGATACAGACTGGGTTGATTTATTCTCTACCTCGCACTCCCCAGATGACATGTGTGTTAAGTTTACAGAAAAATATTTGGACATAGCTGAGGAGTGCATTCCTACAAAAACTGTTACAATACGACCTAATGACAAGCCTTGGTTTAATTCTGACCTTCGACGTGAAATAAGGAAAAGAGACAGACTTTTATTTTTTTTTAAATCTAATCGCTCTATAAGAAACTTGACGAATTTTCGGAGACAACGTAATCACGTTAATAATCTAAAAAAGCACATAAAAGAACAGTTCTATGCGGACATAAATGGTATTTTAGACCGTTTTTCTGATTCGAATCCTAGAAATTTTTGGAAAGTTGTCCGCAGATTAATAAAATCTACTGAAACTGTTAATACTATACCACCCCTTGTAAATAATAACGGAGATCTTGTAATGACAGATGTAGATAAAGCTAATATACTAAATAATTACTTTGTTTCCATTTCTACTATTGACGATACAAACATCGACGAGCCAGGGGTCGAACTTAGGACGGACGCTACTATATCAGACATACAATTTGAACTCAATGACATAATCGACATACTTAAATCTTTATCTATATACAAAGCTGTAGGTCATGATGGGATTAGTCACAGTATGTTAAAAAATACTGCAGTATCTGTAGCTTATCCTTTATCATTAATTTTTAGATACTCGTTGGATACTGGTGTCTTTCCAGAACATTGGAAATTAGCAATAGTTATGCCATTATTTAAGAATGGGGATAAACATGTTTCTTCAAATTATAGACCTATATCATTACTCAGTACTATTGGTAAAGTTTTTGAACGCTTAGTTGTGAAATTTTTGAATAATTATTTACTTGAAAACTCACTTATATATAAATACCAGTCAGGTTTCCAACCTGGTCACTCTACCGTTCATCAAATGATAGAAATTTATCATACTGTTTGTGAAAATTTGGAAAAAAAGCAACCAACGTGTCTAGTTTTTTGTGATATCTCCAAAGCGTTCGATCGTGTGTGGCACAAGGGACTAAATGTAAAATTAGCTAATTATGGAATAAACGGAAAACTTTTAAAATGGTTAAATAATTATATCAGAAACCGGAAACAACAAGTTTTCGTAGGAATTCGTAAATCTTCCGTCAGAACTACTAATGCTGGCGTTCCGCAAGGGTCAGTATTGGGTCCTCTTCTTTTTATCCTATATATAAATGACATATCAGATAACCTTGAAAATCTTTCTAAATTATTTGCTGATGATACCTCCTTATTATGTTCTGGTCGATCGCTCTTGGAAATTGAAACGAAAATAAATAATGACTTAGTTAAAATTCAAAATTGGGCAGAAATATGGCTGGTGAAATTCAACCCTCTGAAAACGGAAGCTTTACTTATATCAAACAATGAACACGAACATGTTGTAGATATAAGCTTTAATAATGTGGATGTAGAATTTGTTGATAACCATAAACACCTAGGAGTTACTTTAGATGCAAATTGCAGATGGTCCACTCATATTGACAACATTTGTAAAAAGGTATCAAAACAGGTAAGTATCCTCCGAAAGCTCAAATATCTTTTAAGCAGACAAACTTTAATTAAAATTTACAAGTCTTATATTCTGCCATTATTTGAATACTGTTGTGAGGTTTGGGACGGTTGTTCTCTCGGTGATGCAGACAAATTGGAAAAACTTAACTTAGAAATAGCAAGAATAATTACTGGATTACCATCTTTTGCTAGCAGACTTTCGTTATATTCTGAAAGTGGTTTAGAACCACTTGCTACTCGTCGTACTAGGAGAAAACTGCAACTTTTCTATAAAGTCACAAATCACCTAACACCAAATTATTTATCCACTCTACTTCCTCCTTTAGTATCTGAAAACTCTCACTATAACCTCCGAGACGCCAATAACTACTCTTTACCAAATTTCCGACTTCATTTGACCAATATTTCGTTTTTCCCGGCTACTATTCGACTTTGGAACCAATTAGATTTAGAAACTAGGCAAAGTAACTCATACTTAGTTTTTAAAAAGTCTATCACTAATATATCAAAAGTCCCTTATTATTACTCTGTTGGAAATAGAAAATCTAATATATTGCATGCAAGATTAAGAAATAGTTGTAGTACTTTAAATAATGATCTTTTCCGATCTCATCTGATTGATTATAGTTACTGTCAATGTGGTCATCCTATTGAGGATACATATCATTTCTTCTTCGTCTGTAATAATTATGTTGAACAGAGAATCGAATTGTACCGAAATCTGAACAATTTCATACCGCTAGATCTGCAGCTATTACTGTATGGAAGCAGTGATTTATCCATAGAGGATAATGTTACAATATGTAAAAACACTCAGAAGTACATTCTTGATTCGTATAGATTTTAATTCCCCTTATCTTTCTAAATATATCTGTGTAAATTTATGTGTGCTTATCATATCTATTCCGATGCCGATGGCAAAAGAGAAATGAATTTCCAGGAGGCATAGGAAGCGAACGGAGAGAGCTAACCATGGCACAGGATGTGATGAACTTTAGAAACAGCAGAGTGTTTTGAAAAGTGAATAGTGTGAACTTCTGCTATCGGCATCGGAATAGTTTATTGGAATAGTTTACTTGAATTGTTTATTCATTTGATAATCTATAGTCATAATGATTTTTTTTTTATTATATCTTCATTATAACACTCTCTCTCTCTCTCTCTCTCTCTCTCTCTCTCTCTCTCTCTCTCATATGTAAATATATGTCATCTTGTAAAATAAATGTATTATATGTATGTAAAATTATATAGGGAAAGGGCTTAATATAAGTTTGATAACTTGTGCCCAATTCCCATGTATATATTAAGATACAATAAAATATGTTTAAATCAAAATCACTAATTTTCTCTCATAATGAGCCATATACAACATTTAACATCTTACTAATTTTCTATTATAACGGGCCAAATACAACGTGTATCATCTTATTTATTTTCTATTATAACAGGTCGTATATAACAGGTATATTGAAATATTTTATTTGTATTTTTTATTTTAACGGTTCGTTGTAACATGTATGACATTTGAATAACGGGCCGTTTATAACGACTTACATCATATAGCCTTTATTATGGGGGCATGACAGGTTTGTTACATACAAATGTACCAGTATTTATTTCGGTTATAATACTTCTAGTAATACAAGTTTAAAATGCAATTCATTGAAGATGTGAAAAAAATGCTAATCATTTTGATTTTTTTATTAGCCAAAACAGAAATTATACCGTTATTTGTGATTTTTGGGTAATTGTCCGCAATTGATAAAACGTGTCCATGAAAGATCAGTAACTCCCAGACAAGATTCATAGAGTACATTTTCAACATCATGGGTATATATATATGAATGAGGTCATTTAGGTTAATTATTCTATAGACAAACCTGAGATATGATTTTTTTCGTTTGTATGGAAAACGAAACTCACTGAATTCCAAAAATAATGTGTTTGATTTCAACAACTTGAAAATGTATTCCTATAGTATAAACGCAATTCTTAATAATATCAAGCTCAATTTATGTACAACCTGTAAAAGCATGTCTTCGGAACTCCTTTGAAGTGCACAGAAACCAAACGCGTGAACTCACAAACAATTATCGGCGTGTGCCGATTAGAACACCAGAAATCACGGACACCTGTGGTGCAGTGACAGGTATGACGAGCTTGTGGACCCTAATTTCACACCTGGTAATTGTTTAGCGGTATACTAACCAATTCAAACTTGAGAATTCGTAATTCTCCGAACATGTTTATACATCTTTAAAAGTCCTTTTTTAATTGGAGATATGACTTGCGACACGTATGGAAAGCAAAACCACAAGGATCTCGATCACTTCATAATAATAACACAATTACAAAAATAATAGCAAAAAAATACATAAAATTTGGAGAATAAAAAATCATACACGAAAATCATTACGAGTTTATAAGTTTTAGTATTAATTATGATTAGTCACGACGAAATAAATTGTTTGTGTTTTATCATAAAAAACAGAGCTAAAATGATGGTTTTAATAAGTACCTATGCTTTATACATGTACAGAAAGTATCAATTATATTATAATTGTTGCGAATCATTTTTATATAATTTCACTGACAACGTTCGTATGTAAATTATATCGTTCTCAAGCATTTAATCATCCTTAATCCCTGAGACCATGGCATGTAAAATAAGGGATAAAATCTGTATATGTAGAAGTTTGCTGTAGACTTTAACACTGGTATTCATACGGGAGAGAGATTTAGTATACTGTAGATCATGATGATTATAATATATTACTTTCTAAATTAAGTGTCCTTCATGACTAAAGCGGGTTTTGTATAGAATACAACGCATGAATTTACTGTACGTGTGTTCGTCTTTTCTCACAAACCAGAGCATCCAGAACTGTTGTATTGTTGGTATGTTTATTTGAATATTAATTTGCGAATGAAATGGCACATTATTTTAGTTAAAAATGTTGATGCTGTGTTCCTTTCTTTGGTAACGAGTAAGTAATGGTAAACACATAACTAATATACATTTATTGGTGATTGACCGATTATTGCACCAGTCTGTGTTAACCAAGCGGTCATTTTCAGAGTCAATTTCACTATGTTATTTTTTTTTTAAACTCAAACTTATATTGTTGGATTCCGACTTCTCGTCGGCAATATTCGCCAAATTCAACAACCTCAAATCTCATGTCCAGATCGTATTCAAACATATTTGTGCTGATACTGTTCACACTGTCCTCTATGCTACTGGCCACCATACCAGTCACTCTGTTCAACCTGTGACGTCATAGACTGAAGAGTTCCAAATCAGCGTGACTGACCGATACGCTGATTAGCAGTCGACCGACAGGTGCAAATCGCGTACTTCGATGTGCGATATCTCGGCACTCGGCCAACCGATTTTGATGCGGTTTGCGACATTCTTCTTTGGTGGTTACAAAGAATAACATATTTGATTATCGTTTTCGTTCAGGGTACACTTTAAGCACATCGAGCCAGGTCAGCCCTTGGATTGGTGACCGCTCCGTAGTTCACCTGACAATTAAAAGGGACTTCTTCCTGAAAACAAATCCTTTCTCAATAGAGCCTTGAAAAGTGCACGAACAATAAGACAAAGAGTTCAAGGACAGAAAGCGCATTCTGCTTTATACCCAAAAATAGAACGGAAATTATCTTAGATTCCTTTCCAGGGAAGCTGGTCGACTCTTCGTAATCAACCAGCGTTATGATCACTGTTCTGGCGATATCGGATGGCTGATTGTTTTAGATTCACAAAGGAAGGCACCATGTCAGTTTGAGTCACAGAACGCAAAAGATAAAGTGATTATCATTTATTCTGCTCTAAACGGACCAACAACATGGCAGTCACTTTATGGTATGTATTGATATGTTCACCATAGCTTAATTTCAAATTTTATTATTTAGATTTCGCTATCATTTTGTATTTTGCATTTGATTTTTATCCTTCAATGCATTATCTACCATATTCAAAAACAAGATATTCAACTTCGTTTACATTTCAGAATTTTTTATGAATTAGTCCAAAACTTCACAGTTTAACTATTTGTCTTGAACTCACCCTTTTTACTATGGGACCTTTTTATAAATTGACATGCTTCTCTTGATGTCATGAATTTGTACTGTGTCACAGTGAAAATATAATAAGTTTTGATACATATATTAAGTCAAACAAGACCAAAATATTGTTTTTAACCATAGTAATATTTGTGATATTTTGTATACATCTTAAATGAAGGCATGTTCGGTGTGACGTCAACTCGTTTATGACGTCATTGAGTTGTCCTTTGAAAATAAACCTTACCTGAAGAGTCTAGCAATGGGTGAACGCTGCTGATAATTGGTCGTCAATTTTTTTCATATATACGTATGTATGTATATTAAGTATATCATAATGCAAATTGGAATAAAGAAATAACTTCGAGTACTTGGCAATATTCTGTTCATAACAACCAAACATTAATCTATTACATTTGATTACACATATAAATTATTTTAACACAACCTGTCTTTGTAGTATCTAATGATGGCAGAGCCGACTTCCTGGAAATATACGTTGATGGTAAGTAGTAAAACAATTTACAAATATATATCTGATCACTATAATTGTCATCATGCTGTCTCAAAATATTGTGCAAACGAAACAAGATGGAAGCACCGCTCAATATCACTTGAGAGTGAGATACAGAAAACTAAATCAAACCTCATCAGACAGCTCTTCATCAGTGATGCTAAGGATTTTAGTGTTATCGTTCAATCGCATAATTATACTGAAATTTTGTCGTATTGTGTCCCAAACCTTGGCCATTCGATATAGATAGGTACTCATCTCTTCTCAAGTCCTGTCAATTGACCATTGGCCACTTTTTTTGAATGTAGCCTAGGCGACCACTTGTTATCTAGAGATGGTCTCTTGGTAGAGGGGATTTCTTGGTTGAGGTGGTCGCTAAGCACAGTATCGATTGCATAAGGAAATGTCAATGGAATTGAAATAACGATAACTGAATGGAATCGAGAAAATATTATCTTACTAGTAGATGTGATAGCACTATATCTCAATATCATAACATTTATCAACATGTTTGTGCTGTTGATGTGTAAAATCAAACATTCCCCACCACACGAAACTCATCACAATTTTTATCGGCAATAAAGTAGCTTCGATGAAGAAATGTTTCCCAAAATCAGACTCCTATTTATTTATTTTATTTCCAAAACAACTGAATGCGCTGTAGACCAGGCACTACGTGTATGGTAATTTATTCATGACTTACATTTTGAAACATCAATACTTTCTCTCATGACTTTGTATATTTTTTGGGTATTTCAGTCACATGCTCGGTCTATTGTACGAATATTAAATTCGGAATATGAATTATTACTCTCTTTTTTTCTTTGTTGTTTAGCCCCAAAGAACTAGGTTTAATACTGCGGAACTAATTATAGATAGTACACAAGCAGTTTCCAGATGATCAGATGTGCTTGTGATTTATTCAGTCTCTAGAATCTGCTTTACCTTGCTCAATAAACATTATCTAAATTATTCAGCGTCTAGTCTTCATTTTAACAGTTTCTTTTAGATTTTCAGGACCTCACTCAATACTTCCACACTTTGGCCATCATACCGTAAAAGATTCCTAACAGGACGGAACAGTTGTATTGATTTTATAGATACATAGCAAATTAATATTCAATTATTAATTCTAAGAGGACAGACACCGATCACTATTCCTGCTAATGTCTCCACCTGATTTTGTGTCATCATTGCAAGTCATCCGTTACTACATTTAAGGTCGTTCGAATATCGCAACGGAGTTACCATATTTCATTGCAATGTGAGAAATATCATACTCCGAAATTTCGAAAAATTCTCGAAGCCAAAATGTAATTGTTTTTTCTCAACCACACAGGTGACGCCACAACGTAGGTAAACTTACCTTAGGCTATTGTAAGTTTCACAAAACACAAACTGTGTGCGGTGTGACCAATGTCAATTACTCGACGAATATATTCTTTAATTAATCACAATGCGTTGTCATAACGTAAAAATGTTGATTGACTTTTTATATTGCTCTGTTCCACCGTTAGATTGTATATGCACATTACATATGAGCTCGGATAATTCATGTCATTGCATAGACAACCCAGTGGATAAGTCGGATATTTTACTTGGTCCCGACATCTCAAATTTACCTATGTTTTGATGGAATTCAATATGAACATGGCCATGTTGACACTCATTTAAAATCATCTGTATCCTCCGGAGCGTAAAATGTCAATGTTTCAAGAAAAGAATATTGTATTAAGGCACCTTGAACCGCTTCACTGTTTATAATCAAGAAGGGAACTTCTCTTTTGTATAAGTATTCTTCTTTGTTTACAGAAGATGTTGTAATATTTCAAATACTACTATTTCAGCTAAATTTACAAAAACAACCCTGAAAACAACAACTGAAAATCCAAATCAAAGTAAAACTCAAGATGAAACGACTACAACTCCAGATAAAACAACAACATTTCAGGATACCACAACAACTCCAGTTACAACGACTACAACTCCAGATAAAACAACAACATTTCAGGATACCACAACAACTCCAGTTACAACGACTGCGACATCAGATAAAACAACAACATTTCAGGATACCACAACAACTCCAGTTACAACGACTGCGACATCAGGTAAAACAACAACATTTCAGGATACCACAACAACTCCAGTTACAACGACTGCGACATCAGATAAAACAACAACATTTCAGGATACCACAACAACTCCAGTTACAACGACTACAACTCCAGATAAAACAACAACATTTCAGGATACCACAACAACTCCAGTTACAACGACTACAGCTCCAGATAAAACAACAACATTTCAGGATACCACAACAACTCCAGTTACAACGACTACAACTCCAGGTAAAACAACAACATTTCAGGATACCACAACAACTCCAGTTACAACGACTGCGACATCAGGTAAAACAACAACATTTCAGGATACCACAACAACGAATACAACTGTTGGAGCATATTAATAATATAATATTGTTTATTGTTATTGGTAATATTGATAAGACATCAATTTGGTAGGATGTATCAAAGAATATATTTTCCATGGTGTACCTTATAGGGAACAACCAACCAATTGAAAAAATAGATTTTTGAAACAGCCCTTGTGTATAGAAAGTTGAGCCAAGGATAAAATGTCTGGCAGCCACTGATTGGCCAGTATCTTATGAGGCGAGAAAATAGATATGTAGCCAGATAGGTAACTATCAATAAGAAATGTTGATATAAATTTCGTAAGTCCGATTGATTTTTTCCCCAAAAGTTCAGGTAATAATAATGAACAGGTAAACATTTAAGATTTTTGAGAATTTTTACTGCGAAATTCACCCATTTTCAAAATGGCTACCCTGGAGAAAAATTGAGCTGAAGGACCCAACTTTTTTTTTTGATCAGGTGTTATATCAGACCCTAAACTTTTGTTATAAACCATAATTGTCATATTGAATTCAAGAATTTGAATGAAATCCTCCAAAACGTTAACACTAAAGTCTATGGCAAAACAATTGGTTGGTTGGTCTCTTATATAGTAACATTTTGTACTTAAGTAGAGGACTTACATCAAGAGCAATATAGTTTCCTTTAAAATGTTAAGAATACAAGATTTAGTACAATTTCCGATCTTCTGCCAAGAATATTTACGAGTTATCCACATCTGTGTCAAAATTTCTTTTATTCTCCTTATTTTATTTAAATACAATACCTAGAAAGACTTTGGGTTTGGTTATAGAATGTGCATTCCGTTAATGTCAGAACAAATTTGGAAATGCGTCTCTACCCAAAATTACCTGTATTGATTGGTAAATCCTTGATAATTATGAATAAGAAGCTTGTTTGAAATCTGTACCAAAGGTCATTGTCAAATCGTTTATTCAGTACAAAACGTTGAAAACATTTCTTCCAACACCAATAAAAATCCCGGCATGCCTCCTGATGCTGTCCTTCCTTTAAAAAGTACGTGCTTATGTTCGTGGTATTGATGACTTTATTTGTTAGAAAACACCATAACAAGCCCCCCCCCCCCCCCCCCCCCCCCCCCCCACCCCACCCCACCCCACCCCTTTTCTTCTTCTTCTATTCATTTTTAATTATTAGAAATGAGAAATTTACGCAGTCAAATTTATTGGACTTTTGCCCCTCGTTGTTGTACAGTAAAGGAATATATATGAACCTTGTATTACAGCTCGCGATCCTTACTGTGTGGATTGCGCATGCTCGAGACAACCGGAAAACAAATCATTGGAGGAGCTAGCGGAAATCGTTAATCAGCTTAAGAAGGAGTTGAAAGTAGATAAAACCAAAACAAGCTGTAAGTATTCAACCCTCCTTCTTGTTGTGCTTTGTGGAACTGAAAATTTAAAAGAAAACCATATGTGGTTGGAAAGGGCAAGGGGGAGAACAAAGCCCGATCCATCTTAAATATTTTTTGGCTATTGCAAGAAAGTATTTATTCTATATTATATAACATACTAAAATAATTGTTTGTGTATCATTATTAAGTCCGCAGTAATGAAGCAATCAAACGTAAAACGTTCTTGTGCGAACTCCGTGCTATTCGATTTTTTTTCTGCGGCCAAAATAATGAAACAATCAAACGCATGGCGTACTGATGAGCTATTGCGTTTTGTTTTATAAATTACAGAACATTATGAATACACTTTATCGTTACAGCCAGTATTAGACGCAAAATCAGCGCTAGTGACCCCAGACCGTCGGCGAAAGCAGCAGGACTTGTTGGAGCTGCCATGTTGGCTATCCCCTTTGTTTTTATCATTCTGTGTGACTTGATCAGTCTATGTCGATATTTCCATAGTAAGGCAAGCACAACGCCTTAATCGCAATGATAACAGTTATTTACCTTGTGTGTGATTGACAGTGTCCTGTCGGGGATCTACATCACCACAATGTCTATATGGAGTTGTTGACAACTTTACGTCAAGGAAATTCCTATGGAAAAAATGTCGTTGTGTTGTGAACATCTTTATGCTTCAATGATCGTTTGGATACATCGTCAGTTCTTGTTTAAAGATATGATCACGTTTATTTTAATGCTAAATACATAGTACAATAACGGCAGATAAAAGTGTTATTCTCGATCTGATCAAAGAAATTGGATTGCATATCATCATCCGGTGTGATTTGTTATTGGTTTCATATTAACTGATTTGATAAGGAAATATAATTAAATGTATTGATCTTTCACGTTATCAGTACCTTTAAGATGTGATTTCCGCTTTGGAACATGAATACGGCTAAAATAACAGAAAACAACTAGGGCCCTAACCAGTACGAGGAATTTATTCAAGCTCATTGAAAATCAGATGGATTAGATTGCAATTTAAATCTGTCAAGAACTATTGACGTTCTATCGTTCATTGTTAAATAAAACACACCAGCAAAGTGTCATAAAACAAATCGGAAAAAAATGTGTAGATTATACATTTCCCTGTTCACGCGGTCATTAATGGGTAACTAATAATCAAGGTCAAAATACCTGGATTTGACACTTTAATATACAATGCCGTTTACTAAACAGAATAGACTTCACCTACCTTATTGGTATATTTATTTTGAAAGCAAAAAGAATCCAATTAAGCAAGTTTGACAAATTTTCCTTATAGTATATTTTGTTTCATATTGATGGTCGTTATTTTTTTTAGATTAATAATTTTCATATTGTGCATGTAGGCTAGCACACCTGTGAATTGACATTTGAAAGTGGTACTATGTACCCAGTAATATGTTTAAATCCTGAATTGTTATGCGGGCTACAAACCATAACACGACTGTTTATAGAACAATGTGTAAAATGCTATCCTGAAAAAATGTGTATTGGTAAAAATATTAATAAAGATAAAGTTTAAGCATGATTATTTTAGGATGCTAATGAATTAATTCCCAAACCCTTTTTGTTTCGGTTATTCAAACATAATAACATACTGTCCATTCAAACGTCACCATTATGGTCAAGACCTAACGCCCAAACAATGAGAAATATTTCGTCCTTCCCCTAGTTGCTGACCAGTCCATATTTGTATTTTGAAAATTTCAATTGACACTGACTTGCTACATGCTTTCAAGCTTGAACTTACCTGTGTAAATAATTGGTACGAACCCTTCGGTGACGTCATTTATATCGGGTATCACCCTTATCACTATGTTAACTCCATAATGACACTGGTGTTTGCACTGATGAGGATGAGGATTAGGATAAGGATTTGGTCAATGTTGTTTAGCAACAATTCCAATTTTATGCGAAATACCATGGATATAAGTACACAAAGTCAATTTTAACAAAACAGTCTGTTAAAATGCATCTTAATTGACACAAGGACATTCTCCTATGGAGTGGAAATGTTTGGCGTTTATCATATTTCAACATAGAATATAATGAGAGGTTTTGAAAAATTCTACGATATGAAACTTTTGGATGACCATCCAGATACGGTGCTATGCACGGACGGTAAAACAATGTATGTTGTTAACTTTTTATACATAGTAATTATCAATCCTAAAGTACATTTGTAACTCTAGTAAATTCAATTTGTGTCTTTCAAGGAAGATATGGTATATTTGATTATGTAGTCATTGTGTAAAGAAACAGTTCCTGAAGATTTTAAACTTTTCCTGGAAATATTTTTTTTAACAAATATCATTTCAAATTTTATTTTGTTATTATTATTTTCTCTGAATGTGTAATTGAAGTTATTTTTCTTTTTCAATTTTAAATCGGCTAATTGATTATCTCTCCTTTCTTACTGCATTTGTTACCGCAGTCCACTCCACACAAACACCCCTTTCGTGGTCAAATATAATCATGATTAGCTTTGAATTGGAATTATGTGTGCAGTGGAGTGTGGTTATAAGTGATGTATTGCCCACACTTTTCTATTGTGAAAGGTGGGGAAATATGCAGTAATAGAGAGTAAAACTGTCTCATTGTGACCCCATTATTTTGATTTCAATATTTTTATTGTTTTTTCTTATTTCAATAACTTATTGCGTCATTGAAGTTTTCATTTATCTGTCGTAAACCACTTTCCAACCCATCATTAGTCTCTGAGCTGATAGTAGGCGAACGATTCAGGTCACGGACAATTTTAAAGGGTTTCAGCGGAAACATTAATATGTTTACGTTTGCCTCTGTTCATAATGTTCCAGTTAGCCTTCGAATTATTTTACTTCATTTCACGTAACCGTAACCGAGATAAACACTTTTATTGAACGGCATGTATCAGATTTATTTAGGGACGGTGACCTTATTGAGCAAGTTTTGTCGAAATATCAGCTTGCATCAAATGAGAGCGATCTAGCTCAAAAGGTCTCCTCGCAGGAATCTACCACTGACGCTCTAAAGGTGAAAATTGAACAATTAGAGAAAGTAAAAGCTGAGCATGAAAATCTACTCGAGGAGCAGGAACAATATTCAAGACGGTCATGTCTTAAGTTCCGGAACGTACCGGTACCGCATGGACTTACCAATCAAACATTTGATGCTCTCGGCGCGGCCCTCGAGATTTGTGAACGTTCGCTTGACGTTAAAGTTCCTACCAACGCTATCTCGCGATGTCACATCCTAGGACAAATAAAAAACAACAAAGTAAACATCATAGTGCGCTTTGTAAGGTACTACGACAGACTACGAGTATTTGAAGCCAATAGCAGGCTAAGGGGAAACTCACACTGAACTCTGATAGTTGAAGCCTTGACGAGAAAACGACAGACCATAGTTAACGAACTAAATAAATTACGGCATGGCAAACATATCCAGTCATTCAGGACAAGGGACGGACGGATCTTTGTGAAAAATGACTCTGTCTCCCCAAAAAATCCAAATCCATAACTTATCTGAAATCGCAAGTGTAGTTCCCGGCTACGTCTACGCGCCTAGACAAATGGACAGTGTCAGTTAAGTCAACGAAAATGAAAACTCTCCATAGCGTCTACTTAGTAAATTATTATGTGTTCAAGTAATCTTTGTATTCCTGGTTCCCTCTTTATACAATGTAACAATAACAAAAAATCCTATATAATAATTATTATTATTGTATGAATCCGACTGTATCATTCTTACCGCAACGTTAATATGTCATTTAAAATTTGATAACGTGAGTTTAGTAAACCCGAACTGTTCGTAATTATTAGCAGCCCGGAATTTTTAAACAATTGTAGATGTTTCCTCCATCCCAGCCTTTCTCTCAAATCTCAATTATTTATAGTGGACCGTGACACTCCTGTCCAAATTTCGATTGTACTTGGACATCACAAGCCATTACTCATTCCGGTCAATCGTACGTCTTCTAGGCTTTCATACTGGTTTGTGACCCGTGACACCGCAGTGTTAACTCGCCCATATCAGCTTACGTGGTTTACAGCCTGCGTTTGTGTTTTAGCCCGTACGTGTTTCATAGTCTACCCCAGTGTTACATTGTATATTTACCCTATCTGATTGTCGCCCGTGATGCTCTAGTGTGATACAAAATATTTATATATATGTTTATATGTGAAAACAACATTTTTTCAATATCTATATGTATGTATACGTGTGTATATGTAAGTATATGTATTTATGTATATATATGTGTGTTGGTGTACATAGGTGTGATCAATTTTCACCTTGTTTCTGGCTGGGGAGTTAGTATACTATTACATGTATTCTATCATTATTAAAATGTTGTGAACCTTTGCGTATTAGTTTGAAACAACAAACAACCTTTCCATGGTCTGCATTCGGTATGTTTGTCCGTCAAATGGCCACCATGACCTATGAACTGTCCTAATTGTGGTGGCCAGGGGGCGGTCATGGGTGTGGAATGCGGTCACTGGCACGGGATGTTTTTTTTTTTTTTTTAAATTCACAATTATAAATCCCTTTCCTACTAAAATTGTTCTAACTCCTCCAGCAGAATATATATATATATTTTTTTTGTTGGTGAGAAATACCATTATAAATGTAAATAAACTGTGTGTATTACCATTATATTTATATGTTTGTTTTTTCTTTATTCATATTTGTTCTTCCAATAAGGTTTTTCCCTCATCAATTAGGATTAAACATTTCTATCTTTTTATTAGATATTAAATTTCATGTACATTTGTAGGGTACTTAGGATTTGTATACATTTGTCGTGCTATTATGTGTTATGAATACTTATAGTCAACAGGCAGCTATGTTTTTCTCCTTTTTCATCTGAGCATTATTATTGTTACATTCTTTACACTATTATAGTGTCGCCCCGACCCGGGTCGACGCGAACACATATCGGATCCTCATGTATCTTCTCTTATATTTCCTCCAAATATCTTTTTCCAGTCGACCTGGTTTTTCCTTTGTTCTTTTTCTGTTCCTAATACAAAGTGTACATCTTTGCTTTTCTCTTTTCTCAAATTTCTGTTATCTCTCTATCTCTTCCTTCCCAACAAAACTGATTAATCGGATGGCGCATTACTCTTATGAATATGTAGCTACCTCAGGCCACCTTCACACGTATTTCTCTAGTTATTATTTTTATCCTACTTAATGGGTTGTTGCACTGATACGTGGAGGTGTTCCATTGGTACCTTTTACTGTAAAACACATGGTATTGGTAAACGGTTATACTTTACCGGCAAGTGTGATTCTTTTTTTGATTTGTTTAAAACAGCTGTGTATTCAAGTGTACTTTTCGTTTATCTAACATGTATGCAAGTCTTTGTGAAGCATAACAGTATAGTTTTTCTTTTATTACTTAAATTTGCGCTGTCATGTGATGAATTTGACAGTCGTGGTCCGACTGTAAGTAATTCTACACCTCCTTATTCAAGTAGATATCAAAGTCAAATGGTTAACTTTGACCATTTAAAAAAGTGTATTAATTCACTAATTATGTTTGTGTCTTTATGCTTTCGAAATACCCAGTTCTCGTTAACTCTTTTGCTTCTTTTATTATTATGTATGGATATCGAATCTAATCCTGGCCCGGGTTTTGACGAGCTTTCAGTATTTCACTTAAACGTACGAAGTATCAGAAACAAGTTGAATTATATTGAAGATATTGCAGGTGAATACGATATTTTGTGTCTTACCGAAAGTCACTTGGATGACCAAGTTTGCACAGAAGATTTACTCATTTCAGGTTTTCACACTCCTTTTAGATTATATAGAAATTTTGCGGGTGGTGGTATTCTTGTCTATGTAAATGATCTATTAAAAGTAAACCGCTTAGTAGGATTAGAACATCCGGGTGATGAAGTAATATGGATACAGGTCAAACTAAAACATACTGATTTTATTATTTGTGCCGTATGCCGGCCTGAAAATTCTGTTTTACCATTCTGACTTGAGAGTATCTATATATGACGCCTTCGACATTTCACCAAATTTGATCATCACAGGTGACTTTAACGTTGACTTGTTAACTGTTGCACCGAATCATGTTTTCCTTGACATCATTAATTCGTTTAGTTTATCTAATGTTACACGGGAACCTACACGTATAGGTCAAAGTAGATCCTCTTTGCTTGATCCAATATTGTTGAGTAATTCTGTACTTTATATTGATGCGGTTGTGTAGTAAGTGTTAAATTGCCATGTGCCTTTAAATCAGTGTACAAACGTAAGATTTGGTTGTATAAAAGAGCTGATTTTATAAAGTTAAATAATCTTATATCTCAATATGATTGGGAAGGTTCCTTACATAATGCTGATTCAGTACATATCGCATGTGAGATTTTTACCAAACTTTTTATTGATTTTGCAACTCAGAGTATACCTACTAAAGAGGTTATAATCAGGCCAAATGACAGGCCATGGATGACGTCAGAGTTAAGAAAACATATCAGAATTCGAGATCGATTACACAAAGTATCAAGAACATCTAATCATCCTCGTGATATACAAAAATTCAAAAGTCAGCGCAATAAGGTCAATAATATGAAAAAGTATAGTCGTCAAAATTTTTATGACAATGTCCATGGCATCATCGATAATTATTTTTCCTCTGATCCCAAGGCTTATTGGAGATTGATCAAAAGGCTTATGAAATCCAGTGGTACTTCACAGACCATCCCTACCCTCATTGATCCTGCGAGTGAAAATTTAGTTAATAGTGATGAAGATAAATCCAATTTGTTGAATGATTATTTTTGTAGTATAACTCGTATTGATGATAGTAACACCCCTCTTCCCGAAGTACCACCCAAAACCAATACAACTCTTAATTTTGTCAGATTAGATTATAGTGAAGTTAAAGATGTGTTAAAAACTTTGAAACTCGGCAAGTCCTCGGGTCATGATGAAATAAGTCACCATATGTTAAAGAATGTTTGTAACACTATTTGTAAACCACTTGAAATATTATTTAACATGTCACTAACTACTGGTGTTTATCCCAGGGCATGGAAACTAGCAAAAGTTATGCCTTTATTTAAGAAAGATGATAGGCATTCTCCATCTAACTATCGTCCAATCTCTCTATTATCCACTGTTGGTAAAGGTTTTGAGCGTGTTATTTTTAAACATATCGATAAACGATATAGTAAATGATATTAAACGATATAGTAAATGATATTTTTTACAGTTTCACAAAATGTATCATAAAAAAAACTCCATCATATCTATCTGAATTTATCCCATGCCGAGTGTCAGAAAGCCACAGACATAATACCAGAAATTCAAATAATTTACTTTCAATTAATTGTAGAACTCAGTATTATAAAGACTCTTTTTTTTATCCTCGTCAGTACATTTATGGAATCTATAACCTTTAGATATTCGCGAAAATCCCTCGGCCAATATAATTAAAGTTTTTTTACAAAAAGACAAAGTAATCATTCCTAAATATTTTAACATTGGAAGTAGACATCTTCAAATTTTACATACACGTTTAAGACTAAAATGTAGTAATCTAAATCAACATTTGTACATCAGAAATCTGGAAGATAGTCCATTATGTACCTGTGGATCAGTTGAAAGTACTCATCATTATTTACTCGCATGTGAAAAATACACCACGATCAGACAAAATACTTTATTACAGTTAGATATTATTCTTACTGAGAAACACTTTTATGGGGTAATGATGTTTATACAAAGCAGAAAAACGAGGAAATATGTTTTGCAGTACAAAAATTTATTCATCTAAGTAAACGCTTTAGTTAATATTTATGTTTTGTATGGTATCGTATACATTTTTGTACTTCGTACTGTAGGGTAAATTTATATATCCATGGTCATACAATATAATGGTGTCATGAATCATCTATAATCAATTCTATTTAACACATGTACTTTTACAAAATAATGTAAAATGTTACATTTGTACTTCGTACTAAAAGGTAACTCATTTATCTATAGTATAACAATATAATGGCGTCATAAATCATGTCTGTCAATTCTATTCACCACATGTATATTTATATATGTAAATTTTTATTTTGTTCTTAGTTATCAAAATTAAGGTGTCTTCGTTCCGAAGATGTATTTGCTTTTCTGTGTGATTGGGAAAGGAATTAATATAAGCTTTAAGCTTGTTTTCCCATCCCATTTGCAATTTTCTGTATATGTAATGTTATTGTGTCTTGTTGAATAAAATAATGTTTAAACTAAACATATCTATAACTATTTTCTAGAGAACTCATTGGTTTATAAATACCAGTCTGGTTTTCTACCTGGCCATTCCACCGTATATCAATTGATAGAAATTTATCATAATATTTGTTTATCGCTTGAAGAGAAAAAACATACCTGTATTGTATTTTGTGATATTTCCAAAGCCTTTGATCGTGTCTGGCATGAAGGTCTATTAGTAAAATTAAAATCATATGGAATAGGAGGTGAACTGATCGTTTGGTTAAAGGATTAGTTACATCAAAGGCAGCAAATGGTATGTATTAATGAGTCTGTCTCAAAATTGAGCTCAATTGATGCCGGGGTTCCGCAAGGTTCGATCTTAGGGCCTCTATTATTTTTGATATACATTAACGATATAGCAGATATTTTTGATTCAGCTTCTCGTCTTTTCGCTGATGACACCTCTCTTCAATGTTCCCCCTCTTCTTGTATTCAAATTCAAACTATTCTTAATAGAGATCTTGAATCTCTTAATACTTGGGCCAAAACCTGGCTGGTCACTTTTAATCCTGATAAAACCGATGTACTTTTTATCACGAATAGAAATGAAATAGATGAAATATTAGAGCTTGAATTTGACGGAAACATTTTAGACTTTACAGATAGCCATAAGCATTTGGGTGTTACTTTAAACTCTAGTGTAAAATGGGGGGATCATGTAGAAGCTATATACACTTCTGTTATGAAGAAAATATATGCTCTGAGAAAATTGAAATTTATACTTAGACGAGACGCTCTATTGAGATTTTACCTAACTTTTATTTTACCAATCTTAGAGTATGCTTGTAAATTGTGAGATGGATGTACTAATTTAGAATCTGAAAAGTTAGAAAAAGCCCACCGCGAAGCGGCAAGAATTATCACGGGTCTTCCATCATATGCAAGTGTTAACGCCTTACAATTTGAAACTGGTTTAGAAACTTTGTCTGCTAGAAGAAAGAGGAGAAAACTTCAACTTTTATATAAGATGCATAACAATCAAACTCCAGAGTATATTTCTTCTTTACTTCCCTCTACTGTTCAAGATAATGTTATGTATCAATTGAGCAATGTAAATGATTATAGAATCCCATATTGTAGATTATCGTCAACTTCCTCTTCATTCGTACCGTCTACGCTTCGTTGTTGTAACTCCCTTGAAAATCCTGTCAGATCGTCGGCTTCTCTTAGCATTTTCAAAAATTCTTTGAAACCTAGAAATCAGATTTCTCCTCCTCCTCCTCCTCCCTTTTTAGGTATCGGTGACCGCAAAATTAGCATTAGTCACACGAAGCTTAGGCACCAGTGTAGTTCTTTAAATTATGATTTATTTCGAGTGAACCTTGCGGAAACTCCGAGCTGCTCGTGTGGACATTTGTGTGAGAATGCTTATCACTTCTTCTTTGAGTGTGGCCGTTACATTATTCAAAGAAACATGCTCTTTCAGAAGTTAAATGATTTAAATTTACATGTACCCTTAGATTTAGACTTTCTGTTATATGGTAATCAAGAAATGTCTTTTAATATTAATTCTGAAGTATTCTTATGTGTTCAACATTTCATAAAGGACAGTAACAGGTTTTAAGAAGTCAATCGATTTATATTTTAAAGTAAAACGTGTATCCATTGTGTCTTAAATGAGATTGTTTATCCTTACAACTTGTTTGTTATATGCGTTATACGTTATTGAATGTATACCATTGTTGCTTGTGTTATTTTGTACATTTTTTTATAGCACGTCCATTAATTATCTCTCTCCCTCTCCCCCTCTCCCCCCCCCCTCTCTCTCTCTCTCTCTCTCTCTCTCTCTCTCTCTCTCTCTCTCTCTCTCTCTCTCTCTAAAAATATATATCTATTATTCAATACTAAATATGTATTTTATAGCATTTTGTAATTATTTATATGTCATTGTGTTAGGAGAGGGCGTTTATAAGTTGTAATAACTTGTGCCCAATCCTGTTGTAAATTTGTTACAATAAAATACGTTTAAACTCAAACTCAAAAAACGTAGCCGTAATCTGGAGATTTGTTCCCCATTTTCAGCCAAATCTTTGTTTGAAATGACTTTGTACGATTTTCTTGTCTAGACCATGCACATTCGTGCATCTACTTAAGCATTAAACTGTCTATTTAAAATTTTCGACTTCCATCGGTAGGAATGAGTTCCTATTTTTTTCTAAAATGATCCTAAGATTGTCTTGAGAAGTGTTACAGTGTATTATATTTGGAGTTGGTCCGAAAACCAAGATGGAAAGTATATGCCCTAGGTGTAAACGAGATGAAAATACTATTTTACTGTACATGCCTTCACTATTCTTAAGGTACTTAACGCAAAACGGCTGGTGTCGTAATTGTTGTTGTAGTCATATTATGGGATGCGATTAAGATGATGTGATTAGCGCTGATATCAATAATTGTTGAAGGCATTTGTCTACGAATGACATAATCAGAAACCGTTAGTGCATTTAGCAGCAACAATCGGAGAACATGGGTGTATATCCATTTATGAAATATGGAAGTTATGCATGTATTTGGTTAATGAGATTAGCAAGGAAAATATAACACATGGTCAATATCTTAAAACATAATTTGTATTTTGTCTCGGACAGAAAAACGAAATGACGAGGTTATATGTCTATACGCATTAAGGAAAAAAGGAGTGCCACACGTACTAGTTACTCATCGCTTATATATCGTTGGAGGCGACTAATGTGGAACACTTACAGAAGAGACTAAAACAGATTTCAAATCTACTCTCGTCATTACAATAGTCGGCTTCTTTATCTCCGTGTCTCTGTCTATCTTTCTTCATGCAACTTTATTTTTTCTATTGGGCGACTCCCTATAAACCGACCAAACCTAACCGGAACATGAATATTTAAAGAAGTTTGATAGATGTTCGTCATTCTGCAATCTTATCTTATATGTGTCTAATAACTGCTGCTGCTGCAGCCAGAGGAAGCAATGCAAACTTGCTGGAGTTACGCCCCTTCCTACTTGGTTAATATACACGGTTCGATCGCAAGTCAAGTAAATAGACTATATATAATGAAAATCTGTGAAAGCGGTTGTATTTCCACGTGTCCACAACTATGTTTCCAAGCCCAGGGACTTTCTGAAGGTGTTATGGGGTATGTCCTTGGGTGTATCGTCGTGACGTATTTTTTATCCATGTCACATCGCCACATCAGGGTGAACCCCGAAAACCGAGTATGAAGTTCAAATGCATAAGCATATTCTCTATTCTCTTGACATCGAATGAGATACATCATTTGAAAAAAGCTTATATTCTATTGCTTTTTTATGCCTCCGCCACCAGGGAAGGGTGTGTGTGTGTGTATGTGTGTGTGTGTGTGTGTGTGTGTGGGGGGGGGGGGGGGGGGGGGTCTGGAAGGAGGGGCATATAGTGCCAAACTACAGTTTGATATATAATCTAAGGAACTGCTGATGCAATCCGTAGGGAGGTTGTCAAGTGGCAGCGGGGGCATTTATGTCTCGCAGTTTTCTTTTTAACCCAGGGCACGGAAATGTATATTCGTCAATAACAACATCATAGGCGAGAGAAGATACAGTTCATGACGAATAATATAACACATCTGCTGCAATTTACAAATATTTAATTTGATAAATTAGTAATGAATAGGCCTATACCATTTACTGTCTTCTGGGTTAAAGTGTCAATTCAAACGCTCTTTAAATAACAATTGGATATGAAATGCTAATCTATCATCAATGATTGAGGATATTTGTCTCGAAAATTGTTACCTCTCGAACATTGTATGAAGGCACTCTTCGCCATGTTCATTTTATATCAAATGCCTTGTAGCTGTCTTCAGGAAGATTTTGAGAAGAAGGGCGAACAACAACTTCGCTAGCCACGGGTTTTCAATACAATGCTGAGTATCGTATTTATAAACACCCTTGGCTAGCGAAGTAGGATGAACCGAATATGTAGTCCAGTACTGTATATGTTTACAAGGAATAATAACTCGATCGTCTTTTGCATTATCATTCAGAGATTTGTAAAGACCTCCATGTGCTACATAATATTTTAGCATCCCTAAACTAAAATATCCTATTCATTGATTAGCTATGTGCGCTTATGTAGGCTATTGAATTTACGACGCTTGCATCCCATGTTGTGATAGTAGGGAAACCCAATCGGGAACTGTCGGCACTTTCCGTAAACTAGAAATTTCTCGTTTACGGTATGTGCTGACGGTTCCCGATTGCCTTTAAACCTTAGCGAGGACATAACAGAGACACGAGCTAATTATAAGGTCGACCTTATCGAGAGAAGTGTGTTAAGGCCCACAGCATGTCAGACAAGATATTGGTACTACAAACAGGAGGTCTGTATTTATAAAAGTCTCTCCCTACGAAATCCACTCATTTCACATGACTAGGGTAATTGACAAACCGCCACGCTTTAGACGCCTGTGCTCTACATTTTTTTTATCTTACTTGACCCGATTTTGTTTTCTGACATATGTAACTCTATCTTTTCTATCGTCATCGCCATAAACGACGACATTTATGACCACAAAGCGACGAGTTGGAAACTTCTAGATTGGTTAAATAACTATGTCAGTATTCATCGGAAGTTTTTTTTTGTTGAAAATGGAAATTCTTTCATTAAATCTACTAATGCTGGCATATCCCAAGGCTCTGTATTAGGTCATGCATAATTATTATAATTATATATAGATGATATATATGATAACCTTGAAAGTCTTTCTAAATTGTTTGGCTATGACACTTCCTTTTATATTCTGAACCATCGCTTTTGAAAATTGAAATCAAAATCAATAATGTCTTAGTTAAATTAAAAAATTGGGCAGAAAAGTGGCTGGTAAAATCCAATCAAATTCAGCAATGTACGTGTAGAATTCGTAGACAACTATAAATACCTAGGAGTTATAATATAGATTAAGAGGCAAATTGTAAATGAAGTATAGCCACAAACAACATATGTTAAAAATGTATCAAAGCATATAAGTGTAGTTCGTAAGCTAAAACTTTGAATAGACAAGCTTTAATCAAAATATGTAAGTCATACATTCTTTCACTATATGGCCGAGTGGTTAAGGTGTCCCGACACTTTAACACTAGCCCTCCACCTCTGGGTTGCGAGTTCGAAACCTACGTGGGGCAGTTGTCAGGTACTGACCGTAGGCCGGTTGTTTTTCTCCGGGTACTTCGGCTTTCCTCCACCTGACAAACCCGGCTCGTCTATATGAATATTTTTATGAAGTTTGGGATGGGAGCTCTCTCGGTGACGGACTAATTTGGGGGGAAAACATCAACTAGAATCTGCTAGAATAATTACTGGTTTACCATCATATACTAGTAGAAATTCAATATATTCTGAAAGCGGGTTAGAACCACTTGGCCATCGTCATTCTCGGAGAAACCTACAGCTTTTCTATAAAAATCACTTTCAAACTAACACCCAGCTACCAGGTATATGTATTATTTGTAACCTCCCCTTGTCGACGGAAACTCGCACGTTAACCTCCGTGATGCAAATAACTACTCTGTACTGAATTCCTGATTTTAGTAAAGCAATTCACAAATTTTCCATCTACTATTCGACTTCGGAACCAGCTAGACTTAGAGATTAGACATAGTATTTCTTACAAACTACGAAAACATTGATAGAAGCACAAATAAGAGATAAAGATATTGTAATTGTAATTGGGACAGGACATGTACTGAGAATTTCAGTAGTCCCACATTAGTCGCCTCCCATGAGAGGCACGTATGATATTCTTTACCTCTCCAGTGCATATAAACATATATACTAGGCTCGTAATTTCATCATTTCTATCCTAGATAAAATATAACATATGTTTTAAGGCATTAACCACGTGTGATATGTTCCCTGCAAATTATATTATATATCATATTATCCTAACTTGCAAAATATTTCGTGAATCAATTTACACCCTGTTCTCCTATTGTTGTGGGTATCGCTGTCAAATGAACGAGATGTTTTGTTATTACGTCATTCGTAGACAAGTGCGTTCAACAATTATTGATATCATCGCTAATCACTTTGTCTTTCAGATAGATAATTTGAGGACAGCAGCAATTACGACAGCAGAAGTTTTCCGTAAAATACCGCGAGAATAGGGAACTCCACGTGTACAGTACAAGAGTGTTTTCATCTCGGTTACATCGAGGGTATATAAGCCATATATGCTATCCATCCAACTGTCAGAACGAAAGTGTGTCCGGTAGCTTCACTATGCACCATTGTGAAAAAAATTGTTTGTTTGCTTGATTGATTTATCGACCTGTGGACATCCAGAGTCATTATGAGGGAGATTATCCTTGTAGTAGTTAGTGACTACCTCACTGAACAACATACGGGAGACCCGTCTCATGCCACCCACATCAATTAGGGCGAAGTGTCTTGCCCAAGGTCACAACCACGACAGCACAGACCGGTCCGTTTCTCAACTTCCCGAGAAACACAAACCAACACTTATAGGGTGTGTCGAACCACGCACCTCAGATCTTCACCTAAGATTACGTGACCGGCGCTCTAACCGACTGAGCTCCATTGTTTAAAAGGCGATATATTCTATTGTTATATACAACAATTATAGAACCCATCAATAGATTATGTTATGCAGCTCGTATAAAGAAAGTTCCTTGGCTCGCTTCAAGTATCGAATTGGAAATCGACACCCCTTTAAGATCATAGACACAACGAAATGTATTGATGTGAAGAATCACAGACAACTGTCGAGTTCTAGAACAACGTTACCATAATCTTCCGTCAAAAAATAACGGACATATATATCTGTGCATATTGCGACGACTGCGATATATTGTAACATAATTACGAAGTAAATGTATTGAATTGTCTCCTGTTCTTTTCTAGGTACTATAGATAAATGCTACCCCAAAACCATCCTGGGATACTCGTTCGAGATCGGCGAGCCTGCTGTCTCGCGCGTCCTGTCCACGCGCACAGTCATCAATGGCCATGGAGGTAAAAAGCGTCTGTAGGCTGGATAGCCAGGATGTCACAAATGATGATAGGTGCGTAACGGTAAAGATGGTAATTTGATTTCTCTAGATTGTAATCCTTATTTTTGAATATACCAATATTGTTTAAAGAACTGTACAATGATATACAAGATGTTGGCATCATGGAGTCATAACAAGTTGCGCTAAAATAAATAATACTGCAACGCATAACCGCCTTGTCCTTCTAGGAACCGCAAGAGATATAAGGGCCTTACATTCTTAATGGACCGAAAAAATGGGAAACAATCTGGCTGCTGTAACCTACCACTTGTTATCTCACGGGAGTGTACAAGACATCCAATCAAAATATGGTTTGTTTTGTCTGTGGGGGTTAGTGGTGGGGTACCCGTATTGATTGATTTCGATGAACACAGATTACCTTTTTGGCTGATATATCTTCCTTCTACATTTAAATATCTATTTAGACTTTTTTTTTTATTTCCCTGACTTCCCTACTGGATTTCCAGTTTCGGCTCCTAGCATCACTGAGGAGTCCTAGAAGAACGAACAAGCTGTATGATGTCTCTAGCATCACTAATCAGTCCTAGAAGAACGAACAAGCTGTATGATGTCTCTAGCATCACTAATCAGTCCTAGAAGAACGAACAAGCTGTATGATGTCACTAGTATCAATGACAAGTCCTAGAAGGACGAAACAGCTGTATGATGTCCATGATATCAGTGACGAGTCTTAGAAGGACGAAACAGCTGTATGGTGTCACTAGTATCACTGACAAGTCCTAGAAGGACGAAACAGCTGTATGATGTCCATAATATCACTGACGAGTCCTAGAAGGACGAAACAGCTGTATGGAGTCACTAGCATCACTTAAAAGTCCTAGAAGCACCAAACAGCTGTATGACGTTCCTAGCACCATTTAGAAGGGATTGAAGGAGGAAACAGATGTATGGTGTCCATATAATCACTGACGAGTCCTTGAAGGACGGAACGGCGGTCCTCGGGTTCAATGTGATATCAAAATTGTCATCTAATAACTTGTTATCATATCGGGGAGAGAAGCAGAAACATAGTATGAATTGATTTGTTAAAAATGCTTCAAAACAGATGACAGCCCTATTATCAATCATATCAAAATGATTTTTGTTTTGTTTTGTTTTGTAGGATAAAGCTTGCACGTGCTTGTCGTGAAAGTGGCGTGAAAAAGATTCTAGTAACTCACGGTACGGACACAATGTTGGACACTGCTAGAATGTTGTCGGAGGAGCAATTAGACAAAATCATTGTTATTACGGGTTCCTTCCTTCCGGAAACATTTAAGGATTCCGACGCCGACTTTAACATTGGTTTCGCCCTTGGTTGTCTACAGACGCTGACGTCAAATGGTGTTTATGTGTCCATGAACGGATATACCTTACCTTGGTCGAAATGTCTGAGGGATCCACAAACAAACATGTTTGTACCAGTACCGTGACCCATTCATTCATATATACAATGTAATATTAAATTCATTCTGAGACGAATATGGAGTTAGTACCAAAACGTGACCTCAACAGTAACCCTTGACAATGGCGTGAGAACAGAGGCCCACTTACGGATCTCATATTGACGGTTTAAGTCGGGAAATTATAAATACCTCTAAAACACAACCTTATGATCATTTCGATGAAATAAAAATAAATATGTTTTTTTTATCAGTTTGATGAATTTTAATGAACAAATAGCGTAAAGTTATCATCAGCAAAACGTGTAATGTCATGCTATGGCAAACACGGTGATATTTAACCAGGTAAAGTAATCGGCATCATTGAAGTCCTACACTTAACACGTGTGCCGTTCCTTTATGTAAAACTATGCAATGTTAGCTTGTTTTTCTGTATTAGGTACTTGTGTTTGTATCCGTATACATGGTATATACTGTCTTTGTAGATGACCCACTTTTGCTAAACGTTTCGACTCTTCCAATAAATCAATCAATCTTTTAATAAAACTACGAGAAATCTTCATGTTCGTGCGTAACTGATCTTGGCCGATTCTTTTTCTATCGATGTAAATTGCTTTTAAAGAGACTAAAACATGACTAAAAGTAAAATAACAAAACAAAAACAAACAAACAAAAAAGTCAGCCGTGTTCTTAAACATGTCTCTTCATCTTTTTTCTGTCTAGAAATTTCTTGAGAGTGAGAAAGTCTATCAGAAATAAACATACAAAAGGAATAGAGAAGAAAAGTGCTCCAGATACCCCAACAGCAATAGCGGAAGGACGGCTGTCTCTTACGCTAATCTTCTTCAGAATATTTTCTGCAAGTAAAAAAAAAAAAAAATATCTCTTAAATCTATTTGAAGCATTATTTCAACAAAGTTTACCCTTTGGACTGCTGTTGTTGGTTACACTATTTTTGTAAAAAAAAAATAAATAAATAAAATATATCAATAAAAACAATCGTGTAGATAAATTAATCAGTGTCTCAATAATCATTCCAGCTCCTTTATTGTCAATGTAATTTCACAACCAACAATCATGCAAGCCTATGAATTATTTCTGCTTCAGCTCGGGTAATATATATATATATATATATATATATATAAGAAATGACGAATTACTCTTTTCCAAATGCTAATACATGTACATCGGTAAGTAATTTGCATGTACTTCATAAGAGCATATGGAATAATTTAAGGATTTTCTTTATCAATCTTCCATACGATGGCATTCAAACACAGTTTAGAACTAATGGAATCATTCATTAGATCCTTGACGAGCGATTCCACTGTCCTATACCAAACGTACTACAATAAGACCTTTGTCCGAAACTAAATAATCCATCTCTTGAGTTGTATGTACTTATTTATTTCAGAATTATTGAAGGTACAGTAAGAACACAAACAAAAGAATTAATGATGAAAGGATATGCAAATTATTTTGTATATAAACAGACAATCTATATAATACATACACATATTTCAGATATTAGCTTATTCGAAGTGCCACAGTACATGGATCACAAAACTAACACATCACAAAATAACCAAACAAACCTCATAAAATAAAGCGGAAATCAATTCACCACAAATCATTACCAACTGACGCAAATACAAGAGTATCTATTAAAGACTCTATGTCTTCATAATCATACAATTATGACAAGATTATGAAAATATATTAAATGGTAGAATATATACCTTAAAGATGATATAATGTGAGAATCAATGTTGTAGTTTATCAAAATTTCAATTAAAGCAGGAAACTACGAGAAATCTGTAATCGGGTGCTCCACTCTTTATATGTAAATGAGCCGCCGAAAATATGTCACTTGTATGTTTTGAAGAACGACGTACTAGTGAGCAAAGCCCGCATAATCTAGAGTTGGCAGTAAATCTTCTCGGAATTTGATAAAAAAAAAACAATACTTTTCTGTTTGTCATCATGGGATGTAACTCGGCACGCGCAGGATCAATTCACGTTCTATTTTTAGATGTTTATTATATTCATTACTTATTATTTGATGACATAACTGACAAAAATCAATGGCCGATTTTGAAGTTTAGGTTGATAAAGTGGTATATATATGAAAAAAACAGAGAGGCTTTTATCATAGAACACGACGAATTAGGTACAACTTTCAACATTGTTAATTCAACTGTACATACAATTGTATATGTACATGTATCTAATACATTTATTATCAAACATCCTAACTACTAGTAGATGTAGACTTACTCTTTAGTGTCGATTTGTCTATTGTCATCTCTTTCTTCATACTGTCTAGGATATTCTTTAACTCTTCATCTGTCAGCTTGGTTTTGTTGTACACGTAGCAATAGCATTCACACGCATCATCTGTATCGGGACATTACAATATTTGAAAGGATCCAAAGAAAAAAAGCAATTTACTGCTAACTCATTATAACCAAGTTCATTTCTTTGTCTTCTCTCAAAATAGAAATGTCTCTACAAAAGACAGCGAAATCGCAAGCATGTTTTTTTTTTGTTTTTTTTTCTTCAAAATTTTACATTTCTCTTTTTTTTTTTTTATTGCAAAATTTTACATAACACTTTCAGAGACTTTCTCGAAAGCAAAGTAAAATTAATCTTCTCTTCTCTGTTAACATGACTTATTGGATATTTTTGTCTTCGTTCCTGTTAAAAAATACTTCAAATTGTAATGTTTGAACTGTAAGTAATGTACAATATGGTGAAATGTGTTCAATAAAATCAAATGCAGCAATTGACCGTTTTTTCCAATGTATTCTTGACAATTGAATTTAGGAAACTTGAACTTTTTTAAAAGAACATTTCTTATGCATTGCTTTTTATACATTTGCACGATGTATGAAAGTAAACACTTCACAAAAAAGTATAAAATTAACGTACCAGGAGGTAGAGGAAGTTCTGCAGTGTCTGTAATATAGAAATAGAGATCGAATTCATAGTATCCTGTAAGTATGATATTATCCATCTGTGAGAGCATTTGACAATTACACGAATCACACTGGTTCACGTAATACTGCCTGGATCAATTCAAAAGGTTTACATGTATTGTACTATGGAATATTGTTCGCATATTTTTCCAAATATAGAATTTCGAAGATAGCAGTATGTTGGAATGGCAAGATATTATGTGATAAGTCAGAATAAGCACGGAAGAGCATTGACTGAAATGTTACAACCTACATGTAGAGACAACAATAAAACTTCTTTAGTTCGTTATACAGAGGTTAAACAACGAGTAGTTGCTGCATATGTGGTATTTCTTTCACTCTACGTTTTGTAACTTTGGAAAAATGACTAACGAGAGTGATATAAATACCATATACATACAACAACCACATGTTTGTAAGGTCTGATTTTACCACAATAGAAAAGTTGGTCTGAGAATGGATTGACCTACTTTGAATCAACGTGTGTATATTTTGAGGCGTAAGGATATTACCTAAAGTGAAATGCCGCTAATAAATATGCTAATCAATTTCGGAAATTTGCATAATTTATTTACAAATCATAAAAAATAATAAGCAATTCTACTTTTTTATAGCGGTAAATTGATAGAAATCTATGCAAGAATTAATTATCACAATAACAATTGCAAACGCATTGAATCACGTGATTTAAAAAAATATTCCGGTCAAAGGTCACAGTATAAACCAATCAAAATGCATTTAGATTGTATACAAGGTGTGGTAGAAACTGAATGTTATTCAACAGTTGTAATGATTATTTTATGTCTTGGGAGTTGAATAACCTATTCTTTTAGAAATTATGTTCTCTGTATACCAGATTCCTAGGAGTAGTGTTTGAATAATCACTCAGAATTTGTGAAGTCTTCCAAAACACTTTATGTCCTTTGTAGGTAAGGAAGTTACTCACAATTGTATTCTGTCCAGTACTCAGCTGTAGATTTCTGCGAGTACAACACGAGCGCTGACATCTCGGGGAAGTTGTTTGAATCGGGAGGGAGCTCCCAGTCACAGTGTCGTTTTCGCTGAGCATCAATGACCACGACCCATCCAAAGTCTCCATGGCATCCTTTATAAGATTTATTTATAAAGAATTGTCGATTGCCATTTCTGCAAAATATCGATATCAAAGAGTTTGTGAAACCCCTGTGATAAACAAAAGATAAATTGATGCAACTGCAAAAATATATTATTACTACATTGTATTTAAATTATATAGGAAATAATACTTTAAAAGTAAAAATAAAGAGAGGCTGTATTGCTAAACCGGTGTGTATGTTGCTCGAAATATGATATTTGGACACATTTATTGAATTATTGAAGTTACTGAAATGTATACTATTAAAGCACTTCAAACATAAGTATGCTATCATTGTACTCCAAACACACATATCCCGTCGTCTGTAAGCTATGTGGTAAAACGGTAACTGATATAGTGGTCCATTTCCTCATTGAATGCCATATTCTTTTCGCTGAAAGAGACTTGATTCTAAAGTCAATTGTCAATTTCCTCCCTGTCACCGACGACGTGAAATTCACGGAGATCATTGAAATAGAACAAACAAAATGTATTCTTGGCAAATGGTCAGATGAAGAGACTCTATCAAAAAAAGATTGGATGGAAATGATAAAATGCATTGCAAAATTGATACCTAAAATGTTTTTGAAAATTGACGCTATGTTATAAGTGATAATTAAAACATGAACTAGATCAACAACGAACTGTTAATATCGATATCAATAATATATCACCTATGTAATTCATTTCATTATTTGTAATCTCATTGAAATGGGGAAATAAAGATTATCTATCGATCTATCTGAGGATACACAAGGAACACATTTGATACAGACCTCATAACAAGTTTCTGGAGATACCACTTTTTAAATGCATGTATGTAAGCTAGAAAAACGATATTGGCAGTTTATACTCTGAGTGCCATTCTTTAAAAATAATCAAACAGTAATGAAAATAATCTTTTGTGCGATAGATATTATCTATTATACAACAATCAATATGTTTATACAATAATGCAAATGAAAACCCAGCTAAAATACACTTGCCCTTCCATACTGAAATAGTTTGTGAACGTCTGTGAAGTAAGATCGGTGTAAGAAGCGTCGACAAGTCGGTCTATACTAAACCACGAAACGGAATCAGCGGAGGTTGCATTGAACAGGAAAAATGCCTTTTGTTGATTTTGTGAAACGATCACAACTTTCGCCTGAAATGAAAAACGAAAAAATAAACAAGAAAGTTTACGGTCAGATGTTCACTGTCGCAATTACAAAGAAAGAAACATGCTTCTTGTTTTTATTGACTTTTGCGGGAAAGAACAAAGTATCGTAAACAATGAAGAGAATCAATATAGATCTATACAAAATATCCTGTGGGTGTTATTTGTTTTCTTCCGTTCTTTGGAGTTCTTGTAAAGAATTTCATTTTATTAAGTGATAGCGAGATGCATACAACTGCTAATGGAAGGGTGAATGCTTATTGGAAATGTATACATCAAGCAAACAGTGCGGAAAATGATTTATTGTTTTTTTTATTTAGTTTCTATTTTTATTTATTCATCTACATGTATTTATTTATTTTAATGTTTTTTTTTCGGTTTTTTGGGTGTTTTTTTTTGTTTGTTTGTTTGGTTTTTTTTTTTTCGTGTTTTCTTTTTCTTTTTTCCCTACCAGCTACCTTTGTGATATTGTGTTGGCTCCAATTAGGTATGATCTCTCCCATGTAATGATCGGTCGTGTTTTCCGCATTTCCGTAGGGCGTATCCTGTCCGTACAAATCATAAACCATTGTCATACTCCCAGACACTGCTCTAAAAGCCAGAGTCCATTCACTACTTCCATCTGCAGATGCCTCAGCTGTGAAAAGAGACGACATATTCCTGACGAGTCGGCAAGGGATAACCGAAATGCGAACTAAGTCGTTGTAATAATTCCTACAATGTGTAAAATAGAACTAGATTGGCATCCTCAATGTCGTTTTAGTAGACGATAGAGAAGAACGACAGCCCCAACCCCCAAATCTGGACTCTACATCAGACCCTCACATTAGATGCCTCTCACGATATTAGGTACCGTGATGCATCAGAGGACTTAAACTTGGGTTCTCAAATTCCCCATTAACAGACAAGATAGGAGAAACCAGTACCAATTTTGGGGGACAACATATCACCTTTAGCGATATATAGAGCACACTACAGAAAGATTGCCTGGCCATGGGTGATGTTTTTGTTAAGCAAATAGCTCAAGTATTATGATATGGATAAAAAATGAAAAAAAAATTAAATGTTCACTATATTTGGTATATTCATTATGAAGTAGTGCATACAGGCCTCGCATTTGTTAAAACTAAAATAATACATTGGTTCCCGATTTTCCGATAGTGTGTGTACAACGGAAATTCAGTTTTGCCTACTGCGAAAAATGGCGTCTCCCGATCAAGGTAAGATTGCGAGAAAACTTAACGTACAACATATGTAAAAACAGTTTTGGTCAAATATAATGATATTTTGTAATTTTTTAGGTTTTTTTGAAGTCGTTACCATGATATTCACAGGTCTGAATATCATAGAAAAAATAAGTTTCCTTATTCTTCAGGTGTATTAAAATTGCCAATGTTGTATAGATTACAAATTTATATACTTCATTATAGCTAATACAGTATGTAGGGTTAACTGGCTATGTTTACATATCTAAAACTTGTGCCTTATTTGTCAGAATTGGGCATTTTTACATACACTGCTACCATAGGGTACTATTGCAGTTTGATTATGTCTCCTCCACTACGGTTTAGATTACCATATCTCATCATTCTTAACAAATACCAAGGCCTTTTACATAAGGAATATTCCTGATGCATGTTGTTGTAAAATGGTATACATATATGCCCATATCTTGAGAAGAAGTAAAACGTGTTCGATGCTTGTTGATATACCTCATGATTCCACTACTAAATGGATTTTACTGAAATTGATCATGCGTTAATTGCATTAAATCTCAATTCAACATATGACCTTTGAACCCTGATAATTTTTTTCACGAATTTTCCTCCGTCTCGATTTTTGATACGTTTTAGAGCGCTAACGCATGACATCATCTATGCATAAATTGTTTTGCTGCAAAAAAATTGAAGTTACGATACTTTGAGAGTAGATTAACTACAATATACCCCAGTTATCTGTTTGATAACGTGGCATTACATTGACAGGTGTCGCCGATGAAGCAGTAGACGCTGAATCTGACATCTGGTCTTATTCTCGATTGGCGTTTAGTTTGTATTTTGTTGCTTGTTTCTGTGCCTAGTTTTTTTAAGTGACCTAGACTCGGTTATAACCGGAACAAGGACGTTAAGCCCCATCAATCAATCAATCATGTGGAATCCACGAGGAATTCCGAAAGCCGTGAAATGCATTTTCGGAACCGCTGGTCTGATATGGTGATATGCATTTTCCGACCCGACCGGCGATATGATATGGGTCACGTGAATTTTGTCGTATTACATATGGCGGAAATGCAGTATCTAGTACTAATTATCTGATGAATAAACATATCTCGTTAGGACACATGAAATACTTTACATTTTGTCGTATTTCTGTCACTTTTCTAATTGATGGAGACAGCCTTGCTTTAGGATCTATACACAGCATTGTTTATGGTTTTTAGTATATGTCTGGACAATTATGGTAAGGCAAAACAGCCACATAACAAAATCAATATATCTATTGTTTTCCGAAAGCTGAAATCAAATATGTCCTTCGAATGTATTCAAACACGCCTATACAACTAGTTGGCCAAAAAGTTGTTTTGAAAAATCGAGTACAATGTGTAATTTAAATAAAAGCATGACCATTAGACTTCAACAATGTTTAACTTTTGTTACAAATGATGGCATCAATATTAGGACAAAAGCCTATTGTTCTCAGATATCGCCTCGTCAATGGATAGCATAAAAAATCATGGTTGTTGGTTGTTGGATAGGGACCGACGTCCTTACAACATCCAGGGTATTTTAAGAGAGTACTGATGGAGCACCAAATGGGGGGAAAAGAGTACACAGGAATGAAAATAAAAACGAGTCCCAAAAGTGACTGTAGATCAATATTGGTCACTCCCATGTTTAAGTCGGAGACTTGAAACGTATCCCTGAACCACAGGTCAATGATTTTAAAATTTAAAATAGGTACCGAAATATTTTTTATCTCCAGTTAGACTAAACTAATAAAACCACGCGTAAAAGCTAATTCCAACATTAATTATGTGTATATTACATACGAATATTTTCTAACAATTCATTAGCCATCCCTAGATGTTGTTAATTAGGAATGCCTACAGGTAGAACACATTTATTAGCCAGACCTAGAATTTATTCATTAGCCAATACTAGAAGTTGTTTATTTGCCTACTTAAAAGTTATTCATTAGCCATACCTAAATATAATCCATTAGGCATACCGAAATATTGTTCATTAGCCAATCCTAAAAATTATCAAAAAGTAATTTCTCTAAGTAGCATAAACTGTTGTATATGGGGCATTCGCTTATTCTTTATTCAACACAACTGAGAAGCCCAATGAAAGGGTACATTTTCAAGAATTTTTTTTTCAGACCGCAAAAAATGTAACGTGTTAGGTCCGCCAAAATATCCTACTTGTTTGTGTGACTACATACTTCATATAATGTATAACACGAAACTTTCGTTGTTGTCATTGTTGCATAACTGTTGCATTGGCTAACCACGAAAATTTCTACCCACGAAAAAAACTGAAAACCACCAAACCGTTAAAGAAGGTTCACACGAATATTTCATGTTATACAATATACTTAACATGTGTTTCGTTGAATAGAACATTTTAAATCCCAGTTTAAAAAAATCAAAATTACTTAAGTTGAAATAGTACAATTTACAATGTAATCAATCACCCAACCTGTCGTGTAGATTTCCATCCACTGTCCAAACACTGGTCCAGCAAAACCAACTAGAAAGATAGATACCACATACAAATTGATATCCATTATTCAGCAGTTCTTGGTCCTACGTTGCTTATAGGTATAGCATAGGTTACCGTTTACAAATTACTTATCCAAACTGCCCTTGTATATATATATATATATAGATCACGTGATCAGAATCTGGGTGTTATTAATACTCTTTATATATATATATCAATGTGTGTGTGTGTATAAGGACATAAATAGTCTGTGGTACACTCATTGTTAATATGCAAATGATCTAGGAACCCACCAAGGTCCAAAATAGGAAAAATCAATTCTCATTGGTTGATGTTACCCCAAAAGCAAATTCAAATTTTTGATATAAGCGTATCAGAACATTCATCTTATGGGATTACATGTCTGTATTCCATGGCCGTTAGCTTATTGGTGTAACATAGCATTATATATTGTACAGCTTCCAAACCACATGTGTAAAAAAGTCACTGCAACATATAGTGTACTTATATACATGTAATGTAATGGAATGCAAGGTGGTAGACGTTCTAACTCGGGTTTCCTCCCTTCGATTGTATACAAATAATTTCTGGTTGACTATTATAGTAGCCTGTATCTAGAGTTTAACAAAATATAACCATTGACAAAGAAGGCAGGAAAGATCTATTTTAATACAAATTGCAAATTAGATACGGTAGATTCAAAAAGAAATTATATTGCACCATACAGATGTTTCGTCCTTTTTAGATTCGTCAACAGTGCTTTGTTTGTTTGTTTGTTTTTGTTTAACGTCCTATTAACAACAAGGGTCATTTACGGACGTGCCAGGTTTAGGAGGTTGAGGAAAGCTGGAGTACCCGGGGAAAAACTACCGACGTACGGTCAGTACTAGGCAACTGCCCCACGTGGGTTTCGAACTCGCAACCCAGAGGTGCAAATGGCATGACAGGCTGACACCTAGGAGGCGTTTTAATTGTTTGTTTAATTTTTAAGTTTATCGTTCCGTGAATAGCTAGGATCATTTTGAGGTGGGTCTGTGCCCAAAGACAAATACTTCAGCAATTTTTTTCCCATTGACACTCTTCGAGTCTATATCCAGTGTCAACTTGTGTCTTTCAATAAAATAGAATCTTACATGTAGAATAGCTGATTCGGCAACTCTTTGTTTAACACTAGGTACTCTTTGTTTCTATTTCATTCTTACCATTTCGTCACACTATTGTCGAACTTGGTGTCAAGGGATCATGATAGACCAAACATCCTAACAGCCGATCGAGTCTATCGACACTACATATGAGAGTGCTTGAACGCTTCACATTGGTCATTAGTTTGTTGAAGGTGACAGTGTAGTCATCGAAACGTCACTCTCTTCAATATATTACTGCCTGTGTTATATAACTATCATATGTATGCTGTATCCGTCTATACGATTCACGTGAATTTGTTCCACACATGGCGAGACTATTTTAAACTTGACTCTGAACTTTAACCTGAATATGTTACGTTAACGTAAACAAACACAAGTAAATGATATGACGTAATTACCAAAGGTGAATTTGCTTTGTTGTTTTTTTTCGGGAAAATTTGTCCTTGTGCTATATTTCCGTTTTAGAAGTACGACACATTCAGGGATCCAACAAGTAATAAAGCAACAGTTACCTATAAACATATCGTAGTTAAGGTGTCATATATATATTGTCGAGCAATAGAACAGAAATAAATGTATAGTACGAAGGCTGATTGATAAGTTGTGAACCTCATTTTGAAGAACTTGAATTTTGACGAACATATTGTATTATTGTATTATTTTTAACATAATCCCCTTCAGTATCTATATACTTTTGCAAGCGGTGTTTGAGGACTTTAACGCACTTGTATATAACTCCTTTTCTCTGTTCAGGAAGTCATTCACTGCATGTATGACGTCATCAACTGAAAATGAGTGCCTGAAATAGTAGTTTTCAGTTTTCGCAATAGAGGAAAGTCTGATGGAGCGAGATCAGATGAATAAGGCGAATGCTCAATCCACAGTCGTGAATGGCAGCCATGGTAACGATAGAGTTGTGAACAGGAACATTGTCCTGATGGGATAACACACATTTAGTGAGCTTTCCGTGGCGCCTCGGTTTGATATTTTCCCGTAACTGCCACAGAAGTGAAGCATAGTATGTATGTGCCATTGATTGTTTGTCCCTTTTGAACATAGTCAGCATAATACCATCTGCATCCCAGAAAACCAAGGTCATAACCGTCCCCGCTGATAGAACAGTCTTAGCCTTGTATTGCGGGGAGAGCAAGGGTGCTTTCAATGTTTCTATTGTTGTCTGGCCAGACCCATAGTGACAAATTTCTGAAGAAAGTTGAAAGGATCTTCCTCAAAAAGGTAAAGAAAACACGCGATAGTGTACGCCTGGTGTGCTTCTGTTTTACTGTCAGAAGTCTTGATACCCAACGTGCCGAAAGCTTTCTCATTGCATAATCCTCGGTTAGAATGGAATGTATTCTTTCTTGTGAAATGCCAACTCTACTTGATATATATATTTCTGTGACTCGTCTGTCAGTCATAACAACATCATGAACTTTATTGACCATTTCTGGGGTTGCAACATTGACAAGCCTAGTGTTGCAACCATCTCGTTGTGGACATCCTTAGGTGTTAAACCTTTTTATGCAAATATTGGATCACTGCTCTTTCACCAATTTTGTCCATTTTGCAAAAGCCGTTTGTTTACTTTCGAGTGCTGCCTCGTCGATATAAACTAAAAAAATGAGACCAGTCCTTGGGTACATGACCATATAAAGTCAGAGAATAGTAGGACATAAAAATGAACATCCTTGAGTACATCCTTCAATACAAGGCTCACAACATATCAATTATGATTAACAATTAGCAATGAGCACATGCTATCTTTTCGAATCAGACCTGCTTGGCACTTGTTATCAGACAAATTGTATAGAGAATACGTTGCTATAGTATATTACAATACAATATTTATTTTGATGCGAGACTAAGGAAAGCGCCGTGTTTTCTGTTTATCCTGCAACACTTTTCTACAAGATAACATTCAAAACACGTTACGTTTTGTTTACCTTTCTTGGGTACGAGTGACCCCGAGTGAAGGGTGGTGCTACATTGCGCAGGAAAATATCGATTTCTTAATCTTAATACCACATGTATATTTATGACCACGCACCTATCAATGCGCTGTTGCAAAATAATCCCATCCTTTTTATGTGAATTATAATTCAATTTCACTTATTAATCTTATTGCACAAAATATGCGATAGGGAATCGTACACACAAGGAGCATATGCCGAACAGAAATGAAATGACCACATCAGAATCAATATTTAGCCATATCTAAACAGCTCTATGACTCAGTTTTGTTTATCTACCGACTTATCTCTACAATAACTGTATCCTTTACTAAATCCATATTCGAAAGTGCTGCCAAGTCCTTTGTTCTACATAGCTTTGTCTTTTATACACATAATAAATATTTAGATATTCCTAGAAATGTCTATCCGGAGTTTTTTTTTCACTTTATTAACAAGGGATTAGGAGACCATTCTTTATAATGCACTGGAATACACTTTATAATAAAATGGAAGTACATCTATTGTATAAGCAATTTCCATGGTCTAGCGACAATGACGGGTATGATTAAGGTAGACAGGTTCTCATTAAACATTGAAATCGATTCAGTTTGGAATGAATCCAATACTTTTCCTTTGTCAGGATCCTCTAGGTACATTATATATCTGCCTAATAACATGAACAGTTATATTGATTTGAAAAGCTTTTTAATTTTGTTATTCATGTCTTCAGTGGTATCGGTATAAATATTCGGATGATCCCTTTATGCCTATTTAACGCACGTTTTATATTTACAAGGCTAGAATTACGGTTTCGTTCCAGTGGGTCCTATACCATCCATGGCTGTAGAGTGTGTTGGTACAATCAATAGTCTGGACTCTAGTAAAAATAATCTAATAAATATTCGATGATTCAGGTAGTAACTTATATGTTGGCCGTCACGATGATTTCTGTATCCACGAAACGAACAGTCCTCTTAGAAAGATGCTGGACAGATGTTACAGGGTTCATTTAGCTAGTTTTTGGGAGACTGATAATCTCTGTATTCACGACATAAACGCTGCGCCCCTTTTCAACATTAACTCTAAGGTTTTGATGTTTTTTTAATGATACTGCGCTAAAGATTCCCGAATCTCTTATCTATTCAAATAAAGTCGATATATAGGCTTACATATGTATATTTAGGCAGAGAGAGAGAGAGAGAGAGAGAGAGAGAGAGAGAGAGAGAGAGAGATATTGGGATTTAACATAAGTATTTATTTATTATATGCGTGCTTGCGACGATCTTTACCAATACCGGCGGCAAAAGTTGAAGCTTTCCACTGTTCAAAACTCACTGCTTATACTAATGTCCATATAATCCAATCCATGGTGAGCGTTCTCAAGGTCATTCATTTCTTTCTTTGAAATACGTTTCTCATATGCCGTCGCTATTGGAAAAGGTATAACCATACACTTGAAATAAGTAATTTGTACAAAAGTCGTAATTTAAAAGGGATATAAGGAAGATCAAAAGGATGGGGGAGGGGTGGGGTAAGAATCTATTTGAATCCTGAATGAATTGCTGAGTGTGCATGAAAATGAGTTCGTTTTCTCGATCAGACAAGTTAGAATCTCCAAAGAGCAGTAGATTTACGGTAAGGGGAATATATGTATTGAGATTACGAGTGTTGGTTTGTGTTTCCCGGGAAGCTGAGAAATGGTCGCTCAATGTGGTGATCCCTTACTTTTACAAAGATTCCCCCTCTTCGCACTTACCCTGACTGTTCACGGGATGATAAGCTTATACATTTCCGTGGATAACTGCAGTGTGTTTTATTGTTTAAGTACGAGGACTTCGTTACCATACTTCGATACAGAGCTTTTTAGGCAACCGCGCAGAAATCATAGGGCATCATTCATCAACAAATCAGACCTTTTTTTTAAATTATGTATTTTTTTTTTTTTTTTCCCTTTTTAAAATTCTTTTTTATGTAGCCCGCTACTTTGATAAAACACAAATTTACCGTTTATATCGCTTTTAAGAAGTCGAAAGAAAGCAGCTTGCTTGTGTTCACTACTTAAAACATAAACGTACGAGTTACGTTCCAGTAGAATCTCTTACAATTGTCAGTTACAGTGAAGCATACATAAAGATTAATAATGGATGATCGTAAGTAACTAATGACATAAATATGCTCTAGAGTTCCAATACGTCATATACACATTTGATATGGGATATGTTATTGCTGACTAGATAGATGATCCTCGTTGATTCTTGTCCGTGAAAGCCGGGATGAAAATGAGATATACTCGTATATCTTCTGCAGCTAATGCGTTTTCCATTACCTTTCAGTTATGTTAAATAATTTACCACCTGTAGAACAAGCATTTGGTTTTTTATTACATATAGTGTCTACCCATTGTACTTGTTAAAAGTTATAGAATAATGCTTGATTATTCTCCATGGAAGTAATTATTATCACATACTTCATAGGGTTATCTCGCGGTTGCTGGGGAAAAGATAAATCGATCTCACACAGGAGGGTAAAGACAGCTGGCACGCGCTATATGACACTCCTATATGACATATGACACCTTAACCACTCGGCCACCGCGGCCCCTATTGAAGATGGCGATATGAAAAACTTTCATAAAAGCTTTTATCTGCTTGCAAGTATGTGAGAAAAATAATAAAACATGGGTCTGCTCCGCGAACTAGGATATCTCAGCCCTCGTGTAAGAGTTTGGCTGGCCAGCACTCGACAAGCCTCGTGCTGTCTGGCCAAACTCTTACACTCGGGTCGAGATATCCTTGTCCACGGAACAGACCAATGCTATATTGAATTATTCTATATTTATCTTCTGAATCCAAAACACTTCATCCATAGATTAGAAGGTTTAGAAACTCAAGCGAGTTTATTTTCTATTCTACCATGTTTGCTATGCAACGCCAGTTTTGATTGGTTTAAAACCATGTATTATTTTCCAATAATACACGCTCGTGCCAATAATACACGCTCGTGAGTCACGGCTGTTACAATTTTATATATCTAAAATTGACCCGTTACATAAAAGGTTACTATAGCCGAGTGGGCTAATGGGTTAGTCCTTCAATACATTTTTATCACGACGCGAGTTCGAATCCTACGGAGGCCCCCTCTTTTTTTTTTTTTTTTTTTCAAAATCAATGCCATATGATAGATGCTTTTGATCGTAGTACTGTATTGCCTGTATATTTCATCAACAAATAATGCAATACTCAAGAAATAAATTACAAGGTTTTCTCGGGGTTTCTTTGCTGTTTTTCTATTAGAAAGAGGTCGATCTCAGAACTAAACAGTACATGGTAGAATAGAAATAATCAACTTTGACTCGTGTATTGTTGCAGGATATACAACTCGGACTCGGATATTTTGCAATTTTAATTAATAACTCAGGCCTGCGGCCTTCGTTATTAATTTAATTGCAAAATATCCTCGTCCTCGTTGTATATCCTGCAACAATACACGAATCATCGTTAATTATTTCTTAAATATAAAAAAGCCATGAGCTTTAGTGGGTGTTTTTTTAATTTGAAAATTAACTAACGCTAGTTAGATAAACGTGATAAACAACCGTGACTCGTTGAAGAACATGTTCATCCCATAACTTATTTACCTACAAATGAACCGAGTTCAAATTCTTCCAATTTATCAACTAAACTATGCGAGTCAAATCACTACCGATAAGATATAGTTCGTAATGAAGAAAAGTTTATCATCTATTCTAGATAAACGGCTTATGTATATGGTAATATATATGTAAAATGTGCAATTTTAAAAAATTACTCTGACAATCATCAATTTTGTATTTCTATTATTGAAGCACTTGTAAAATGACTTAAATGAGCATTAGTCCTACGGTAAATCCACAAAACGTGTCCAGGCCGATATTTCGAATGCCAGACGACAACGAATACATGAAGTGCGAGCAGAAGGCCTTAAAGTAGTCTGTGGTCAAAGGCCCAAGGTTAACTAATCAGAATTGTTGGTGTAGGGGGTCATAAATGACCAATCGGAGGCTGCGAAAGTGGCTACGTAAAGATAAACAATAACACACTGTTTCGAATTTAATCATGTGCCGTATGAGTGAAACCAAGGTAGTTATTGGGTAGATATTGTTCCAGGTACATCCACGTAATCAATTGTAGCATATCGTAACAATTCATAATTTAAACATATTCCTGGATACATACAACCACTTTTGAATATCCAGTACAGAATAAAAATGGTTAATCTGGAAATAGGAATGTTAATTAAATTATAAATAACAGCATCAATGAAATAATGCTTTTTCCACCAATGCATACCGACATAGATATGAAATAAAAATGATAGGATAAGGAAAAAATGTCAAACTTAAATGGATTCTTTCTGTTTTCAAAATAAATAAATATCTCGGTAAGGTACTTGAAGTCTGTATAGTAAACGGCACATCAAGTGTCAAATCAAGGTCTTTTGTCCATTATGATTGACTGCCCATTCGTGGCCGCGTCAACAGGGAGATGTCTACCTTGCCTTTTCGAAATTGTTGTTACAAGTTGCTCAATACTTGACTCATGTTTCTGTGGACACCCTTATCAGGTAACGATGTGGTTTAATTAAAGGCGAACGTCGATAACTCTAGCCGATTGAATCTGCAGTCTAATCCAACTGGTTTTTCCTTGGACTGGGATCAATTCCTCGCAAGGTAAGGGTCCTATTTGTTTTCCGTTGTATTGGCATTATTCTTATTCAAATGCGGAAATCACATCTTATGGGCAATGATCACATGAAGGACCAATACACTATATTTACTTGTAAAATCAACTAAAAGTTAATATTTAAAAAAATCACAACAGGTATTGATATGCCATGGGACGCGCTCTCATCTCATCGACCAGCTGGAAGTATATTAACAGTTTTATCTGCCATTTTTGTACTATGTATATAGTATTCAAATATAAGTATGCACATATATTACGTCACGATCAGACAATGTGACACAATGATCATTGAAGCATGACGTTGTTCACAACAAAACGACATGAAATTCACTTGTCCTTGGAAATTCCTTAATGCAAGGTTGTCAACAACTCCATAGAGACATTGTGGTGATGTAGATCCCTGACAGGACACTGTCAGTCACACACATTGTATAACTGTTAGTATCTCTATTTAGGTGTTGTATTACTTGTCTTATCATGAAAATATCGACAAAGACTGATCAAGTCACACAGAATGATAAAAACAAAGGGGATAGCCAACATGGCAGCTCCAACAAGTCCTACTGCTTTCGCCGACGGTCTGGGGTCACTAGCGCTTATTTTGCGTCTAATACTGGCTGAAAAGGACAAGATAGATCATTCAGTAACAATCCGTACTACAATCATTTACATGTTCATTATTTTCTGTATTTAGCATACAACAAATGCAATAGCTTAGTACACCTTCCGTTTCATTATTTTGGAGAAAGATACTACAATTATTTTAGTACAAGTATAACAAAAATTACGAAATGATTTTTTTAATTGACTAGACATGGATCATAAGCAGGAACGAAACGCAGCTGGCTTTCTTTATATCAAACAACAACAAAAACAACAACAACAACAGTAACAACAACAACAAGGATGAGGAGGATTGAATACTTACAACTTGTTTTGGTTTTATCTACTTTTAACTCTTCCTTCAGCTGATTAACGGTTTGCACAAGTTCCTCAAATGTTATGTTTGCCATTTTTCTCGGACATGCGCAGTCCACACAGTCAGGATCGCGAGCTGTAATATAAGGTTCATATTCCCTTACATGATGGTCACCGTAGAGATATTATCCGGGAAATTTAACTCTGATATTTCTATTTTTACAATATTACAATCTAGAATTAAAGAATTGGCATACACATAAAGTAAAATTGCAATCAATGTACCAAACCCATGTTCTATATATTAGTATCAGTGTTCATATATTTCAGAATGTTGAATACACATTTTCAAATTATTTCCAACAAATGAAGACATAACTACCACGAACATATGCACGCACTCTTAAGATGAGCAAGGTCAGGAGGAATGCAGGGATGCATGGCCTATTTGTTGTTGCAAGAAATATTTCAATTTAATCGCACTAACTGAATACTGACAATGACATGTGACAGACAATTCATATCATGAATTTTATTATTAAATTAATAAGGACTTATCAGTACATCCTGATAGTTTTGGGACGAGACGCTTTTCCCATGAATGTTCTGATATTAATTAATAGAATATTCCATAACCCCCACCCCACACACACCAACACCACCACCACCACCACCATCCACCAATGACCATAGGATATGTCTGTTCTGAACAGAGGTTTCAGGCATTGCTCTAAATCTTGATTTTTTCAATATTTTTGTTAGATTAAACTATTGCTTTGTGTCACTCCTCTGCCAAAGTACAATATGTTTCTATATTAGGTACCCATTGAAAAATAGCAGTTCTGAACATTGTTTGATACAAGATTCATATTGCTGTCTAACCAAGATTACTCGATGTCGTTTCCCATGCTCCAGCAGATGTTGTAGTTGTATCTGGAGTTGTTGTGGTATCCTGAAATACTGTTGTTTTATCTGGAGTTGTAGTCGTTGTTTCTGGAGTTGTAGTCGTTGTATCTGGAGTTGTAGTCGTTGTTTCTGGAGTTGTAGTCGTTGTTTCTGGAGTTGTAGTCGTTGTTTCTGGAGTTGTAGTCGTTGTTTCTGGAGTTGTAGTCGTTGTTTCTGGAGTTGTAGTCGTTGTTTCTGGAGTTGTAGTCGTTGTTTCTGGAGTTGTAGTCGTTGTATCTGGAGTTGTTGTGGTATCCTGAAAAGCTGTTGTTTTATCTGGTGTTGTACTTTGATTTGGAGCTTCAGTTTTTGTTTCCGTGGTTGTTGTAGTAAATTTAGCTGAAATAGTAATAGTTGGAATATTACTACACCTTCTATACGCAAAGAAGAATACAGAAATGTATGCTTTGAAGGATACAGAGGATCTTAAATGAATGTCAACATGGCCATGTTATATATTGAATTCCATCAAAACACATGTAAGTTGAAGTTGACGGATAGAAATCTGCTCAGTGATTCATGACTTTTATGAAAAAAAAGACAGACGGACGTCGGACGTCTCCATGGCAGCTCACCAGCGCTTTGGGCTAAGTGAGGCGAAATTAAAAATGGCCTTTTTCTTTGGCTTAAACATACCAACATTTTATAATATAAATATATATATCTATAGTTTGGATTAAATTTTTGCCATACAACAGATTTGGTAATTTTGCCTTAAGAAGATAAAAATAATTCAATGCGTCAGCCTATAATGTAAATCAGCCACCAATTGAAAAACAAAATGTTTTGCACGGAATTGTTGGTACAATTGTGCTGGAAGAGACCAAAATCGTTTTCGACCAAACCGCAGTATTTGAATTAATAGTGTCTACTTGGAGAACATTGAAATTCATTGCAAAAACAAGATTATATGACGGATACTTTCAACAATAATGTGTATGAAAATTGTTCCTGAATGACGCACATTCAAACTTTATTGAGATCTGAGAGATTATCCAGGAAGTTTATAATCCTAACTCCATCCATCCAGAACGAGGTTTCTGGATTCCGCCCGACGTTTGGAAAAAAACAACAAAAAATAGGCTTTAATTCAGCAATAACAGTATGGACTATATATTTGCTATATATTTGGGCTGCTTACTCTTACTCTGATTGGCAACTGACTAAGGTCCATGTCAGGTCATATAACATGCGCATTAGATAAATTTCCGGTGACCTAAAAAGCTGAAATCGGGACAGAAGATATGAAGAGCACTCGTGTAAAGTCTACTATTCAACATACTTGTAAATGATATGCGTCTCTTCATAAGACAGGTTATTTTCAAAAAAGAAGGATTATAGTCACCATTGAGGCAATCGTATGACGTCATTTATGCATGACGTCATAAAGTGTCTGTACACATTGTAATACAAGTGGTCCAGAGGGCCTGGATATTTCATTGATTATGGTAAAACACTTTCCACTGGACCCACTTGGACTTTAGAGAAGTATTTTATAACAATACAGACAAATTACCCCCTTTTGCTCTTTCAGTAGAAATGAAATATTAAATGCAGATAAGTATACATCGGACAACTTTAGATTTGTATAAGAATTATACGTAAGTAATGCGCAATAAATAATGAATGATAACACTAATAAAAGAGAACTGTGTTCATTCAAGTGTGTGTAGTAGCATTGCTCCTAAAGTATATCTATTAAAAATGCACATGCCCTTAACTTCTTCTGAGTGCAGTTTGTTATAAACAACACCATAATATCGGGTACAACACACACCCTAGCTATATCATATCGATCATGGTCAGACAAGCGCTTAGTTTTGAAAATCCTAAGGACCTGTTTATAAACATACGAGTTATCTGGACAGTACACGTCCATAATCTTAAGGTACATGTCCACACATACATAAAATCTCCGTTCAAGTTTATTTTACCTGTAAAACCAGGGCTTCTTACGAAGCGACTACGGTAAACACACCTGGCCGTATATGCCCAGGGCCATTGAGACTCCACTCTAATTGAATCCTATTGTAACACCGTCATGCTTGACCGCAGACACCTTACTGGCTTCCAAACAGGTTTTGCTGGTGAGGTACTGCATTAGTTATTTAACGAAACTGAAACACGTTGTTATGTAAGATTCCATTGAAAATGTATACTGTACCCGCAGTGGACCCCAGGTTACCCTGCACTTATACAATCCAAGGACATAATAACTATGTATTTCACCCATACATTGCCCAATATTAGCAAATCCAATGGCAAAAATTATTTCCTTTCAAAAAAATCCAGAGCCATTTCTGGAACTGGCATCATTATAAAAATAAAACAAGTTGTTTATCCATTTGTCGGAAAGGTACTGCTATCAATATTTTACATGAGTATTGATTATAAATACCAAAAAATCATTGACACATGCACCTACCCCTCTGAAGTGGTCTGTTGTTACATAGAGTAGGTGAGTTTGCAACACTGAAAGTTAAAATCTAAAAGGTCTTTTTAGAATTCAAGCATAGGATAGTACCTTTGTAAATGTCATATGGTTATCAATAGAAAAGTATAATTTCTTGCGTGTTACCTGTTTTGAGATAGATTTTTTAAAAGATTATATTTATTCTCGCTGTAAACGAACCAACAATTTGGTTTATTAGGAAGAGTTGGTAGGCCTTTGTGAATAAAAGAGTGTTACATTTTCAAAAGAAACAGGTAAAACCATAGCTAATCTCGTAAACACCCTGGTGTGTGTACAAACTATTTCAATAGCAAATAATATTCACTGGAAGTCTGGTCATGAACCTTAAACATCCGAAGTCAGTGTTAATAACAATAAAACCCCATTACTAAAATACATGCATCACACAGTTCATGTGTAATGAAACTACAGTAAGATAAGTTGGCCTACGTTTTGACGTTACCTGTCTGATTACGAAAACCCATTACATTGCTGTTCGGAGAACTTTTCGAAATTTCAGAGGATAACACTACACATACATTAAAATATGACTACTCCGTAATGTAACCGGGGATGTCAAATGACCACTAGGACATGATTTGTTTTGTCGTGATTTCTTTATTACACCATGACAAGTACAGTAAGTTAAAACACCTACACTCTGTATCAAACATAAAAGACTAAAATTACAAAAAGCACATACATTACAGGATACAATCAAGGGAGATAACTCGCGAATCACACTAGTTATGCTAAACACGAAATATAAACTATCTGGACACATGTAAGTATATTTTACTAAGATATTAACTTGATAAGAATAATCTTTACAACTATCTTATTCAAATTACATTAGATATCGATCATATACATTTAACATGAAACTGATCTTTGAGACGAAAGATCTACTCTATTATAAATCACCTACAAAGAGATCTGTATCAACATATATAGACAAACTGGATGATCCCATAATAAGATGTGTCCTAGGCTCGGTTATAACCGGAACAAGGACGTTAAGCCCCATCAATCAATCAATCAATCAATCCATAATAAGTTGCACAATATTATAACACAATAAAAAGGTATTCACTTGTGTATGGCACAGAGCCGTTTCAACCTCATATCATGATCACCAGTACTCCATGTTTCTAATGATAATCTAAAAAATGCATAAAAAACAGTTCTTTCTAATAATTCTGAAGATCTATACATATATAATGGATTAATTTAACCAGTACTCGTATATATATATATTACTGAAAAATACTACTCTGTATAAGGCAAAGTTACAATTCAAAATGGAGATTTTGAATAAAGATAATAATTTAACTTAAATGCCAAACTAATAAAGTTCACAGCAAATCTACACTATAAGCTAGTTAGATACAATAAATTGAAACAGTAATAATTTACTAAAACCATAACTTACCTATAAATTCTCTGTCTGTCTTTCAGTCCTTTGTCAAAAATGTCCCGACTCAAAATATGTAGGTCTGATCAGTTTGGCAGGCTGTAGAGAACTAACTTCCCTTACAAAGAGATTCCCGCCAAACTGACCAAAGGCTATTATACTATTTAGGCCAATGGAAAGTATGAAAACCTATCACATGTACGTCATGTGATGTATAAAAATATAACTATACAGGTAAGGTAACCTAAAAATAGAAATACAGGTAAGTCATCAAACAATCACTGCCTGTAATCTATAACACACAAACACCTCTTCTGTTACACACACACTGAACAATATGGGCACAAACATATAAATAACACAAGTCAATAAAATGCATACATACAAATTATATGCAGCAGCATGAAATATTAATCACCCTATTACAGTAACGATATTTGAAATGAAATAAATGTTGTAATGGATTGCCAGTGAAATGATGATATAAAATTAGGTGGAGAAATTAGACAGAAAAGTGATTGGTGTCTGAATTCTTGATCATACAAATACCTGACAGTTGATTAAGATAATTGAATATCAATTTGCTAGCTGATGGATACAACGGATGCATTCAACTATGTCGTCGTGTTTGGGCTCTTCAATGATTGCCAAATGTGAAAGCATTGAGGGAAGTCTGGAAAGTCTAAAAGCAACTGTTAAAATGTAGAGACAAGAAGGGGAATTTGTCCCACAATATAATTAATTATTCAGATGATGGTTATTGAACAAGGAAAAGGGGATTCCAGAGACTGAATAAATCACAAGCAGTCATGATCACCTAGCAACTAATGTTTCTTGTTATACAATTTATCATTTCGTTTCACAGCATTAAACTCGTAAAGAGTTCTTGTAGGCTGAACTACCAAGAGAAAACGAATAATTCATAGTCCGAATACATTACTCGTACAATAGGCCGAGCATGTGACTGAAATCCCATCAAGATATACAAGGTCACGAGAGGATGTATTGATGTTTTAAAACGTAAGTCTAAAATTACCATACATGTTGTGCCTGGTCTACAACGCATTCGATTGCTTAAAAATTTAAAGGGTAGAAAAAAAATAAATGCCTGATTATTGGAAAAATGTCTAAGTGAATGTTGCGTTATAGCCGGTAGAATTGCTGTGTTTTGTGGGGTGAATGTGTGTTTTTGCACATTAAGAGCACACAATATATTGTCTCTTTTGTATTTGATCTTTTCTGTTTCAATCTTTATCTTAAATACACTAAGACATGTCTATATGGAATCGATACTCTGTTTAACGACCACATGAACCCAGTCATCACCTCTACTAAGAGACCACTTCTCAATCGCAAGTGGTAGCATTGTCAAGAAATGTTACCAGTGGTCAATTGACAGGGCCTGAGGAGAGTAACGATGCGTACCTATCCACATGGAATCGCCCAGGTTTGGACAAAATGCGACAGAATTACAATAGAATTATGAGGTTAAAAGATATATTAGAAGCATTGAGGTATGGTGTATCCATTTTTACAATCAAATATAGAAAATTATGAAACTTTACTAAATTATGAGCCTTATGTATCTCCCCATCCAGATTTTGACACTTTTCTCGACCTTTTTTGAATTTCCTCCGCTGCTTTCTATGTATCAACGATGAAAGCCCTTAGCATCACTGATGACTCCTAGTACGAAACAGGTGTATGATGAAGTTTAGTTTAGTTTTATCTACTGTATCTCACTCTCAAGTAATATTGAACGGTGCTGCCATCTTGTGTGTCTTTTGAACAATATATTGAGCAAGCATCAGGACAATGGCAGATATTAATAAAGGGTTTTTCTACTTACCATCAACGTAGATTTCTAGGAAGTCGGCTCTGCCATCATTAGATTCTACAAAAACAAATTGTGTTAAAATAATTGATACGAGTAATTAAATGTAGATTAATATGGTTGATGATTATGTAGTAATGAGCAAATTATTGCCAAGTTCTCGAAGTTAATTTTCTTCTCCAATTAAGCACTCGGATATAAGCGTACATATGTATGTGTGAAAAATAACAAAGTTCTACGACCAATGTATCAGCAGCATTCACCCATTGCTTGAATCTTCAGGTAAGGTTTATTTTCACAGGACAACTCAATGACGTCATAAATGGGTTGACGTCACAGTGAGCATGCGTTTTGATATGTTTATTCTCAAATGAATGTTATTGATATATATGTGATAGGTTAAATGCTCTACAGCATAATCACGAAAATGCTTACTGACATATAAATTACTTAAGGGTCAGTTTTAGTTTTTGGTCTATGTACAATCATGCGTATTCAAAGTTTATTCCTAGTCTGACCAATATATATATATATATAAACACGACATTTAGAACTGATGATAGCATGTTTCTCAAACTGTGAGCTACAATTCATATTTGCTTTATCTGTGAAATTGAAGCAATTTTTAAACATTTTATGTTAGGTCTCATTGTAGAAGTTGGGGACAACATCACTGAACATCATACGGGAGGTCGGTCGCATGCCATCCAGAACAATCAGGGTAAAGTGACCTGTCCAAGGATACAACCACGACAGCACAGACCGACCCGTTTCCCAGCTTCCCGAGAAAAACAAACCGACACTTATAGGGAGTATCAAACCACACACCTCAGATCTTCACCTGAGGTTACGTGGCCGGCGCTCTAACCGACTGAGCTATTAAGACCCCAGATGAAGATTATCTTTTGGAAGTTGGAAGATGGTTATGGATGGTGTACTATTTTAAGAACATTTTAGCGCAATACCTGGCCTCTGTATTACAACTATATGAATACCATAAATTGTATTAGTCACATATTTTATAAGAATATTATGATGTCATTAGTAATTCATGAAATCATAATAGCTGCAGGGTTGTCTCTTTGGACAAAATTATACATACCAAATCTAGATTTGTCTGTATTATATAGACATTAATTTGAGAATTATGAATATAGAGGAAAATCATGTTGAATTTTAAAAAGAACAGATATTTATAAAAATGTAACAAAAATGGTCATGCAATAATACAAAATATTGTTTCTGGACGTGTAGTTGTTCAAAATCATTATGATTTGTTGTTGATGCTGGCATTTGCATTTGAAGAGTTACTTTGCGTTAACAAGCACAATGGCATGGATATTCTATGCAATATATGTGATACACATGAGCTAATTGTGTTCCCCTGAAACATGCATCCGTGTCAACAGCACGGCTCGTGGTTAGGCATAATCTATACTGACAATTGAAAAAGTTGCTTCTGTTGAATTGTGTCATAGAAGTGATTTATAGGCTTGGAAATATCACTTGATTAGTTATTTAGGTGAGCCTTCAGTGATATGGCCATTCCATATGAAATTGCTTAAACGCGTCAATCATATATGCAATAGCTTCTCATTAAAGATCTCATCTATCTGATAAACTGCTATTGGCATGCATGCAATATTAGTTTAAACATTATTTTATTCAACAAGACACAATAACATTACATATACAGAAAATTGCAAATGGGATGGGAAAACAAGCTTAAAGCTTATATTAATTCCTTTCCCAAATGCAATATTGCTTATTATTATTTTATATTTTTTGTGTGTAAAAGAAGAGGATAAATATTTTATTCTTTAAATTCATTAATATAGTAGGTTGTTTATTAAATGACAACCAATCTACAGCAGAGCAAAATCTAAATGCAAAATACAAGATGACAAAGCGAAATATAAAAAATACATAATTTGAAATCGAGCTATGGTGGGCATACCGATACATACCATAAAGTGACTGCCATGTTGTTGGTCCGTTTAGAGTTGAATAAATGATAATCACTTTATCTTTTGCGTTCTGTGACTCAAACTGACATGGTGCCTCCCTTTGAGAATCTAGAACCATGAGCCATCCGATATCGCCAGGACAGGATTTATACAGCTTGTTGATAATGAAGAGTCGCTGTACTTCTCTGGAAAAGAAACTTTCTTTTTGAGGACATGACATTACTTGGATTTTTAAAGGTTTCGACACTCAACAGCACGACCACAAAAGATAGCTAGCGTCAGCTGATATGCCCAAATTTTCAAACCATCACACTGTATTAAAATGTTCTCGTTTAATGGATTTTCAAGAACTTTTTTGTATACAAATTAGTGGTTTCTTTTTTTTTTTGTTTGCAAGCGGATTCTTACAGAAGTTTGCAAACAAAATTTGTTTCATACCCCGATGAAACTAAAAAAAAAATGACATCAACGCTTATAATTAGTTTTTGAAAATGATTTTCTAATTTAAAACATGTTTTATGTACAATTTTACTGGTTTTAAATGGGATTCTTTTTCTCAAATCAATACGCAACGTCAATTGTCGTATTGTGACGTCACATTTTTCGCGCCATTCTCGGAATTTCTTTCATTTAAGCATTGATGTCATTTTTTTTTAGTTTCATCGGGTATGAAACAAATTTTGTTTGCAAACTGTATGAATCCGCGTATTGTGACGTCACGTTTTTCGCGCCATTATTTATTTTTCCTTCAAAGAAGAATGAAAAGAATTTTTCGACCAATCACATTTGAGTATTTACCATGAAAACAAAGAAAAATTAATTATAGAAGAATGAAAAGAATTTTTCGACCAATCACATTTGAGTATTTACCATGAAAACAAAGGGAAATAATTTGCTTGACTAATAACTTGATCTCTAATTGTTTGTTCCGAAGATGATATCAGATTTGAAAAAAATGAGGTGATAAGTTTTGTATCGTCCATACTGAGAGATTTGTTTTGTTTTGATAATGGAAATAAATTAGACAGTTTCTTTAATTGCTATGTCAATTTATTCTGAATTCTAAAAAGAATTGAATTTAGACAGAACTATATAACCAATCAAGGCATTTATAGCAAACGTTTAGGGAAATATGAAATGAGTTCTAAAAATATACAAAAAAGACAGAAGACCCATCTGCGAACAGTTCCGTTTCTCTTTCAACCCGATAAAGCACATTTGAAGAGTTAATACATTTGTCTATGATAAAAATAATTTCAAATAAAAATGAAATGAAATAATTTTACAAGTAATTTGCTTGAAGTGTCGATGATGTTTGCTGGATAAATGAATAATGACGTCACTTACGCTGTCACTTTAAAGTGTTTTCCAGAGTTAGGCCGAGAATTACTGTAAGTATCCTTCAAATTAACGTCAGGGAAACTTCTCAGGAGGTTAGTGGCAGAGAACCAGGATTCTTTAGTGGTGTTTTTCCCATCAAAATGAAAGTAACTTCTTTCTGTATTACCAACCTTCACTGATACATTCACCTTAGTAAAATAAAGGTTTATTAAAATAATAATTTATCAAATATAAACATAAAAACAATAACATTTTATTCATTAACAAATATAAAGAATATATAAGTGATCAAAAATGTACTCGTCCTGAAAAAATATCGCAGCCTTCCGTTCTGTGCGATTTTGGCGATGTAACGAGTTTGGCGGTATAACGAGTTTGGCGGTATATCAGGTTTGCCGCTCATCAGCCTTTGGATATGTTCAAGATCATGGTACAAATGCACAACACAACGAGCTGAATACTACTTTGTACTAGAAAGTCTTTTTCTAACTTGCTATGTACAAACGCAGGTGTTCATGTTCTTTGATGTGCCAGATCTGATGTAACCTGGATCTGACTGACATGGAGCTGATGACGTTTACCCCACCGGAACACCTGCATGGTCCTATTCTGATCTTCTTATCCTTGTATCTATGTGAATCTATATTTTGTTTACAATCTTTTGTTTACATATGTTTTATTGGTTTAAATAAAGTGGCAGTTTTGTTTACAAACCAGGTATTAGTTTTACTTTTGTTTATCTAATGCTGTCTCTTTTACTCTTTTACATATAACATGACTTTTCTGAATCGAAATGTGTCTTTTGTAGATAAATGTATTGTTAATAAATTACAGAGAGATAAATATATTATAAAGAAATTACAAATAGATAAATATATTATAAAGAAAAAGATTAATAGATTGTTAAGAAATTACAAAGATATTGATATATTATAAAGAAATCACAAATATATTAAGAAATTATAAAGACCAAAAGATATTTTTGACTTAAATTCCTTACCTCTGTTATATCAAATCTGTCCCAATTATCTATAATTTCGCTTTTGAAATGGTCGCCGAAATCATCTGGATGGCCGAGCCGACCTGGGGTGTTGAAGGTTTTGTACACGGGTGTTGTACTGTCGTTCACTATCCGAAACACGAGGGTCGGTTCCTGCGCATGCGTCGACCTTCCTGAACAACAAAGAATAAATGTTGTATATATACCCTGTGTTTATAGCCATTTTTAACGTCAACTGTATAGTAACGTCATAAAAACCAGCGTCTGATTTCATCAATTTTCTGCCTACAACTTATAATTACTGCTAATTGTGTACATCCTACACTGCCTACAACTTGCTGCTAATTGCTTACTGCCTACTATTTACTGCATGTATGGGGCAGTAGACAGTTGCTTCATACCTTGTCAGTCAACAGTCAAAACTCTTCCCCGAGGGGTTGGGACCAACCTGATGAACATTTCACTGGGTTGGTCCCAACACCCGAGGGCCGAGGACCAACCTGATGAACTGTTTCCCGAGGCCGCAGGCCGAGGGAAACATTTCACTGGGTTGGTCCCAACACCGAGGGCCGAGGTCCCAACATCGAGGGCCGAGGTCCCAACACCGAGGGCCGAGGGTCCCAATACCTCGTGGAATAGTTTTGACTGTTGACTGATAAGACAAGAAACACAACTGTTTTGTTACCTGAATTATTCACAAGATTTCACGTATATATAGGCTATATAATTAGGCTGAGGAACGCGTGAAAAGTCTGTTAATTCCGGCTTGGAGCATTTTCGAACTCCAAAATTGACGTTCATTTGGCCTTGCAGTACACTATAAAAAATCTTTAAGCTGACGGAATTCCGTAGTTTTCAGCTGCCGTTAAAAACAATCCTGCCATCTGTAGCAATATCCGGAGGCTTGTCGTTCTTTTTTTTAAATTTTTTAATTGATTTCTGGTATATCAACAACAACATGACTGTGTACATGATCCATGCTTTTAACATAGATACAACATATAATACTTTGCAATTTTGCAAAATCGAGTAAGTGTTTAAATGTTACAGATGTACATAAATGTATTTTTGACACTTCATGCCTATATTTTAAGCATACAGTTCACTTGATATTCAGAAGAATGTCCTACTGGTATAAAACTGGATTTTGATTCGGTACATAGTCGTTTCGACTGGCAAACATAAGGGCAATACTTATTCCAGTGAATTCAATAATGTAAACAGACAAATGTTGGCGTTAACGTCATTGTGGTCAATTTAGGTATAACATTTTTACGACAAGTAATGCGGGGCGTCAATTTTTCATTGATCTGTTTAAATTCAGTTAAGTGCTAAAATGTAAGTGATCCGTTTTACCTTTATTGACCTATATAACCGTTTGCTGTGATCTAGAATGACACTGCGGTTCAGAATTCATTTTAATATATAATTACATTGTTGTTGTTTGTATTTTATTTTTATTTTTTAGTTTATTTATTTATTTTTTCTTATTTTTTTTCTATTTCATTCATTTTAATTTTTTTATTTATTTATTTATTTATTCTTTATTTCCAGGACGTCAAGGAATTAATATTCATGATGTATCCGAACAACGACTTACATTGTAAAAACCATAATTCCTAGGTGTGCTCAGGAGATTTCTAGGAACTGTCATTCCGAGAATATCTAATGTACATTTCTGGTACTAACGCTACATATCTCAACCAACTAGGGACCTATAACTCATTTTTGAAAAGGCGATACTGACAATCCCTAAAATCTCACTCTACCAAGTTTGATATGTATCAAGAGGTTGCTATATATCTGTTGACGAGAGGCAACAGACAATTTAAGAGTGATTGCAGTTGATGTTACACGATTCCCATTACGTTTATACGCCATGTTTTTGTTACATGAAATAGTCAGGGGACAAATGTATATATAAACTTTAACAATATCGACGAAACAAGCTATATCAGCCAGTAATCAATCTTTGTTGGCCCCCGAATGGAATTACATCATGGCTCTCGCTGTTGGAGTACGTCGGAGTAGGTAACCCCCTATCTTTTCACGTCCGGTCGGGGAATCGAACCCTAGGCCTACTGCTGCCTAGGTAAAAGGCAAGTGCCATTGCGATACCACAGCTTAATCCGACCACCGTTGTATTTGTGAAATATATATATATTAAAGACTTTTTACTTACATAATGAATAGTTACATGGAATTAGAAATAGTATATTCTGTTCTGTACAGCCCTTTCAAGGTTATATATATATATATAGAGTCTATATATATATATTATTTTTTTAATATTTTTTTTACCGGAATCGATATGAATGTGCGCATTACTCATCCACAGCACATATAATAGAAAGAAATTGTTATGGGAAATGACAATGAAATAGTGGGTGATTTTGAATTCCATCTCACCCTGGCAATATAAATGGTACAATATAGTTGCTTTCAAAATTGTCGCTCCTGTCCACATATCTCATATATTTTGATACGTAATCAACATACAGACAATTTAGCTAACCTAGGCTTTGATGATTCAATCCTATATCGATACTGCTTCATAGAAAATGACTTACCCGCTAAAAGAAAAATCCCGAAGAAAGCAAGATACGAAATTGCAGGCATCGTTCACGAACTCATCAGCGAATCCTACAGGTAATAAACGTACGAGATACTGCCAGTACATACACTGTAGTTCATGGCAATGTATATATATATATACAAAGTATCGATCCCAGGCGCGGATCCAGGAATTTGAAAAGGGGGTGGTCCAGTAGTTTAGTGGTAATGCGAGCGCCGTAGGCCCGAGCCGAATTTCGGCGAGGGGTCTGGGGCCAAAATTTCGGAAAATGAAATGATTATAGCAAATTTTGCAATCTTTCGGGGATAAGATTTTCGATAAGCGGGGGCGGGGGGTTTCGAATGTTTCGAATGTTGTATAGTTCAAATACATGCACATGTATACAGAAATAGAGAGAGAGAAATACTTATCGAGCATAAGGAAAATTTGTCAAATGAATTTAAATGCAGTCCTTTCCGAATGTCAATTTATTCTGAAAACATCACTTCCATAAAAACTTTTGTTTATTTATTTATTTTGAAAGCCAAGTGGTGAGGTTTCCCCGACACTTTATCACTAGCCCTCCACCTCTGGGACTCAGGCGGGGCAGTTGCCTGGTACAGATCATAGGCCGATGGTTTTTCTCCGGCTTCTCCTCCACCTCCAAAACCTGACACGTCCTTAAATGATCCTGGCTGTTAATAGGACGTTACACAAAATAATCCAAACCAAACCAAAATAAACCAAGTATCAGACATTCAGGAGAGTACAATACCGAGACAAACATCTATGTTGCAGATCTATATTTTAATTTCTAATCATTTAGATTGTTTCAGGGTGGATAATATACATTTAAATCCAATATTGAAATCTATGAATTATGCGACTTATGTACCGACTCATCCACATTTCGACATATCTTTCGGTCTATATTTAGCTTCTTCGAGTCTACTAAGCTCTTGCCATCACTGGCGAGTCCTAGAAGGACATAGCACAGGGCCACGTCACTATCGTATCGTTTTGTAAACACTTAACATGTCTACCCTACGACGCATAACAGGTTATGAGTCGTAGGGTAGACATATTATGTGTTTACAAAACGATACGCTAGTGACGTGGCCCTGTGGACAAAGCGGTTGTTTAATGTAATTTTACTCTAAATCTGTAGTGGAAGGTGCAAGTGCCTATTACATGTAAAACACTGTTTTGTGGAAAAGTTGACGAATATTGTAAATTTGAAACGTTCACTAATAAACACTCGATGTTTGATCGGAGCAGAGACCTATATACTAGTATATAGGTCTCTGATCGGAGATAGCCGAACGATAACGTGATTCTTTCGGACGTTCGTTTTTCACTCAATAAAATATATGCAGTAGTTTGGGGATTCGTGTTAACATTTGTCACGTGCGTGGAGTCCACGTGCACCAGCTGTCGTAATCATAATTACCTAACTCTAAAACGGATCACACTTTAAACATATAATGAAGTTATTTTTAGACTGTATTGTAAATTTTAGTTCTATTTACGAATTGTCCAACCGGTTGCAGATGTGTCAATCTCAACCAATCGCATCTCGGGGAAATTTCCGGCAACACTCGGAAATCTAGTGTTGCCGGAAATTTCCCCAAGATGTTGCGATTGAACGAGTACATCAAAGAAAATTTATCGAAGGAAGGAATACATATAGCCATTCGAGATTCGAACACATCTAAACGATAATGATAATGATATTAATTATTATTAGGCAATTTTTAACATTTTTTTAGGAATCATTTGTGTTTACTTTTAATTTTCACAGAATTAAGGACCATCTAATTAGAATAAATCACATCGTTGGATACCCACAATTGCTTTACACAACGCTCCGGGTACACATGGTTGATTGCACTAAGCGTAGTGTGGTGAAATCAAACTTTTTATTTTTTTATTTTTTGTAACAAATACAATTATTTTACAGGATATAGCGTGCCAAATACGTCAAGTACGGCCCAATTGTTACTAAAGTTGTTTTTTTTTTTTAACAAATTGGCACGTTATACAGCATGCTACTCGCCAAATGTCAGTATTCTTGTGGCTAAGAAATCATTGAAAGTTGACGCCGTCAGGAAGTACTCGTTAAATATCCTTATGGGGACGATATCAACTTAACTGACCACTAAGGGTGGGGCAGAGGAACTAGCAAGCGAGCGCCATATTCAACACCAAGAGTAAGGAGACACCGAAAGAAATGAAACAAGAGGAAAATAAGTCTTAACAGTCAACCGAGTCTGAAATACAAAGAGTTGATGCTTTTGTGACCTTGAAAGTACATAAAGGTTATTCATTTGAACACCTTTGTTAGTTTTTCATCCCACCAATGAAACGGGCCCAATATCATTGCTATAGGCCTCTTGGTTGTTGAGAAGAAGTTGTTTTAAAATTTAACGCAAGTGACCCCTGTGACATTGAAAGCAGTTGAAGGTCATTAAAATGAACAAGTTCAGTAGCTCTTCATCCCAGCATCCTACTCAATAGAATTACTCTGGGTCACTTGGTTATTGAGTAGTCGTTTAAAGATTTGGACATATTTGATATCCGTGACCTTGAAAGTAGGTCAATGTCATTCATTTGTCTCAGGTGACCTAGATATAAATTCAGTTACAGGAAGCATGACTCCCCATACAGATGTAAATAGCATAGTATGATAAAACAGCGATATCAAACGAACAAGTGTCGGCACAGAGAATTGTATTACTTTCCCATTCATATAAAACCGTGAAAGTTGGAATACTACTATTGAATGAAGGAAATTTCTACCCAGTTGTGTTTTTCCTCACAGAACGACTGTTTATTCGAAGTGGGACAAAGCACTCTTATATGGTCAGTCGTAACATTTAGGCCAAATGGGCGATAGTGTGACCTTAAAAGTTTAGCGTAACAGTCAAAGACAACAAATATAACATTGTAGGATTTGAGTTTTATTCTTCTCAATTAGTAGCCATACGCACAGACAAATATAGCCCAAGTTTCCTCTGGCCCTGACACCAGACATGGTGTCAGAACCAGAGGAAATTCGGGCTACACCAGACATGGTGTCAGGGCCAGAGGAAACTCGGGTTACACCAGACATGGTGTTAGGGCCAGAGGATTCTTGGGCTACGACATATAAAGTGTATATTGCACCAGATTTGTTTACATAAAACAATACTTCAATTGACCATACATATTACAACAGATAAAACACTCCCCATTCCCAAGGAATTTAATTCACTTTTATATCAATAATACCATTTTAATGAGGAACTCACAGCATTGAAAAAATACATATGGAAAATCTGAGCTTTTACATTTGAAAGAATAGTATGTTATCATTAATTACTTATTTAGTCAACAAGTCATCAACATTTTCCCCTTCCTTGTCGAAAACCAGATACATTTTTATATATAGATATTGCAACTAGTGTAAATGAAATGTCCTCGGTTTTGAAACACATCCATTAGATCAGGATAATACTTTGTCCAGGGCAATACTGTTACAAAGTAAAATATGATATGATTATAATAAAATACAATAATATCTAATTGAGACAATATTCAATTACATCAATATGTTTCGTATATATTTTGTATATAGGTGGGCTGATGATCAACAAGTGCTAGCAATTGTACAACAACAAATCTTTGACAAAATTATTAAGTGTTTGAAAATGTTTGAAATTCATACAATTACATAAAAAAAAAATTAATAACCTTTAGTGATAATTAAATAATATGTTAAAAGTATCAACTAAAATAAAATACAGTAGCTATCTATCGATTAAAAAACCAAAATAATTGTAGAGGATTATATGGTTTGGGTTAATTTTGGCCTGAAATTCCATCATTTAAAAGTTTATGTTATTTAATTTCATTTTAAAATGTTGAATACTACATACCTTTGATACAATAGGATCATAAGTCATTATCATACCAGCATGTTGTTGACTATAATGGTATCTATAGGGTACATACATTTACAAAATTTGAATATTCAAATAATATAATATCATGCCAAAATATGCATATATTTGAATATTTAGTTATTTTAAAGTGTTTTCCATAATGAACCCATAGAATAATTACTATACTAGAGCAATTGTGTTGAATTGTATAGCAGAGATTTTCAAAATAAAAGAAACAATGATTTTTTGAATTCTTGTTTCTGGAAGGTTTTGAATTTTGACAGCTTTGAGGACCAAAACAAGTCTCAAACCATATATTCAGTCCATTTATTTCATGAAAACTGCAGCTAAACAAGAGGCCCATGGGCCTTAAGAATCACTGCAGTTCTGATCGATGCTTTGTTTTTGGAATAAGATTTAACATAGCCCACTTGACCTTGAAAGTATATCAAGGTTGTTCAAACCAGCATGCTTTTGGCCAAAATCATGCCCATGGGCCTCTTGGTAATTGAGAAAATACTGTTTTAAAGATTTTTACATATATGACCCCTGTGACCTTAAAAGTAGGTCAAAGTTATTCGTTTGAACAAATTTTGTAGCCATTTATCATAATTCTGCACTATTTTATTATTGAGAAGATGATGCTTATAGTTTTTAACCTATTTCAAGCCTGTGACCTTGAAATTTCATGTTAAGGGTCATTTATTTGAACACATTTGGTAGTCCTTCATCCATGCTTGCCATTGGTCCAATACAATGGCTTGCGCTTCTATAATTTTTTTAAGTGGATAATATAGGATGGACAAGGCAACTGCAATTGGTCACCCAAGACTTCGTTTCAGATGACCTACCTGTAAAAACATGTCTTTATAACTTTACAAGCTGTGATATGAGTGAAGATAAAACCAAATGTTGTAAGTGTAAAGGCTGATGTCAAAATACTCTTATATTTTATCAGCCGAATTATTTAGCAGAATCTTTAGAAAGAATCTCTTTATTTTAAGACAGATCACTTCAAAAATGAATGAATGTGGAGATTAAGATAAGTACACGCATTTATAATATATCAATAGTGTTTTCATTCATCAATGATTTGTTTTATAGTCATCTCTCATGTATTAATTAATAACCTCAATTAAATATCTCATCAGCTAAAACATTACTGACTAATTAATCAGTGTATTGACACAAAGGCACGTATACACCATTTAATAACTACACACAAACATATGGCCAGTCTCCATTTGTTAATATCACAATACATTTCTAACTGACTTCTAAATTACTTTATAATAACTGTACCTCTTTAATCAAATTGATTCCTTGCCATAGAAAATCCTGGGACTTGAGCAAGTCTACTGGTACCTTAATTTGCTCATACCTGATTTTTTTTTTCTTTGCAAGAAGCCAACCAGTAAAAACAAGAAGCCGGCCAACCAGTTAAAAAAAGAAGCTGGCCAACCAGTAAAACAAGAGGTCCAGAGGGCTTGTATCGCTCACCTGGTTTATTTGAGCAAACATCGAAATAACGTTTATGTTCCATTTGCTAATAGCTTTATATGTTGATGTATGATTATGTTGTGGGGAACTCCAACCTTTTGTATAATTTTGAATATTATACGGACAACAGACGCCAGACGCCACGGTATGGCATAAGCTCACCTTGGTCCTTCGGACCAGGTGAGCGAGAAAAACAAGCCTGCCAACCAGTAAAAACAAGAAGCTAACCAGTAAAAACAGACTCTGGACAGATAGTTTTTCAAAAATATCAAACAGAATATAGTACTGTAAATAACTTAATCAGGCAACCTTCCATGTGTTATCTCATCTCATATTGATACATTTGTAGTTTCTTATATACAACAATGTCTTTTATATAATTTAAATATATCATTACCAACATAAAAGTACATATGTATTGTCATTGTTAAAATTTAACAAATTGTGACTTAGTTTGAGGATTGATATTAAATCTTAATTTCGTACATGCATATACAAAAACACAAATCTACATGTCTTGTATAAATACAAATACATGCATTGAACCATGTGATAGTTCTGTACTTAACGCGAAGTTCCGTACTCAGATAACCCACTGATCTCGATCTGACATTAGCTCCTCCCCACTCCGAAGTTACCACAATAGAAAAGCTATTCTGAGGATGCATTTACCTGTTTTGTATTAACGTGTGTTCTTTCCACATTACTTAGTATCAGTTGGGGTGTAAGGATATGACCAAACATGCAATGCCGGTAATTAATATGCACAACTGTCGAATTTGGAAATGTATGGAAATATCACAATTTCTTACAAATCAGAACAAAAGCTAAGCAAGTTTATTCTTTTCAAAGCAATGAATTGATAGATCGACGTCTATATATATATATTTAAAAAATATGACAAAAAACTACTGCAAACTAATACTTGTGCATTATCACATCCGGGACTATTTGAAGCAGCCTTCAAGAGTGAGCCAAACAAAATGCATTGAACCATGTGATTAAAAATTAGTCCAGGTCGAAGGTCAGTGTGTCATCCAATCAAAACGCATTAAGAGTTAATTCAACGTGTGGTATAAACTTAATTTATTCAAAAGTTGTTATGATTATTTCATGGCTTGGGAGTTGAATAAAACCCACCTATTGTGGTAAAATATTAAATAAAGACTGGTTCACCAAGAAAATACACTGTATATGCATTTTCATTTTTTGTGTTTATAAAATGTTAAAAAATGTTCAAATGAGTCATGATCAGTGGATCACCCTTGATCCGAATCTATCCATACTTTTTCCTACAACTACAATAGCTAGTTGTGGATCAACCAATTTTAAAAGTCATATGAGTAGGCATATTGGAATTAAGTAGCTTAGTTAAAACTGTGCTGGGATACTTTTTCTCCTGGAATTAATTGAGTTTTATGTGGAGAAGGCTATCTACAGTTAAATGATGCCATCGTGATGACATTGCAATGGGCAGTTGTTTAGGTCTGTGTTCATGAAAATAATGCACTTTTGACAGCAGTAATGTTGTATTCACATCTAGATTTAAATTTCTGAAAATCTAGTATGAAAGTTTGTTATCCTTGAGTTTGATAAGTCAAGCAAACTGTACTTATTGTTCAATGTTTAAATTGTATCCAGCAGATTGACTGAATATTTATTGTGTGTCGAGCAATTGTGACCAGATTTAAATTGTTTGTCGAGCAAATGTGACTGGATTTTAATTGTGTGTCCAGCAAATGTGACTGGATTTTAATTGTGTGTCCAGCAAATGTGACTAGATTGTATATCTAGCAAATGTGACTGCATTTTAATTGTGTGTGCAGCAAATGTGACCGGATTTTAATTGTGTGTGCAGCAAATGTGACTGGATTTTAATTGTGTGTGCAGCAAATGTTACTGCATTTTAATTGTGTGTGCAGCAAATGTGACTGCATTTTAATTGTGTGTCCAGCAAATGTGACTAGGTTGTATGTCCAGCAAATGTGACTGCATTTTAATTGTGTGTCCTGCAAATGTGACTGCATTTTAATTGTGTGTCCTGCAAATGTGACTGCATTTTAATTGTGTGTCCTGCAAATGTGACTGTATTTTAATTGTGTGTCCAGCAAATGTGACTAGGTTGTATGTCGAGTAGATGTGACTTGATTTCAATTGTGTATCCAGCATAATTCATTTTTAAATGTGACTAAAAATTGTGTGTCCAGCAAATGTGACTGGATTGTGTGTCCAGCAAATGTGACTGGATTGTGTGTCCAGCAAATGTGACTGGATTGTGTGTCCAGCAAATGTAACTGGATTGTGTAACCAGCAATTGCATTTGGATCATACATTTAGCATGTCAATGTTTCAGGCTTCCAGTGGATTTTTTTTTTCATGTACACAAATTCTCCAGAGCATTCCAGTTCACTCCATTGAAAAAAGGATGTGCCTTTATTTCCTCCGCGCCATTGATCCCAGCTCCAAGACGCTCACGTGGATTGTAACACAATAGCTGAAAATAATGAAAGAAAATTGATATTAGAAATGCACCCTCACAAAAAACCTAGGCATTATTTCAGTATTTTTATACTCTTAATAACACAAAATTATATCAAAGGTTTTAAAATACTATATATATTGGTTGAAAATAATACAAAATTTTATATGTATACATACATGTATATATATTGGTTGAAAATAATACAATATAATATGAATTATATTTTTTATAATTTAATATCTGGATATTTCCTTTTCACTGACTTATATTTTCTTTAGACAAAATGTCATATACAATATGTGTACACACAGATTACTTGAAATTCACAGTAATATTAGTTTTGCTATTTTTCAAGCTTTAAATTCAGAGTGACAGTTTTAATGACATCAGAGCAGGACTGGTAATACATGTACCCACCATGATGAAGGGAAATCTTTCCCACGTCATCTTTAACCCAAGTCTATGTCATTAAATTTGTAGTTGTCTTCACTGATTGTTTGGAGGTTGATACGCAACAAATTCTGTTTTTGCATAACACATCGCGTAAATAGGTGATAAATCAATATCATTGTTTGTGTGACAAATTATCATTTGTAAAAAAATATAGATGTTAAAACAGATACATTGTAGGTAATTGTGGACAATCTATTATATATTTGGGAACTTTTAAGTAAATATTTTCATCTATATCGATAGCAGTATGCTAAGGATTCCTGAAAATAAAATTTTGGACCATCTGATGATGGTGGGCTAAAAAGCTTACAGCTTTTGTTCACATAAAAATTCAAAGTCCAAAACAAGTAAAAAAGCACTTTATTTTTCGAAAAACTTTCAGTTCAACTCCAAGATATGACAGTCTAACCCCAAAGGGACTCTTCTGTCAAATATCAGTACCCTTCTACAATTATAAAGTGATATGTTAATTCCTTTCAACACCTACACCAAACTTTTTTAAATTGGACTCTGGGAGGGGATCATTTGCTCTCCCTCTTCTAATTCGAAGAGACAAGATAAAAAAAACAAGAGATCCCAGAGGGATCTTGGCGCCCACCATTGAATGATCTTTATAGGTTCCATGTCAGATTGATCTTTTCTCTACTTTTCTCTTCCTCTAAGTGTAACTAATCTGTTTAAATTCAGAAACAGCCCTCTAGTACTATTCAAACAAGGGGAACCTATATATAAAATTTAAGATTTAGCGATAATGGCTGTCTGTCGGCCATGTTGTTTTCGGATTGGTCCCAAAATGCAATACCAGGGACCAAGGGGAACCTACATATGAAATTTGAGAAAGATCGGTCTCAAAATGCAATACCAGGGACCAAGGGGAACCTACATATGAAATTTGAGAAAGATCCTTTCAGTACCTTCTGTAAAATAGCAATAACAAACTTCAATTGTCAAAATCCAAGATAGCTGCCTGTCGGCCATGTTGTTTTCCTATTGGTCCCAAGATGTAATATGCATAACTACAGACCAAGGGGAACCTACAAAAAAGTTTGAGAAAGATCCATTCAGTACTTTCTGGGGAATAGCGATAACAAACTTCAATTGTCAAAATCCAAGATGGCTGCCTTTTGGCCATGTTGTTTTCCGATTGGTCTCAAAATGCAATATGCATAACTAGGCACCGAGGGGAATCTACTTATGAAATTTGAGAAAGATCCCTTCAGCACTTTCTGAGAAATAATGATAACAAACTTCAATTGTCAAAATCCAAGATGGCTGCCTGTCGGCCATGTTGTTTTCCGATAGGTCTCAAAATGCAATATGCATAACAAGATACCGAGGGGAACCTACATATGAAATTTGAGAAAGATCCCTTTAGTACTTTCTGAGAAATAGCGATAACAAACTTCAATTGTCAAAATCCAAGATGGCTGCCTGTCGGCCATGTTGTTTTCCGATAGGTCCCAAAATGCAATATGCATAACGAGGCACTGAGGGGAACCTACATATGAAATTTGAAAAAAGATCCTTTCAGTACTTTCTCAGAAATAGCGATTACAAACTTCAATTATCAAAATCCAAGATGGCTGCCTGTCGGCCATGTTGTTTTCCGATTGGCCTCAAAATGCAATATGCATAACAAGGCACATAGGGGAATTTATATATGAAATTTGAGAAATATCCCTTCAGCACTTTCTGAGAAATAATGATAACAAACTTCAATTGTCAAAATCCAAGATGGCTGCCTGTCGGCCATGTTAATTTCCGATAGGTCACAAAATGCAATATGCATAACTAGATACCGAGGGGAACCTACATATGAAATTTTAGAAAGATCCCTTCAGCACTTTCTGAGAAATAGCAATAACAAACTTCAATTGTCAAAATCCAAGATGGCTGCCTGTCGGCCATGTTGTTTTCCGATTGGTCTCAAAATGCAATATGCATAACTAGGCACCGAGGGGAACCTATTTATGAAAATTTGAGAAAGATCCCTTCAGCACTTTCTGAGAAATAGCGATAACAAACTCCAATTGTCAAAATACAAGATGGCTGCCTGTCGGCCATGTTGTTTTCCGATTGGTCTCAAAATGCAATATGCATAACTAGGCACCGAGGGGAACCTACATATGAAATTTGAGAAAGATCCCTTCATTACTTTCTGAGAAATAGCGATAACAAACTTCAATTGTCAAAATCCAAGATGGCTGCCTGTGGGCCATGTTGTTTTCTGATTGGCCTCAAAATGCAATATGCATAACTAGATACCAAGGGGAACCTATATATGAAATTTGAGAAAGATCCTTTCAGCACTTTCTGAGAAATAGCGATAACAAACTTCAATTGTCAAAATCCAAGATGGCTGCCTGTCGGCCATGTTGTTTTCCGATTGCTCTCAAAATGCAATATGCATAACTAGGAACCAAGGGGAACCTATATATGAAATTTGAGAAATATCCCTTCAGCACTTTCTGAGAAATAGCGATAACAAGAATTGTTTACGGACGGAGGGACGGACGGACCACGGACCACGGACCACGGACGCAGGGCGATTTGAATAGCCCACCATCTGATGATGGTGGGCTAAAAACCCAGACAAATGGTTAGCTGGCCAGACGGACAAAAAACCCCTACCATTAAAGGACACAAATGTTAAGATATGAGACCTACCTTGATAAATCAATAATTATGTTTCTTTAAATATGAAAAAAGTACATGTGGATCTGTTGAGTTTCCTTCAGTGTTGATACTGGTCTATTTAAATATTGATTAAATTTCTTTAAATATTTATTAGATACATACTAAGTGCTGCTGAATTATGTAGCACTGATCACCTCTGATCTTTTTACAGCTGTGATAAAAACTGAATTTAAATCCATTTCAACCGATATTTAAAAATCTAGATAATATCACACAGAGATATCTAATCTATGGTCATCAATATTCATTGTTGAAAGGCTGGTGTCAGTCGCGGTATGCATAATTAAAATACGAGTCTCATATTATAATGCAAATGGAGCCAGACAACCATAAAAAATAAAAACACATACTAGCCTCAAAGTACATGTTTAGTGAGATAAGCTGGATGGTTTGAATGACAGGGTACAATGGCTTTCCAATCAATACATTTCAACAAAAGTGCCAGTCCTTTTTTATTTCAGTATTTTTTTTTCCACTACATTTTTGATTAGCTTATAAAATATTTGGATTTTTTACCCGATTCTGATCAAAATCTATGAAATATTCCACGGCTACAGTATTTTCTACACCAGGAGCAGGCAACGATATGGTGTATATGCTTCCTCGACAATACTGAAATCTCTTGCATATTGTCAGAGACAATACTGAAATCTCTTGCATATTGTCAGAGACATTTAAGTCTTTCTTTTTTTAAATGACAAAAACAAAACTGCTTGTGGAGCTGTGCATGTATGAGGGTAGGATTTTGATGCATTGACCATATTATAGATTTGTGTATGACGTATTTGTTGGAGGAGACCCCTTCCCTCGGTAGACTTACTCTGTATATTATAGATTTGTGTATGACGTACCTGTTGGAGGAGACCCCTTCCCTCGGTAGACACACTCTGTATATTATAGATTTGTGTATGACGTACCTGTTGGAGGAGACCCCTTCCCTCGGTAGACAAACTCTGTATATTATAGATTTGTGTATGACGTACCTGTTGGAGGAGACCCCTTCCCTCGGTAGACTTACTCTGTATATTATAGATTTGTGTATGACGTACCTGTTGGAGGAGACCCCTTCCCTCGGTAGACACACTCTGTATATTATAGATTTGTGTATGACGTACCTGTTGGAGGAGACCCCTTCCCTCGGTAGACACACTCTGTATATTATAGATTTGTGTATGACGTACCTGTTGGAGGAGACCCCTTCCCTAGGTAGACACACTCTGTATATTATAGATTTGTGTATGACGTACCTGTTGGAGGAGACTCCGTCCCTCGGTAGACAAACTCTGTATATTATAGATTTGTGTATGACGTACCTGTTGGAGGAGACCCCTTCCCTCGGTAGACGTACCCTGTATAGATTTGTGTATGACGTACCTGTTGGAGGAGACCCCTTCCCTCGGTAGACTTACTCTGTATATTATAGATTTGTGTATGACGTACCTGTTGGAGGAGACCCCTTCCCAAGGTAGACACACTCTGTATATTATAGATTTGTGTATGACGTACCTGTTGGAGGAGACTCCGTCCCTCGGTAGACAAACTCTGTATATTATAGATTTGTGTATGACGTACCTGTTGGAGGAGACCCCTTCCCTCGGTAGACGTACCCTGTATAGATTTGTGTATGACGTACCTGTTGGAGGAGACTCCGTCCCTCGGTAGACAAACTCTGTATATTATAGATTTGTGTATGACGTACCTAGGCCTGTTGGAGGAGACCCCTTCCCTCGGTAGACAAACTCTGTATATTATAGATTTGTGTATGACGTACCTGTTGGAGGAGACCCCTTCCCTCGGTAGACAAACTCTCTGGTACGTAAAGTTGTGTATGTGAAGTGATTCCTCCTGGATGACAGCTCAATAAACTCTAAAATACGAAAAAAAAAAAAAAAAATCTTACAACTGAAAATAAATTTAATTACAGTTGCTGCTGGTTTCTGTGTTAAGACATACTGTTGTCTCCTAGATCTTTGAGCTGATTGGAATTTTACAAGACTATATCAATGTTATTTACATAGCTTATGGACATTTGCACACATATATTTCAAAAACGAAACTGCCAGAGTGACTTCGAATTTAAACAAGAGATCCCAGAGGGATCTTGGCGCCCACCATTGAATGATCTTCATAGGTTCCATGTCAGATTGATCTTTTCTCTACTTTTCCCTTCATTTTACTAATCTGTGCAAATTGAGACATCCCTCCAGTACTTTTCAAACAAGGGAATCCTAGCTATATAAGAAATTTGAGATTTAACGATAATGGCTGTTTGTTTGCCAGGTTGTTTTCAGGACAGACTGGTCCAAAAATGCAATACAAGGGACCAAGGGGAACCTACTTATGAAATTTGAGAAAGATCCATTCAGTACTTTGAGAAATAGAGATAACAAACTTCAATTGTCAAAATCCAAGATGGCGGTCTGTCGGCCATATTGTTTTCCAATTGATCTCAAAATGCAATAAGCATAACGAGGCACCAAGGGGAACCTCCATATGAAATTTGAGAAAGATCCCAAGATGGCTGCCTGTCGGCCATGTTGTTTTCAGATTGGTCTCAAAACGCAATATGCATAACTAGGCACCAAGGGAAACTTATATATGAAATTTGAGAAAGATCCCTTATATACTTTCTCAGAAATAGTGATAACAAACTTCAATTGTCAAAATCCAAGATGGCTGCCTGTCGGCCATGTTGTTTTCAGATTGGTCTCAAAACGCAAAATGCATAACTAGGCACCAAGGGGTACCTTCATATGAAATTTGAGAAAGATCCCTTCAGTACTTTCTCAGAAATAGCTATAACAAACTTCAATTGTCAAAATCCAAGATGGCTGCCTGTCGGCCATGTTGTTTTCGGATTGGTCTCAAAACGCAATATGCATAACTAGGCACCAAGGGGAACCTACATCTGAAATTTCAGAAAGATCCATTCAGTACTTTCTCAGAAATAGTGATAACAAACTTCAATTGTCAAAATCCAAGATGGCTGCCTGTCGGCCATGTTGTTTTCCGATTGGTCTCAAATCGCAATATGCATAACTAGGCACCAAGGGGAACCTACATATGAAATTTGAGAAAGATCCCTTCAGTACTTTCTCAGAAATAGCAATAACAAACTTCAATTGTCAAAATCCAAGATGGCTGCCTGTCGGCCATGTTGTTTTCGGATTGGTCTCAAAACGCAATATGCATAACTAGGCACCAAGGGGAACCTTCATATGAAATTTGAGAAAGATCCCTTCAGTACTTTCTGAGAAATAGCGATAACAAGAATTGTTTACGGACGGAGGGACGGAGGGACGGACGGACCACGGACCACGGACGCAGGGCGATTTGAATAGCCCACCATCTGATGATGGTGGGCTAAAAATCTGAACCATATTTTGCACACACATGTAGACTGGCTTATTATTATCTCTGATGTGCTGAAAAAGATAAAACTTTATGATGGCAAAACAATTCTTTTTTGTTTTGGTTTGCGAATAATGAGCAGAAAAAGTAATTGTGGTTGACAGCTGGTTGTTACCGATGACTATACTTACACGTCCAGTAAGAAGCTCGTAGAGAAGGGCTCCTAGACTCCACCAGTCACAGACATCAGTGTAACCACATATACTTCTCACCTCTGTGTAAAAAAGAATCCAACAATCAGTCTTGACATTGTCATGTTAAAACATTGCAGGGATGAATGTCAGATTATGGGCAAAATGTGACACTTAAATCTTTTCTATGGGAAAAACTTTAAAGTTTGTGCACCTTTTATCTCGTACAGACTTTAATCAGCCAATCAAAAGAATCGCTTCAAGTTGCTGCAAGCTTTAACAGACAATAAATCTGACATATATTATCAATAATTGCTAACTTGACATCTTCTCCTGTCTTCAGGAGAGAGAATTGACCAAATGACAAAAAAAAAAAAAAAATACAATTATCTACACAAAATCATGGTGTGAATTGCTTAGATTTTTTCATTTCTAACTAAAAGCAAGATGGATGGAGTTATATACTGGTACACTTATTTCACAAGTAAGATGTGAAATTAGGAATCTTTCTCCAATGTAGGAAGTAATTGATTCTATACAAATATTTTGCCTATGTTTCAGGAAATTCAATAGATAGGGAAAATATCTTACAACTTGAACTGTAAACCTCATAAGCAGCTACTGTACAAGCAGAAAAGCATTTGACACAAGTGTCAGATGCTTTTCTGCTACAACAGTAGCTAAAGGCTAACAATAGGCCCCTCAGTCACTCCAACATTAAAATAGGTCTGAACTATTAAGGAAATCATTAACATTGTTATATCATACCAAGGAGAATCATCAAAATGCAAAAACCTATTGCAAGTGCACAAACACTCTACCGATCATGTGACAAAGTTCCACCAAAAGAGTTGTTAGACGACACCATATCTTGCTGATCATGAATGGGTTGTAATTCAGATTTTTTTATTTTTTTTTTTAAAGTTGGTCAAAGGTCACAGTCAAGATCAGCAGGTCTGCAAATGTAGTACAAATAGAAAGGTCTTGTGACAAAGAAAACATGTCAGATCTAAAAGTCCTATCTCACACAGTTAATTGTACTGTGGCCAAGGTTAAAGTTTATCAAAAGTAGGTCAAAGGTCACAGTCTAGGTCAGCAGGTCCACAAATATAGAAGCAATGGAAAGGTCTGGTGACAAGGAACACACATGTACACGTTGAATATGAAAGCCCTACATCTCAAACGATTAACATACTGCAGTGACCAAGGTTAAGTTCTTGATCAAAGATCACGGCGAACAGGGCTTTTTCTCACTGGTTTGAGAATGGGCCTATTTGTCTCAATTCGGGAAGAAATTTGATGAATTGGGAAACATTATTTCAGGAGTAAACAACAAATTTTGGGAATATGGCTTAAATATGAAATAATTTCAATTGGGAATGGGGCCCATTTATATTAACGGCCCCAAAAAGCCCTCAGAAAAAGCTCTGGGTCAAGGTCAGCAAATGTAGTAACAATGGAATGGTCCTGTCACAAGTAACACACATGTGAAATAGCTAAGCTGTATCCTCATTAGTATTGACACAATACCATCATGGCATGAAGACTTTAGGCCAAGCTGTCTATACAGATGTTGCTGATGTCAGGGGTATAGCAATATCCTCTGGATTGTTTTCAGCACACATACACCATCCCTAACTTTGTTGTGAGAGATATAGAGTTATCAGTACTTACCAGGGGCAACATATAGTTGGTCCACAGCCTCGAAGTCGACATCTTTCTCTGTGGTACTGATCTGACAAAAGTAAGTCAACAGGACATGTCCCCGCTCCCCAAGCAGCACGTTGTCAGGCTTCAAATCTCTGTGGAAGGAGATCGGGGAGTCATCATAAGAAAATATCAAAGATCTACTTTTTCGTAATTTTGTATAATTTCAATATCATTATATCCTGTACATATATACCTCGCTTTTAGGACTACAGAATATCTCACGGGAAGTAACATGCAGCATTTTTTATCTGCATATAAGGTAGATTACCCTCTGTAATACACTCACGCTACATTTACAAAAAACACGACAATTTTCATATTTTTGGCAATCGACTTAATGACAAAAGTTACTTATGATGTCAATACCTACAATATGAACTTAAGACCAATGTGTATAATTGTTATGTATACATGTATTTGCATACATGCAGCAATCACTTCACCCTATAGGAAACAAGAGACCCATGCATGGCATCATGGGCCTTAACGGTCAACTAAGTTTTGATATATTTTAGCACATTTGGCCCCTGTGATCTTGAATGAAGGTCAAGGTCATCCATTTGAACAACTTTGTAGCCCTTCATCCAAGCATGCTATAAACCTAATATCTGGTCTCTGGCCATGGCCCATTTGGTTATCAAGAAGTTGTTTAAAGATTTTAGCATATTTAACCCCTGTGACCTTGAATGAAGGTCAAGGTCATCCAGTTGAACAAACTTTGTAGCCCTTCATTCCAGTATGCTACAGACCAAATATCAGGTCACTGGGCCTGTTGGCAATTGAGAAGAAGTTGAAAATGTAAATTGTTTATGACAGACGACGCACGATGGACGACTGACAATGCCTGACTTCGTCTCAGGTGACCTAATAAAACCCAAGAAGTAATCTACATTTGTTGCAAATGGCTCGCCCCACCAGATAGCCCCCAGAATCATCAGGTGTAAACAAATTGTATAGTCAGCAAGCCAGAGCATATGCAGTTAATTAACTTAGTAAACTCCTTCTCTTCAATGTATTGCAAACATAATCCAAAATAATTATTTATCACCCAGAAGAAGAAATAATTTTCTACAGCACAAGATGTACATGTACCTGCAAAGAATTCCCTCAGCATGAAGTCTTGACAATGCCACCACCATCTCGGCCGCCCACTGCTGGATACAAGATTCTGGCAGATGAACCTGGTCTGGACTACTAGTGGCAAGATCCAGCTGCTGAAACACTCCAGATAAATTCCTATGTCTGGTCTTTAATGGAGAGGTCAGCTCTCGTTCCATAGATGCTGACCGGCAAAGATCTTTTGAATTCATGCGGGCCAGACTAAGTTTTTTAGGAGGAGTCGGATGTCTAGTCAAGGAGTGTTCAGTGAAAGTTGATGACCTTGACTCTTTGCGGTCAAGGTCACTATATCGTCTTGAGGATAAGTCTGGGTCTGAATTGGGTTTGACTAATGTGCTTGATCTATCCTTACTATCTTCTAATAAATCAAGGTCAGACAGATGCTTATGCGGAGAATCACTCAGCGACTTAGCTGGTTCGCCTTCACTTGTGTCCTCGCCCGATCTGTTGAGGTCATATATACTGGTTTCATTCGAACTATCATAATCATCTGCCAGATTTTCAGAATTTCGACTTTGCAACCTTTCGTCTTGAAGGTCACTTATGTTTTGTGATGTTGGCGTGCCAGAGGACAAATCATTACTGTCTTTAACACTAGAACTAATTTTTTCACGGTCTACATCAAAATCTGACAATTTTTTCGGTGAAATCACTTCCTCAACTTCGAAATCAACTAGAGATAATGTCCTTTCAACTGACTTAATCAACTTCTTCGCGTTTTGCACAATCATGTCTGAATCATTCTCAGGTATAGTTTCATGATCCTGTAGGTTATTTTCGACTTTTCCCCCAGGAAAAACATCGTCCTCAACAAGAGGCCGGTGTCTTGGTGACAACTCACTCTCCTCGGGAATACACTCAAATGCGGGATTATCCGACGCATTGCTGTCCATTCTCTGAACTCCTTCATTACTTTCTACACTATTTATACTAAAACAATCTAAATTAGGCTTGGTGTTCTCTAAAATATCACTAATTTGAAAATCTCTCTGGTCTAGTGCACAAGACTTGTAGTCTTGTATGTCTGTTTCTCCGATATCTTGGTTGTCCAAGGAAGAAATACTACTTAATGTGTGCGTTCTCGTTTTCCGATCGGCAGGACTTGTCCTCTTATCACAGTTTTTTTCATCTTCTGACACCTTAGACTTTAGCCTCTAGAACTTTCGAATCTGCACACGAATCGTCTGTTTTGTTATGACTGTAGGCACATGTTTCATTGTCTTTAGTGTATTTCATATGAAGCGCAGCAAATTCAGAATCATTACACATTTTATTCGTATCATCTTTCTCTTTACCAGCCACCAGGTTATTTGACTCAGGCGCCAAGTTATCATGGCTATGGATTTTTTGCCCCATATATGCATGAGTGAACTGGTCGTGATCTGTGACCAGCCCGGGAGCGTTGTCCCGGGTGTTGCCTCGGTTAGCGTGGAGATAAGCACCAATGTAGGTCCACAGTTTGCCGCCGGTGGCATACTGCAGCAACAGGTGAATGGCGTTATCTGTTTCATAAAACTTGTGAAGTCCTACCATATAAGGGCATGATACCGGTAAGATGGTCCGAGACCTTGTATTACAGGTACTGGATTTGTGGACTGTCTGCAATAAAAAAACATTTTATATTGTTTTTTTAAATGGTTTAAATGGTTTTAAGCAATTCTTATTTTTTTCAAATTTTTTGTACAAATATGAAATGAATTCTTTATTTTCTTTCTTACTATAGCTATTGTGCCTTTTTTTCTCTAATACAATTAGTATTTCATTTTTTTTTTTATTATTTTCTATATTATTTCACTTTTCTATATCATTTTATTTTTTTCTCTCAGACTATTATCATTTCATTTTTTTCTCTTTCATTTCAACTTTTTCTCTATTATTTCATTTTCTATCCATTGTTTGTGATTTTATTCCATCCTCCAAAGCAAAAATGAGGATATTTATATTTTACCAGTAATTGGTTTACAAAGTTCACAATATAAGGATATTTACGGTATACCAGTAATTGGTTTACAAAGTTCACACAATATAAGGATATTTACGGTATACCAGTAAATGGTTTACAAAGTTCACGAGATAAGGATATTTACAGTATACCAGTAATTAGCTTTACCTTCATGATGTATATAATGATATTTACAGTATACCATTAATTGGTTTTACCTTCATGATGTACATGTATATAAGGATATTTATGGTATACCAGTAATTGGTAATTTACCTTCATGATGTATATAAGGATATTTACAGTATATATACCAGTAATTAGTTTTACCTTCATGATGTATATAAGGATATTTACGGTATACCAGTAATTAGTTATACCTTCATGATGTACACTGTATATAATTAATTTTTCTTTGTTTTCATGGTAAATACTCAAATGTGATCGAAAAATTCTTTTCATTCTTCTATGAAAGAAATTCCGAGAATGGCGCGAAAAATTTAACATCACAATACGACAATTGACGTTGCGTATTGATTTGAGAAAAAGAATCCCATTTAAAACCAGTAAAATTGTACATAAAACATGTTTTAAATTAGAAAATTATTTTCAAAAATTAATTATAAGCGTTGATGTCAATTAGTTTTTAGTTTCATCGGGGTATGAAACAAATTTTGTTTGCAAACTGTATGAATCCGCGTAGCAGATTCTTACAGTTTGCAAACAAAATTTGTTTCATACCCCAATGAAACTAAAAAAAAATGACATCAATGCTTAAATAAGGATATTTACGGTATACCAGTAATTGGTCTTACCTTCATGATGTATGTATCGTCCGTACTTCTATCCATGACTAGTAACACAGAGTCTACAGTCCCCAGTACCTTGTAGTTCTTAAGTTCCCCTGTGGAGCCCTTCAGCAGGGCCAGAGAGGGGTCAACTTCTGATAGCGGTGACAAGTCTCCATCAGCCTAAGAAATAAAAGACATCGTTGTTTTATGAAAAAAGATTCCTCCTTCTTTTTTTTATTATAAGAAATTTTATATTTTGTTGTTTTTTTTGTTTTTTGTTTTGTTTTGTTTCAAATTGAATTTTATTATCCCAGCAGAGTTGAGGGATGAAAAATCATGGTTATTATACAGAAGACCTTTTTCTCATATTGGGAAGCAAATTTGTGAATAGGAAAGTTTCAGGATAAAATCTGCTGATTCTGGAGAATTTGGCATTAATATGAGATCAACATATCTAGAACAACACCAGAATTTTTTAATATAGAAATTTTAATACATTATCCAACATATCATCAATCCTTGATTCACCTACACACAGCAAAATATTCCCAAGCTTTAATATTCCTACTTGTCAATTAAAGGGAGATAATTTCCTAATGCAGTTTGTTTGCCAACTTTCTCCTCTTGAGAGGTAGACTCGCAATTTTGGATTCTAACTTTAGACATTAATGATCATGACATATCAGTACACCTCACTCATTGTTCATTTTTCTTTCTTTTTAATCCAATTGGTCCACAAAAACAAGACAGCTTAAGATATATAGTTTTAAGGCATAATTTTGTTAAAAGGCTTAGTATAATTGAAGTGCTCTTTTCTGGGCCTTAAAAATTGGAAAGTTTATTAAATTCTCCTGTGTAAATCTCAAATAATTGGCAAGTAAAATGTAGCAGAATGAAAGAGATACAAACAATAGCACAATTGAATACATTTAAAGCCAAAAATCACATGTCTTAAATAATATATTGCCATTTCACTTTTTGAAAATTTAAGTTGACCAAAAAGTCTTTGAAACTGGTCAAAGTTATTTGATAATTAAAACAATTTCATAAATATCATAAATCTGGGTGCTGTTAATACAGGATACAATACAAAAAAAAAAAAAAAAAAGTTTTTGTAAAACTGACACTGCATAATTGTAAAAACTCATGGTATACATGTATCTGATCAGGCCATTTGTAAACTAAATTTCTTGTTGATTTTTCTGATCTTACCGCCCATCGTTTGTGATCAAGCGTTTCTTTAGCCAGGTGTCTGTTGTACAGATCCTCTGCCTTTATCAGATACTGGGCTGTTTTTCTCCGCACAGCGTCTCTTCTTGCTTTATTCTTATCACCTGTTCATATGTAAAAACAAAACTGGTTACAGTATTTAGAAAAAAACATTGCTTCAAAGTTACAAAATTTCTTTTCTCTTGGTTTACCTGTGTTAATTATTAACTGAGGGTAGATTTTCTATAGTCTTTCTTCTCTACATAATTATCAGGTCCAGTAAAATCCATCAATCAACCTCTTACCGGTATTCCTATAAATATCTATATACAGGTAATAGTGGTATCTATTTGAATGTTAACTGTATCTATATTTAGCTACATTTTCAGAATTTTGTGATTCAATAAAACAAGGTTTCTATCATTGTACAGTAAACCACCAAAAGCATACATATACAAAAGAAGACTTTTCTAAAAAAATCGCTGATGTAATAAGAAAAATATCATATATTATCAATAATAAAATTCTCCTCGAATGCTTTTTGGCTTTATTTTCATATTTAATACTTCAAATCACCAAGAACAGAAATAGTGATAAGTTGGTTTTTTTATCAAAAAATTGTGTTTGACACTTTAACATTGTGTCTTTACCTCCAGGCTGAAATTCTTACCATTCTGCTGAGAATACAAAACCTTATATTGTTTAATCATTTTGAAATTTAGACTTTAAAACATGAGCACACATATAGATTATGACTTCAACTCTATAAATATGTTCTCACCTTGAACTCCCTGGAGTAAGATTCCAACCCCACTTTTGTACGAGGAGAAGGCATGCTCGTATCGGCCATTCGCCTCATGGTCCTGAGCCTGACAGATCTGATTGGCTGCTATGTAGATATAGTCTTCCTTACCCCCAAGGTCCATGGTAGACACCGACTCGCCCGTGTGTGACCGTATTCGGTTTGGACTGCGACCAACCTTATGTGCAGGGGAAGATGTTGCACTTGATGCTGCGCTGTTACTACGAGATGACACACTTCCTTTGCCAGTAGCGTTGGAAAGGTCAAGGTCACCTCTACCATACTCCACACTGGATTCAGTCCTCATTCTCAGTGGGTCAAATTCACTGAGATCAGGTGTTGAAGATTTCCGGCTTTCAGTGTCGGTCTCCGACTTATGAACGCCATCAACTCGGACTTCTATCACTGTATCTGTGGAGGCTGTCATCTCTTCCGTCTTCTCATCGAAGTCAATCTGTTAAAATTTCAAACAATTATGATCTAAAATTAACTTCAATCAGTCCTGTCTATGAAGGCCACTCCGAAAACAGAGAAAAACAGCTTTGATACCGAGGTTAATTGCAATGAAAAGTGGTCTAACTTAACAAGAGGCTTTTATTTATAGACAGATTTTCTTAAGTTATTCGAAAAAAGGTCAAAACGTAACTGTGGCTTGTAACTAAGGTACTGTTTGAATTAAATCAATTCTTTTAGTGGTTCTTGTTTATCAAACTGGAGTCCTCCTGTCGGATAGAAATTTTAATTGGTATAGCCTATTATATATAGGGATATTCCAAAATTATCTGTGTAGGAAGGGTGGGAGGCATTTTGTCAGAGACCCAACCTCCCATCAAATATCAAAACATTTCTAGTAGAAGAAAATCTACAAAGACTGGGCTTTACTCCAACCACTCATCAAATTTTAATTTAATCCTGTCCCTCCCACAGAGTTATTTCTGAATGGCCCTTACATAGTGATGGTCATCGAGGAAGGTTTGATTACATTCAAACTTTAAACTTTTCACTGTAAAAGTTGTTTTATTCAAGTGGCTTTTATGTTTTTGCTATCTATGGAAGACAGTTTCACTGTATGAAAATATTTTTTTTAAAAAGAGAGAAATAAAACATTAGCTTATTGCTTATTTTACTATTTCTGTTGGAAAAACAACATCTTTTTTGTTTCAAACAAATGGTAAATTTGTGAAAATTGAAAACATGAAAAATACTAACTCTACAGAACAATATCCTTGAGCTAAGTACATCCATTTTATACATATTGTGGGATCAAAAGTGGAATTTCATGAAGCTTATGATTTATGTAATTAAGTAAATTATTCACCAAAATATTAAACATTCCATTTATTACCTGAATACCAGCATCAGTATCTGATGGGGTTGTTGAATCAGTTTCATCTCTCAAGTCTTCTGAGTCCATTTCTTATGAAAACAATGAAATCTTTAATTACAGGTTAATTAATTAAGAAATCCTTTTTCTCTATTTTGTTGATTACTGGATATTTGTAGAGTTTAACATACATTTTTGGAGAAATTCTAATTTCATTATTTTTTTTCTTACATCATAGCATCGTTGTAACTTCTAAAATACATTTAATCTTTTTCACTTTTGATGAGACATTCTATACTGTATTTTAATATCAAATCAGACAGTAATATTTTGTTTTGATTATCACTTTGATAGATCTTGTACTGGTGTATATATATACCAGATCCTTTGTGAGCACAATTTTCATTAAATTTTGTTTTTTGTTGTTTTTTTCTTTTTTATGGAGTTTTGTATTTTTGGCATTCCTGGCATAAAAATTCTACGAAATATTCAACAATGAAAGCGACCAAATACACAGTCTAGTTCAAGATGTGGTTTGTTTAATGATATTATTCGTAGGTTTTGTTAAGGTTATAAAAAAAATTACCTGCACATGTATTCATGGCTGCAAAAAGCCAACTACCGCTTGTATGTATATCTGGTTTGCCATCAAGGTCTTCAGTAGACAGGGGGTCAAAATAGGCAATGTCCGTGTCGGGTAGAGAGGCACTAAGATTAGACTCCACATCCCCGTCCTCCGTGTCATCGTCGTAGGAATTCAGACTGATGTTGTCCGGGATCTGTGGGAAATTCCACACACCTTCCAACTTCATCTCCTTCTGATCACTGAGAAAACAAACCAATTTTATCTCTTATAAAACATTTGGGATTAAAACAAAAGTATGCTTTATAATTTGATCATAAATCCATCCATATCATGTTTTCTGAAAATATAAATTTTACATTTGTACCTACTATTGGTAAAATTATGCTTTAATGTATAAAGCTTTGATAAGTTATAGATTTTTATATTTGTCTTATCCAGGAGTGTTCAGCTACCATGCAGTTCAAGTTAAATATTAACAAATACAATGTATATGTAAACTCAAAAAAAATGTCCAATTATTTTTTTCTGAAAATGAACCTCAAAAACATACCTGTACACTGTATGCACACATTCACAGCAGTATGAATATCAGTTTCAAGATTTATGGTCAGTTTCCTGTATTTTCAAATGTTCATTTTAATTTGTAAGGGAGATTTTGGTTTGGTTTATTTTGTTTAACGTCCTATTAACAGCCAGGGTCATTTATGGATGTGCCAGGTTTTTGAGGTGGAGGAAAGCCGGGGTACCCGGAGAAAATCTAACGACCTACGGTCAGTATCAGGCAACTGCCCTATGTGGGTTTCAAACTCGCAACACAGAGGTGGAGGGCTAGTGATAAAGTGTTGGGACATCTTAAACACTCAGCCAATGCGGCACCCTAAGGGAGATAACTCTAGCATCACCCTAAAAGAATCTACAGTAGTATAAGTGGAAGATTAAAAATGTTAGATACATTATTTAATTTTGAATTATTCAGGATATATCAAATGCAGTAAATGTATCCGTGAAGTTCATACTATAATTTTTTTTCACGTAGTTAGAAATTGTCCATCTTTATTTCTGAATTAACTTTATTACATTGAAGGAACAAACGAGAAAATAAATTCTTCAATTAGTGATTAGACTGAAATCTGAAGTGCAGAGGAAACCAAGAAGCATTTGATAAAAAAATACTGTTCTTCAGATTTCGATGGAATACATGTGAGAAATAAGCCTTATTGAAATATTGAAATAAAAACAGACATTGAAAATATGTTGAAATAGGCAAAGAGAAGCCAGACTTGATCATTTTAGTCTCATTACAAAGATAGAGACATGTCGATGGCCAATAATGTTCTTCTTAAGATATCAAAAGACTTGGTAATTAGTCACCATCAACTCGGAACTCTTCTCTGTTTGAGATACAGCAAAAGGCACTGGAACACTCCACCTTAATATAGTAACAGAAGATACAGCGATTGGACTAGGACTCGAACCCGTGACCTCCTAACTCTAGATGGACACTCTGAACTATTTGAGCTACCTGTCAACTGGAATTAACCCCAGTCCAGTTCTGCTACAATATCAATATTTTGTATGTGTTCAAAACAGGAAAGTGAATCAAAAGTAACCTGTTTTCTGATTCTCCATCTGTGTTGCTATCAGAGGTGATACTGTTGGGATCGTACGGTGGATGTTTCACTGGCTGAAGCAGTTCCTCGCTGGATTTTGTCTGGGAATCGTCAGATTGTGTGGAGGACGAAGAATCTGGTGACAAAATGTCCAGCTTAGATGGTTTCATCACGTTCCCAGACAAACCATGTCTCTGCTTTCCTCCCTGTGCAAGAAAAAATTAAAGTTGTTAATTAACTTTATAATGATCAGTTTATAATGGGACTATGCACCTATTTCGGCATAGCCGTATAATATTCTTTTGGCCCCGGATATGACGCGACAGGTGGCGTTACTGGTCAAGATGAAGTATGTGATTGGTCAATGTAGCGGTAGATGCAAAATGCAGATATGCAGTTAAAAACGAAACAAAGTTAAGATTTTCAAATGACACATTAATAAAATTATATACTTGATTCAAATGCAGTCTTATTATCACCAAAAATGATTCAAACTGATATAATTTTGTTATCCGTGCTGAAACGCATTAGTTCGTTGATTTATTTCACCAGCAGTTTCACATTATAACTACCAGCATTAAAACAATGCCGTTTATCTTTTTTTTTTTTTTAGATATTTCTTGTTTTTCTTTTTTTTTCAAATTTTCTTTGCGGAACAAAAATATTTTGTAAAATTGTCTTATTTAATTTAAGATGGCCATGACATTGCATCTGGATTCTGAAATATTCATATATGTACCTTCAGTTCAATAATAATATTTCTTTCACAACACATAGTACATTTTTACACATACTTTGCCTGGAACAAGTGCATGTAGAAAAAATCACCACAGAACAATCATGCATGAGTATAACAATTCAGAGGTAGATGTAAAATGTTTTGTAACATGATTTTTTTGGCATTATGTTCACATATAAATGATTTTATTTTTTTAAACCAATAAATTGAATACCTTCAGAAATTCCTGGAATGCCTTAGACCTATGAAGATGAGCTTGATTACCAATAAAGTTTAGTAGCTGTAGGGCACTTAGACGCCGTTCTTCTATCACAGAATCTTCAAAACGACCTGATAAAATAACAAAAATGAATATTTTAATACAGGTAATATACAATGGGTAACTAGATATGTTATGTAATGAAATGTTTGCCTTATATACAAACTGCTCCTTGGAACATCTGTTGTGTAATGTTGGGATGTCCGATTACAAAACAGCAGACCTATAGGTAAATCTATGGTATGGGAAACACAGCAGAAGCTTGGAAAAGAAGGTGAAAATAACTGGATTTTATACAAATAGATTTTTGTACTATCACATATGTCTTTGTACTTGGTCTATCTAAAAATATATTTTTTATCTATTTTTTTATATCGGGCAACTGCAGCCCTTTTGTGAAATTTTGCAAAACAGTTGATGCAACGTACACGGATAGATACTTAAAGATAGATTTTTAAAAATCCATCAAATCTTACCATTCAGTGTAACAGTATATAATTTAATTCACATATACATATATATACTTACGAAACTTACCATACCTTTTTAACATAAAAGAAGAAAAAAAAAAAGTATTTTCTTGGCTGATAATTTTTTTTTTAAAAGGATCCAAAATTCTTTTTTTTTTAAATCTTAAAAAGTTATTAAAAACGCCATAATTTTGATGTTTTAAAGATTTCCATACCAAAAAGTTTGGGTTTGGCAAACTGGGGAAATTCTTCTTTTCTATGAAGGGCCTTGTGAAGTGCCAGCATCACTCTGAATAAGTTCTTGAAGTCATTGTATCTTTTCCAAATAAGTATCTGCAGGAAAAAAAAAGATGATATCATACCATTTTAACTATTTGGTATCATTTATAGCTTATAATATTAATGACATATTTATGTAGGTGTATAATTGCCTAATGTAAATCTTATGGTACAGACAATGAGCATGAGTGGAGCTTTGATTATGATGATGAGTCAAGATAACTCTGCTTTTATTTTCAATTTTACCTTAAAATATCAAGATATGATCAATGTGTTTTTAATGAATTCCATTTGATGTATCTATAATATGTTTTATGAAATTTTATTTTAGATCACATGCTTTGAAATTAAATTCCTTTTAATATCATGTATTGGTTAATATAAAGTTTTGTTGTTTCCTATATAGATTTTTTTATACTATGTGGTTTGATATGAATTTCTTTCAATATTACGAATAAAATGTGTTTTTTTTTTTGCAGTTTCATAAACTGTAGTATATGAAACTTTGTTAATATAATATGTCAGTATCATTTATATACATTAGTCTTTAATACTAAAATATTGTAAAAGAGGAAATTTATGTGAGGGGAAATTTACGTTATTCATGTGGAGTCCTTTTGATCATGAAAATTTCCCCCACATGTATTATTTTGATATCAATTTGCGCAATCTCGAACTACAAATGATGGTGAATCAATTGCGAAAATGACTCCCACGCGTATAGTTTACATTTCGAAAATTGCGAAATTAACCCCACACGCAAATAATCATGTTACAGTAGGTTATCCTTTTCGAGAAAGCCAGAGTTAACACTACACTATAGTTAATGATGAAGCATATATGCACATACAGGTACATCAGTATGAGGAAATCCAATATTGTAGACATATAGAAAGGGTATTTTGTCACTTATTTTTAAAAAGTTACAGTAATTATCACGTAATCACTTTCGCATGTCACACTTACCTCTGTCAAACTTTCTGGTGAGTGGATTTGAAACACCTAAAAAATAAAGAGAAATCCTCAATATTCCAGTTATAATCACTAGTTTAATTCAATGAACTGAATATAACCACTTGTTCAGTAGAAATAGTATGTGTCCATTACTGGAGTGTTTACAAGATCCAAGGTAAATTCCCCAACATACAGACATGATTTCATCACTCGGGTACTAGTGGTGGGCTTATAATTATCATCAATTATAATTGAAAATCAATTGATTGATAATAATTCTAGTGACATTGATCATAAATCATCATAATCGATCAATTAAATTTCATCCTGAATTTTCCCGTATTCTGGAATTGTTCTTAATTAGACGTTCGTTTTCTTCATTACTCATTACGGGATCCGTAGATGCTTTAATATCAGACTACATGTACATTTATTGTATATAGAATTCAAGCATCTCACTGACCTAAACTGTACAAACGGTAATTATATATAGCATGGACGATCTGCACAATCATCCCAGGCCAGTGCAAGTTCTTTGAAATTTGGCAAAATTTTGGTTCAACAGTTCTTTAATATGTTACACTAGGGATTAGAAAAGTGGAAATTCGCTCGCCAAAGTGGAAATTCCTACCACTTTTGGCTTAACCTACCAGAGGTTTTTAGTAGTTTCCACTTTATTTTTTATATTTCCGCAAAATGTTTCCTATTACCACTGCTTTAATAGTCTTTCCACGGATTTATCACTCTTACCACTAGCTGTTTATTCTTTCCAGTACAATTTAGTAATTACCACTAATTATATATAATTTGGTTTAATTGGTAAAAGTAGACCGCTAGTAACTATAAATCGTTCATCTGTTTCAGAATACTTGCCGATGGCCTCGTCACGGCTGAGCGCGTTCACCTGTGTGTCAAACGTGCCCCGTGACGATGGCAAGTAAAGGCTTCATACAGTGAACGCGCTGTAAGTTTAGCTGAACCATAGCTCTTGACGACCATGGAATTATTAAATGTATATGAACCAACTGATTTATGGTTGTTTTGTTTTCATTTCCATCCACTATTTTTACAGTTGAAATCAAAATCCTTTGATGTACAGCCGGGGACGTCGTCCCCGATTCAGCGCTGCGTTTGCTGTGGGTACATATCGGTAGGTATCTAGATGTGCTGCTAAGTGAATTAAAATCACCTTGTAAAACCATATGACTATCTTCTGAGAGATGTATTTACCTGAATTATTAAAATGTCACACACAAAGTTGTATTACGGTGTTTGTTTTCACTTCCAACGGAGAGATCTCGACATATGTGTCTGTGTATTGATAGCAGATCGAGAGCACCACTGTTACGTAGGTGTGACACGTGGGAACACACTGTAAGTTTAGCTGAACCATAGCTCTTGACGACCATGGAATTATTAAATGTACATGAACCAACTGATTTATGGCTGTTTTGTTTTCATTTCCATCCATTATTATTTTAGTTGAAATCAAAATCCATTGATGTACAGCCGGGGACGTCGTCCCCGATTCCGCGCTGCGTTTGCTGTGGGTACATATCGGTAGGTATCTAGATGTGCTGCTAATTGAATTAAAATCACCTTGTAAAACCGTATGACTATCTTCTGAGAGATGTATTTACTGGAATTATTAAATGTCCCACACAAAGTTTTATTACGGTTTTTGTTTTCACTTACAACGGAGAAATCTCGACATATGTGTCTGTGTATTGATAGCAGATCGAGAGCACCAAAACTGTTACGTAGGTGTGACACGTGAATCTCGGCCGAGTTGTGTGCGGTAGACTTTATATTTTGCTGAAACTGTAATAGATTCTACTGGATTATTCGATTTTAAACGACAATACATTGTAGATATGTTTTTACCGTTTTGCATGACTTCTGCATGTACGGACTATCCGCGTTGTCTTTGATGACCTTTCACCTTCAATAGACGGCGCTGTTTAATAACTTCAGGAAGTCTACACAACGGTCACGTTTATAAGGCAAGATTTTGTTTTTTGATTTTTGTAGATTACAGCAATTCGACTGCTAGGCCTCCAACCACGGACTTGGTATTTAGTCCTTGAAAAATACGGCCAGCGACAGCGAGGATGGGATATCTTACGATATTTGTTCTCAATTCATTTCAGAAGGATCGTCAAACCAGAGACCTGTTATTACACGTGATTAACTGATATATGCACGTCGATGGTCAAATAAGTGAAAACAATAGTTTGTCTTCATTACATCCATGGGTTAAGTCATTTCGTAGATCATATGGGTGTCGGACCTAAAGTGTATATAGGTCCTATATCACATGTGATGATTTTGGTAAAAGTAGGCGTCTGAAAGTTTACCCGCGGCGACTCGATTTTCAAGATGGGTTATAAGTTATTATCAAGAAATTTTTTGTTTTAATAACAAAACGATTATTGTTTTTGTTTGTTCTCTTTTAGCGTTTTAACTATGTAAAAAGCGGAATACATTCCTCATTCACTCATTAAATATTTGAAATAAATTGTGTATCAAATAATGTATAGTCGGTTTTAGCAAGTTTTCTCCAGAAGTATTCTATATCTATGTCCCTGGTATAACCCTGCTATAGTCCTATTACACACGTATCTTGCTCGGTCGGGTACGGACTCGTCTTATAAAAGTGTCAGCTGTCAATCAAGTTAACTGATAAACGTGTGATAGTCCGTTATGAACCAAGATTCGTAAGTCTACCAAATTAACTATTACGGTGGGTTGACAGACATATTTTCAAAGATAGTATTATTGCAATCTGTTTACATGTGACAAAATAATTTGATTGTTGAAATTTGGATTCACCGAAGTAACCAGTGACCATAAACTCGTCAAAAAATAAAAACACGATTTAAATCACATTACAGTGGACCCGCGATAATCCGGACGCCGATAGTCCGGAAAACTCACAGCCCGGACGGAAATGCACGGGAACGGATTTCCGTAACGTTATTTGTACTCACCAGTGGGAAGGGAACGTACTTTTCATTAGTAAATTTCCCTCAATAATCCGGACGATTTTTTCACCACGAGGAGAAAAAAATGTCGGGCCAAGTCACCCGTGTCGACAGCTGTACAAACTATCGCTTGACACTGTGCGTAGTCATAGCGACCGCTGCCAGGTCATAGCCCCGGGTGTTTACCTGTGTTACAATGTGTAGCTTTTGTTTTTATAACGGTACATTGCTTTTTCTCTACGACCTAAATGTTACAGAATTTATGCACAATCATACATTACGTGATACGATAATTGATTAATCTCAAATACATGTAATAAATTTATGATCGGAAATTAAACACGTTATATTGCAAGGTTCCCGCCATTAAAAAATAGTCGGCTGCTTTAGTGGATTTCATTTTTTTTTTTTTTTTTCTAATTTTCAAAATGCATCGTCTTAAATTTTATCATTGGTTTAAAAATGATATCTCCATTGGATTTAATGTACAGTACCAGCAGAGACCTATATACTAAATATATAGGTCCCTGGTACCAGGGTATACATAAACGACCTATTATAATTAACGCAACGGAACTTTTCTAGTAATTTCATGATGTTATTACTTACCATTATAGGGTACAAAAAAATGGCGACGTCAGTCATTTTCATCATCCCACGAAAGATAACAATGAGTTCTTACCTTTCTGTTTTCACAAGATGTCTGGTAGCGACTTGTGGGCAGATAGGTCTACGAAATTAAATGAACTGAAGTGACACTGATTTGTAAATACCGCTGGAATTGATATTTTTGGTTTTATTAACATTCATTTAACTTTAAAGGTAAACACCATCATTTGTACCAGGTCCATAGACGTAGAAATGTATTCACTTGTTTAACGCCTGTCGATTTCAACAACTTATACTATGACCAGTATACAAATCTCGCGTGGACCCACCGTCACCTGTTAATAAAAAAGATCTCCAGAAGAACCGTCTAATCACAATGAATTACAACGAAAGACAGAGTCCGCAATCAAAATGGGATAATCAAGAGGCTTATTATCATTGGTACCCACTTTTATCAATTATTGCAAGCAAAGAATTGTTCGGTGACCAACTAAGGTAAGATGATTTGACCTATATTGTTTCTATTGGAAAGGCTTGAGTGATCGGATTTGAATTGGTCCCATGTGTTTATCAGTATTTTTTTGTTCTAAACTGTCATTCTGTAGCAATATTTAAATTGCTGTACTTAAAACAAAACATGTACTAGAAGGACGGGTACGTGATTAATACTCCAGCATATATTAACAAGAGATCCCAGAGGGATCTTGGCGCCCACCATTGAATGATCTTTATAGGTTCCATGTCAGATTGAGCTTTTCTCTACTTTTCCCTTCCTCTAAGTCTTACTAATCTGTGTAAATTCAGAAACAGCCCTCTAGTACTTTGCAAACAATTTAAGATTTAGCGATAATGGCTGTCTGTTGTTTTCGGATTGGTCCGAAAATGCAACACCAGGGACCAAGGGGAGCCTACATATGAAATTTGAGAAAGATCCCTTCAGTACTTTCTCAGAAATAGCGATAACAAACTTCAATTGTCAAAATACAAGATGGCTGCCTGTCGGGCAGGTTGTTTTCTGACTGGTCTCAAAATTCAATATGCATAACTAGGCACAGAGGGCAACCTACAAATGAAATTTCAGAAAGATCCCTTCTGCAATTTCTGATAAATAGCGACAACAAACTTCAATTATCAAAATCCAAGATGGCTGCCTGTCGGCCATGTTGTTTTCCTATTGGTCCCAAGATGCAATATGCAGAACTACAGACCAAGGGCAACTTACAAAAACGTTTGAGAAAGATCCCTTCAGTACTTTCTGAGAAATAGCGATAACAAACTTCAATTGTCAAAATCCAGATGGCTGCCTGTCAGCCATGTTGTTTTCCGATAGGTCTCAAAATGCAATATGCATAACTAGGCACCAAGGGGAACCTACATATGAAATTTGAGAAAGATCCCTTCAGTGCTTTCTCAGAAATAGCGATAACAAACTTCAATTGTCAAAATCCAAGATGGCTGCCTGTCGGCCATGTTGTTTTCCGATTGGTCTCAAAATGCAATATGCATAACTAGGCACCAAGGGGAATCTACATATGTAATTTGAGAAAGATCCCTTCAGTACTTTCTCAGAAATAGCGATAACAAACTTCAACTATCAAAATCCAAGATGGCTGCCTGTCGGCCATGATGTTTTCCGATTGGTCTCAAAATGTAATATGCAGAACTAGGCACCAAGGGGAACATACATATGAAATTTGAGAAAGATCCCTTCAGTACTTTCTCAGAAATAACGATAACAAACTTCAATTATCAAAATCCAAGATGGCTGCCTGTCGGCCATGTTGTTTTCCGATTGGTCTCAAAATGCAATATGCATAACTAAGCACCAAGGGGAGCCTACATATGAAATTTGAGAAAGATCCCTTCAATACTTTCTCAGAAATAGCGATAACAAACTTCAATTATCAAAATCCAAGATGGCTGCCTGTCGGCCATGTTGTTTTCTGATTGGTCTCAAAATGCAATATGCATAACTAGGCACCAAGGGGAATCTACATATGAAATTTGAGAAAGATCCCTTCAGTACTTTCTCAGAAATAGCGATAACAAACTTCAATTATCAAAATCCAAGATGGCTGCCTGTCGGCCATGTTGTTTTCCGATTGGTCTCAAAAGGCAATATGCATAACTAGACACCAAGGGGAACATACATATGAAATTTGAGAAAAATCCCTTCAGTACTTTCTGAGGATTAGCGATAACAAGAATTGTTTACGGACGGACGGACGGACGGACGGAGGGACGGACGGACGGACGACGGACCACGGACGCAGGGCGATTTGAATAGCCCACCATCTGATGATGGTGGGCTAAAAAACTACAATCAGTTGTCATATCGTCATGCCCAGAAACGTAAATGTGTCCATAACGTCACGTGTAGATCATTCATCAGCGCATTTCGCAATTTTAATATATTGTACCATTCATTGTGATGCGATAATGGCAGAAAGATTTATCAAATGATTCATATCCTAGATAGCCAAATTACATTGAAGTACTTATATCCTTGCACTAAGCATGCACCCGTCGTCTTGAGCTACGACATCGCAACTTATGTAGGTCCCTCAGTTGCGGTGGATTGATTTGAGAAAGAAAAAAAAACTTTTAAGAACCTCCTAGGTTGATATCATAAGGATGAATGATTGTCAATGAAACACGTGGCCATTAAAATGACGATTGCCTTCGGTTGTTAGTTTATTTGTTTATTACAGCGCTGTCGGTCGACTGCTAATCAGCGTATCGGTCAGTCACGCTGATTTTAAAGTCTATGACGCCACAGGTTTAACAGTAACTGAAATGGTGGCCAGCAGTATAGACGACAGTGTGAACAGAAACAACACAGCATGTCTGAATACGATCTGGACATGAGATTTGAGGTTGATGATTTTGGCGAATATTGCGACAAGAAGTCGAAATCCAGCAATATCAGTTTGAGCGTTCAAAAAAAAGAAGATTTTAGTGAAATCGACTCTCAAAATGACCGCTTGGGTAACAAAGAATAATGTATTATACCAGGGGCAAACAGATGCCATACACGACCCAATAATCGGTCAATCACCAATAAAGGTATATTAGTTATGTGTTTACCATTTCTTCCTCGTTACTATAAAAGGAACACGGCATCAATATTTCTTTTAATAAAATAATGTGCTATTTTATTCGCAAATTAATATTCAAATAAGCATACCACAAAAATACAACAGTTCTGGATACTCTGGTTTGTGAGAAAAGACGAAATACAAAGATACAGTAAACTTATGCGTTGTATTCTATACAAAACCCTCTTTTAGTCATGAAGGATACTTCATTCAGAGAGTAATATATTGTATAGATCACGATCTGCAATAGACTAAATCTCTCCCGAATGAAAACCCGTGTTGAAGCCTCCAACACACTTCTAAATAATTATACAGATTTTATCCCTTATTTTACATGTCACGGTCTCATGGATTATCGACGATTAAATGCTTGAGAAAGATATAATCTATGAATTCGCAATGGTTAAAGTGTATGACTTTTTGTAATTGTGTAATAATCGTGAATTGATTGAGATCCTTGTAATTTTACTTTCAATTCGTGTGTCGCAAGTCAACAGACTTTAATAAATAAACAAACATGCTCAGAGAAACAATTGCCAGGTGTGAGATTACGCTCGTCACACCTGTCTCTTACACCACAGGTGTCTGTGATTTCTGGCGTTCTAATTGGCACGCGCCGATAATTACTTTTGAGTTGACGCGTTTGGTTTCCGTGCACTTCAAAAAATTCCGAAAATATGCTTATACAGGTTGTGCGTAAATTTAACTTGAATTCTGTTAAGAATTGCGTTTATACTATAGGGAATTCAGGTTGATTAAAATCAAACGAATTTTTTTTTTTTTTTTTTTTGTATAAAATATGCATGTCTTTGTACAGACACTACAGTACCATGATCAAGAACATCTATCATACACTTCCTGATAAAAAGTCATTGAGAGACTAACCCGTTAGCACACTCAGCTAAAGTAACCGTATTACCAATATTGGGTGAATATTACAGCCTTGACTTTCGAGCTTGTATTAGTTGAAAATAATACATGGTTTTAAACGAATCAAAACTGGCGTTGCATAGCAAACATAGTAGAATCAAATGTTACAAGTTATAAACAACCTGTTATGATAAGAAATTAGTAAGATGATACTCGTTGTATTTGGCCCGTTATAATAGAATATTAGTAAGATGTTACATGTTATATTAATATGGCCCGTTATAATAGAAACTTATATATGTCCCTGGTTTCGGTAGCACTTGTTAATTCACAAAAGTTTATTCAGCACTTACATTATTGTTGTCTAATTCGCATTTATTGCAGGTACGTGTTCACGCGTTTCTATATTTTCCTATATGGCGTCTCTGATGTAATGTCACCGAATCAGTCCGTTTTTTTTTTTCGTTTTGTTGTTGTTGATTTTGTTTACATTAGTTTACTTACGATCAGTCCATGATTTTATGATTCTTACGTAAGTTAAAAACCTGAAATAAAAGACCCGGTAAAGAAGCTAACATTGTCACACAGGTAAACACCCGGGGCTATGACCTGGCAGCGGTCGCTATGACTACGCACAGTGTCAAGCGATAGTCTGTACAGCTGTCGACACGGTTGACTTAACCGGGCATCGTCCGGATTACTGGGTGAATTTACTAATGAAAAGTACGTTCCATTCCCAAAGTAGGGTTCCGAAAACGGAATCCGAATTTCCAGACTGGTGAGTACAAATAACGTTACGGAAATCCGTTCCCGTGCTATTCCGTCCGGACTGTGAGTTTTCCAGACTATCGGCGTTCGGATTATCGCGGGTCCACTGTACCCTGATTGAAAATAGTGGCAAAATGGGATCCATTGATTTTATTCACACGATAACTTAGCATAAAAGTCGAAAGGGAAAGTGTTTTTCTCTTAATGAAGATATTTTAACTAGAATCTTGATACCTATTAACGCATACTTATTACAAAACCTGAATTTTGGCAACTTCTTTTGCAAATTAATCTATATCTGACATAACATCTTGTGAATATTGTTTTTTTGTTTTTTTTGTTGTATTTTTGGTTTTTCAATCTCTATCACTGTGTGTGCATGTACACTATTGGACAATACATGAAGTAGCACACACCATAGAGACTCCCCGGACGGTCAAAGCTTCCGACAAAACCTTACAAATACTGTATACTGTACCTCGTGGGAACAGTGACATCCTTTACTGTCTGTCCAGTGTAACCGGTTGCTTAGACCCGGGGCAGTAAACGGACAACCATAGGAACACATATCAACACATACACCAACAGAAATTAAACTGTTTACACAATTTTTTTTATCTCACTCCTTTTATTTTTTTTTAATATGCACAAAATATATTTCTATACTACATCTTGTTGATCTTCTTAGCCCTGATCGCCCTCCCACGACAGTAACACACTAACATGTTTTTGGGGGCCGATTTGGGGTAGAATTTTGGCCCCATTTCCCATGGTAAAATTGGATATTTTTCCCAATCCGACCAGTTAAAATTCCCAATCGAATGATCTATAAAACAATTGTCTTTATGAATGCGGATGGTGCCGTCCCGTTTTTTTATTTACCAAAAGCCCTAAGGCCTTCAGGTATACAAGATATATAACATTAAACAAATACTGAGGTGTACAGGAGAGTGTTGCATACATGTACATGAAAATTGTTCGATATATAATCAACACTAATCAATTTTGTCTTTTGCTAGCCAAGTAGAGATATTTACCTTTTGACAACTCTCTAACATTATTAACAGATAAGAGTTGGATTAATTAATAAAACCGGTGGTCTTTTGTAGTAACATTGCTTTATATATTTTACCCTCAGATCTGTATATAATGGACATACCAAAATAAAATGAAACTATGGACCCGTCGTCATCCAATTTCCAGTTCCTGAAGTAAAATCTATCACACTTCTGATTATCAACCATACCTTTTTTTCCCCGGTGGCATATTTCATTCAAAATAATAATAAGAAACTATCAATAATCATTGGATTGCATGTCCGTCGCAGATAATCCTATTACCCGTACACTTCATTGTATCCGAGAGGATGATGTAGACTAACCTACAATAAAAGTACCAATCTGTAGTTACTGCTAACCACATTTACCTCAATCCGGGACGTAGAATTTAGTTCACTTTTATCATGGAATTCTTTACAATACCGTTAATGTAGTAGTCTGATTGTTGTACCAAACAAATTTCAATACAATATCGCGCTACCGCACTATTTCACAAAATATAACTCGAGAAAAAAGCACACAAACGTTCCCAATCACAGCGCCATCTATTGAAGGTGAAAGGTCACCAAGACAACGCGGATAGTCCGTACATGCAGAAGTCATGCAAAACAGTAAAATGATATCTACAATGTATTGTCGTTTAAAATCGAATAATCCAGTAGAATCTATTACAGTTTCAGCAAAATATAAAGTCTAGCGCACACAACTCGGCCGAGATTCACGTGTCACACCTACGTAACAGTTTTGGTGCTCTCGATCTGCTATCAATACACAGACACATATGCCGAGATTTCTCCGTTGTAAGTGAAAACAAAAACCGTAATAAAACTTTGTGTGGGACATTTTAATAATTCCGGTAAATACATCTCTCAGAAGATAGTCATACGGTTTTACAAGGTGATTTTAATTCACTTAGCAGCACATCTAGATACCTACCGATATGTACCCACAGCAAACGCAGCGCTGAATCGGGGACGACGTCCCCGGCTGCACATCAAAGGATTTTGATTTCAACTAAAAAAATAATGGATGGAAATGAAAACAAAACAACCATAAATCAGTTGGTTCATATACATTTAATAATTCCATGGTCGTCAAGAGCTATGGCTCAGCTAAACTTACAGTGTGTTCCCACGTGTCACACCTACGTAACAGTGTTGGTGCTCTCGATCTGCTATCAACACACAGACACATATGTCGAGATCTCTCCGTTGGAAGTGAAAACAAACACCGTAATACAACTTTGTGTGGGACATTTTAATAATTTCGGTAAATACATCTCTCAGAAGATAGTCATATGGTTTTACATGGTAATTTTGATTCACTTAGCAGCACATCTAGATACCTACCATCAGATATGTACGCAGCAAACGCAGCGCTGTATCATCAAAGGATTTTGATTTCAACTGTAAAAATAGTGGATGGAAATGAAAACAAAACAACCATAAATCAGTTGGTTCATATACATTTAATAATTCCATGGTCGTCAAGAGCTATGGTTCAGCTAAACTTACAGCGCGTTCACTGTATGAAGCCTTTACTTGCCATCGTCACGGGGCACGTTTGACACACAGGTGAACGCGCTCAGCCGTGACGAGGCCATCGGCAAGTATTCTGAAACAGATGAACGATTTATAGTTACTAGCGGTCTACTTTTACCAATTAAACCAAATTATATATAATTAGTGGTAATTACTAAATTGTACTGGAAAGAATAAACAGCTAGTGGTAAGAGTGATAAATCCGTGGAAAGACTATTAAAGCAGTGGTAATAGGAAACATTTTGCGGAAATATAAAAAATAAAGTGGAAACTACTAAAAACCTCTGGTAGGTTAAGCCAAAAGTGGTAGGAATTTCCACTTTGGCGAGCGAATTTCCACTTTTCTAATCCCTAGTGTTAATATATAACAAACAGAAATAAGAATGCGTGAATGTTATATAAACCTTTTTTTGTGTAACCTAAGAACAGTTTTCACAAAAATTACCATCAGCTAGGTAACAAAATCCAATTAAAATGTATAATCGATAATTGACTGGGGAGGTCATCCCATTGTTTTGATTAATCAAGTAAAACATATCATCCGATTCCCATCACTTTTGGGTGCAGTACAACGCTAATGCATTTTGTATAACATTGGCCACAGTCTTCGATTATATACAATTAAATAAGACTTTATAAATGATGAGCCACGCTAGCGCTGATTAAACCAACTAAACTGCACAAAATACGTTTACACTTTAATAACAAACATAATCTGATAATGAGTGCCAGGCGGTTTTTTTACCGATTCTGCAGCATACACGCTCTGGATAATCGTTTCCGCTGGACATATATACTGCAGGTAACTTAACAGGCCCCTGTGATTCTATCAATTATTTGAATTTGCTGACGTGCAGGTTTACAAAATTAATGAAATATTTTCGGCTTTATGTAAGAGCAAATCATTCATTTTGAAAACACGATATCATAACAAGTAGAAACAAAATGTCAATTACACGACGGTTTTCATAAAAATGACATGTCGTCAACGTTGACGATGTTGCATAATGTATATATATGTTTTATTCATCATTGATGTCAAAAACACCGACCCACATTCAGACCGGCTAGCGGACAGCTGGATCTACATTTAAAATATGTATATTTGAAACAGTTTTACGATATCATCAATCAGATTTGTATAAAAAATTAATTAAAGAACAACCTTGCACGATACTTTGTATATAGTAAAGCCATCAGGGTGCTTGGTGGGGTCGGAAACGTCAAACTGCCAGAGCCGATCAGCAGTCTTGTTCTTCGCCGCCATCTTCCCTTGTGACGGATTGCGACATACACAAAGTTATTAGCAAATCATGTAAAGAAATAGTTCATATATATTCCACGTCAAAACAAATCATTGCATTGAAAACTGATCATGATTTCCGAATTTATTGAATAATTACTTTAATAATGTCGCAATAATTTGATGACGATTTTTGGTAATATTGTGTTGTTATCTCCACGACTGAAGAGTTCTAAATAAACAACATGGAGTGTTAAAGTAGACCGAATAGACTAGCTAGTAGTTCGTTATCTGGAAAAAAAACAACATAAATCTGTACAATCAACTCTACACAATGGGTCTACTCACAATTTTAAAGAAGATGAAACAGAAGGAGAAAGAAGTCAGAATCCTAATGCTGTATCCTTTTGTAATTCATTACTCAAAAATTTTAATAGCCCATGTGCCTGTGGTTGTTTGATTTTGTGAGTCATCAATAAACTCTTGTATCTGATCATTAACACCAGAGGTTAAATTATCCTCGATATGTACTATAACTCTGGTGTTAATGACCAGATACAAGTGCCTATGGTACAATACATGTGGTATCATATGTTGCAATCGGTTTTGAGATTTTAAAATATTTTTCTTATTTGTATTTTTCACTGGGAGTGATCAATTTGGGGAATTAGGTGCATGTTCTTGTTGTAGGTTTTCCATCAAATCACAGTGGTTATATTAGTTACTTTTGATCTTTAACAGGAGAGGAGAAAATGTAGCGGCCATACCGGGGTTCGAACCCGGGACCTCCGAACACTAGCTATTGAGTAGCCCGAGTTTGCTCTGGCCCTGTCACCATGTCTGGTGTAGGGCCAGAGCGCACTACTATATGAAAACGTGGAATTCTCCGACACCGTTTGGTGTCGCTAAGAATCTGGTGCAAATACAATAAAATCGGGAGTGACATAACACCTACCTTACATATATGGATAAATGAGATATTTATTTACCCCAGAACACCCATTTAGTCCCACATAGGTGTTTTATTCCGTCCGTATAGACCCTCGCTTTACGCTAGTCAAAATTTCATACTTGACTCGACGCCATATTGCTAACTATGTAGGTCGTGGGCGGCCTAATTACCCTGATCAGTGCGTGATGGAGCGAAAAGAAAAAAAAATACAACATTTATTTTTATATATTTTACCGCTTATAGTTTATAAATAATAAATTTTTGAATTGAATATAACAGGTTTTGGGAAATAATAAGCTTAGTTTTCTTAATTTTAACTATGTAAGAAGAAAAACACAATAATTGATATGTGGTCTTTTCGGTCCATTGCGTTCCGATTCGGGTGGTTAGTCGTACTATCACTTACAAAATGGCGGGTCAACAGTATGAAATTTTGACTAGCGTAAAGCGAGGGTCTATACGGACGGAATAAAACACCTATGTGGGACTAAATGGGTGTTCTGGGGTAAATAAATATCTCATTTATCCATATATGTAAGGTAGGTGTTATGTCACTCCCGATTTTATTGTATTTGCACCAGATTCTTAGCGACACCAAACGGTGTCGAAGAATTCCACGTTTTCATATAGTAGTGCGCTCTGGCCCTACACCAGACATGGTGACAGGGCCAGAGGAAACTCAGGCTAGCTATTGAGGTACCTGGTAACCTAGATCGACCCAGTCCGTCCCACTACTCACCTCCCTCATTTTTTCCAATTTTTTGCCCTTGAAGACACACAAGACCCTTATACACCACCGTGGGTATTTTAGCTGGGCGCCAATTTTGTTACAGGAGAGGAGAAAATGTAGCGGCCAGACTGGGGTTCAAAACCAGGACCTCCAAACACTAGCCAGATGCTCTACCAATTGAGCTACCTGATCACTGATGATCGACCCAGTCCAGTCCCGCTACAGATTAACCAGTGTTGGTTGCATTCTATCGAGTATCTATTATTGTGTGCAGGGGCATTGCGGAGGGGTTGATTTACCACAGGGGCATGTCTAGTCTTATATTAAAAATGGTCTTTATATATAGGTATTTCTGGCTATAATGATATAAAACTAGACATGCCCCTGTGATTTACAGTGAGTTTTATACTACATGATATTTATGCAGGATAAAAATTAAAGCTGATCTGGTGTATAAGTATGTGAATTTAAGGCTTCAATGGTTACGTTGCTTGAAGTCGGCTAGTGTGGTTCAATATTGTACTGCTGTCTGGGACAACTGTAATATTGGTGACAAAAAAACTAATTGAATCTGTTCGAAAGTTGTAACTTGCCTAAGAAATGGAACATCTCACTGTGAATTACACTATGACAGAGGTTTTGAAAAATTAAAAGATTTAAAGTACATTGTGTAGATTCATCTAAACCATCTAACACCTGATTATTTATTTGATAATCATTGAACCTCTGAACAAACAAGCCAATCACCAATTGCATATACAATGTAGATTTTTTTTTTTACATTTTATTTAATCTAGAACTTTACAACTGTTCTTTTCTGATGTCATATGCATGCACATGGAACAATCTTAACAATTATGTCACTTTTTCTCTGACTCTAAGTTCTTTCAAAAAGATAATTTAAAATAAAAAAAATATAAGCACCTGAGTTAATCAATTGTGGGGCTAGCAGTGATTCCTCTGCGCCCATCTTGTATGTACCTAATGCCAGAGTATGCCAGTTGCCCCTTTAGAGGTGTATAAAAAAATCCTTAAGGATTTTGATCAAACTTTACACAATGATAAAGGACAATAATATCTCAGACAAGTTCATGTTACAGGTTTTTTTTTATCATTTACTATTTTAAGCGGTTGGGGAAGTAGGGGACATGTATTGTTTTTGAAATACCCAGTATGCTTAAGCTTGTTTTAGTCTGGCTGTGGCTTGGTATGTGTTCAATGATTTGTGGTGATTTTATTTTTGCATTTTAAATGACCTAATGATTTGTTTACATTTGATGTTATGTGGTTGATGTGTATGTTGGTCCAATTTGAGATTGTTTTATTTAACATTTCCTGATCCATTGGACGAAGGAAACAATGACTCTTTTCTAAAGAGCAACAAAAGTTTTGTTGAATAACATAATTATGATATACCTTAACCAGATGTTTATAGAGGACTTGACAATGCCGGCAAGACCACAATATTGAAAAAGTTTAATGGAGAGGATATTGATACCATATCGCCAACTCTAGGATTTAATATCAAGACTCTTGAACATAGAGGGTATGTATTAATGAAGATTTTTGGAATTCAGGTTTCTGCACATGTATGGTATTTTCTGCCATGAAAAACTGTGGTTGTGATAATTTTTAAAGTAATTTTAATGCCACATGTTAATGTTACAAAATGTACATGCCATACAAAAAGATGAACAGTAGCTTTGAGATGATTATTCACAAAAATATATTTATATTTCTTATTCAATAAATATATATATTTGACGTGTACCTTATACTGTAGATTAAATTTAAAGTGTGATGATGCCACTACAAGTATTCAAGGGAGATAACTCTAACAAAAATCTTTTAATTACAAATACCTACATTGTAGCTATCTTAAGGTGCATGCATGGAATCAATTAGGAATTAAAGGTGCTTGGTGACATTTAATTATGTATTTTCAGGTGCTTGATGACTTTTAATAAGGTATTTTACGATATTTAAATTTCAGTGATATCTAGGATTTCTCAAATTACTCCATGTGATGTTCTTCCTGTTTAGGTTTAAGCTGAATGTGTGGGACGTTGGGGGTCAGAAGTCCCTTCGGTCCTATTGGAGAAACTACTTTGAGAGTACAGATGGTTTAATATGGGTGGTAGACAGTGCTGACAGGATGCGACTTCAAGATTGTAAACAAGAACTGGAGAACCTATTAGTGGAAGAGGTAAGTAATGGAAATGACTTTTTTTTTAAATTATGACTCAAAATGAAAAATGACCCCTCAATTTCATTCCAATTTTATAAACAATTACTCCTTTTGATGTTGATATTTCTGACAGCGGTCTACTGTAATAAGATCTCAGGATTTTCCCTATTATACAGTATAATACCCAGTTTTATACAGATACCAATACCAACACGGCATTTGAAGGCTATATTGAGAGGTTGAACATCAGATATATGATGAACTTTGACCCTCAGACCAGTTAACTAAATAATACTAGTTCATAATCAAAATGGTTCATAATGGTAATTGTTATAATTTATGTATTTGATTAATTTTTGCAGTAAAATTCTTGTCTAACTATTGTAAGTATTTGAACAATTTTTGCAGAATGAAAATCTTATATCTTTAATTCATGAATTTAAATGTTTAAATCTCTATCAAAATCTTTATTTTGGAAATGAAATTAATTTAGATACAAATCTTTCATTAAGAAAGTGAAAACTGCTAAGTCTTTATAATTGAAGTTGTTACCTTTCCACATTTTTTCAGAGATTGGCAGGAGCTACATTACTGGTATTTGCAAATAAACAAGATTTACCTGGAGCTTTGTCAGCAGAATCAATCAAAGATGTAAGTATTTTCTTTGTATTTAATAGTTAGCTCAAGGGAGATAATAAAGGGGAAAAAGTTGTAAAGCTTGTTTAAGAAAAATAGAAAATAATTTGCTTGATTTTGAAATATTTAGACATAAAATAGGTTTGATGCCATATTGTTTTCTTGACCGAAAGCTTAAAGATTAAGGCTTCAGAAATGATACAAATGCCCTCATATTTACCAGGTGAATTCTCCAGTAACTTATATAAGCCCTGTGACCAACTCTTTTCAGGTATTCTGCCTCATATTTGACCAAAATAAGAAATAAAAAAAACTTTTATAAATAAAGCCACTATAATGAAGACAAGGATATTCTTGTCCTTGACCTTGAAAAAGTCTCAAGTGACCTATTCTAAACCACCTTTTTGTATGTCATCATCCTTCCGTAAACAATTTACATTTTCATTTTTGACTTCTTCTCCAAAACTGCTGAATCAAATACAATGAAATTTAGCAGAAAGCTTCTATGGCCAAAGGTGAACTAAAATTGTGAATTATATGGTCCCAACCCCCCCAGGGGTCTGAGGGGCCTGGCCAAAAAGGGTTAAATTGACTAAAAACAATTTAAATCTTCTTCTGAACCCTCCAGATATGGTAGAATCAAATACTTTTCACAGATAGAGAGGTCTTAAGGTAATTTACCTGGGAATTTCATGATCCTGGAGTCTCATGTTTCCCCCTGGGGAGGGGATAAACTTTACTACAGTTTATATATAGGAAAATCACATGTTTGACCATTATTTGTTCCAATTGCCATTGGAAATAATACAAACTTTGTTAGCATTATCTGTATCGGATGCCTGTTGTAAACTACATGTATATATGTACTGTCTGAACGCAAGGGGCTTGTAGGGTGGAACCGAAAAGGGTAAAATTAACTGAAATTTCAAAAAATTCTTCTCAAAACCCAAATAAGGTAGAATCAAATAATCTTCATATATGAAAGGTGCTTTGCTAATATTGTGAATTTCATGACCCTGGGATCTCATGTTTGCCCCTGGGGAAGGTGAAATATAGGGAAATGACAATTTTGAATCTCATTTGTTTGATTTCTATTGGAATTCATTCTAACTTTGTTAAAATTATCACCATGGAATGGCAGCTTGATGGTATGTACATGTTGGCCCTGACTGACCTCCTGGGCTGATGGGCAGGGCCAAACAGGGTCAATTAAATGAACTTAAATACAAATGTATTTCAAAATTCAAGTGACCGTTAAGGCCCATGGGCCTCTTGCTTAATATAAATACGAACCAGAAGCACACACCTGTTGTTCAAATGGACTTTTCATAATATTTCCAGCATATATTTATATCTTGATTTCAGTTGTTGAAGTCTGTTGAAATCCTTGTTGTACTTTCAGGCACTGCAGTTAGAGGCCATTACTACTCACCACTGGTTAATACAGGGATGCAGTGCTGTAACCGGGGACAACTTACTGAAGGGCATTGATTGGGTCATAGATGATATAGCATCTCGTATATTCACCATGGACTAAATATATATTTGCACAATGTTATTTATTGTATACATTTTCAAATAAGTCCCCTCCCCTAGTGCTGAATTTTACTTATAAAGATGTTTGGAGAGGCTTAATACTTGTGATGCACATTTTAGTTACTGTTCAAAAATTTAAGATTCTGTAAAATTTAAGAAAGTTAATGAGTGGAAAGATGGGACTATAATGAGTGGAAAGATGGGACTATGTGTGGAAAATACTGCATAATTGATTTTTTTACATACCTATTCAGTGTATGTGAAAGGTCTTGTGTACCAACTCCTGAGAACAGAACCATTTTTTAAGGGAGATAATTCACCATACAAATCACAGGTGTAGTGTTCAAGGGAGAAAATATTCTGTATGGACATTGAACAATCTTCAATTTATTATCAACTGTTTTGGTTAAAAGATGAGTCCCACAATGTTAACTTGAAGTTTTTCCAGAAATTCTGTGAGTCCCATCAAAATTCTACGAGTACTGTACATGATTTGCGACTTGCATCTATATTTATCACTGCATGGACATGTTCTACTTATATTAGCTTTTTTTTATCCATCACAAGCGGGAGTTGTTTCATCGGTGTAGAAATTAAATTTAGAAAGTATTTTTGCTCAGTCTTTTTCATATCATATGCAATGTGCAGTCAGTGTTGCATGTGACTTCTGGGTTCAGCATTAATTTAGTAAATGATCTTTTATTTTACTGATATATTCATTGGTCTTATACAAGTGATTAAGAAAATTTGAATATATTAATAACCATTAAATGCTTTCTTGTATTCAGTATTAAAAAGTTTGATAACAAAGACATGTAAAAATGTACTTGAGACATACATGCATTTTCTACAAAACAGCAATTCTGTGCTAAATTTAGAAAACCTATTATAATCGATAATCAATCGAATTCAAGGTTCCATTGTTGATTATAAAACTAAAACAGAGTCACATCACTACTAACGTAGTGAATCATGATTTAGATTAATGTGTATCTTAATCATGATTGCTACCGGTAACCATAACAATATGTATTGTGTCATGGTGTGTCTGCATATGTGAAAAATTTTAGCAGATGCTTGAAAGTATGACTGTGGTTGTATTGCTATGCTTGTAGGATACCGATATGCTGATTGAGTGCAAGGAATTCATGTTTTTATTATTTTTGACATACCCCTGGGAACAATGCTTTATAAAAGCACTTGGAACAAATATTTCCTTATAATGAGGCGTCGACACAGTACAGATGTATATATTAAGATCTTTCTATTACCCACTACCTATATTCCTATATATCTCTAGCAGAGTAAACATTTTGGTTGTGTAAGGATGAGATTTGAGTGTGAGTAATGCTACAAAAGAAAGAGGTTATTACATGTTTTTTTAAATTATCTGTTTACACAAGGTATATGCATGATTGATTTCTAACGAGAGAGACATTTTTCAAACATTTGGGTGACTAAAGTATTAATATTTTTAACACTGGTTAGCAATATCATCAGTAATGCAAGCACTCTGGTTATACTTGTAAAAGGTTAAATTGAATACTTGTGACAGTTCCAGGCCAAGTCAGAATTTTAAACTCGGGAAGGATAATCTAGTATTATAAAAAATATCCTGCTCCACACTTCCATATTTTAAGTGGTTAATATTCAAATACCACTAGAACTTCAAGATTCACACCCATAATCTCTATTAAAACTGTACAAGTATCGTATACTCTGGCTGTATCCCAAACTACACGACGTATGTGAACATAGAAGTACCGTAGTCATGGATATCACAGGAGATTCATAAATGAAATGATTTATTGCCAACCAGACAATTTCCGATGAAATAATCATATTAAGTCTATGCATGTAACCTAATACTAAATGTATTATTAACTGTTTTATTAATGTTTTGAAAATATTTCCAGAAAAACTTGTCGAGAATAGTTGAACAAAATTTTGAACTTAATTAACATTGAAGTTTCGTTAAATAATGTTTTGGTTTTATTTAACACTTATTCTGAAGCAATATTGTTACTTTTGTCATTGAAAAGTGAAAGTATATGTCAGTACTCATTATCCTAATTACCTTGGTATCACATTTCATAGTTTAAAATCAAAATCTGTTTCATTTTGATTATATTTTTCAAACTACATGTATTATATTATCAACACATCACTGAATCTTTGAGTAGTTCCAATCTTGCTTTTCTGCAGAGAAACTGTGATAAATGTCAGATCTGTATTATTCTATCATTTGAAATTTAATTTTGTGTTTGTCGTTCATTTCCTAATATTAGCTTCATAATAATCAATAAAGAATCCAATATTCGATTGTATGACAATTTGCATTAAAATTATGAAACAAAATAAATATTTTTATTTAGAAAAAAAAAATTCAGTTGTTGATTATCTTTTTTTTTAATAAAATTTCAAAATGAACAAATAAATCAAAATCTGAATGTTTTACTATAAAATTTTATTTCTTTTTGATATAAAAAGACCCACTCTGATATTATATTTATGTTTATAATATCAAAATGAGATTTCGACCTGACCAAATGAACAGCACAATCATACGAATGCTTTAGAAGTATTCCTCTTGCACAAATCATTCTACTGTCACAGATGAATAAATCAGGAAAGCTGTTGTCCAGAACTGGTTCTGTCAACTACACCATGCCTTGAATAACACAAAGAGTCCTGCTCTTGGTGAAATACAATTGATCTGTTTAGTTTCTGCGTCTTCATCACAAACTTCAATCCATCGGTGTTCAAGTGGGGGACACTTTAACAGCATGGACGCTGTTGTCAAGACAACCAAACACAACCTCCTTTGTTCCATCGCCGTCTAGGTCAGCAACCTCCAAGGAATTGATCCAATCAGGAGTTTGGTGCTGGGCAACTTTCTGTGAAAGGAAAAAGTACACGACATATTGCCAGAGAAAATTATACTAAAAGACATAGGACTAATGAAACTGATTACTTGAAAACCTTCTTTTCTAATGACATGCTCTACTACATAATACTATATAATAGACCATGAAAAATACAGTTCATGAATTTTTCATGGCATCATGAAAAAAAAAATTTTAATGGCACATTTTCATGGGTTCATGGTAATTTTATGGGTATTTCATTGATATTTCACAGCTTTTTCAAAAAACTACATTAGGTAGTGATGATCTCTAAGAGTTTGACATGTAGTTCCAAAACAATAGGTCTCCCTTAAATTTGAGGGGAAATATTTATCCCCGATGGTATAGTTTCCTTTAAATCATACTGAATAGTAATATTGGATGAATATGATTGCTGTCTAACTATGAAAGGAAATTAGTATGCCAGGTTTAAGGTCATCAAATGAATAAATTATCTGTAAAGGAAAACACTGCCGAGTTGAAATTTTCTTGTCTGAATTTTCGCTTCGTATATTCTTTTAAATAGAAGTAATACATATAGAAATGTTTACATGGAAATTATTAAAAGAGTTCATTAATTTGATATTACATGAGCCTTGACATAGCCAGCAATGGAAGATCATCAATACCCTCCATGTATTTTTTTCTCAATTCAATGGTAAAACACTTAATTGGGGTTGGTTTGGATAAATGTTATCCTGGAATTTACTTTTATTTTTATTTTATTTTTTTGTTATTGTAGATATAGACGATACTCCTTAAGCTTGCTAGAAACTATTTTGTGTAAACTGGCTGAAAACTCTTCTCTTTATCGATACTGACCTTTCCATCTGAGTAGATATTTAAGGAATTGAAGTGACCTGTACACAGAAGTAGGTCAGTGTCTTTGTCAGCAACGGTCAGAGCTCGCAAGTTTGTGATTGGATACTGAGTATTAGCATATTCATCTTCGGTTACCTGATGAAACAAATTTACAAGACAGTTAATGACATGTTACCCTATGAAAGTTTATTCATGAGTCAATTAATGACACGTTACCCAATGAAAACGTATTGATGAGTTAATGACACGTTACCAAATGAAAACTTATTCATGAGTCAATTAATAACAGGGTTACCCATGAAAACATTCATGCATCAAACATGAGTCAATTAATGACACGTTACCCAATGAAAACATATGAGTCAATTAATGACAGGGTTACCCAATGAAAACTTATTCATGAGTCAATTAATTGACACAGTTACCCAATGAAAACATATGAGTCAATTAATGACAGGGTTACCCAATGAAAACTTATTCATGAGTCAATTAATTGACACATTTACCCAATGAAAACATATGAGTCAATTAATGACACAGTTACCCATTTTCATATTAGTTTCAAGCTTTTATATACTAAAGTTGTGAAAGATATACTTCTTTTGTCACTATTCGAACAAGGGTAAATTATATTTAAATAATGTTATTGATTGCTATAATTTGAACATTTCCAGTTATGTTTTTATGCTTACATTGAAGTTGTGAAAGACATACACTGCGCCACTCTCTGACCCCAGAGCTACTTGTGACGAGGCTGAGTGTCCTCCCCCGGAAGGCAGTCCTGTTGGCAGCAGTTTGTCATCCACCACAAACCTTCCATGGCACATCTGTTGGTGAAATGGAAAATAATTAATTCAGAATACAAAGGTAAATCAGAACTTATATTCCCCCAAAAACCTGTGTAATACAATTAAATGTTTCATAATGAGACTTGAACCTTAAACCTGGGTGCACGTGGCCAGGTGGCAGAGTGGTAAAACGTTCGCCTTTTACCTTGGGGACATGGTCAGTCGGGTTTGATTCACCGATCTGAAGGGAAAAGGTCACCTGCCCTGCACATGGTTTTTTGTAAAATCTTACACACTTTCATCCAGCCCAAAAAGAGTCATAAATTAAGATGATATGACTTGTTTCGCAATCATATAAAACAAATTTTTATTAACCTATTGCCCTTATCACAACACATGTATAAGACCAGTCAATCTGTGCACTTACCAGTATTACAATACTGATGGATCAGATCAAATCATCTTGTTGCCCCTATATACAAAACTTTTATCAAGTCTGACCCAACCTCCTTTCCCTATCACATCACTGTTGGATCAGACTTAATCAACCTGCCATCCCTATCACATCACTTTTGGATCAGACTTAATCAACCTGCCATCCCTATCACACCACTTTTGGATCAGACTTAAATCAACCTGCTGCCCCTATTCCTATCACACCACTTTTGGATCAGACTTAAATCAACCTGCTGCCCCTATCACATCACTGTTGCATCAGACTTAAATCAACCTGCCATCCCTTTCACATCACTGTTGAATCAGACATTAATTAACCTGCTGCCTCTATCAAACCAACGTTTGATCTGACCAAATCATCCTGTTGCCCATATTACAAAACTGAAATCAGAGGGAGGCTCCAGTGGTTCATATGACCTTTGACCTTGACAATCAAAATCCAATCGAGTGTAGAATTTCAAACAAATAATAGCTAATAGCTAGGACATAACATAAATCTATCGTATAAAACAAGTCACAAACAAGGTGATCCAGTCAACATTTGGTCAACCATTACTTACAGCGATGATTACTGACATCATTATCCATTACTTACAGCGGTGATTACCGACATCATTATCCATTACTTACAGCGGTGGTGATTACTGACATCATTATCCATTACTTACAGCGGTGATTACTGACATCATTATCCATTACTCACAGCGGTGATTACCGACATCATTATCCATTACTTACAGCGGTGATTACTGACATCATTATCCATTACTTACAGCGGCGATTACCAACATCATTACCCATTACTTACAGCGGTGTTACCGACATCATTATCCATAACTTACAGCGGTGATTACCGACATCATTATCCATTACTTACAGCGGTGATTACTGACATCATTATCCATTACTTACAGCGGTGATTACCGACATCATTATCCATTACTTACAGCGGTGGTGATTACTGACATCATTATCCATTACTTACAGCGGTGGTGATTACTGACATCATTATCCATTACTTACAGCGGTGATTACTGACATCATTATCCATTACCGACATCATTATCCATTACTGACATCATTATCCATTCCTTACAGCGGTGATTACTGACATCATTATCCATTACTGACATCATTATCCATTACTTACAGCGGTGATTACTGACATCATTATCCATTACTTACAGCGGTGGTGATTACTGACATCATTATCCATTACTTACAGCGGTGATTACCGGCATCATTATCCATTACTTACAGCGGTGGTGATTACTGACATCATTATCCATTACTTACAGCGGTGATTACTGACATCATTATCCATTACTTACAGCAGTGGTGATTACTGACATCATTATCCATTACTTACAGCGGTGGTGATTACTGACATCATTATCCATTACTTACAGCGGTGGTGATTACTGACATCATTATCCATTACTTACAGCGGTGATTACTGACATCATTATCCATAACTTACAGCGGTGATTACTGACATCATTATCCATTACTTACAGCGGTGATTACTGACATCATTATCCATTACTTACAGCGGTGATTACCGGCATCATTATCCATTACTTACAGCGGTGGTGATTACTGACATCATTATCCATTACTTACAGCGGTGGTGATTACTGACATCAATATCCATTACTTACAGCGGTGATTACTGATATCATTATCCATTACTTACAGCGGTGGTGATTACTGACATCATTATCCATTACTTACAGCGGTGGTGATTACTGACATCATTATCCATTACTTACAGCGGTGGTGATTACTGACATCATTATCCATTACTTACAGCGGTGATTACTTACATCATTATCCATAACTTACAGCGGTGATTACTTACATCATTATCCATTACTTACAGCGGTGATTACTGACATCATTATCCATTACTTACAGCGGTGGTGATTACTGACATCATTATCCATTACTTACAGCGGTGGTGATTACTGACATCATTATCCATTACTTACAGCGGTGGTGATTACTGACATCATTATCCATTACTTACAGCGGTGATTACTGACATCATTATCCATTACTTACAGCGGTGATTACTGACATCATTATCCATTACTTACAGCGGTGGTGATTACTGACATCATTATCCATTACTTACAGCGGTGGTGATTACTAACATCATTATCCATTACTTACAGCGGTGATTACCGACATCATTATCCATTACTTACAGCGGTGATTACTGACATCATTATCCATTACTTACAGCGGCGATTACCGACATCATTATCCATTACTTACAGCGGTGTTACCGACATCATTATCCATTACTTACAGCGGTGGTGATTACCGACATCATTATCCATTACTTACAGTGGTGATTACTGACATCATTATCCATTACTTACAGCGGTGGTGATTACTGACATCATTATCCATTACTTACAGCGGTGATTACTGACATCAATATCCATTACTTACAGCGGTGATTATCGACATCAATATCCATTACTTACAGCGGTGATTACTGACAAAGTCTTCAGGATAGATACAACTGTACCCTGATGGATCACGATCAGGTTCTTGTTGTCATCAGCAGCTATGATGTAACTTGATTTGTGCCCATGTTGATTGACCAGTTCAGCTGCTAACAGACTCCGCACAGAAATTGTCTCCTTAGGGTTCTTGCAAAATTAGAATTGTAAACTCTCCAAAATTCAACACCTTAAATAGCTAATACAGGTACACCAAAACAAAACTCAATCTCAAAATAGCGATAAATTTCAATCTCTAAATACAAAAAAATTTCACCCCCTATAATATTGACAAATTTCACCCCCTATATTGTTGACAAATTTCACCCCCTATAATATTGACAAATTTCACCCCCTATAATATTGACAAATTTCACCCCCTATAATATTGACAAATTTCACCCGCTATATATAATATCAACAAATTTCATCCACTATAATATTGACATATATTTCATCCACTATAATATTGACAAATTTCACCCCATATAATATTGACAAATTACAGCCCCTATAATATTGACAAATTTCACCCCTTGTAATATAGACAAATTTCAACCCATAAAATATTTTTTGTTAAAAAAAAATAAAAAAGATTTGAATAACAGTTCCCTACCGTGTTGGTGCTCAAATCATGGAGGTTGATTCGCCACAGCTCACTAGAGGGCAGCACTCCACTGATCACTCCAGTTTCTGTGCTCATCACAATCACAACATTTCCCGCTAAATAAAACATACAGGGGATAACATGTACAATGTAGAGTATTCATGGTTATTTGTCGATACTAGACTTCACTTATAAAATATTACAAATGTGTAAAAGCAAACATTTTTTGGTAAAACTTTAAATCTTTATTGAAACACGTGATATAGGATTGCTGTAGCAAAACTAGAACGAATATTCATAGCCTGTCTACACTACTCTCTAGTACACTTTGTCCGTCTGCCATCCAGAGGCCAACTCAATTTGCACTCTTCTCCTTCTAGAATATAACTTCCGGTCACTAAATTTGTAGCTGTCCTGCTTCTGGAAGATCTTCTACCTCTTCCGTCTCGAAGCTGGAAGATTTATTTTCCAAGATGGCGGCGACCATGTTTAAGTGTGCGACATACGGAGTGATAAGTTTCACCAGAGAAGGATTTATGACACATACATGCACAGGTTTGTGTTACAGTGTTTGAGAAAACTTAAAAACTTGTTTGTTTTGGGTTATGTTCTTCCAGTTTACTCAATTTACATATAACGGAATGCGATCTTCAGAGAAGACTTCTCTCCCGAGAAGGGTGCAAATCGAGTTGGCCTCGGAGCTTCTTTATCGCAGCTATGGCAACAAAGGCACCAACCCACCCCACCAAAAATTTAATTTGTATATGTTACTAAGGAGTGTGCTGTTTTATGTCAAGCTAGTGAAATCAAAAGTCTACAACTACCTCATGACTGATTTTAACATAAACTTGTTATTTAGACATACATCAAATTATAACTCATTATCTGTAGGCATAATGAAGAAAAACCCAGAAAACATCTCTAGTTGGATGAATTGGGATGTTCAAAGGGCCATAACTCTAGTCAAAAAGTGCAAGTACCAAATGAAACCTAGCTATATTAGAAAACTACACTTGATCTCTAACACGGAATCATTACAAAAATGTACATCAAATTTCACCCAAATATCAAGAGGCTTAACTACAAATCCCCAGAAAACATCTCCGCTGGGACAGATTGAGAGGAAAAGTATTATATATAGTCCCCCAATGTTTCATTGGAAGAGGACTACATTCATGTTTCATTGAATAAAAGAGAAATTATTTTACTTTTGTCCTTGTCAACTTGGATGGAGCTGATGCTTGATTCTGCTATGCTCTGTCGACAGAGGATCTGTCGACTACAGAAAACTGTCATTGTGCCGCAGGAATCGGCCACTATCAGATCGTTGTGATAAAACTTTGTGACATCATGAATTGCCATCGCCTGTATTGGTCCACTTTTAGTCTCCAGTGTTGTCTGGAAAATTGAAAAGATCCCTAAATGTGAAACCAAGCCAAAGATTTATGAGCACTTTCAGAAGTTTCCGATTAATTGCCTTTTCAAAATCATCATCAGGTTGTTATTTTTTTTCCTAATTTTCCATTATTTTCCATCATCGACCCACCACTTAAGCTATATATCAATTAAATTAGACTTAATTGTGATTATTTGTTTAATAGACAACACATCATGTTGCAGGGCTCAAAGTGGATATTTTTACCAGGTGGCCTTTTTGGCTACCAAGGCTTAAAATCTAGGCGCCAGTTGGAAAAGATAGTCGCCCGTCCAAGTTGTCTCAACTTTTTAAAAAATCTTTTAACTATTTAATACAGTATAACATCTCTCTGTAACTTTTTCGATTGTGAACGTCATTTTAGCATTGACTGCAACCTTTGAAAGATTAACCAAATCGCAAATTTACACATTTCTTTTTAGTTGCCATGCAGACATCTTATAGGTCAATAACTGGTCATCAATGTTGAATTAAAGGCACCATGGCCACTAAAATAGGCGTCACTTTGAGCCCTGTGTTGTGATTATACCTAGACATCAGAGTTTAAAAATTCTTTCTTGATTCATATATATATAGCTTTGTTTGCATAATCTGTTATAATCAAGAATATAGCAGTTTTATCAGATTAAATCGTAATTCTTACCTGCTGAGATTTGATTCCCTCCGTAGAGGACAGGTCATAGAGTCTGATGATGCCATCTTCACCTCCTAGGGCAAGTGTAAGTCCACTCTGCCTGCAAGTATCAGATAGGAGAAATCCCTTGTTCATGAAAAAGTCATTTATAAAGTTACATATATATATATATTGATGTGGGAAATTGAAGCAAAAAAATATAGGGTTCAAAGTGGAACTCAATCTGCAATGCATTATGACAAAGCCACATATTAAGTAACAAACCGATGCGGCAAGTTGTTGCGAAAAAAAGGTCAGGAAAACCAGTTAATTATGAGAATGTGCAAAAGGAATTCAAACTGCATTATGACAAAGTCACACACTAGTAAAGGTACAAATTGATGTGGCAAATGACAAGAAAAAAAATCTGAAGATAAAGACGATGACAACGACACATGGCAAATGGACAAATGATCCTTATGTGCCACCTGGCTTCACAGGCGACAAAAAAAATGAAAGAGGTTTGTGGCGATTTGATACTTTTAGCTAGGTTATGATTGTTTCCCTTGTACAATAAGATAACGCGGAACGAATAATACAGAATTTTTTATGAAGGTGATGAAATTTTTTATTAACCATCCATTTCATGCTAGCGATTGTTTTTATAGAATGCAGAGCATTTTTGTTTGGATTAAAGTCTAAGTTTCAATTTGATAAAACAGCAAACCTCTGTGGAAAGACTGGCGACATATTCCTTGGTAAGATGCATATGTATCCATGTGAGTCCTATATAATATAAGACTTTGAAGGTGCATATCAGGATTTTTTTTATGTACATATCATGATTTTTTTTACGTTTATAATCAGACATTTGTTATATGTCAAACCTCCAACAAATAACAAAAATGTAAATACCCAATAATAAATCATGATATGAACCTTCAAAGTATTATATGATAGGACTAGTATCCATGCAAAATAATAGTATTAATTTATGTTGAAATATTAATTATCATTGCCAACAACTAAGTACATACAACAGAACTTGAAAGGCACTGTACATTTTGCAATTTACAATGTACTGATCATGATGGTGGATGAATTACATCTATGAATTGTGCGTCCAATCACAGGGCATGTCTAGTCTTATATAAAAAAAAAGATTTTAGCCAAAAATACCTATATATTAAGACTGTCTTTATACAAGTATGTACAAAGTGTATGGCTAAACTGGACAAAGTGGCATCACTTTCCACTGTACGATTGGGCTTATAAGACTAGATATGCCAATCATGTGGTCTATCAGCGGCCCATCAATCAGTACATAGATTGTTATGCTATAAATCACAGGTGCCTGACTCGTTTTATAAAATAATAACAAGAGTACATATAAATGAAATGAGACTACTCTTATATGTTGTTACTTTATAAAACGAGTCAGGCACCTATATATATATATATGTATACATGTATGTATAAACTAAATATAAGTTGACTGTTAGCAGAACTCAGTACGTATATAGTGCTATAGGCTAGATTTTGTTTTATTTCTTGTCTGTATACCGGTAGACGTCAAACATATAGGCATAGACTTCTAGTTAACAGGTTAATCCAGTCTTTTCTTTACACCGGCATCTCAGCAGATACAGCAGGCCTTGTGATACCGATCTTCCATATCATAGCCTGATCTATGAAGTGACTGTAAGTTTACGGAGTGGTTACCTGAACAGTGTACCTAGACACAAAGTGTTAAACCGGAAAGTCGTCGTGTGATCCCATAAATGACGAATACACACACTCTCTGTGCCTTCAACCTTCTTCATTTTCACATCATTTTTTGTCTACCCGCGCAATCATCTACAGCACCCGAGGAGTACAGAATGGAAATGAGGGAAGGGAGATAACTCCTCTTCTCGTACTCCAGTAGGCTTACTACTCACAAGTCGAGCCTTTTGGCATATCAAATTTATGGCAAGCCCGTTTGAAAATAAAACAAAAATGTATCTATTGAAAAATCATTTATTGATATTAATGATTCATTAATTAATATATTATTATTAATATCAATGATTGAATTCATTTTTAAAACTACTAATATTGAAATAGCTATTAAATCAGAGATATATGTATACAGATAATAGGCAGTTGTTAATATTGGGAACAAATTTTCAATATCAATAAATGTCTCCTTTTTCCACCTTTTCTTACTACGGCTTAACAGAAATAAACATAGCATATACTATGTACACTGAACATGTGTACTGCTGTTATAAAGATGTTGGCAAGATTATGATCGAATGAAGTAAATATATACTGTACGAACAAAATATGACAATTTAGATTCGCTATCAAATGTAATTGTAAGCGGACGTGTACAGTTTAAGTATTATTAGCCTAAAAATATAATTGCTTGTATGTCACACAAGTGTTACAGTAAGACAAAGTTAATTACTTAACCACTAACCCATCTGCACAGATATTCTAATATAGCAAAGTAAACAATTAAAGATATTGCACGCTAATTAAATGTAGTGTCTGTTAAAACGAGACAATATGGTCACAATGTTCAAACAGATGGCTATAATTATGAGTTTAAAAAAAACGGTGATCTTAAATAACAATGTTCAAGTTTAAAATTAGATTGCAAAGATTTCAGCACATTTTTTTTTTTTTTTACATATTGGTATATTCGTACATGTATTTGTAAAAACAGTACTGTAAATAAAGTAAGTGTAATGTAATACGTATATATATTTCGTGAACGTTAACTTTGGTTATTATTTTAAAAGCCAAGCACACTTAAATGGATATGATTAATTAATTTTAATTGAGAAAGTACAAAAAAAAAAAAAAAAAAAAAAAATACTTTAAAGAAAAAAAAAATGGCAATATATATATATATGTATCAAAGTGGCTGATGTAAGAACCCTATTAACTTATTAGTATTGCTTTAAAGTGTTTTGTAGGCTTCCAGTCCTGAATTTATTTATGCTAAATCAATATAACAAAACATGTAAGTATATACACGTATAATGAATGTGTGTGAAACTGAAGAGTCAGGAAGACTCAAATTTAACAAGCATATACATGTATATTATTAGGTATTGCTAAAGCAATACATGTACCCTACAAGCCCCGCTTCAAATAGTAACGGTTATATTAACCTGGACCGAAAAACCCCGAAACTTAGACATGATTAAAAACCCAAGGAATGAAGTCGATAGAGCACTGATAAACATTGACGTAACCATTACATACGTACACATAACGGACTAACCGAGATGAAACCTATATGTCACTCAACCAAGTATCCCCATCACTCAACCAAGTATCTCTATCACTCAACCAAATATCTCAATCACTCAACCAAGAATCTCCATCACTCAACCAAGAATCTCTATCACTCAAACAAGTATTTCTATCACTGAACCAAGTATCTCTATCATTCAACCAAGTATCTCCATCACTCAACCAAGTATCTCCATCACTCAATAAAGTATATCAAATACTCAATCAAAAATCTCAATTACTCAATAAAGTATCTCAATGACTCAACCAAGTATCTCCATCACTCAACCATGTATTTCCATCACTAAACCAAGTATCCCATTTCTCAATCATGTATCTCCATCTCTCAACCATGTATCTCCATTACTCAACCAAGTATCTCTATCACTCAACCAAGTATCTCCATCTCTCAACCAAGTATCCCATCTCTCAACCAAGTATCTCTATCACTGAACCAAGTATCTCTATCACTCAACCAAGTATCTCCATTACTCAATTTAGTATCTCCATCACTCAACCAAATATCTCCATCACTCAACCAAGTTACTCCATCACTCAACTAAGTAACTCCATCACTCAACCAAGTATCTCCATCACTCAACCAAGTATCTCCATCACTCAACCAAGTATCTCCAACACTCAACCAAGTATCTCCATCACTCAACCAAGTATCTCCATCACTCAACCAAGTATCTCCATTACTCAACCAACTATCTCCATCATTCAATCAGGTATCGCCATCACTCAACCAAGTATCTCCATCGCTCAATTAAGTATCTACATTACTCAACCAAGTATCTCCAACACTCAACCAAATATCTCCATCATTCAATCAGGTATCGCCATTACTCAATCAAGTATCTCTATCACTCAACCAAGCATCTCCATCACTCAATCAAGTATCTCCATCACTTAACCATGCAAGTATCTCCATCACTCAACCAACTATCTCCATCACTCAACCAAGTATCTCCATTACTCAATCAAGTATCTCCATCACTCAACCAAGTATCTCCATTACTCAATCAAGTATCTCTATCACTCAACCAAGCATCTCCATCACTCAATCAAGTATCTCCATCACTTAACCAAGTATCTCCATCACTCAACCAACTATCTCCATCACTCAACCAAGTATCTGTATCACTCAACCAAGTATATTCATTACTCAACCAAGTAACTCCATCACTCAACCAAGTATCTCTATCACTCAACCAAGTATCTCCATCACTCAACCAAGTATCTCCATCACGCAACCGCGTATCTCCATCACTCAACCAAGTATCTCCATTACTCAATCAAGTATCTCCATCACTCAACCAAGTATCTCCATTACTCAATCAAGTATCTCTATCACTCAACCAAGCATCTCCATCACTCAATCAAGTATCTCCATCACTTAACCAAGTATCTCCATCACTCAATCAACTATCTCCATCACTCAACCAAGTATCTGTATCACTCAACCAAGTATATCCATTACTCAACCAAGTAACTCCATCACTCAACCAAGTATCTCTATCACTCAACCAAGTATCTCCATCACTCAACCAAGTATCTCCATCACGCAACCGCGTATCTCCATCACTCAACCAAGTATCTCCATCACTCAACCAAATATCTCAATTACTCAACCAAGTATCTCCACCACTCAACCAAGTATCTCCAACACTCAACCAAGTATCTCCATCACTCAACCAAGTATCTCTAACACTCAACCAAGTATCTCCATCACTCAACCAAGTATCTCCATCACTCAACCAAGTATCTCCATTACTCAACCAACTATCTCCATCATTCAATCAGGTATCGCCATCACTCAACCAAGTATCTCCATCGCTCAATTAAGTATCTACATTACTCAACCAAGTATCTCCAACACTCAACCAAATATCTCCATCATTCAATCAGGTATCGCCATCACTCAACCAAGTATCTCCATCGCTCAACCAAATATCTCCATCGCTCAACCAAATATCTCCAACACTCAACCAAGTATCTCCATCATTCAATCAGGTATCGCCATCACTCAACCAAGTATCTCCATCGCTCAACCAAGTATCTACATTACTCAACCAAGTATCTCTATCACTCAACCAAGTATCTCCATCACTCAACCATGTATCTCCATCACTCAACCAAGTATCTCCATCACTCAACCAAGTATCTCCATCACTCAACCAAGTATCTCCATCACTCAACCAAGTATCTCCATCGCTCAACCAAGTATCTACATTGCTCAACCAAGTATCTCTATCACTCAACCAAGTATCTCCATCACTCAACCAAGTATCTCCATCACTCAACCAAGTATCTCCATCACTCAACCAAGTATCTCCATCACTCAACCAAGTATCTCCATCACTCAACCATGTATCTCCATCACTAAACCAAGTACCTCCATCACTCAACCAAGTATCTCCATCACTCAACCAAATATCTCCATCACTCAACCAAGTATCTCCACCACTCAACCAAGTATCTCCATCACTCAACCAAATATCTCCATCACTAAACCAAGTATCTCCGTCACTCAACCAAGTATCTCCATCACTCAACCAAGTATCTCCGTCACTCAACCAAGTATCTCCATCACTCAACCAAGTATCTCCATCGCTCAATTAAGTATCTACATTACTCAATCAAGTATCTCCATCACTCAACCAAGTATCTCCATCACTCAACCAAGTATCTCCATCACTCAATTAAGTATCTCTATCACTCAACCAAGTATCTCCATAACTTGACCAAGTATCTCCATCACTCAACCAAGTAACTCCATCACTCAAACAAGCATCTCCATCACTCAACCAAGTATCTCCACTCAACCAAGTATCTCCATCACTCAACCAAGTATCTCTATCACTCAACTAAGTATCTCTATCACTCAACCAAGTATCTCCATCACTCAACCAAGTATCTCCATCACTCAACCAAGTATCTCCATCACTCAACCAAGTATCTCTATCACTCAACCAAGTATCTCTATCACTCAACTAAGTATCTCTATCACTCAACCAAGTATCTCCATCACTCAACCATGTATCTCCATCACTAAACCAAGTATCTCCATCACTCAACCAAGTATCTCCATCACTCAACCAAGTATCTCTATCACTCAACCAAGTATCTCCATCACTCAACTATGTATCTCCATTACTCAACCAACTATCTCCATCATTCAATCAGGTATCGCCATCACTCAACCAAGTATCTCCATCGCTCAATTAAGTATCATCATCACTCAACCAAGTATCTCCATCGCTCAATTAAGTATCATCATCGCTCGACCAAGTATCTCCATCACTCAACCAAGTATCTCCATCATTCAACTAAGTATCTCCATCACTCAACCAAGTATCTCTATCACTAAACCAAGTATCTCCGTCACTCAACCAAGTATCTCCATCACTCAACCAAGTATCTCCATCACTCAACCAAGTATCTCCGTCACTCAACCAAGTATCTCCATCACTCAACCAAGTATCTCCACCACTCAACCAAGTATCTCCATCACTCAACCAAGTATCTCCATCACTCAACCAAGTATCTCCATCACTCAACCAAGTATCTCCATCACTCAACCATGTATCTCCATCACTCAACCATGTATCTCCATTACTCAACCAACTATCTCCATCATTCAATCAGGTATCGCCATCACTCAACCAAGTACCTCCATCGCTCAATTAAGTATCTACATTACTCAACCAAGTATCTCCATTACTCAACTAAGTATCTCCGCCACTCAACTAAGTATCTCCATCACTCAACCAAATATCTCTATTACTCAACCAAATATCTCCATCACTCAACCAAATATCTCCATCACTCAACCAAATATCTCCATCACTCAACCAAGTATCTCCATCACTCAACCAAGTATCTCCATCACTCAACCAAATATCTCTATTACTCAACCAAATATCTCCATCACTCAACCAAATATCTCCATCACTCAACCAAATATCTCCATCACTCAACCAAGTATCTCCATCACTCAACCAAGTATCTCCATCACTCAACCAAGTATCTCCATCACTCAACCAAGTATCTCCATTACTCAACCAAGTATCTCCACTCAACCAAGTATCTCCATCACTCAACCAAGTATCTCTATCATTCAACCATGTATCTCCATTACTCAACCAAGTATCTCCATCACTCAGCTAAGTATCTCCGACACTCAATTAAGTGTTTTCGTAGCTTAAATAAGTGTATTGATCACTCAGATGTCTACATAACTCAATTCAGTGTCTTCTTAGCTCAACTTACTGTTTTTCAATCATCGAACTAAGTGACTTAATTGTCGAAGTAAGTGTCTGCATCGCCAAACAAATGTCTACATGACTCAATTTGGTGTTTCGTTGATTGAACTAAGTATCTCCATCATTCAAGTAAGCTGTCTGCATCAATTAACTTTAGGTCTCCATCACTTAGCTAAATGTATCCATCATTCAACTAAGTGTCTGAATCATCCCATTATATACATAAATGTCTTACAAAGTATTTCAAACACTCAATTAAATGTCTCGACGATCCCATTATATGTCTCCATCACTTTAACAAAGTGTTTCAATCACTCAGCTAAGTGTACCCATCATTCAATTAAGTAAGTGTCTCAATTATCCAACTTAAATGTCTCAATCACCCCGTTATTTATACCTATATCCAACATTTAACTTAGTGTCTCCATCACTCAACTATGTGTCTTTATCGTCCAACTTAGTGACTTAATCTTAAAACTAAATGTCTTCATTACTCAATTAAGTCAATAAACTGTTAATGTTTAATCAAGTATCTCATTCACTCATTTCAATATCTGCACCACTCATCTAAGTGTCTCCATCAGTTTAAATAAGCGTCTCAACCACTCAACTAAGAGTCTTCCTGAAGTGAACTAGGTGTCTTAATCTTTTAACAAAGTGTCTACATCACTCAAATATGTGTCTCAATCATTCAACCATCATTATCATTCAACTGAGTGTCTCCGTTACTGAGATGTCTTAACTCAACTATATGAAGTGTCTTCATTACTTAACTTATTAACTTCATCGCTCAACTAAGCGTCTGCATCATCCAGATAAGTGTCTACATCACTCAACTAAATGTCTCCATTACTCAACTGAGTGACTTCATCATGTAGCTAAGTGTCTTCACATCTCAGCTGTAAGTGTCTACATAACTCAAGTAAGTGTCTCCATCACTATTTTTCATCACTAAGTGTCTATATTACTCAACTATCTTCACCATTCAACGACATTATTTAATTGTCTTCATCGCTCAAATTAAATGTATCAACCATCCAACTTTATCATGTGATTCCATTACTCAACTAAGTGTTTTCCTCATTAGCGATTTTATTATTCAACCTAATATATCCATCTTTTACCTCAGCGTCTTTGTCACTCAACTAAGTGCATCCGTCCATCAACTTAATTCATTTGGTCACCTACACGACCTCTTGGGCACTCCGGTTTCAGTCATTTATTGGTAATTCGAGCGCCGTAACAAAACAAATAAAAAAACAAAACAAAAAAACACACACATACAAATTACTCAAATAATTTAATGAAATGGCTGAAATGGCATCAAATAATTCACCAAAAAGGTGTTTCAATTTCATTTTGAAAACAATTTCATTGAGATTACATTATATTCTTAATACTGCTCCTTCAATATGTATCCAAGGAGAACATCAATAATTCTCATATTGTCTAAAACAATGGCATATTAATGTTTAACACTACAAAGAATTACTTTAACTCGCTAGAACAAATGAATTACCGAAGTTCCGTGACTTCGGTATAACTAATGAATTACCGGAAGTTCCGTGACCTCGGTAGAACTATTAAATTACCGGAAGTTTCATGACTCGATAGAACTAATGAATTACCGGAAGTTCCGTGACCCCGGTAGAATTAATAAATTACCGGAAGTTCCGTGACCTCGGTAGAACTAATGAATTACCGGAAGTTCCGTGACCTCGGTATAACTAATGATTTACCGGAAGTTCCATGACCTCGGCAGAAATAATGGCTTCCCGGAAGTTCCGTGATCTCGGTAGAACTAATGATTTACCGGAAGTTCCGTGATCTCGGTAGAACTAATGATTTACCGGAAGTTCCGTGACCTCGGTAGAACTAATGAATTACCGGAAGTTCCGTGACCTCGGTAGAATTAATGAATTACCGGAAGTTCCATGACCTCGGTAGAACTAATGAAATACCGAAAGTTCCGTGACCTCGGTAGAATTAATGAATTACCGGAAGTTCCGTGACCTTGGTAGAATTAATAAATTACCGGAAGTTCCATGACCTCGGTAGAACTAATGAATTACTGGAAGTTCCGTGACCTCGGTAGAACTAATGAATTACCGGAAGTTTCATGACTCGATAGAACTAATGAATTACCGGAAGTTCCGTGACCCCGGTAGAATTAATAAATTACCGGAAGTTCCGTGACCTCGGTAGAACTAATGAATTACCGGAAGTTCCGTGACCTCGGTATAACTAATGATTTACCGGAAGTTCCATGACCTCGGCAGAAATAATGGCTTCCCGGAAGTTCCGTGATCTCGGTAGAACTAATGATTTACCGGAAGTTCCGTGATCTCGGTAGAACTAATGATTTACCGGAAGTTCCGTGACCTCGGTAGAACTAATGAATTACCGGAAGTTCCGTGACCTCGGTAGAATTAATGAATTACCGGAAGTTCCATGACCTCGGTAGAACTAATGAAATACCGAAAGTTCCGTGACCTCGGTAGAATTAATGAATTACCGGAAGTTCCGTGACCTTGGTAGAATTAATAAATTACCGGAAGTTCCATGACCTCGGTAGAACTAATGAATTACTGGAAGTTCCGTGACCTCGGTAGAACTAATGAATTACCGGAAGTTTCATGACTCGATAGAACTAATGAAATACCGAAAGTTCGGTGACCTCGGTAGAATTAATGAATTACCGGAAGTTCCGTGACCTCGGTAGAACTAATGAATTATCGGAAGTTTCATGACTCGATAGAACTAATGATTTACCGGAAGTTCAGTGACCATAGAAGATGCCTATGTACTTTATGCTGGACAACACTTTCTACGGTTTGAGTTCCTTCCTACTTATATATACAAAATGGGGTTTCTCTCCCCCCCCCCCCCCCCCCCCCCCCCCCTTTAATTTTAGACACCAAATACGTAATGTACATGTACAATACGTATTGCAGATACTCAGCGAATGAATTTATTACATTTGACAATAAATAATAATACAAAAAAAAAATACATATAAAAATATATAAAACAAAACATCTATAATGCAATGGTAGATATCAGTCATCAATGATGACGGCTTACGTGTTATGAAAGCTACAATCGTTTCAGACGACTTATTTTCGTAATACATGCATAAGGATATCATACATTTAGCTCTGCATGATACAAAAGTAGGAGTAGATTGCGAGCCCATACGAACGTTATCAGTAGACCAATTTCAAGATATATGCCAAAAGTTGTCTCAAACTAGCCCGAGTTTCATCTGGCCCTGACATCAGACTGGTGTTAGGACCAGATGAAACTCGGGCTAGTCTCAGACTAACTGTAGGGCATCAACATCGGTGAATTATTTATTGAAGTCAATGAGTTGAACACAAGTAACATATTTTTCCAGATTTTTTGTTTCTATGCCTACTTTCAGGAATTGAGTTATCTCCCTTTAATATATAATCCGACAACTTAATTAAATCACTCAGATAGATTCTTTATAGGTTGTATATATAATAGTAACACATTTGACGAAGGAAGACAATTTTAGTATAAGCTGCTGAAATTTCTGACTAGGCGATTATAGGTGACGTAGATCGTGAGTTCGAGACCCGGGCCGTTGAGGGCATGGCATTTCTTCCTTCGTCAATAGTGTTACTATGTTATGTTATTCATACATAAAGAAATGTAAAACGAATACGAATGAAAAGTTTGGTAAAAGAAATATTCCTTAAGAAACATCGTGACGTCATTACTACAGACGGGAATCATACTGAAAATAGTCCCAATTTTGAACGAAAGAACCTATATACAAGTGTACAGCGCATGGATATGGAGGGGCACCAAACTGCGCAGTCTGGGGGAGGGAACTAACCAGAAGTCCTCTGGCTGAATTAAAAGTTAGCTGTAAATATATCTATATTTCATTTGGCGTTTCATAATTCCATGACATTAACATTTTGAACACAGAAATACAACACTTTTGCAATATGACGTAAGCCATACCATTTCCCGTCTTTTAATGTTTGGACTTATTTTCAAATACATTTGACTCAACTATTTAACTAACCCCACTATTTCTGTAAAATGACGTCTGATTAATGAAAAGTACTAGTGCAGAAAAAGACATTACAAAAAACTCCACGTATATCTTCGTAGTTTGCACTAGTCTCGTTCAACCAGACCCTTGTTGAGTGCGCATGTCATGCCACACAGAGAATGTGTAGTAATCTTTGCACTTCCATGCATAAACATAAGACCAACATTCACTTCTGTCAGCTACGTATTTGTATAATGGTTCTGTCGTTTCTAAGATATGTGGTAGTTCAATCTGACGTTGCACTCTCCGATTTTGTAATAATCCCACGCACAGCGGCGGTTTCCCTTGCTCAACAGCATGCTTTTTGCTATTGCAGTCCAATTCACGCTAATATTCCTCAGCTCCTTTTTAGTTGTCGGGTACCTTGGTTCCATAAGCCACGATGGATTTAAGATGGCTCAAATTAGTAGTATTCGCAAATCATCTTCTTGATGAATACTGAAATAAGGAAAATATGAAGTTATTATAATAACCCTGTTATCGGTGAATATGATTTATAACTTACCGGAGCGGATTATGGTGATCGCCTTATATTCCGAATGCCCGATAACCCGAAGGCCCAATAGTCCGAAGGCCCGATAGTCCGAAAATAGGTAATATTAAAACTTGGATAAATGGTTATATGCATGTATGAATGGTTTCCTGTTGAGTATAAGATGTGTATCACGAGTATGACAGAATATATATACGAAAAATATGGAATTAAAGACCGAAAGAAAAAAATCTTTGTGCCAAAAAGTGCGTGGATCAGTGATATATATATATGAAATCTTTGACGTCGTGTCCTTGCAACGTTACGCTTCACAGCGGCGCCATTTAGAATGGACTCGTCAACGCAATTTTTGCGTTTTCCAGAGTTGTCGTTTCTTCCCAGTCTGGGGAGTGCGAGACTAACATCTTGATGATGGTGGGCGGTTATAGCGTCAATTTTTGTTGGGGATTCGTTGAATTAACACCGTATGGGAGCGACACTGGATATTGGTACTAAGCGAAGCGGAACAAGTTTTGTCTGTTAACTTCATATCCAGTTTGAACATTCATTTTCTTCTAGATCCATGCTTATTATGTCGTTTCTTTTACATGATTACCCCCATTAACTTAGATTATACATTATTCTTGATGTTAATTCACATTGTCGCTTCATCGAGCTACAGAAGCAGTTCACCAGTTGTTAACATGATCTTTATCTATGAAAGTTTCCTATGAATCATTTGACAATGGATCTGTAATAAACTAATTACCGATTTTTAAAAGGTGATTTAAGTAACAATTTCGAGTAATGCTGACATAAGACAATCAACATTACTATACAACATGTATCGTTATTTACCTATTTTCGGATTATCGGGCCTTCGGAGTATTGGGCTTTCGGACTAACGGGCCTTCGGAATATAAGGGTATCAAAGACCTGCAAATGCCATCCATCACTTGGTTGTTATGAAGTCATAATTACATGTAGCACCATAATTGACGGCGACATTTCATCTGATCGCCAATACAACAAAACTTTGAAAGCGAACATAATATTTTGAGCACTGTACGGAGTTGACCTGTATATGTCTACCATTCAATTTTAAATGCCCTAGTAATACAGTTCGATCGCGTTCGGCACAATTCGGCAAATTCCGCTACTGACGGAATCTGGCGAGGTGTGCTGAATGAGTTCGACCGTTGATTAAATATATCGCTGGTACGATATAGGTTCCTACCTTTTCCAAAAGTAACATGGTTCATTTTTTAATGTCACATAATAAAATACCTACACACAGTTTAAAGTATGTTTCTTACAAAAATACTAAGATTTGAAATTATCGGTTACATCATGCATCTAATAAATAAAATCTTCCTTCTTTTTTTTCCATTTCATATAAGCGTATACCAACACCCTAAAACCCTTATTGTCTTTCCTATGATTTTTCTGAAATTCGAAACATTCAGTTATGATCCATGAGTAGATGACCTTGACCCGTGACCTATAAAACTTAAGCCGAAATCGCTAGTATACAAAATGTATATGAAGTAAAACGATCTTGTTCTAGCACATTACCATTATAATTCACGTGACCATCCTGGTCGTCATCAGCCTCTTGTATAAACTCCATGTAATCTTCTTCCGTAACTGTTTCCCCCCTTTCTTTCATAATCACTTTCAGCTCGTCTGAAGTTAAGAAACCTTTTCTGAACGTGTCAAACAAACCAAAGGCTTCACATAATTGTTTTTCTAATTCACTTGGTGGTAGTAGTTTTTTGCGTTCCTTGATGACGTAATCTCTTAATTCGTTGAATTCTATTTTTCCATTGTCTGAAAATAAAGATAAAAATATACTTTATATAAGGCTACAGAATATTCATATCTGGCTGATAAGGGCACTGTTATTTTTTTTTTTTTTTTTTTTTTTTTTTCCATTGTCGTCGAGAAGAGCCATACACGTGTCGATAAACTGCCATTTTTTCGGGATAAATTGGAGAAAAAGTGTCATTTTTTTCACTGGAACATCAACCAGATACAGACAAAACGTGACTTTTATTTTCTCCAATGGGACATAAAACTTTTATTATCGGTGTTTCCCTGTGCCCGCTCATCAAAACTTATATTACCATAATTGTCCTTGGCTTCGAAGAATACCCAAATCGATAATAAATAAATAATGAATTGATTTGAAATAAGTTTTATTTCCTTCAAGTACAAAGTATCTGTACTGGGATATAGTAACTTCAATACTTCAATAATATATGTACCTGTACAACATTGACAATATACATGTACTCGACTTCCAACCCTCGATCCCTATATGTATGACGTATGCTTTTGACATTTGACATATAAGGACGTGCCATGTTTTGAAGGTGGAGGAAAGCCGGAGTACCCGGAGAAAAACCACCGGCCTACAGTACCTTGCAACTGCCCCACGTAGGTTTCGAACTCGCAACCCAGAGGTGGAGGGCTAGTGATAAAGTGTCGGGACACATTGACCACTCGGCCACCGCAGTCCCATGACGTATGCAGTTTATCCTTACCATCAGTATCTATCTTTTCCAGATCACTTTCCGTCGGATTAAAGCCCAGCTCTCGCATCACGAGCCCCAACTCTCTGGCGTCGAGATAGCCACTGTTGTCTTCGTCGGCCCGTTTGAACGAGTCCATGATCCTCTCTGGAAATTAAGTAAACATTCTGTTCATATGTCATCACTGACAGCAAACTACAAATTTATCAAATACTGTAAACGTAGTTATTTTCGCGGGGGGTTAATTTCGCGATTTAGATATGTAAACTAAACGCGTTCGGGTAATTTTCGCGATCGATCCACATTCGTTTATCGTTCGAGATTACTCAAATTGATATCAAAGCAATACGCATGGGGGAAATTTTCGCGATCAAAAGCGTAAATTTCCCTCTCGCGTAAATTTCCACGTTTACAGTAGACATACATTTTTGTATATCTATTTTATGGAAATATATTAAAAGTGAATTTTAAGAAATATCCATACAATTTATTTTGATTGATTCATCAGAACTAGAATATCCTTTTATGAAGACCGGAGGCTGAATTTAGTTCTCATTGCAATATTCCTCAAAAAGACCAAGTACTTTTAAGATATAGAGAGAAAGGCATGTAAAACTGTACCGCTATATTATGTTTTGTCAGCCAATTTTGGAATAAATCCGCAATTTTGACACATTAGACATCAATTTAAGGACATTAACAATTTTAACACAAGAAGAATCTCGGAGAAATGCAGGACATGTACTTCTTACAAGTTCTACTCACTTTCAAAATCCTCTCCAACATCTAAACGGTCCTGTTGCTGAAAGTTGATTGAAAGGATACCAGTTAAACATGATTTTAACACACACACTATTGTCATATTGTACAATACACTATTGTCATATTGTACAATACACTATTGTCATATTGTATACATACACTATTGTCATATTGTATACATACACTATTGTCATATTGTACAATACACTATTGTCATATTGTATACATACAATATTGTCATATTGTAGACATACACTATTGTCATATTGTATACATACACTATTGTCATATTGTACACATATACTATTGTCATATTGTATACATACACTATTGTCATATTGTACACATACACTATTGTCATATTGTATACATATACTATTGTCATATTGTACACATATACTATTGTCATATTGTACAATACACTATTGTCATATTGTACACATATACTATTGTCATATTGTACACATACACTATTGTCATATTGTACACATATACTATCGTCATATTGTACATATATACTAATATTTACATTTGGATGGCAAAGCCATGATATAAACAAACTAAACAAATTTGCAGTCTATGAGAGTATAACTGACACCCAAAGCGTGACACTATTCTATGCATAACTGACACCCAAATCGTGCATTCAGGTGTTATTCATACGCGACCTGATGTACGGACGGGATCCCCCGGAACTACTTGCAACCAATGTAAACAAATGGCATCTTATCATTGCTCATCATGCTATCGGATAGAGTACGAGACCAGAAAACAAATCTTAAAATGTAAAACGAAAATAAAGGTAAGAATGGTTAACAATCACGAAAATGGAAATAAAACAAGATTTAATAAACACATATGTTGACAGATATTTGTTCCGGGGCCAGAGTGGAAAATCATTACACACCACATTGTTTGCGCGCCACCGCCATCCAGTGTTTGAATGACAAAAATTTTGAAACCCGACACATCATGTTTATGTCAAATCATAAGAACGAGGCTTCTCTCCGGTCGTACAATAGAACAGATTCTTCTTCACAAAAGAAAGCATCAAGTGGTGCATTATCGTGTCTAACGCATCCTAAACTTGAAACAGTCATGGTACCCGTCACAAGCAACGTTGTCGCTGAAGCTCGTCTAACTCCCTCGGCCACTGTCACTTCTCTCATTGGTCGTATCCCTGACACCGGTGCTGTTGTAGCTACTATAAACTGTAATGCTGTTTCCATGCAATCAAAGAACATGTTTACACCTGTTTTTTTGGCGAATTCCACTTTCTCCCACTGCACATTCAACTTTCATAGCTAAACTCTGTCAATGCTGTCAGCCGTTGCGTGCGCGTGGTGACGGGTGAAATTTCCATCCGCATAATTGTTCCGGATGGTAAATTTTTAAAACAAAATCCGAAATCGTTAACAAACTGAATAATTCATCCGTATATTCTGAAATACTGACTACCAATATTATTGATATTGTTATTAAAATATCTGATGATGTTTTCAGTATTTTTTTAATTATTTCCACGCACTCTTTTTTTTTTTTTTTTTTGCCAATCAGCACGTGAATCACAATAGGCTGTTCAATTTGTTGACCTCTGACAATGGAAACGTCGGTAAAAGTAAGATTTTAAATTATAATGAAAATTAAAGTTGAAATCGAAAAGAAACTAATATAGAAAACGTAAATATAAGCATTAAACTGTCTTTTTATGGATTATATGGTCTATATAGATGCCAGAGCTTTGCAGACAATCATTTCATAATGCGCTAGCGCGCATTATGAAGATTGTCTGCAAAGCTCTGGCATCTATATAGACCATATAATCCATAAAAAGACAGTTTAATGCTTAAATATTTACATTTGGATGGCAAAGCCATGATATAAACAAACTAAACAAATTTGCAGTCTATGAGAGTATAACTGACACCCAAAGCGTGACACCATTCTATGCATAACTGACACCCAAATCGTGCATTCGGGTGTTATTCATACGCGACCGGATCCCCCGGAACTACTTGCAACCAATGTAAACAAATGGCATCTTATCATTGCTCATCATGCTATCGGATAGAGTACGAGACCAGAAAACAAATCTTAAAATGTAAAACGAAAATAAAGGTAAGAATGGTTAACAATCACGAAAATGGAAATAAAACAAGATTTAATAAACACATATGTTGACAGATATTTGTTCCGGGGCCAGAGTGGAAAATCATTACACACCACATTGTTTGCGCGCCACCGCCATCCAGTGTTTGAATGACAAAAATTTTGAAACCCGACACATCATGTTTATGTCAAATCATAAGAACGAGGCTTCTCTCCGGTCGTATAATAGAACAGTTTCTTCTTCACAAAAGAAAGCATCAAGTGGTGCATTATCGTGTCTAACGCATCCTAAACTTGAAACAGCCATGGTACCCGTCACAAGCAACGTTGTCGCTGAAGCTCGTCTAACTCCCTCGGCCACTGTCACTTCTCACATTGGTCGTATCCCTGACACCGGTGCTGTTGTAGCTACTATAAACTGTAATCAGGTTTCCATGCAATCAAAGAACATGTTTACATCTGGTTTTTTGGCGAATTCCACTTTCTCCCACTGCACATTCAACTTTCATAGCTAAACTCTGTCAATGCTGTCAGCCGTTGCGTGCGCGTGGTGACGGGTGAAATTTCCATCCGCATAATTGTTCCGGATGGTAAATTAAAAAAAAAATCCGAAATCGTTAATAAACTGAATAATTCATCCGTATATTCTGAAATACTGACTACCAATATTATTGATATTGTTATTAAAATATCTGATGATGTTTTCAGTATTTTTTTAATTATTTCCATGCACTATTTTTTTTTATTTTTTTTTGCCAATCAGCACGTGAATCACAATAGGCTGTTCAATTTGTTGACCTCTGACAACGGAAACGTCGGTAAAAGTCAGATTTCAAATTATAATGAAAATTAAAGTTGAAATCGAAAAGAAACTAATATAGAAAACGTAAATATAAGCATTAAACTGTCTTTTTATGGATTATATGGTCTATATAGATGCCAGAGCTTTGCAGACAATCATTTCATAATGCGCTAGCGCGCATTATGAAGATTGTCTGCAAAGCTCTGGCATCTATATAGACCATATAATCCATAAAAAGACAGTTTAATGCTTAATTGTCATATTGTAAGCATACACTATTGTCATATTTTATAATACACTATTGTAATATTGTATACACACATTATTGTCATACTGTACACAAACACTATTGTCATATGGTATACATATAATATTGTCATATTCTACACATATCATATCAGGATATTTGGCACCGTCTTCATTTTGTACACATATACGTTTTTTGTATATAAAAAAAATGTATTGCCACATTTCCGAAATGAACAATTCTGAAATATTATTCGGTCGGCACCGGCAGATTTCTAAACACACTGGTACACAACAAATGTGTACATACTTAAAGTTCAGAATGTTCTGCTCGCATTGATAAAAAAGAGGAATGTCGAAAGCTAGACCTCTCATTGAATTGATCATTTTTCATCATATTAGTACTGTAGCCTTACCCAATGTAAACTCCACTACATAATCTTACCATTTTGATCCGGTGTGAGGCAAGGACCTATACCACCGTCGCCGTCGTATTTGTTGTGAACGAGAACCGCTATGACAGTACGTATATACAATATACAATGTAGATATAATCGAAGGCCATAGTAAGACAAATAAATGGTATTCGTGCTCATTAAGGCTTTTAAATATTACTTGGATACTCAGTACGATAAAGTCTTGTCAGCTTTAAAATAAGGACAACGTTTATCAGTAAAGAGATGCGATTGAAAAAACTCAATAGAAAACAAATTTATCATATGTCACAAAATGATTCAAAATATACATCGGCAGGTATTTATTAAAATTTACATGTTCACACTCAGACATCTGAAAATGAATTTAAAATTTTGACACAACATCGCCAGCAAACTGAAGGGTAAGGATGAAATCACAGCTTTACTGCAAATTGAAAAGGAAAACAGATTTCTCATCAAGATAAATACGTTTTAGAAAGAATTGTGGGCTGATGGGGGAGACTCGTTTCAAGGGTAGGTAATTTCTGGAAGGTAAAAACAGAAACACGTTTACATGTGTGATGGTGTAAGTGTGTGTGTGTTTTTTGTTTTTTGTTTTTTGTTTTGTTTTTGTTGTTGTTGTTTTTTTTTTAATTGAATAAGTTTGTTTCTTTAGTCTGGACCGCTTCGGTTGTTTTTGATAAATCATGCAAAAGTTACGACAATCGGTGAAAATACATGTAGAAATGTTTGGTGTATAGCTTCTCAAAAATAAATTTGCGCAAGGTTGACGTTTGTATTTCAATATTCGAGATATATGACAAGTAAACAAACAATTATTGGTGTATGGCCTCATTCTTGTGTCGTATCCAAATTCTGTCTGTTCTGGTCTGTTGGATCCAAAGAGAAATTTAAATTCTTCGTGTGGCCTACTCAACTCGACTATATCTTATATACATATCCGATCATCTTGTTAGTTTGATGGTATCGTGAATGATTAATGACAGTTCCAAACAAAATCTCTCGAGTGTAAACAATACAATGTTAAAAACGCCTATTTTGTTTTTAATGATTGAAAATGTCGCCCGGATTAATTAAAGATATATTTAGCGGACCCGTAAAGTAATCGTTTCCAAATATTACACACGACCAGTCCGTGACGTAGTTATATACGTACAATGATCTATAAATAGAAATATCTATTGTATAATAGTTAATCTCACACAACACGTGTGACACGTGAACGAAACAACCTTTCCTATGACGTCACAGAAACTATTTGTAGATGGTTTAATGTCTTCTGTTCCTCAATGACAGTCGTGTAAACTGATTTTTTAAACTGATTTAGAGATCATTATAACATATATTGCTTCTTTGTGTCCTGTATAGAGAACATCATTATGCATATATTTAATACATTCATTTATATTGTTTTTAAGACGGACTTGGATCGGAATGTAATTATATGAAATTAACGCGACCCTACCATCCTTGGATCCATCAGTAAAATCAACGTTTTAGGAAATTTTTTAATTGTACGATATCGTGTCCATAATAAGGGTCAAATGAAATAACAGATCGCTGTTTCACTTTCATACTGTAACCTAAAACATCCTTATCAGCGGAGCTTCAAATATCTTTCTGCTGTCTCTCCCTCGTGGTCATATTGTCACTCCCTCGTCGTCATGTCGTCACTCCCTCGTCGTCATGTCGTCACTCTCTCGTCGTCATGTCATCACTCCCTCATCGTCATGTCGTCACTCCCTCGTCGTCATGTCGTCACTCCCTCGTCGTCATATCGTCACTCCCTCGTCGTCATATCGTCACTCCCTCGTCGTCATATCGTCACTCCCTCGTCGTCATGTCGTCACTCCCTCGTCGTCATGTCGTCACTCCCTCGTCGTCATATCGTCACTCCCTCGTCGTCATGTCGTCACTCCCTCGTCGTCATGTCGTCACTCCCTCGTCGTCATATCGTCACTTCCTCCTTGTCACTCCCTCGTCGTCATGTCATCACTCCCTCGTCGTCATGTCATCACTCCCTCGTCGTCATATCGTCACTCCCTCGTCGTCATGTCATCACTCCCTCATCGTCATGTTGTCACTCCCTCGTCGTCATATCGTCACTTCCTCCTTGTCACTCCCTCGTCGTCATGTTGTCACTCCCTCGACGTCATATCGTCACTCCCTCGTCGTCATGTCGTCACTCCCTCGTCGTCATATCGTCACTCCCTCGTCGTCATGTTGTCACTCCCTCGTCGTCATGTCGTCACTCCCTCGTCGTCATATCGTCATTCCCTCGTCGTCATGTCGTCACTTCCTCGTCGTCATGTTGTCACTCCGTCACTCCCTCGTCGTCATGTCGTCATTCCCTCGTCGTCATGTTGTCATTCCCTCGTTGTCATGCTGTCACTCCCTCGTCGTCATGTTGTCACTCCCTCGTCTTCATATTGTCACTCACTTGTCGTCATGTTGTCACTCTCTCGTCGTCATATCGGCACTCCTTCGTCGTCATGTCGTCACTCCCTCGTCGTCATGTTGTCACTCCCTCGTCGTCATGTCGTCATTCCCTCGTCGTCATGTCGTCATTCCCTCGTCGTCATGTTGTCACTCCCTCGTCGTCATGTCGTCACTCTCTCGTCGTCATGTCGTCACTGCCTTGTCATCATATCGTCACTCCCTCGTCGTCATATCGTCATTCCCTCGTCGTCATGTTGTCATTCCCTCGTCGTCATATCGTCACTCCCTCGTCGTCATGTCGTCATTCCCTCGTCGTCATATCGTCACTTCCTCGTCATCATATCGTCACTCCCTCGTCGTCATGTCGTCACTCCCTCGTCGTCATATCGTCACTCCCTCGTCGTCATATCGTCACTTCCTCGTCATCATATCGTCACTCCCTCGTCGTCATGTCGTCACTCCCTCGTCGTCATATCGTCACTCCCTCGTCGTCATGTTGTTGCTCCCTCGTCGTCATATCGTCACTCCCTCGTCGTCATGTTGTCACTCCCTCGTCGTCATGTCGTCACTCCCTCGTCGTCATATCGTCAGTCCCTCGTCGTCATGTTGTCACTCCGTCACTCCCTCGTCGTCATGTTGTCACTCCGTCACTCCCTCGTCGTCATGTCGTCATTCCCTCGTCGTCATGTTGTCATTCCCTCGTTGTCATGTTGTCACTCCCTCGTCGTCATGTTGTCACTCCCTCGTCTTCATATTGTCACTCACTTGTCGTCATGTTGTCACTCTCTCGTCGTCATATCGGCACTCCTTCGTCGTCATGTCGTCACTCCCTCGTCGTCATGTTGTCATTCCCTCGTCGTCATGTCGTCATTCCCTCGTCGTCATGTCGTCATTCCCTCGTCGTCATGTTGTCATTCCCTCGTTGTCATGCTGTCACTCCCTCGTCGTCATGTCGTCACTCCCTCGTCGTCATGTTGTCACTCCCTCGTCGTCATATTGTCACTCACTTGTCGTCATATCGTCACTCCCTCGTCGTCATATTGTCACTCACTTGTCGTCATATCGTCACTTCCTCCACGTCATGTTGTCACTTCTTCGACGTCATGTTGTCTCTCCGTCGTTGTCATGTTGTCATTCCCTCGTCGTCACATCATCACTCCCTCGTCGTCATATTCTCACTACCTCCTATATATATAGCTATTGTGAAAGTTAGCCCTTCCCGGGGGGAACGTGCTACCCTGGGTGCCATGAAATTTATAACTTTGGTTACGAAGGTAGATTCCCTTATATCCGTGTAGAGTATTTGATTCTGCCACATCTTGTTACTGACAGAAGAATATTGTATTTTTGAATTTTCAGTCTATTTGGCTTTTTTGTTTTGTCCCTGGAGGGTTGACCATATAATCTACACTTTTGATTGACCGTTGTCTTAGAATGGTTTATGCAAAATTTCATTAATATTGGCTCCTGAAAATGCAAAGATGTAAACGAATAACGACGACGATCGACGGACGACGGACGACGACGGACGAACACGAATAAGAAAAGCAATATAAGTAGCTAATGACGAATAAATGAGGGTAAATGAGTGTTCGACATTTTACACTGTCCTGATAAGTTTTGTGGACGCACTGTTTGAGTTCATGTCACGTTCCTGTCCCGCCCAAAGATTAGATAGATACAATTACACTCCGATCACATGGATCGAACACATTTAAATAAAACAAAACGTACACTATTTTCTACGATATGTAGTGTATATGATCGAGAGATGAGCGCATAATTAAATTCAAATCACCCCCTCCGCTAGGGATCGAACCCGATACATCAGACTTGCTAGTCGTTCTCTCGACCGATCAAGATATTAAAGAGATTTCTCTAGCCGATCGGTATATTGCGGCAACCATCATTTAATCATTTCGGAATAAAAGTCTGAAATCATGGCACTGGGAAATATGTGTCAAACGTGTAATGATTCCTTTCTATAAAACATTAATTCTTTATAGGTTCTAGATTCATTCGGAACAATATATGCTTTCATATATAAAACTGTAAGTCATCAAGTATTCTCAGTTCACAACATTGCTTAACACGGTTATATTCCAAAATGATGGAATCTTTTCTCTGGGATATGAGGGACGATTGAGTCTTTTAGAATTCAATCTGTCTCACTTTAGCAGAGGTTTTGTTACCGACATTGTTACCATTTTACAAAAATACAATTTGTAATATTTTCTCCATGATTTTTTGACGTCACAATACGACAATTGACGTTGCGTATTGATTTTGAGAAAAAGAATCCCATTTAAAACCAGTAAAATTGTACATAAAACATGTTTTAAATTAGAAAATCATTTTCAAAAATTAATTATAAGCGTTACTATTATAATACTAGTATGTGTGTGTCTGTCGGTGTGAGGGTGAGTGTGTGTGTGTATAACTATGTAAGTGTTCATCATGAGCCTGTAAGCCTGGATGCATTTTCTTTTCTTTCAATATTGTTTGAGATGTACGTGTGTTGTGTTTTGTTTCTTTAACTATTTAGAGGAAACAGAGGAAAGAAGCGATTTATATGATACGAGTGACATATCAAGCTAAATGTATGTAAAGATATTAAGCCATGTAACATTAAAATGATTGAAATATTAAAAAAAAAAATTAAAAAAAAAAAAAAAAACATTGCTTAAAATAGTTTTCTGGAGTAGTCTCCCTCTCATTACTTCCCTTCATGTGATCGTATTTGTTAGATTTTTGTGGAGCATCATTTGATTGCGAATACTACTGAACTATATTTTCGATAAATCCAATTGAGTTTCCATATTTGTGAAGAGTATGTTTAAGTCCAAAATCCCCTAGACTTTCTGCTTTCATTTTTCAATTGTTGCCTTAAAGTGTAGCACATACGTATAAGACTAATATGGTAATTATGAGCTTCTAAAGATTATAAAGTTAATTAAAATCCCAGAATTTGGCCCCTATCAAATATGTTATAATCCCGTATTCCTGTCAACTTCATTTCCAGAGATCAATATTTCTTGATAAGCATGTTTTTTTTATTCTTTTTAAACTCTGACTAAATAAAGTACAGTTACTTATAAATGTACTAGTTCCAAGTTGACAAAGGATATATGCAAATTGAGTTTTTGTATATATATCTCATATTACTCGCAACGCATGTATATACAGTCATAAAGTACCAGTCATTCAGTTCAAATAATTGATTTACTTATTCGGGGCCATTGGCGGGTCAAGGTCAGTCCGAGGTCACGATTTCTTTACAATATACAATTAAACATTTCATTACATATTGATATAATTACAAAATGTACATGGTAATTTGATAGCGTAAAAACAAACAAAAGAATAAGTAATTATCTTCTGTAGTATATAATTTTAATGTCCATAATGGCAGGTCCGTCCCCCTTGGTTCTTATATCTGTTTAACATAGTTAGATAACTATGAATGAGATCAAAGAGTAATAATTAATAATACAATTTGGCCGTAAATCAAACTATTTTTTTTAACCAATTTTCAGCTATAAATCATGATCTGGACACTTAAAATGTACATGTATTAAATATGAAGCGATAATCATACTTGTATAATCATACTGTAAGCAGTCTGTACAACTATCGATGATCTCACACAGGGAATAATATTGTTAAAATTATAATATAATAATAAAATAAGGAATCTGCTCTTAAAACAATAACTAAGATATGCTACAAGTTGAAATAAATATAATTTAACCAATGCTATGAATAAGGAATCTTTCTTAAAACAATTACTAAGATATGATACAAGTTGAAATAAATACAATTTAACAAATGCTGTGTCTTTGAGTCAAATTTATATCACAGGGACTTGACACAAATTAAAACCCAAGGGTCCGTATGTATATGTATATTGTACAGGTATAAACGGACCCTTGGGTTTTAAATTAAGCTGTTTGCCAAGCCCCTGTGATTTTTATGGTACAATAAATATGGCTTGTATTAATTAATATGCTGTGTTGTACTGACTAGAAATACATGGCAGATTCCGTTTGGTCACTACCAACAGATGATCCGGTCCAGTCCCGATATTTCGTATTCTTAATTAAAAAGATTTATTTAACCTGGTATAAAGACTATTAAAGCTTTTCCGTGGCGTTAATATGCCAAGGAAGTCTGTCTTTTCCACTATTTTAACGAACAATGCAATTTTGAATTCAAGAAATTGATTTAATTTGTTAAAGTTGACAGGTGAACAGGGGAAAATTGTAGAGAATTCAGATAAAGATCAAGCAAAGAAAGAAATGTAACTAACTGCCGATTTCCTGGGCGGGTCGCGTGACCGTCACCGCTATGATTACGACCCCTATCGGCAGATTATCGGCCCTGATTAAGCAGGTGCCAGACGACATCTCTCGGTTGTCTTTAGCCTCAATTTAATTAAGAAAGAGATACGTTATCAGTCAACGAAGGGTCGTTAGCTTAAGGTTCACCAGGAGCCAGCAATTTGGTAACGATGTTTATTTGGGCCGCAAGATTTTCTCTCTGCCTACCCTATGTAATTAAAGTAATTTGTAAAATGCCTGGTACATTGTCTCCCGGGGATAATGTGTCATTCGGAGTCTGCCTGGTGTCATCATTAGAACAATGGCCAACATTTGTGGTGACTCAAAAAAATTGGAACCACGCGGGTGTCGTTCGAGTTACCTCCCCTCCGACACTGAGACGAACTGCATATAACACAAATGGCATTAGAGGAGAATTATCTTCGAAATAATACATGTATATAGATTGCTATGGATGTGTGTATTACAATAGATGAACTTATGCATATATGTGCCAGAGCCAAAAATACCTACTTACTTATTTTTTCTTTATTTTAAAAGTTGTTTTTTGGTTATATTAATCGTACATACAAGTGGAATATACATACAGTTTGAAATGTCGTCATTTGAGACGAAAGGACGAAATGGCACACATCAGCCAATGGTCAGTAAACACAAAACGAAAAAAATGTTTCGAAAACAATTACGAACTTTTAATTATTATAGAAAGGCTGAACAAACCTCTGATGTTACGTCTTATGACGAAGGTGACAAGATATGGTGGGGTCACACAACAGCTAAGGTCATATGACGACGGTGTCTACAGATGATGGGGTCACACAACATCTAAGGTCATATGACGACGGTGTCTACAGATGATGGGGTCACACAACAGCTAAGGCCATATGACGACGGTGTATACAGATGATGGGGTCACACAACAGCTAAGGTCATATGACGGCGGTGTCTACAGATGATGGGGACACTCAACAGCTAAGGTCATATGACGACGGTGTCTACAGTTGATGGGGTCACACAACAGCTAAGGTCATGACAACGGTGTATACAGATGATGGGGTCACACAACAGTTAAGGTCATATGACGACGGTGTCTACAGATGATGGGGACACTCATGCAACAGCTAAGGTCATATGACGACGGTATCTACAGATGATGGGGTCACACAACAGCTAAGGTCATATGACGACGGTGTCTACAGATGATGGGGTCACACAACAGTTAAGGTCATATGACGACGGTGTCTACAGATGATGGGGACACTCAACAGCTAAGGTCATATGACGACGGTATCTACAGATGATGGGGTCACACAACAGCTAATGTCATATGACGGCGGTGTCTACAGATGATGGGGACACTCAACAGCTAAGGTCATATGACGACGGTGTCTACATATGATGGGGTCACACAACAGCTAACGTCATATGACGACGGTGTCTACAGATGATGGGGTCACACAACAGCTATAAGGTCATATGACGACGGTGTCTACAGATGATGGGGTCACACAACAGCTAAGGTCATATGACGACGGTGTCTACAGATGATGGGGTCACACAACAGCTAAGGTCACATGTCGGCGGTGTCTACAGATGATGGGGTCACACAACAGCCAAGGTCATGACAACGGTGTATACAGATGATGGGGTCACACAACAGTTAAGGTCATATGACGACGGTGTCTACAGATGATGGAGTCACACAACAGATAAGGTCATATGACGACGGTGTCTACAGATGATGGGGCCACACAACAGCTAAGGTCTTATGACGACGGTGTCTACAGATGATGGAGTCATACAACAGCTAAGGTCATATGACGACGGCGTCTACAGATGATGGAGTCATACAACAGCTAAGGTCATATGACGACGGTGTCTACAGATGATGGGGTCACAAAACAGATAAGGTCATATGACGACGGTGTCAACAGATGATGGAGTCACACAACAGCTAAGGTCATATGACGACGGTGTCAACAGATGATGGAGTCACACAACTGCTAATGTCATATGACGACGGTGTCTATAGATGATGGGGTCACACAACAGCTAAGGTCTTATGACGACGGTGTCTACAGATGATGGGGTCACACAACAGCTAAGGTCTTATGACGACGGTGTCAACAGATGATGGAGTCACACAACAGCTAAGGTCATATGACGGCGGTGTCTACAGATGATGGGGACACTCAACAGCTAAGGTCATATGACGACGGTGTCTACAGATGATGGGGTCACACAACAGATAAGGTCATATGACGACGGTGTCTTGAGATGATGTGGTCACACAACAGATAAGGTCATATGACAACGGTGTCTATAGATGATGGGGTCACATAACAGCTAATGTCATATGACGACAGTGTCAACAAATGGTGGGGTCACACAACAGCTAATGTCATATGACGACGGTATCTACATATGATGGGGCCACACAACAGCTAAGGTCATATGACGACGGTGTCTATAGATGATGGGGCCACACAACCGCTAAGGTCATATGACGACGGTATCTACATATGATGGGGCCACACAACAGATAAGGTTATATGACGACGGTGTCTGCAGATGATGGAGTCATACAACAGCTAAGGTCATATGACGATGGTGTCTTAAGATGATGGGGTCAAATAACAGATTAAGTCACATGACGACGGTGATGAAGCCCTGATTACAAAACTTGGAATTCGTCTATTCTTCGTTCAACCAGACTCGTCTTTACTGCGCATGCTATGCCACACAGTGGCATTGATTGCGTAGTAATCAAGCGTGTGGTTGATCAAGACTAGACTTGTTCTCGCCTTACAATGCACACTGGTTTCTGACCCAAGTATCGCTACTGTCCACCAGGGCGCCACTCCGCACAATCTTCCTACAAAGTGTTTACGTATTTACCTTGAGGTATGGTATCAAATTTATGAACGCCGTAATCTCAGAGTGACACTTTTAATGTGGTCACGTGACCATAACCTCTGTATAAAATTGGGAAACAATTTATTACAATTTTGGTACGTGTTTATAGGAGTAGTATTCTAAACATAACACAACAGACATACGGATTTAAGAGCATCGGAAATACAACCCCAGTGGTAGTTTTGCTAGTTTATATCTAGATCGCGGACTGTCCTGGACTTTTGTTGTTGTGCTATTGGGCAAGACACTTACTCTTCTCGTTGTAGCATACAACAGACCTTTCGTATTTGTTACTTGTGGTAGCCTCAAGCTACTACATGAAAAATCTGACTCGAAATGATCTTGGCTCGTCATGGGGCGAAAACTTAGCAAACAGCAAGGGTTTTCGAAGAAGAATGGTTCCGCTTATGAAAACATGTTTGTGTTGGCTTATTGGCCGAACCAACTGAGTATGATTGAACCAGGAAGAGCAAAATGCATACTAAAATTAGGGCCTAAATCGGGCCTTGATATCCGGAGTACATCGCTTTACTTGTCAATAATTTGACCCCTAAACACACCCGGCCACTTTGTCAGGTCATGGCGTCGTACGTATGCATAATACTCCGAATACGATTTGTAAAAAATCTACATGGAGCGGTTAATTTATGTTTTCTCTACATCTCCCCAGCTGGTGCTTTATCTTGTTTAACAATGGACTTAACCTGGGTTTAACATATCTCGCATGAAGTACGAGTGTTACATTATCGAGAATATAAATTACTTGACAGTTCATCCGATACTGTCATTATACCCGTAAGTGTAGCATTAGATCCCAACCTGACGCTGTAGAATACTATTCACGGGGACCTTGTATCGCCTCCTCGCTCTCCGTGACTTACGGAGTAGAATTACCTCGAGGGGAACTCGAGCCTCGGTACCTTTCAGCCAGCCGAGGGAGAAGAATGTCACAATTACTACGGGATATTGAAAGTCGTATAGAGGATTCCACGTTCATAGTGAACTTGTGACTCATTATGGCTAGCACGTGTTGAGCCAAGCATCAACAGCTTCATGTCCAAGTCATTTTAATATAAATAGAATATTTATTGTTGAAATTTAGTAAAATCTCCCATGACAAATATGACAGCAGGTGTCTGAGTCATATATCAAAATAAAATGAAAATTATGTTTAAGGGGGGGTGGGGGGTTTAATGTTGATAATTTACTGTAAAACATCGTTTTAGTTAAATTTGGATGAAGGTTATCTTTGACAGGTTCATACGATATTTCTCTTCCCTTTATCATCAGTCTTAGTCTGTTTTTTCTTTGTTCTGCATCGTACTCTAAAATAAGCACACGATAAATTTTACGTGAAACACAGATAATGTTCAAGGTTAAACTCATTTTTCAGGTATATAGAGTTATATATTGTCAGAAAGAAACTTTTTCCATGAATGCGACATGAGATATGTATTTTCTTTTTATCAATAAATAAGAGGAAAATGAATTACGTATACTGCAGAAAGTGAGGTAAATGATAATATATTAACCTGCTCTTTCTAAAAATAGCAGTATGAAGTTAATAAATTAATTGTTATCGCACACATTAGTGTGTCTCAGTCAACCCAGGTTTAATAAGTGTAATTGTCTTAATTATCATAATGTATTCATTAGAAAACGATATCAAATTGTTTTCGACAAGGAAATTTTAGCCTAGCGCGATGAAATTCAAATATAGATTCAATTCAGTAAGTAAAATTGTGACAGTTATTACTGAAAATAAGCTATTTAGATAGCTTTTAGTCAACCAGACAACGAATTAGAATATTTATTTGGTGTGGTTTGTTTTTGTTTGAGGTCCTATTAACAACCAGAGTCATTTCAGGACGTGTCAAGTTTTAGAGGTGGAGGAAAGCCGGAGTACCCGGAGAAAAACCACCGGCCTACGGTCAGTACCTGGCAACTGCCCCACGTAGGTTTCGAACTCGCAACCTAGAGGTGGAGGGCTAGTGATAAAGTGTCGGGACACCTAAACCACTCTGCCACCGCGGCCCCTTTAAAATATAAAACTCTATCTTTCCGAAAATATAATTATACAACGATTATTATTATTTTTGGTTTTAGTTTTCATTTGTACATCAGAGATGCCTCCGATTTGGATTGCGAAGTCCCAGGTACCATGCAGATACTTCGCGATTTTGGATATCTGCAGCCATTTTCTCAGAGACAGAGGAAAAATCCCGATCATAGAGATGCTTAAATTGAGGGGAGGGGTCATTATTTTCAAATTATACGAAGGGATATGTCATTATTTGATTCAGGCAGCAAGAAAACAGTAAAAAATACCTGCTTACACTTAAATCAAGAAAGTAATGGTCAGCCATCACTTCCAATGGTCATGGTTTACCATAAACTCCCAGACTGGATATTGGCGCATTGGACCTCGTCATCCTCCCCCGTAGATTTAGGATCGCAATTGAGCTGTTTCACAAGAGTTCAAACTGACGACCCCTCAGAATTTACAATGACGAGACAATAAGAAAAGGTGTATATACTGTATAGGTAACTCATCACTTTAAAGAAATTCTCACGATTAAAACCCTCTGTTTTTAAACAATGACGTTAGTTCTTCGAAAACATGCAGGATAACAGATTTCGGAACTATGATAAGGTTATTGGATACTTTCAATTATGATGACTCGATTTAATGACGTAACATGTATTCTGACGTCACACAAGAGCGATTACGGAAATGGAAATGCCGTCCTATGTTGAAAGTTTTATCAATTTGAGAATATGCTGTTTTTATGAATGATTTCAAAAAAAGTCTAGCTTATGTGATAAACAGAATCTTACATTCGTACTGTATCTATTATATATGAGACTTATAAAGTGATGTCTGAGAATTTGTCATAATAGTGAACCTCTTGCGAGTTTCTAAGAAGATCATCTTTGTATTTATGCGATTACTGTTGGCAATTTTGAAATTTTAAGGAGAAAACAAAAAAACCCCGTTTATTATCGGGATTAATGGAAATCAAATAATTCGAATGAAAGAAACACAATATTCACAACACGCACGTGCATGTAACTTCTATTTACATGGGTAGTTTTATACTGATTTGTTATTGCTTAATATTTATGTTGCGGACAGACAGATAAGATCCTTGAATATTTCAAATTTTCCTTTTTGAGATCATATGCAGGGACACTTCTAACAAGCGATGTCGACACAACATCTAACGGCGAGGATCATTCAGTACACGCGTAATATATGCATAAATCATAAAAAAGCGATACCCCCACTGCTATGAAATTATGGAAAATAAGCTTTTGATAAAAATCTTATCTTTCACTCTAACGTTATCTGCAAATTATATATATCTGAATAACACGGGTAATACCTGTCGCCATGAAGCACACACTATGTGTTACGTTGAAGATACATTTCGGAATATATTCATATCTTATGTGAAGTATCGGGTCGGGATTTGATCTATCATACAGATATTTTCAGATGTTGATGTAAAAGGGTGCTCTAGAGCTCCTTAATATAGAGACAGCTTTATGATATGCACATAATAATTTTCTGAACTTATCTTGTTATGAACAAGTCGAATGCACAGTTTTTCAGACAACAAAGTTATCAAAAACGAAGAATCTAAATTCAAAATCTGATGTGATATTTTTTTTTCTTTATATGAGATAGATTATATTTGCATTATATATATGCAATATATTCGCAGTTAAGTCTCCGATTGATTGTGAAGTATGAAGTTTATGAGAATTTTGTTAAAATATTTTGCACCAGGGTTGTTTCAGGTGCATTTATGAACCGACAAGTTCCAACTAGACGCACTGTCGTCTGCTCTTTTCATAACTCCCGCCATCTTTTTATTCAATTCGGTGACGATTTCATTCAGTTGCTACAATATTTGTCTATACAAAATATCGATTGTTATGTGAGAAACTTCGTGGTTACTCCATGAAATATCTTAATTTTATATAGAACCTATGTCCATTTTGAAGAACGCGGACGTTTTAATAAAATTGAAATGTATCTGCCATATCTCTATGGCGATGTGCGGTAAAGATTCATTCATTTAGCATTTTTGAGAATATATTTTTGAATATGAACTTTGCCATTGTTATTGTTAAATAGATCAATTTTAATCCTTAAATTTTGGTTCTACGAAGTGCCGAAACGCAGAAATAAATTTGAGTCAAATCCTGAAAATGTCATGATCTCGAAATAAGCACCAGGGAAGAGAAACAGGAAACAACAGGGATATCAACGAGAACTGGGCCTTAGCGATAACACAAAGAGCAGGTATGATGTGAAATGTAGCAAATTTTATTAAGTCTGAGATAGATTCGAGGTACATTATATATAAAAACTTAGCTCTAACACAAATCACAATTTCATATTCATAACAGAGATTCTAATGCGATATTCACGTGACATTTTTTTCGTTTGTTGTTGTTGTTGTTGTTTTTTTTTAATCCTAATACAAATCAAAATCATATTTATAATACGATGTCTTATTTTTAACAGAATATCCCAGGTAATCGTACAATATGCTTTATCTGTTATGTTTACTTAGTAAAATTATTTCTGTATATCTGCATAATGCATATTACTTTCCAACTTTAGTCTTCCTTTTATAATTTGTCAATCGTAAAATTAATGTAAATGTCCATTGTTTGTGTCACATTGTTGTAATAATGTTTAGAGGAGAGGGCTTTGATAAGTTGTATAACTTGTGCCCAATCCTCATGCTTATATTTGAAGCAATAAAAATGTGTTTAAAAAAAGCATATCACGTGATGTTGATTTAATTGCACATGTTGTATATATGGAGAAGTGGGTGTAAGTTGTAAGAACTTGTCTCTCATCCATTTGTCATTTTGGACAATAAAATATGTTTGAATCAATCAAATCAGTGTAATTAGTGTAAGAAGGCATACAATTGGGATTCTATCGAATGTCATATCCCGTGTAATTTTAAATATTGTCTTAAGAAAATGAATTCATTTTTGGTAAAAATATTAGAATATTCACTGGTTATCCAAATAATTATATACATTAAGTTTATATCACATCAAATTTGAAATTGAGGTATAGAGCATACAGTACCTCTTCATTTCAATATGAAGTGAATATTACCTCTAGAGATTTCTTACAGTCGAAATTGAAATCTCTTTAAATTGAATTTTAAACACAACGTTTGATGTGAAATTTTAATCTTTTTTTTTTTATTTTAAAATATTGTATGAGATTTCGCAAGGATTCGTTTAAAAGTCGAATCAGATTTGTTAATTAATTTACATTGACACAAGTCGGAGATTGATGATAGGAGTAAAATGATTGGTGTTTTACGAATCAGTGATGTGTGACGTCACCTCCTTTCAACCAAATCAATTATCAAACTATATAAAACAGGCATAATTCTGATCCAATCAACACTGCTTGGCCAATGGAAAAATGTCAAAACAAACACTGAATGCTTTGTAGTTATTGAATAAAAATACCGGGGCCCGGTTAGGATTGGAATTTTAAATATATCTCTACTTGGCGGTTGAAAAATGCCGTGACGTGGCTGTTATTCCCAACAGATTAATTTTTACATTTCAAATATCGTTGTAATAGATAAAAAGTGGTTGCCTGACAAGAAATGTCTGATTTGATTCCAAATGAGGAATGTATTTGATGATTGCAGCCAAATATACCCAGAACTGGTCTTAACGTTACAGCCAATTATGTCTTCTCGGTGTGACACTGTGCTGCAGTTAAGAAGATATACACAATTTTGTTAAAAACGAAATTAGCATTGATTATTTCTCAAAGATGTTTTGATAAGTGAAATGTTAACTCTTCATGTTGATGGACAGATATGTAAGGTTTCGAGTAAATAAACAAATTTTATAACTTTTATTCGTTCCAAATGGAAAAGAAACACGTCTATTGTTTCAGCGATAACCGGAGGAAGAGACAGAGAGCGGAAAACAGTAGTCTCGCAAAGTCACAAGAGTACACCCGACCGAGCACGTGGCGTCAAGGACATGGCCCTAGTAAGAGAAACCAACACGCGTATGGCGTAGCCTACAACCGTCCGTGAGGAACGTTGATCTGGGTTAGAAAAAAGCTTGACAGCACGAAAAAAAAAATGGCGACTATCGGAATACAAGCTGGAAGCGATGATGTATAAAGGAGAAAAGCAGCAAAACTGTATCCCGTTTCATAACAGTGGATAATTAAGAAAAAAAGGTGATGGAAATAATGGCTTAGATATTTCAATATTATTTAGGATTGTTATTATCTTGCAATTTTCTGTAAAGATAGAACTGAACTAATTGTCATATTAATGCATGTAATTAAATGGTTACAATACATTGGTGTGCCTGTCAAAAATATAACGTTTGTAAAAAATATTTCTTTTTCTGCTCGACACCGTACCTTAACAACGTATGTGCTTTAGAAATAGTGACGGATTTCAGAATATTTAATTATGTCTTCGGTAATAAAAATATTACTTGAGGGGTCAATAATTTTGTTCTTTTTCACTCGTGTAACTAAATCGCGAAATATACCTGTACCAAATACAAGCCACACTCGTGAAATATATTTGTACCAAATATAAGTCACACGCGTGAACTATACTTGTACCAAATATTTGTCACACACGTGAAATATATTTAAAATTACTAAAGAAACTTGCTATTTGTTAGTAGACGATAAAACAAATAAACCAAGGTAAGCGACCCATTAAATGTGATGTATGGATTTCAATTCTTAGAATATGATATATAATGAGTATATAATAAGCAGGAAGACAACAAAGAAAATGCCATCTACTGCAAATTATTTCAGTTTCGCGAGAAAGTTATTTTCGCTTTTGGGGCGAAACTGTTACTTCAAAAATATATAACTGACACTGGTTCTGCTTCGCGAAATGTAATTATCAAAATATTTTGCCAGATCAATTCATGGCGGGATATGTAGCAATAATTCACTATGATATATTAAACTCTCGTAATCCAACGAGGGACTTCGGCGGCCATTGTTATTTTGGCAAACTGAGGTTCTTAAGATTTTTTTGTCAGGCAGTATTCCAACAGGGATCATGACTGATCATTGTTACGACTTCAATAATATTCAATTTAGGATAAATCTGGCATCATGTTAGACGAGATAGGGAACTTGTACTGGTTATAATACGAAATTTGAGAAGTAGATAAAAGATATTTGCGAAAGTACATTGCAGTAAACGTGAATGTGAAGGTATAGCTCACATAATCAAGTTACTACAACGGGGTAATGTCAACATACTTGATAAACTCCGATCGCACGAACTCGAGAAGAACATTATATGGCGAAGACATATTCGTTGTAAACGAAAAGGAGTTAAAGAGAGTGCAAGGGCCCAGTATCAAGCTCATTGGTAGCCGTATAGGCAATAACTGTCACCATTCCGAATCGCCCACTTCGTCCCAACCAAGGGTAATGTATCATTAGAACATTTCGTCATTCTTAACATACTGTCGAAATTGGAATGAAATAGCTAGCGAATAAAAGGGTGGGTAGGTCAGAGTCCTTAAAGCGTATTGACGGCTAGACAATATCACACCGCCCGTGTGGTAGGGGTGCCCGCTAGAACTTCAGCTGCAGATACAATGTGCTCGATAATTATATATTACAACAATGTTTGATGAAAAATGATGGGTTCCTCACTCGAATAACTTTAATATCGATGGAAAATAAGCAGTTTCAATACGATGTAATTACAAGTTATAAAAGCTTAGATTTCCATAGATTCCGACTTTAACTGTAGTTTTAGAACGGCAGCTTTTGTGTCAAATATTGAAAAAAAAAATCAGATTAGTGAAGTCTAAGTTCTTCACAACAATACAGTAATTATATGGTGGGTTTAGCTGATACCATTGTCGATATGGAAGTGTTGATACCGTATTCCCCTCCCAGATTTGTAAAACTCGGATTTCTCCTGATGGTCGCTTTGTGTGTCCAATACAGACGTTCTTTATTTGAGTCATATGTGTTAAAACTTCATTCAACCTTTGCTATGCTTTGGAAATGTTTGCACAGTTGTGCTATTGTTTACAGATATGTTCCAGAAACATGCTTATATGTTTTGTTTATGATAATATAAGTTCATATTTCAAGACAGATTTTGATCAAAATTGACATATTCTATTACACTTTTTGTATATGTTTTGTTAATGATGATGTAAGTTCATATTTTAAAATAGAATTTGATTAAAATTGACATATTCTATTACATGTTTTAGTAATGATAATGTAAGTTCACATTTCAAAATAGAATTTGATTAGAATTGACATCTTCTATTATATGTTTTGTTAATGATGATGCAAGTTCATATTTTAAGACAGATTTTGATTAAAATTGACATATTCTAAGTAAGCTCATATTTCAAGACATATTTTGATTGAAATTGACAATTCTATTAAATGTTTTGTTAATGATGATGTAAGTCCATATTTGAAGATAGACTGTGATTAGAATTGACATATTCTATTATATGTTTTGTTAATCATAAAATCAGTTCATGATACAATACAGATCTTGATGACTTTTTTTTACATTCTGTTATGATGCAATTTCATTTTGAAATAAATTTGAAGAATACATAACAAAATCAATTTCAATTTCAATTGATTTTATGAAAAGTACATTTCCGCTTTATATACACCCGGTAATGGAAAGATCAACGTAACTGATTTCGTCTCCATTTATCCGATATGTACTGATTATAAATACATTTATATGTATATGGATACATGTTAATTAGCTTGTTTTTAATCTTGATATCATCAATAAACTTATCTTAAAACCAAAATGTACTAAAGAACAAAAGATGTTTCAATAGATAGATAATAATGATACAAGAAATAAAATCCTTTCATCTTCAAGAGTTTGACATGAGATATATATTTGCTGAAATAGGAACTTGCTTTCTAAGCTCTCCCTGATTTCTAGAATTATATAGTTATGTCAATAAGTTATATGTAATAGAGTATCATGATTTACCGTTTACTGTAGTTTGAATTCCATTAAAACGATTTCAATTGTTTTGACAACATTCAAAGAAAATTATTTTGAAACTGGAAGATTTGAACTCTAAGTTTTCCAATATAGGCTACCTCTACTCATGCTGAACCATGAACAATGAACAATGTATCAAAATTGATTGTATGTGAAATGAACCGATTGTTTAGATGTAAAATTTGGTAAATGCGTGAAATATAATTCAATCTTGTTTGTAACAGCTATTGTCATTGGCTAGAAATTTATGCTATCAGCCCATAACGTAAAACATGACGTCGCCGTTTATAACGCCGCTTTTGATTGGCGGATTAAGCAGCGTAATGATTTATAACAGAAAAGAGTCCACCAAAAACGGAATTTTTGCAGAATTCTTTTTAGATTAGATTTGAAGGATTAACTCGAAAATATTTTTATGTTATGGAAACAAATGGAGTGTATTCTCATTATTAACCGCGAATCATCATAAACCGGCTCGGGTTTATTTAGAGTACACTTCTTTTTGTGTTATACATCCACAACATGAAATATATTAAAAATAATAACCAAAGGGTTATGATGAAATACATAACGTGCAACCCATCGGATCTTGAGATCAAATTTTCAGTAAAAATTTGTAACAAAACGATATTGTACAGAAAATGATTATTAGAAAAAAATAAGATAAAATGTGTTGCTTTAAAGCAATGAATTTTCTGTTTGTTAATGGATTGACACACCGAATGACATTGATGTAAATGTGTTTGAGTGCATTTGTAGAGAGGAACTTAAACATAATGACATTAACATTTGTTGGTCTTGATGTGCCAAACCAGGGATATTGCTAAAGAACATCCCTAGTGGAAGTTACACCGAGTTTAAACACACCCTCTGCCACCACTTCACAGCTATAACCTTCCCCAAAATTCAAAACGGATAGATAAATTTGCCGACGAATTTCTTCCATATCATCTGCACAATGTATCTCTTTAACTAATCTTCACATGGAAATGAGCTTTCCGTTTTCTTTGGGAAAACGTTCCTGATCTTTTGATGCTTCCCCCTCTTCATTGTGACCCTACTCGGATCACCAATATGTATGGGACCACTTAAATATTGACATCAAATAGATTGTAGTTTCTTTGTAAGTGAAGAGTCAAGTACAAATCTTCTGTTAACACCTTCCGTGTTTACACATAGACCAGACATAGGAACTGCTCCCTAGCTAGGTAAGGTCAACCCGTTGAGGTGGTCCGCTTCGATATCAGAAGCAATTATCAAAGATGAAAAAACTCAAGTTTACATAGCCATGCTAAGTCAAATTAGCGCTCAAGTACCTGTAATGGTATTTTCCCTATTGTTGTTCCAGATGTTTTTAAACACCATTGGAAAGTTGTAAACATAACTATGTCGGGGTACCACGTGAGAAAATATACGACAATTACGTGGTAAATATACTTCTTTTTGTATCTAAAATGACGCCTTTGATGTGTATTCTTGTGTTTTACAGTTCCAAGAGGGCCCATGGATACAGAGCTGCCCGAATGAAACATAAAATGGTCTCTGGTATCTCATAAGATATTGGTCACGTGAGGATTAGGGTTGTGATGAGCTTTTGATATAAAACAGCTGACCAAACTGGCATGTCTCAGTAGATAACCCGGGCTTTAGTCAACGTGATAAAAATTAGACGCTGAACATCAATGGAAAGCGAGTTATGCTGACAAGTAGTGTATTGGGTGAAAATGGAATTATATACATCAGTTTCGCTGTATAGTATACAAACATTATATACTGTTCATCTAAATGTTTAATGAAATGATATACAGTTAACCATACACATAGTTCATATATAGTATATCAAATTGTTGTCACATTAGGTTTTGTTTCTATAAAATGAAATGTCCTGTCAATATCGAATGGCATTTGGTCATATCAGAGGCCTCTATTAACCATTTAAGAAGTCTTTATTAACACCTAATTTGCATACATGAAATTATGGACTGGAAAAAATAAAACATGTATTTTGGTGAGACACTAGGCAACATATCTGTTGAATAAGCGCATATTACTTTATATAACGTAGTTAAAATATGGCGATATCTAAAGAAACATTTGCAATCAAAGACGACAGAATAAGGGCAGAATTACGTCTGATAGTATATTTACATTAACTTTGAACTGTTCCAATTCTATGTTTCTATATTTTGTGTTTACATATGCACATTTATCTTTCTTAATAATGCAAAAACTCAGGAATACATTCAATACAATTTTTATTACTGCAAGTCTCTATAAAATAGTGAGTTCTAAGTATATAGCTGTAAGTAAACTTAATATCTGTGACATAGAATGTGAAGAATAGTAAGTGATAGGATATTCTAACTTTATTTAAATTTTGATACAGATTTTATTTAATTAAGATAAAGCTATCTCCGTTTATTTATCTAAAACGCGTATTTGTCAACCTATCACTATTCGATATCATATCGAGCCTACCGTTTATTGGAAAGATAAAAATAGTCACTGAAGTTCGTATTATGATAATGAAAAAAAAACCAGATTATTAAAAAAACTTTTTTAAACCTTACTGCTACCAATTATTTTACTACTGCCATCTTTAATCACGGTTTTGTAGTATATATGACAAATTATCGGCTATATACTTCCGTCATGTATAAAGTGAAAATCGGCTGAATCGGCTGAATTCCTGCATCGCAATGCACATTGATATGGATACCATTGGTACAGTTTCATGTGATACGTGTATATACTTGGATAGGTAGTAGAGGTTAATTATTGACCAATTAAAATTCAATATTTAAAGTATAACATCAATAGAGCGATATAAACTACACTTTAGTGTAATGTATGTTTAATTCAAAATACAAATGGCTAAATCGGCAAACATCACTTGAAAAAAATCACGTGAAAAGGAAATCGCTCGTTATCTTAATTCACAACTGTCAAAGCAATTAAATTAATGGAATAGTGTTTTCTATAGCTCAATAAATTTAAGCATCAAATGTAGAAAATGTGTATGGCTATCCATCTTGCTTGAGGCGATGTAACCAATCAGATCTTTCCCAGCAGATTTAGAAGTTTTTTCCGCTTTTCAGAGGTTGTCAAGTGTGGCCATGCTTGACACTAAATACATTGTCATACACTCGACAAGCAGACGACATTATTTGGGTTTCATTGGCTAGATTAATATTAAAGGATCATGTTAAAAATCACTTATGAATCATAGCCGTCGTATTGTCGGGATTTTGGTATATAAAAGGTATACTTTGCTACATACAAGACTTACGTTACTATCGGTTTTCCGGATTTGACGGTAAACTGAATATTATTACATATACACTACATATATTGTCGATTTGCATATTCCGATTCACTATAATAAATGTAGTATAATGTTTATTTCATCGTTTTTGTTCTGTTTTTATTTTGTTTTATTTTTGAATTTTCTACATTTAAAAACCTGCATCTATTTTTTTTTAAATGTTTTGTTCCAGAAATATCAATATGTTTTACTTTATGTTATATATATATATATATAAAACATTTTTTTTTCAATACAGCAGATCTATATTTTAATTGCTTATTGAAATTGAGAACATCAAAATGTTTCTTTTTGCGGGTGGCGACAAAATGGTTTGTGTGGGTTACATTGAAATAAACCAGTGTATATGCCCAAAGCCAAAAACTCAACATCCTTTAATAAAACAGACGTATTTAAGTTTTTTTCTAGACAAAACAAAACAGAACCGAACGAATAACCGCAAAAATCCAAAGAACTATTGAATTACAAAACATACATGGCTGTGCAGTTATTTGACACACATGAGGTTGGTTCGCAGAGAAAGTGGCTTCATACTGTTTGTTCTTGAATTCCGACATTTTAAACATATATACAACTTGCCAAAGCGATCAGTATAGATGTTATCTGTAGGTCAGAGTGCATTTTCTGATAAATCAATTATGTGTAATCAAATATATATTTGTTAGTTAGTGTCTTGACGCGCACGTTGGAAATACTTCAATAATTAAGTTTATTCTAAATTGGACAGCCACAAACTGAAAAAAAAACAACAACATATAAATTAGCGAAAAATATCTCGCTGTGTCAATTGGATAGATTTGCTTTGGTACAATTTCGAGTTCATTTTAGTTTAAACTGAGTTTTATTTATCAATTTCCATTTAACGATATATATACAACATATGAATTATACAAAATGAAATCAGAAGCGAGAGTCAAGACACTTATATAAATCGGACACCTATATATTTAGATTGACGTGAACATCATGATTTGAATTCATTGCTAATTACATTACATTAAATTCAACTTTACATTTTGAGCTGTGATCACAAACCGAAATTAAAATCTATAATACATTGTCTTATGCATATATTGTCTTTTTAAGGAAATAATTCCATTGAAGCCTCAACATTTGTATGTGAAAATGTATCTTTATCTGAAACTTAACATTACTTCAAAAACGTATCTTTCTGTCGGATTTTAAACAAGTTAGGATGAATTGGGAAATTTCGCAAAGCATGACTTAGTAGATTAACATATGCTTAATATTAATATCACCAATATTAAATGTATAAGCAAATAATTCTGGAGATATTGATATCATATTTTACAATTATTTAGATTTTCTGCAATGAATCTCAACGTAGTTTAAAGAAACAGCCGAATACGTCTAAATTTTAATTAAAATTGTAACGAAACTTTCAAACGATATGAAAGGTAAAATCGCTTAAACAAAAATCTCCTAGAAAAAGTTGAATAATTCCGTTTTACATAAAAGCGATTGACAAGATTTAACTCTTTACAAGCTTACATTTTAATTCTGGATAAGCATTCGCATAACATTTTTTTTCTATAATAACCTGTACAAAATGGATTGAAATAAAATGAATGTAAGAATGTTTTATCAATTTTTGTGTGGAACCTTAGAAATTAGCTTAATAAGTTCTTTCTGTACGAAATATATAGAAAGGAAATATAATATTTACCTTCACAGCAATTAACCGCCGTCCACGTACTGTATGAAGTAAACGCAATTTAAGAGCATGCCAGATGTTGAATCATGTTAGTGTGAAAAATGACATCTAGGTCCCAATATATGGACGATGCCTATCGAAATCATTACAGTAGAGATACCATCTCTATGTTTCATTTTGCTTTTATTAAAAATATCAACCTCAGACACCCAAAGGCCTTAATGGTTAATTTCTGTCGGCATAATTAAAACAGATCGTACGGAGTCAAGACAAACGTATATTTTCGCTTGGATTTATAATCACATTATACAAGAAACTATTAGGATTTTGAAACGATATTGTTGTGAGTATATCTATTTTATAGGCATGTTTTTCTGTAGTTATCAATTGGCATTTTTGGTAATAATTTATTGAGTGTAAGATATCATGCTGAAAGAATAAGAGTTCGCAGACAGTTAACAGTTCAAACTGTGATTTTTATTTATCTGTTTGAGAACATTTTCATCACTTGTGGAACGAAAGAATGCAAATCTAATATTTCTTTAAAATATGTAATTACTAAGAGGTATGCATCCTGATATTGAAAAATGATTTGTTATGAGATTATTTTATGATACAAAATAAACCACCTGCAATGCAGGAAAGGCACTTACGTATTCGGAACAAAATTAGCATATTTCTGATTTAAAATTGATTCAATTTGTGTGAATATTCCAAGATGATATCCAATTGCTTTTGAAGATTATTTATACGTTTCAAAGGGAGCAACATTCTTTATGTTTTACGTAATAAAACATATCTGTGGAGGAATGAGAACTTCAAAAACTTTTGAGAAAATATCGGGACATCACAAAACCTTTCCTAGAGCACGCGACATGGAATGCAAAAAGTCCGTGATCGTCCTTTTATCAAAGGGGCACGGATTCCTTTGACTACACGGAAAAATTTTCAATTAGAGGGGTCACGGAAAGAGTTGTCAAAATACATGAAGCCTTCATTCTAAGTTGAAATTTTTCAAAATCCATAATTCTCTATGTAGTTGTTTAACTTATGAAATAAGTTGCGGTTATGAAACAAATGTAAATTGCTTTGAATTTACAGAAATAAATATAAAAATAGGTTTATATTTCGTAATAACATTTAACTTGTTGATTTTATTTCATAAGAACGGATCTTCTGTTATAATCGGTGTTATTTATATCATTTTTCTTTTCAAATTGTGTTTCGGTAATTAACTTTTAATGACTAAGTATACATATTGATCATTTACTCGGCTGCGATCAGATAGATAGATAGCGAATATTTGTCCAATTTTAACCATCCCCATTCACAAAATACATAATTTGTAATTCTAAATTGAAATTTTTGTTAACGAATAAGTTAACAATAACTTACCTAAGAGCCTACGGACGTCTTGTATGCATATCTCCTTTCGGAATGTTTCATTCGAATGACAGAGTTGAATGAAATAAGTCCTTGTATAATTTTCATTTCCATTTTTTTGATAAAAAATATGTCATATTTATGAAATATAAAGAATTTCTTTATCATTGACAGTATTAACATATCAATACTTTTTATTCGCATTTCTCAAACCCATATTTTATCAGAACAAGTTTAAAAGCATCAATTTATTGCTATGATCATTATCACTGCTAGATATCTTATCACTTATAACATTTTTGATTTTATCACATCTGCATATTAAATATCGCTCGTTTCATATTTAATATCTGTATTTATTTCGCAGTTTTGGACAATGGTATAATAAAATATGGGGGATCTCCACTTTTCCGAATTCCTCCGTACACTGAGCGGTTTAGTGACATGATAATATCAGTATGACAAGGAGTCTGAATGTAGGGCTACTTTCAGGTACTCAATTCAACCCCGTAGCCTTTGAAAAAACACTATCTAATATCTTAGATATACAATTATACAAACACACAACAGTTTTTATATCTTAATACGTATAAAGTAGCTACATCAACACCGCTTTATCTAACTAAATACTCTACCTATACTACCCCATCGCAGAAATGAGACAAGAAATTCCCAAAAATGAAGAAACAAATTGGGAGGAACATTCTACGTTCGCATGATAATTTTTCACATAAAGATTTGAGTTTTTATTTCGTTGCCACACACCGTGATCAGGGAAAAGGGGCCTCGGAAAGATACCACCCAACACGTTGATGTACTGACATAGTGTACCATATGTTTTTTTAGGTAAAGAAGTTGATATTTACTCCCAGGCTTGATGTCAGTTGTACGAAAACAGAAGCTTTTACGAGGGATTATCACCCAACACGTATGCCCAGGAGGAACTCTGAGGAACTCAGATATAGGTGGTGTATCAAACGTCTTCCACCGTTTCCTGTCTGTGTATTGAATGACAAGAAAAAATCACAGATCATGATAAATATCATCCTGTTATTCTGAATCATTTAACATATTTCCATTAGGAATTCACGTACGGCACTATGTACCGTTATGTCGAGAGATGCATCGTTAATTCATTAAGGGCTTATGCAGGATATATATTGAAGTAGACAATTAAATGCAGAGAATTGAGGAACCAATTTAATAGTGCATATTTCAAGTAATTATCATATGTTCAAAGGATGTGCTGGTCAGCTCTCAGACCAGTAAAAATCAGTCAATTATGTATTCAAAAGAGATTCTTATCATTAGATAAATACGTTAATTCAGTATCGTAGGCGAGGTTCATTGCAATTGTCGATATCATTAATGTGTAATTGCTTCTAGCCCACACTCTTGCTCCTCTTAACGCTTAAAAAAGCACGTGCACTTCAGATAAGTTAGAGAGGTTTAAGTGTTAGAAGTTTTTTTTAAACAAGTATACCACACAAGACGCTAACATCTCGGAAGTGGATAAAAATGGTCTCGTTTCTCGGTATGATATTCATCATCCCGTTAATGAGTAATCTCCATGAAACTAGCTTGTATCAATCCCATGCCAATCAGGAGAATGCTTCTATATCATCAATCATCTGCGGAACACATTTGCACACATACCTACAACAGATTGGCTATGATGGACATAACATTGAATATACTTTAGTATTCTGTTGGGAGATGGATATGTGTAATTAAATCTAGTGGTATATTGTACAGAACTGTACTTGCTATTTTACGAAAAAATCAGCACGATAAGATAATTAATGTTTAATGATTATAATTTTGAATTAAAAATAATTTAGAAATAAATACAACATTAATAATATTTATATTTTCTAGAAATGTGTTTTCGTCTTCTTCGAAAAAGAAAAATTGCTAAAATGTTATTTTGAGGAAGTTAGATTTTTCATGGTACTCATCTAATTTTAATTTTGAAAAAATAATATCGATTCACTCTGTTTGGGTTTCGATTTCTAGAACGTAGATTTCATAAATCATTACTTTCTTTACAGCACGTGAATTTCCAATGTCTATTGTTTGATGCGCAAACCTTTTGTCATCCATTTCATTGAACATGAATAAATAAACAGATAAATAAAAAAAGCAAAAAAAACCACAAAACACATAGAAAACAACAACAAAAAACAGTAATAATAAGAAGAAAGTTTTTTTTTCCGAATGAAGAAATCAATCCAATCCATAAACATACTAATTTAGTCGTTGCATATTTTCCATTTCCATTTTTCATAAAATAAAATGTAAATCGCAACCATCTTATCTTAATTACAGAAAATGATTTTTCCCAAATGCCATACAACTGCAATTTTGAGAAATCAACGAACAACGCTTAGGAAATGATTTAGTGTGTACTAATGATGAACAATGGATTTGCATTATTTATCTTTTAAGATGCATTCGCCAATTATGTATTATAAACTGATTATCATTTCAGTTTACCTCTACGAAAACATTCAGCAATCATGGCTCCACTTTAAATGTCTTTCCTGATTTCTTTCATTTTTTGCCATTCTTCCGCCCATCAGTTTTTCACTAACCATACTCTTACCATAGTCGCGATTTGCTTTTTTCCATATACCTTTTCTGATACTTTGATTCTTTCTTTGATATTGTCATGAAATTCAAAACAATATATGTATTCATTGTTCAGAAGTACAAATAAGATCTTCAGTTATTTAAATATATCGAGTTTTTTTATGCATTTGATTGCATATGTCAGTGTTTCACTACAAATTGCAAGCTTTGCTCTATCAATTCAATAACTATATTCTTATTCAAAGTAGAAATATTAGCATAAACGAGATAACGAATTCAGTTATGAATCTTTCAATAGAACCTTGTACTACACGCTTTCCCAAAGGAATTAATTAACATATTAATCAGATGTGTAACCAATTGAATTGTAGAGTCTATTTGATGTTTTTTGAAATACAAAAACACAAAGCACGTTACAATGCTAATGCATGTCTTCCATACTTTAGAAACAAGATTTAAAGGTAAAATATCACAAAGACGTTTTGATATCAACGTTATCTTTGATACTCGTTACTTAACAACCAATCAGATTTATCCTAACTATCTTTTATAGGACAATAAAATAATATCTGGTAGGAGAGTAAACCATTTTAAACTGTCTCTTAAATTGACATAATTTTTAACAAATAAGTACCCGGAATAGCAAATGACACATCTAACATTCAAACCAATTATATAGAAATGAACATATTAGTACGTATATGATATTCGTATTATTCCTCAGATGAATTGCCACAATAATATATGTATTTATAAAATATATATTTTTGCATTTAAGAATAAAAGTCAAATGCAAATATGTCCTTTACTAGAAATAACCAATATGGATAAAATATAGACTTATGAAAAATGAAATGGTCCTGACGTAATTTCTATGACTTCTATCTAATCCCTTTGTAAAAAGACAATACAATATGTTAAAGATAAATACAGAGTTATTTAAGTCTGTTCAGTACACTGCAACAGGTTTGAACGTGTAAGCCGCTTTTTATTCCGTAATATATTTAGTAGATATGTTTTGTCTATCACCAATCAAATATGTCACAAATCAAGACTGATTAGTGTAGCATTTTAAGTTATATGTAAAAGAAATGATATGATACAAGAAGCAGAAACAAAATCGGGACGTTAAACCATTCTAAAATAAAATTAATTTTTGAAATGAACTACTTACATCAAATCAATGGCTTTAACACCACTAAGTACATTTATCAATATAATATTAAGACATTGAAAAAAAAAACCAGAAAATCGCCATAATTTCCCATTCCATTGGCCAAAATATGAATATACATCGGACATGAGGTTAGGGGTGTGAGTCCTCCTGTTCGCAATGACAAAATCCAGCACAGTTTCACACCCCGTGTGTAATAGGTTATGCTACAATTAACGTCATAAAATTCTCCATAAAATTAGATAATATTTTATCATTATAGCTTTTCTGTTGATATATTGATATTCTGATTAAAAAATACAAAATGTGTGAAAAAAAACCAAAACAGTCATATGATCATGACAAAATAAATCTGGTTTTAATTGGGTGTCATTCTTAACCTTTATGATGTTGATTATTAAAGTTTAATGGATTATGACGTAACGCCCGATAATCACTGTAAACAAATGAGTCAGTTGTGAAAATATATAGGGTAGTAGGTCAGGAGACACTATGGGGTATTGTGTTTTACCAACTATCTGATTAATCTAACACTGGCCAATCAATATTGTTTCATTATCATTTTACAAAGCAATACATAATTTCTGTTTTGACTTACTGTAAATAACATTTCATTACATTTACTTTATTTTTGTGTAGGTACTATACTTTGATCGATTACTTTTACAATAAGAAAAGGGAAATAAAACACAATAGTATCAGTTATAACAACCCGTTAGTTCCGTGAAATATAAATCTTGAGCTATGAATTTCAATATTTACTGTCAGGAAATAAGTTGAATTATTTTTAAACCAACAATCAAACAAAAACCGTTGTTGTTCCAATTACGACATTGTTTAACAGCTTCATGATTGGCCATAACCGCAACTTACCCTGATAGATTTATTCATATGAAACATCTTCCGAAACTATCAATGGAGACCCGTTTCATTTCCTCCATGCAACACTATTTGTAGGAATAATGCAATTTTCAATATGGTATGATTTTGATATGTAAGTGTTCTGTAATAAAATTTGAATATAGGAAGATTTCGTCTGAATCGCCAAACCCCGCCTTTGTTTAGCTCCCCGTTTCATGTTAATGTTTGCATGTATTACATTATAATACGTCAAATCATGGTGATTATGATTCGATTATAAATCCTCATGGTAGCTCAATATTTGTGTTCAATATTTTAACATATATGGTTTAATATATTCATATCTAAAAATTAACCCATGCTTTACAATTTCTGAAGTTAAATTTCATGTTCATAAAGACAATTTTAGAATAGTAAATAAAACTGTTTCCTCTCAGACGATGAAATAAAAGGTTCCTTCGTTTTTGGTTCAAATGTTATTTGATTTTATGAATCTACTGGCTTTATCAGTTTTTAGTACGGAATATATTTCATTAAACATACGTGATGGTATGGTATTTGACCTAAACTGAGATGGCAGGTGTCATTAAAGACTCGGTTAAAAGTAAACGCTTTGATTCTGTATAATGTAACTTATCATAAAAAAAATCCATGTTTTGCAATCCATATTTACAGTAGTCACTACTATACGAGAGTTTAAGAGTGTAATGTTCTCCATTCTTCCAAGAAATATATTCCGCCACTTCCACCCTTCTCCCCTTCCAAACCCAACCCCCTCTTCTAACATTCCAACCCTTCTCGTTTCCATGTTTTCTCTCCAATATTGTTATGCGTGGATGTTATTATTTTATTTATTGATATTACCCTCATTGATGTTTTCACTAATATAACGACGGTATTACATATTCTCTGCCGACTTTAGAACATGTCACCTGCGAGCATGAAGTCATGTTAAGACATAGACATATGATGTGTGTCTATGGCTCACCATGACATCTTTTCTGTTTTTCACAAAGAAAGACAGATTAATATAAGTATGTAAGTACTTCTTTCGGAATTCTCGATCATTTTCTGTTAATCTACCGTCTTAAGATTTATTGAACCAATAATCTACTGCTTAAGCCAAAGACTCAGACAACTCTTACTTTTCAGGAATATGTTGTCTAATGATCTTTTCATTTTCAAAGGATTCCTGTATATAGAATTGAGGTTTTCGTTCATTTGCTGGTATTTTCGGTTTGGTTTTGCTAATTAGGTGACACATTCTGTCAATGAGGATAGTATGCTAGTTAAAATGTCCATAACCTACCTGTGTATGACACCTACCAGGTTATTAAATGAAATGAAAAAGAATTCTTTTAAAAATGATGACAGTCTATATATTTTATTGACAAGTTACTGTGGAATTGTTAAATTTCACGGGCCTGATACTGTTTTTCGCGGTTGTCCCAACTGACATAATTCGCGGGTACAAAATTTCGCGCAACTTTGTCTTTTAAACGTTATGCAGTAACAGACATCTATATTCGCTGGGTATTTCTTTTCGCGCAAAAATTTAATGACCACTGAGAATGTAGCGATATTAAATCCCACACAAATATTACCAAATATGCAGTACATATTTTCTAATACAGACAACCATTTATTACAAGTATCTCGACTCAGATGGACGGATTAATTTAGTTTGCATTAATGAATGTCAAATATTTCTTATTTACTGAAAATAAAAATCAGAACGTTTTCTAACATTAATACAAGCGAAGATTAATTGCGATTATGCCTCATAAATACATTAGAAACCTATCTCGCTACAAATATGGCTCCTACAGATGACCGCGGGCAGCCATTAGGTCTACCGAGGAATAGATGACATTTGATCCAGTATAACAATGGTCGTGCATTTTGATTTAAACATATTCTATTGTATCGTAAATATACAACGGGACCAGGCAAAGGTTTTCCAACTAATATAAAGCCCTTTCCCTTAAACAGTATACAACACAACTATTTACACTAGATGACATTAGAATTTAACTAAAGTGATTTTATTTTTTGAAAATTTGAGATTAAGAAGAGTAGATATGGGGTGATAATTAGTGGCAATGGAGGGAGAGAATGTAGAAGTCTCCTTCATTTACAATTTATTTTACAATTTTTGAAGAATAATTAGGAAATTTTTCACAAAAAAATCTTAAAGTATTAAGATTTTAGACAGAGCGAGTGATCTTACTCGACTCAGCTGGCATTTGTTAACCTTGCGCTATACCATACTTCAGCTGGTCAATGTTCATTATATCTCATGCCATGTTTTGCTTTCACTGTTGTCTTTCCTTTCCTTCTGATATATGGTCGTGCATTCGTCTCCTCCCAACATCGCAAATATCTCTATTACTTTTAAGCGTATTCATACAATGCCAACTCATATAGTATATATATATATATATATATATATATAATATATATGCCTGCAATAAGAATAAGGTTTTCTAAATTGGCAAAATGGGCGATATTTACAAAACACCGCAAGTGTTAGTGAATGTAAATATTAGATGCAAAAAGACCTCACCTCATGAAAACATTTCTCTAATGTATTGATCTACCACAATGTTACCTAAATAGTCCTTCCATCGAAATAATTCATCAGAAACCAAAATGAAAATGACTTTTTTTGCTAGTATTCACGATTTTTTTGTGCGCATTCAAAAGTATTTTGATACAGCAAAATCTGATGATAAAAAGCAGAAGATGTAGAGAGAAAAAAGTGTCTCCTAAATAAATAATTGTAGAGATAAGAAGATAGAGACACCACGAAGATAGAGACACCACGAAGATGGTTTTATTGATGGGTGGTCTTGGGTAGGTTTCTTCATATGCCGTTAAATTTCGATTTAATGCACGGAATTGTTTCCTTTGATTTTGCAGCAAAGACGCGTACCTCCTTTTAATCACTGTTCATTTATACATTCCTAATCACAAATGTCTTTATTTGTATCATTTTATCAGCGCTTTTACATGTTGTTATTTTGGTTTTTATAGAAATGTGTAAGAACTATGAAACAAAATAAATAAATAAGTAAAGAAATAAAACTATATTACGTTTCCTATCTTATTTTCTTAACTTGTGTAATAAGGATACAGTCGTGCACGTTATGCATTTTCCGAAAATCAGTAATAAAGTGCTTTAATAAGCGATAGACATCAGCTAAATGATTTGACAATTTGTATTAAGCAATCAATTTCCATAAAACTGTTCGGCCGTCTGTAGGTGACTTCTCTTCGTGACTTTAATAACATTTTGATAGAAATAGATTTAAAATTATTTTATTCTTCCTAAAATGAAACATGGGAAAGGAAACGTTCGGGACTTTTCAATGTTAAAAATGTCATAATATGTTATGTAATGATGCCCAGCCAATTGTGTCTAGAAAATAAAATATGTTTAAGTCACAAACATTTAACGATATATTACTGTGTTATTGAAATATGTGATTCAATCAATTTTGTTGCTGTTTTTCTTAATCGTAAGTATAAGCATTTGTTAAAATAGAAATGTAAAATTGGGTAAAAAAAATCCGAACATTTTTGTATATTGAATTGCATGTCATATGTTGTTTCTCAGTGTTTAAGATCGAAGAGCGAAGATGAGTCGGGTTACATTGGACATATCGGTTGGTATTGCTATCTCCAATACAAGACCCTGTCCCTGGTCTCCATAGAATCACTACAATGGTAATGCATGCGAGTCGGAAATGATTTGGGATAAATATCATCTATCTTTGTTACATAGTCGTCGACTTAATGGCAATGTACCAGTCTCAAAGCGGGCGCTTTTTGTGTTGGAATACATTTCTGACATTGATCATGTGTATTTATTTCAGACATAGGAAGTTAAAGGCACGTGGATGAAGATTAATACGTGTTTTACATTTGTCTAAGGGAGATGTCCGATATTTAGAATGGCGCCATATCAGGTGATCTGCTCTGGATTAACTTCCGGTTTGGAATAACACACAGGAAGCACATCCGATTGGCACAGAAAACCATAGCAATGCTTCAAGGCGTCACGCTAAATTACTCTCAGACAATCAAACATGAAAATAAAAATGACGATTTATGTCTTAGAGGCTAGACACCATCCATAATTCACGCCCATTCGTATGAGTGGGCCTCTTTTTCTGTTTCCCAGGTACAGTTAAAAGAACATTTCCAGTTTTTTTAGTTTATGATACCTTGTCAGCCAACGTAATTTACAATAAATGCGGAGAATGAAACTAAGTACATATACATAAATAATGTCAATTCATTGTATTTGCCGACCTCAAATGACCTAAATTTGATTATAAGATGTTCAGCAGTAACATAAAGCCAACAAACGGCATATTTAACATCTTAGAACCGTCATGTGAAAACAACTGATTGTTAATCAATATCTAATCAAAACTGTATTGGCCTTCCTAGTTTCGTGGTTTTTGAATTAAGATTAAAGATTATCAGATAATTTAGCAATAGTTTGAGAAACAATGTCTTACCGGGGAATCCCTGAATCCAACTATTGTAAGCATTAAAATGACTTTATATTTTGCGAAACATTTATTTTCGCCAGTTTCATTTAACTATTATTTTTGTTTTCGTTCGTTTTTCATTTTGTATTGATTTATATAGTGATTAAATATAAGTTGTAACAGTGAGTGACATAGATAAAACACGTGGTGATTAATCTCTTTGGCATTAATGAGGTTTTCGTAGGGCACAGTGGATAACGGTCTCGGATTTTTTTTTATCAAGATGACCGGCCGCCGAATTTTTCTCCGGACTTATAAATTGATAATTGATATAAATGGTTACAAATTGTCTCATGGTTGTGAAATAAATAAAGTTTAGCTATTAAGTGTTGAATATTGATAGTAATTAATATGAAATCCAATGGTTACATAAATTGATACTGATTTTCACAAATTAGTATTGGCTTGATACCATATAAGGGCAATATTTTTACTAACCATTGTTTTCATTTTCAAATTTTGATTTTGGAACATTGAGATCGAAGATATACTTTCTTATACCGTATCAAACTGAGCTTATATCGTAATTGATCTTATGAATGTGTCATTACCTTGATAACGGGTCAAACGACTATTTAAGAAATGAACCGAATGCATCAGAGTAGAAACCGAAGCAAAAAGGAAAACAACATGTCTCAAAAACAACGGATGCTTAACCAGCTGTCCGGATCCTTTCCTGCACCACACGTGGTTCCTGTCTACCGCGCTGTAATAAAATACCAAAAACCTCTGCAAAGTTAACGTGACAATATTATTACAAAATCTATTAAAATTTATTATATAACTACATGTAAAAGTACACAATAAAATTAAATCTAACCTCGTGTTATACAATATACATGATCAAAAACCTTTTAGTCATAAATGTGTAAAGAAGCAAATAGCTATGTGTTGATTTATGACCAGGGAACCGTTAGGTACTCTGTAGACCGTTTCTGCGGACGACGTTTCTATATCACCAATATAAATATCCCATGATGCATTGCTGTAACTATTGAGATGTCACTTTTCTGGCTCTACAGTTCTCATAAACATCACGTCGCCCTCTGAAACAGATATGCCATAAATTCCTAGACTTAATCTTCACCAACAGTATACGGTTTCTAGGTTTGTATAGACTTAAGGCGTTAGAGGAAATGTAGCTGAGAAGCTTACGCTTTTCACCAAATGAAACAGTTGGTGTGATAATGCTGCTCGATAATAAAACACGTTTGTTTGTTTATTTGTTTATTTATTTATTTTTGTTTTTTGTTGTTTTTTAAAAGACAAACACATATATAAAGTTCATTTCTTATTTCATTTTATAAAGGTTTACGTATTGCAAGTGCATAATCATTGTAAATTTTGTATCGATAAAATTTAAATTTTCACTATGTATCCCAGCACGTAGGTTTGAGGTTTAGAATTTTTCAGAAAAATAGGAATGGGTTATCTCCCTTCCTTCGTATTTCGCTAACCACACGATACATAAATCAATATTTTATTTTGTATAGCATAGTGTAAATCAATAAATGAAATACTATTCCGGATTTTTTTACTCGTCAATGTGTCTTTTCAAAGAATCAATGGTATTAAATAAGATAATATAGATTTAGGCATACTCTTTGTCATTTTAAATTTATATAATACATTAATTTTCAGTGAAATCGCTCATAATGATTTTTCGTGCCATACAATTAACTAGATTTATGTATTAGGGAAATTGCGCTATATAAAACAAACTCTAAAATGCAAATAGCTTTTGTCAAATCGGAGAACAATAATGTCCGTGGCTGATCTTGGTTTTAATTGCAGTTAAAGAACATTGTATAGCACCGATTGGAGTTGGTCTTAACTAATACAATATCGTTTGATGGCATGAAAAGGACATTTACGATTGAATATTTCCATGATATTGACGGCAATAATGCAAACCGCACGAGATAGTACAATGTATTTATTTTGGTCTCAGATTCAGCGAAGTTCTCTCCGTCGCCGATTTCAGAATGATGTACATAGGGCACAATTAAACAGTCGTTCAACATGTAATTCGAAACGGCTATTGTCTGCTTCTAGGGGTTTACTTTTCATATTTAATCATCGATCAGATATTGTTAGCTGGGAAACCCGATATGTAATTGAAATATTCATTACGACAGAGCTTGAAAGGTTTCAATGCCATGAAGCAAATTGTATTTCTTTAAAGCAACACTGTCTTCCGACCGATTATATTATGGTGTTGATGATCAATTGCTTAGCAACAACTTCGGGTGAAACATGACACCAATCATTCGTTTGTTGAACAAATATTATGAGAGGCCTCTATTTTCTATTCTTTATTGATTTTGCTGAGCAGACGACAGATGGAAACAGATCGCTCCACTATGGTGATATAGAGGAGGCAATATGACAGAGAATACCCAACGTTGGAATATATATACTGGCTTTTAAAACATCATAATTCATCCATACTGTGTTAGATTTGACATTCTACACCGACTGATTGCTTAAGTGTTTTTAAAACTTATATTGACCACAGTCGTTAGATTTGATGATTAACTGATGCTTTCTGGATGTCTGTGCCTGAATATGAAAGTATTGTATTCCTCGCGCCAGACTACCATAGGATGTATATCAAATTGTCTGAAGGTTGCTTTTAATACCATTTAAGTATTTTGTACTGGTTCAGATACGGTGCACCCAGTCAGCCTCCAACTTGTTTTTTTAAATAATGTAATGTTTGTGTATTTTTATTGCGGATTGACGGATATTAAACCACTTTTTTTTCTCCACACTCCGTTATGACATAAGCAACGATGTACGGCGAAGACTATAATAGTTCTCTTGTCAGACGAGATTGCCAGACTGGGGTTTAATTTGAAATTTGTGACTCGTTTCCATAGTAATTATGACACTATTTAGCGTGATATAACACAGCACCAGTATTTTTAATGGTCACCACTCACACGATAAATAGTTTGGAGCTTTTAACATATGGTTTTATCGTTCTAGTAACAGTTGTCTCCCTTTTTCTCTTGTTGAATCTGTTGGACGTCATACAGTGGTTGTTCTGAGTTGGTAGTGTAATAATTTAATAATTTAGAAATTATTGTAAACATGAGAGGTTAACAAACAGACAGTTTTTTTTTGGTTTGGTATATTTCTATTCTACTGTCAGAAATAGGGAAGAATTTTTTTGTTCTAAATCAAATTATTATACAAATACGTATACTTTTATTATTATCTTTTATTTATTTTTTGATTTTTTTTTCTGTTTTAATTTTTATATTATTTTTACGCACATCATTTTCATTTTTCAAGCTGTAAAGTTTTTTTTCTACTTTTATGTAGATCTGTGTGTCAGCAGCCATTCTCAATTCATATAAAATTTTCAAAAGAGTAACCACGCACATATATGTATATAACCATGGTAACCACATATCCAAATATTTGTCTATATATACATCAAACTCTGTACATGTAACACTGTTTATACACCCTAATTATGCACATTCGCGTTATTGTGACACTATGCAAATTTATATAGTTCCATTTGGTAAATTGACACAAGGTGCATATATGATTTGTACCCTTCTAAACAGTGTACTCTGTCACCCATATCAGGCATGCATTCAGCTCACATGCAACTACATGAAAGAAAACGAAAAAAAAAAAAAATCTGTCCCGGGAAAGGGAGTGGAGGCATTGACAATTTCCTTTTCGCTTGTCGTCCTCTGGGCGATTATGTTGTCTTTCCTTTTAATTTTCGTCTCCTCGGTCGATTATGTTTTCTTTTCTTTTCATTTTCGTCTCCTCGGTCGATTATGTTGTCTTTCTTTTGATTTTCTGTCCCCTCGGTTCATGATGCTGTGTTCCCTTTTCGTTTTCGTCCACTCGGTCGATTATATTGTCTTTTCTTTTCGTTTGTCGTTCCCTCAGTTGGAGATGTTGTTCCGCTAACTTTACATTCCAGAGGCTCTTGGAAATATGTTTCACTTTATTTACCGTCGCAATGACATTTTTTCCCTTAAAGGTAAAGGGTGAAAATATGAATATGTAAGCAATGAACTTCATTCGGTTGCGAGGTATAGGCATATGAACACCCACTGCATTACAGGAACCCGCTAGGCCGGTTAATATTGTTTTATAACAACAAAAAAACAATGAATCTATAGCCTTGCATATATCGCCTCGTCTATATAAACATGTGGTATGATATGACGTTTGGATTATTTTTTCAGTCAGACATTTATTCCTTTTTCTCTGCTAATTTGATATAGTGCCATATATGACTAGAAATTGCTCGACATCTTTCCAGCATACTCATTTCTGAATGTCATGTATTAGTTTCTATATTTATATATTTTAATGAGAAATCGTAGACCAATTTGTGTTATAAAGCTAATAAAAAAACGAAAAAAAACAAACAACAGAATTATGATCTCATCAACTGGAATTGGTCTATGTTTTTAATATATTCCTAATTGTTTAGCGTCATTCGGTTGATGATGTTTGTATTTTCGTTTGTCCTCCCCTCGGTTGATGATGTTGTGTTTTTTGTTTCGTTTGTCCTCCCCCCGGTTGATGATGTTGTGTTTCTTTTCGTTTGTCCTCCCCCCGGTTGCTGATGTGGTGTTTCTTTTCGTTTGTCCTCCCCCCGGTTGGTGATGTTGTGTTTCTTTTCGTTTGTCCTCTCCCCGGTTGGTGATGTGGTGTTTCTTTTCGTTTGTCCTCCCCCCGGTTGGTGATGTGGTGTTTCATTTGTTTGTCCTCCACTCGGTTGATGATGTTGTGTTTTTTGTTTCGTTTGTCCTCCCCCCGGTTGGTGATGTGGTGTTTCTTTTCGTTTTTTCCTCACCCCGGTTGGTGATGTTGTGTTTCTTTTCGTTTGTCCTCCCCCCGGTTGGTGATGTGGTGTTTCATTTGTTTGTCCTCCCCTCGGTTGGTGATGTGGTGTTTCATTTGTTTGTCCTCCCCTCGGTTGGTGATGTGGTGTTTCATTTGTTTGTCCTCCACTCGGTTGATGAAGTCGTCTTTCTGTTCTGTTTATCGTCCCCTTCGTTTCGTGATGTCGTCCTTATATTTCATTTGTCGCCCCTCTGATGTGGTTTTCACATTTCCTTTATAGTCACTTCGGTTCATTAGGTTTTCTTTAATTTTCGATTGTCGTTCCATTTCCTTTGTTGTCATCTCAGTACATTATGTTTTCTTTCCGTTTTCTTTGCCGTCACCTAGGTAGATGATACATATTTATTTCTGTTTCGTTGGTCGTCCCCTTTGCTGTTTTCTTTCTGTTTTATTTATTGTCACCTCTCTTCATGAGGTATCCTTTCCGGTGCGCTTGTCGTCCCCTCGGTTCATAGTATTGTGTTTACTTTTTGTTTTTCGTCCCCCTTGTTCATGATCATGTCTGTCCGTTCCGTTTGTCCTTGCTTAGGATTGCCTTATCAACAAAATAGTTGTTTTGAATAAAGTTGTAGTTTCTCCAAAAAAAAAAAGGATTTTCCCTGTAACCACTGAACATTTATAGGGGATTTTTTTATGCTTTGATCTTTGTTATCTTCAAAAAGTCTAGAAATCGAAAAAATAGTTTGGAAAGGCATAGTTATTCCTAGCAAATGGTAGCACAAAGATCACTCATATGTATTTTCATGACAGTCGGTTTATTATTTCCAGACCGTGTCGTATCTCCTAAAGAGTCATTGTAAGTTTCTATATGGTCTTAAAATAATTAGAACTTCTTAAAGGTGCACTTCGTTCGCGTAATGAGGTATAGAAATATTTCTATATATATTTCAAACATATCTTTTGCCTTCAGATGTCTATTTCTACAGTCTCTGACGTGACAGGACAATATTATGTCCAACAGGACCAGGAAATGCTTGTCTATCCATAGCCCACTTATACCTGGAGAGTGAGGATACATATTGAAAGCGAGGCTACAGCAATACACAGCAATGTATATGTAACAAGAGTTTGTGTGAATTTCATGTGTCGTGTTCGTTTCGTCATCTAGGTTGCATCATAACAGGTTTTTCGCTGTTCGCATTGCATTGTGGGAGCCTCATTTGCATGTTATCTTGACACCTGCCGATTTAGATCGGACAATGATTTAAATCTATATATGAATACAACATATTTGTAAGGTTTCCAAGTTAAGGGTATATAGCACTTTGTTCCATTGCGTCATGTCGCTTGCTTTAGCAGTGATCATCTTTAAGACTACCGTCTTGTGGATAATTTTCACAATAGATAGCCTCTTGGTACATGAAAACTTGCTATTTTGAAGATTTTCTTGATATGGCCTGACCACATACTTGTCCTCTGGTTCGAAATATATATTTTTTCCTGATAATGTTGTTCTACATTCGGATTCATGTCAACTGCAAAGGATTTTCTTTTTACAGCTATGCATTGTCTTATTCTGCCAATGATCCGCCATTGACGATAAGTGCTGCGTAGTTGAGTCAGAAACGTCTTCAATGAGACGAGCTCGGTCCACTTTTATTTTATGAAGCCTATTTATGATGATCAATGTCCGTTGTATATGGTTCAGTTTAACTGTATATCAGACGGACAGAAATGAATACTAACGCAGGAAATGTACAAAACGTATTACCCAGAAAATGGATGGCAAACACACGAAATAAAACACAATGATTCACTTGTTTATAACGGATTGTTCATATCGATGGCAACCGACATATTATATATAACGTCTCATGTCTCCTGTCTGACGCTAAACGGAACATCACAGCCATAAAGTGATGTTTGCTTGAATCTTAGGAAAGTAAGAAAAAGATACAACCCGCGGGAAGCAAATTTTAACAATAGATATAGTGTTTGGAGTTCTCTCCTTGGGTTTATCTGTGACAATAAGCGCAAAGTGTGGGGATTTCCAAAGAGAAGTTAGAAAAATAGAACCCTTAGTAAAATATAGATTTACTTACTTACTCTATTTTAATTACTCTCATCAATATTCAGAAGTCGTATAGTGATCCGATTAAGCAATCACATAGAGACCATTTCTTATCTGCATGTTTTATTTATTTCTGCTCATTTACTGACATCACCTTTATAAGATAGCTTCAAGGTGTCTCAGAGTTGAGAAAAAGCCTGTTTTTCTCATCATGTTTGATTCACTTAAATATTAACGCATGTAAATTTGGTAAATAGTAAAAATTGTTATCACCATTTTTGACCGATAGGATAGCGCCGGTGGGGCAACCAAACCCTCTTTCGTCTTGGTGAAATGGGAGGGTACTAACCACTGCGCCAACACGAGCTATTTATTTCAACATCAATGTACTCGAATGTAAGTGTCGCACGTCCAAACTGATCAAAGTAAAAGTTATTTACTTACATTTAGGGTTTCATTTTATATAGCTTCAGAGGATAGAGGTTATATTGGCGAAAATATCACATTTAGAGTGTTACTGAATCCTTGACTTTCTTAAAATAAAGTACTAGTATGACATCTTGTTTAAAAACAGATATAGCATCAGAAACAAAAATAATACCAATAATTTCTGAAGCACCAAATCAAACCGCAATGTAACGAAATAGAGAAGTCTTTTTTGTCCACAGTTTCATTTAAAGTTCATTTAAGAAAATAATATTAATGATGATTATGACGTCATAGATGTATACTTACTATCGTAGATAAAGTTAATTGGTTATCAAGGAATTGTCTTTCATTACATGTTTCCTCTTTGTGGCAATGTTATCGCTTGTCCAAACTGATCACAATTCTATTTTTAAAACGGACATAAAATATAATACTGTTCATTTCTTTGTTCTTCATGAAAAAAATGACGTCAGTAATTAACTGATAAGGACTTTTTTATAGACCCGTTTTGTTCCCAGTCAGGCATATTCTCATAAGATACTGAGATGAAATTAATTATAACGTTTCGAAGTCGTCGCTATCAATTTCCTTTACATTTTTTTAGGGAAAATTTCTCATCGAAACACAATTAAACGATGCATGGTGATAACCACATATTGCCAAAGATATTGCGCTATCATTGCAATTTACATTGGATACAAATACAGCCACTGTTTAGCTTTATTCTCCTCGGCGCAACTTTGACCTAAAGCTAGCGAGAGAGACCGTTAAGATAACTAGAGCCTACTCGACATATACTCGTTATCGTGTCTTGATTAAACATATCTTCTTAAGATCTTACATTTAAGAGCAGTATACCGTTGGTGGCCTCCTTGTGTCTTTACACTTACACTGTGAAGCCGTGCTATCAGTGGTCATGCCTGGCTGAACAAAGGCAAATGTTGACAATCAGAATGAACTGACTGTACACCACGATGTTGCACCGTCCAATTACATTGATATGAAGATTTGTCGTTAGACTACCTACCCCGTATCAAACTTTTCTTTCCTTATAACAAATTGATTTTGACAACACCACGTTTTTGCGCTTGCTATCAAAAATCCAGGTATTGAATGAGATCTCAGCGAGGGAACATTTTATTGAATACTTTGCACCGAGATGTAATTTACGCCAAAGATGAAAGTGCTCCGGTCATCAGGAAAGTTTGTATAGAACCCGACATTCATTCTCTACCCCGAGACAATCAGAACTTGTTAACTTGACGAAGGGATATATAACTGCTTCGGATGTGATGCCCTCAGGCCAACATTATCCGTCTGGCTATCGGAGTTTTCAGGACTGCTGGAGCCAACCCACCTTTGCACACGTCCCTTCGGGGTGGCTGTACGTGCTGGATTCTCATCGCTTCCGTGCAGCAATCGGAACAAGGAACAAAACCTGACGTATCTTATTTAGAAATAAGAGGGGTTTTATATCACAATATTATGATATGTCCTTTTGAAAGCATTGAACAGTTTAACAGATATCTGTACATGAAATGAGGCACCAGATTCTTGACGTGGCCTTCGACTTATCAGAGATACCTTCAAATTCATCGTCGGGAAAATTTATTATCTCTCTGCATTTTGTCAAGATTGAACAGGGAGAGTGTTTCGTATATTGGTGGTCGTTTTTTGGTATACACTAACAATATACATGTATTGTTATTTTAAGATTAAGGATTGATTGATAAATAAATAATATATTCATATATAGATGCATAATGAAAACATCTCTTTCTTGAAAATATCATTCTAAAACAACTTTTCTTTTTTCAATAGTAGTAGTACCCTTGTCACGGTTCACTGAGCAGCTTCCTTAAGATGCATATGAGAATTTAAGAATATTTTCCATAACTCTTAAACAAATTATTTGAATTATTATCGATGATGTTTTGACATGATTGCATGCATGTCTGTTTTAGTTTTTCAAATACGTTAATTTGTGATATTTAGACATCTGTCTCTTTTACCAGCATAGATGTACATAACGGACTTAATGGCTAGGGGTTCGGGTGGCACCATATTAGCACATTTGCCTTTTACCTATGCAGCCAGGGTTCGATTCCCCGATCGGACGTGAAAAGGTATGGGGTCACCTGCCAGAACATGTTTTCCATGGGCACTCCAGTTTCTTTCAAAAGTAAGACCCCCTCGCGGCGCTTCCATCCAGACAAACAAGCATGATGAATATAATTTGACATAACTTGTTTCGTAATTGTTGTAAAATAAATAAACAACGGACTTAATAATCTTCACGATATGTAGATAGCAAATTGTTAAATGCGATATGAAATTAACCCTCATATCTTAAAAGAAGGCGGTGCCAGATTCCATGTATATATCTAATAAAGTGATCAGTACATTCCAAAGACTATATCATATCTTTTGAAGTCTGCTGTGAAGTCACTTGGCCTCACCCATAATGTTATTTACTTAAAGAAATAGCCCATTAATACTAATTATAATTATTTCCTCAGGTAAACCGCAAAAAGTCAATCCATTTTAAAAATGAAAAAATCAAAGACTGTTTGAACTTCATTTTTAGCAATTCATGAGCAACCTTTGCTTTAGCAGTAGGTATTATTTAACAGTTAATGACCGACCTCTGCGAATAGAATATCGTTTTGATATTATCCGAATTCCCTTATGTAATCAGTGAAAACGAGAAACATATATCAATTACGACGAGCTAGTGAGTTAATTGGTCTCTCGGTATACACGAAACCGATTTAAATTCTTTAAATATGACAGTCCACTATTGAGTTTTCGTGATTTGGGAATCTTATATTCCTTTTGAAGGTGTATCCTGTGATTTATTGCTAACTTGCGTATAACCTTGAGATTTAAATTTGCATTTTTGAAGACAGAATCATCTGATTGTCTTATCTAAAGTATTTGTTCTTTTTTCCAAGGAGGAAATAGTTTCAATAGTAGTTGTTTAAGCATTAAACATTTACCGAATCTGTAATATATTGAAATTAGTTCTTATTACTTGTAAAAAAAATGTTAACAAAATATTCATTGACGTGAAAAAATAATTATAAATTGGCCAGAAATATTTCAATATACCTTAGCAATGAAATATCAAACAAGACTGTTTTTTTACAAAAAAAAAACATCTACCTTGCCTTATGAAATATGCTTGTTATAACTGATTGATAGCTTAATTTCTACTATTTACTCTAAAAGTTAAAAAGACGCAGTACCTGCCAAAAATGAAAATAGAAAATGCTTCATATAGTTGTTTCGTCTTTCTAGGAGTCGTCAGTTATATTAGGGACATCATATAGCTGTTTCGTCCTTCTACGACAGGTCAATATTGTTAGGGACATCATACAGTTGCTTCGTCCCTCTATGACTCGTCAGTAATGTTAGGGACACCATACAGCTGTTTCGTCCTTCTAGGACTCGTCAATATTGCTAGGGACATCATACAGTTGTTTCTTCCCTCTAGGACTCATCAGTGATGTTAGGGACACCATACAGCTGTTTCGTCTTTCTAGGACGACTTGTCAGAGATGCTTGTACCAAAAGTCCAGTCATTTTATCGTTTAACCTTACTTTTTTCACTTTTTTTTTTTTTTAATTTCATACAAATTGGTATATCCTTTGTAACAGAAGCAAAGTCTTCAAAATGAGCTTTTGGAAAATGCCTTTTTATTCGACCGTAAAAAGATCAAGAAGACAAAAATGCTTTTTAACTGTAATATAAACTTCTTGTGTAATATTAAATAGAAGAAACCGATTGTATTGCAAGACCAATTTAAAGCAATACAAATAAGAAACAAAACAAAACAACGTGAACTGGTGCCATCACACAGAACAAACGCAAGATGAATATTCCAAAAAATAATTAAGTGTCGAACCTATCATTTTTTGTTGTATTTGTAAAACAGAATATTGAATAAACATCAATGTCGATACTGGATCAATGTAGAAATGCATTGAAATTTGAATTGTGAATTGAAATTTCATGAATGAGAGAATTTACTTTCACACATTAGAATTTATAAATATTCAAAGTTTGCCTGTTTGTCTGACTGTGTTTTGTTTTCGAAAGGCAAAATGGAACGATGCTTCAATTAAAGCGTGTAAGTTATTTTAACAATATGTCTTCAACCAATGCAGGCAAAATACATTATTTTTCTGTGCAAGTTATTCTTAGCAGGCATGCCATCTTTGTTGAGATATCTATCTTCAAACAATGAATTGAAATTGATTGAGGTTAACCTCACCTCATACAAATTTGACTGAACCTATAGAATTGGCAAAGTCCGTCATTGTGAACAACAAAATATTAATGCGAATATTTTGTGTGTGTGTGTGTTATCCGATTGCTAATTTTCGTTAGATATTTCACTATAACATTGCCCTCTTCATGAAGGGGACTTATGGTTAAACTTATATCTTATATATTAATATTTTAAAGTTTGTCTTTCTCACAATAGTGGTATACAAATAAAGATTTGAACATGGTCACAAAAGTATACTCATCATACCAAAATATTTCTGATAAGTGCTGCACATACACAAATGATTACAAAATGCTTGTAAGCATTTAATTGTCCTCCTTCAAATCGCATGTTACAAAATTAGGCATTTTATTCAGTTTCAACATAAAACAACAAATCAGATGGTTAATAATTATGTTTTAGCATGCGACGAACCTTTTTCATGCATTATATGAGATATAAAATATAATGTTTTGAGAAGCTAACGATAAAATCATATTGTAACTGAGGTTAAGTCATATCATTTTCTGCATTTCAAAAGAAAACAAAAGCCAATATTGCTTGGATTAAAGCGATTTTAAGCCATTTTGTTAGCTCAAATTTGACAAATCTGTACATTATTTCATTATTCTTGCTATACAATTAATTTCAGATATCTAGTTTGCAAAAGAGGTAGATATTTCATTCCAAACTGGTCTAATATGTGATTTGCTTTATTTTTCTTGATCCTATAGAAGGCACAAAACTATTTTCTGGAAGTTTGATTTTAGGGGTCTTTTTTTTCCTGTAATATTATTAATAACTACAATTTTTTTTTAAATATATACAAAAAATACATATGTTGCATGCAATAGGTTTGAGGTTAGGGCTGTGTTTTAGTGTAATGTGCTATTGAAGAAGCCGAGTTTTAAAAAACTTAAGATAATTGGATAATATGGTAACTTGAAAATATAAGAGACTATACATACAGTTTTTGAGCAAGTGAAATGTAAGGTTATACTACCAAAACAGTGTTTAACTTTTTAACATTTTCTGGTGCATCGGCTTACCTTTTGTGACATTTTTTTACTATAGATAAAAAAGTCGGGAAGCAGATCTTAGTGAAAAAAATTGAACATTATCGATAGCGTCATTGCAATAGCCTTGGCATTTTTGTTTAACGTTTCCATCAAAGAAGAACGTCTTGTTCACACATACACAAAAAATATATAATATGCAATAAATAACATTTTGTTTCGTAATAAATGATTACTCAATTTCAATATCGTGTTGAACGTATTTAATATGTTATCAAAATAGTCAATCCTATTTCTCATGAAATATTTATTTTATTTATCCAGAAGATTGGATCAACAATATTCTCTATATGTTTTATGGAGTGGAGTGACAGACTGCATTATATAATATGAAAATGGAAAAAAAAAACCGAAAAAATCTGAAAAAATTAGATATACGTTTAAGTGGCGTTTGTGGGAAATTTCTTGTTGTTTATCCCATATTTGTATGACACACCAATGGAGTAAAATCGAAATATCCTGATAATGAATAATACTCATATTTATTCGGATTAGCAAACATTCGTATAAAGTTGAGTTTTTCTCGGTACTCCGGAGTTTCCTGTCCCAAATGTCAGTCAATCTGAGAACTTCTGAGCCTTTCAAACGCGAAACATATTCTTCAATATTCCTCTTTTATTGCTGTAGATGAACGTTTATGATTTATAATATAATTGTTCTGGTTTTCCCCTATTGTTTTTAATATACCTTATCTGTCTTAGAGATCATTACTTACTAAATATAAATATATAGATATACATTGGGAGAAATATTACTTCCAGTCTGTTAAAGATATTTCCCTTCCTGATAAATGTTGCTCGATATTTAAGGATTAACATCCAATGTGGTAGCGAAGCGGTTTATGAAGAGAGTACACTCCAGTTTTTTATGTTATGACTGTATAACAGAAAAAATAATTGATGTTAATTCTTATAATCTAATTTCGTCTTATACACACCAAGATATTTCACTTTCTTTGGCGAACTCTTTTCTGTGATAAATTATTACGCAACGTCATCAGCCAATCAAAAATGACGTTACATTTTGCAACGTCAAAAATTTTGTTATGGAGGTATAACAAAATTATTTCAGCCAATGAAAATGCGTGTTTCATTCAAAATTAAATTATATCTTTATAAAATCGATATAAATATTCCAGTTAAAGTATGCGTTAGGAACACATCTGTATCAAAATATAGCAGATATGTTAATAAATCTTTACCACGGTTTTGACAAATTGCTTTTCCCATAGCTCATCATATTCATGTACGTAATTGATGCGCTGCCAAGTCAAGGCAGGGTCTGCTCCATTTGTAAGCTATTGTAGAATTTAATACGTTTTATGTCATAGGTATAATAAACCTATCATCATTTCAAAAATACTGATCATATGTCATAACCACACTGAATAACCTTCTACGTCTGAATGCAAGTCAGAGATCTATGGTGCACATAATCTGTGTAGTAAATTCCATTCCTTACGACTTTGAGCGATAAATCTTCGTTTGAAACGCAGGGATATGATGAGTTATGTTAAAAAGAAATTGTGTATAGAGTAATATATACCTTATATCAGGTGACATTTTATACACAATAATTTCCATCGCTATCGGTGAAGTATTCTGTATACACAATGTAACGAGATACTCGTGAATAATAAACAGATGATATAATTAGACCGAAGGTGGTCTATTCTATAATATCCTTTAGCATTAGGTTATACATACATTATACAAGCTATCATTGACGTTTAAATATCATTACATAGTATCAACTTACCAACAGTATTCATTCTGTGTTCAAAACTGTATCATAACATGCTATACGGTAATTTTTCAAACATCAAACTAGGTTTAATTACTTACGGTAATGTGTCCTTTGGTACGACGAATAATTGTAAATGTATACATAGATTTTTTTTCACTAGAAATGACTTTTTGAAAAAGAAATCTAACGTCTTCTGAAGCAACTAATATTACCTCAGGTTTGTCTGTGTGTCTTTTTTCTGTGATTAATTTCTTACAATTAAATGACCAAAAAGAAAGAAGAGCAGATAAAATAATCAAATAAATAAACAAATAAATAAGTAAAAATAAATAAATATATAATGTATTAGTTAGTGATTGTACAAAAGACACATACGATAACTGCATTGACATTTAAATATAAATTCAACGGAAAATGCAATATATGCCGAATGATGAATAGTCCTATTCCGCATTTCTAGAATTATTTTGCTCAAACGGAAAATTGAGGATACATTCATCAGGAAGCCAAGTTGAACGGGGAAAGTTGGCGTGGTAGTTGATTAGCCATACAATTATGATGTGACCAGTTGGTTAGGTAAGGCCATGCGTATGTGATTAGTTGGTCTGGTCAAGTCATATTATGTATGACTAATTGGTCAGGTAAGGTCATGTTGATGCGACTAGTTGGTCAGGTTTGGTCATGATGGTGTCATCAGCCGGTCAGTGAAGGTCATGGTAAGCGTCATTTGTTTGTCAGGTACGATCATGTTGTTGTGTGACTTGTTATTTTGGTAAGCCCATGTTGATGTGACTAGTTGATCATGCAAGACCATGGTTGATGTGACGAGTTTGTCAGGTAAGGCCATGTTGGTGTGACTAGTTGATCATGCAAGGCCATGGTTGATGTTACTAATTTGTCAGGTAAGGCCATATTAGTGTGACTAGTTTGTCAGGTAAGGGTATGGTGAATGTGACTGGTTGTTCTTGTAAGGTCATGATGGTGTGATCAGTAGGTCATGAAAGGCCATGCTGGACGTAACGTTTATTTATTTGTTTGTTTGCTGGGTTTATTGTCTCTTGATTAGCCAGGGTTATTTTAGGCGGGGTATCCTTGTAGTAGTTGGTGATTACCTCGCTGAACAACATACGGTAAGCCCGTCGCATGCTTTCAAGAGCATTAAGGGTAACGTTTCATGCCAAGGACACAACCACAGCAGTAGAGGCAGGTATGTTTCCCATATTTCAAAGAAACACACACCGACACAGATAGGGAGAGTCGAACCACGCGCCTCGGATCTTCACCTGATATTTATTAACGGCGCTCTAACAGACTGAGCTATCGCGGTAATGTAAAGCTATGCAGTTGTAACTTGTTGGTAAAGCATGGTCATTTTGGTGTGACTTATCGGTCACAAAAAGTCAATGTGACTATTCGGTCAGGTAAGGTCATTGTGACCTTGACTAGTTGGTTTTGCAAGGCCATTCTTGATGAGACGAGTTGATCCGGTAAGTTCATATTGGTGTAATTTGTTGGTAACGAAAGGTCATGATGGCGTTAATAGTTGGTAAAGTCATAGAGAATGTGACTAATTGGTCATCCAAGGCCATATTGGTGTTACTAGTCGGCCAAGTTAGGCCATTGTGAAATGTGACTAGTTGCTCTTGCAAGACCACATTGGATGTGGTATGTTGGCCAAGTAAGGTCATGCTTGTGTGACTAGTTTGTCATGCAAGGTCATGATGATGTGGCTAGCTGGCCATGAAAAACTGGATGTGACGAGTTGGTCAAGTAAGGCCATATTGGTGTGATTATTTGGTCTTGTAAAGTCATGATGCTATGACTAATCAGTCATGCAAGGTCATGCTGGATGTTACAAATTAGTCATATAGCCAAGTTGTTGTGACTTGTAGTCAGGTAGGGTCATTGGGAATGTGATTTGTTAGTCATGCAAGGCCATGCTGAATGTGGTTATTTAGTCAGGTAATGTCATATTTATGTAACTACTTGGTGAAATTAGTCCATACTAATCTGACTATTTGGTCAGGTAAGACAAAGTCAGATGTGACTACCTTATCAGGTGCAAGCATCGGTTGTGCTCACTCGTACTATATTAAAATATCACGATAACATGGAATGTGAAACGTGTAAGATTATAGATGTAGTCATTTCGATAACAGAATATATTAAATCTTTCTCCATATTATCGAAAGTACTAAATTACCTTAATTAATGGGTGTCTGTCACATAACCTACTGCGTATTTCGATTATGTAATTGTGTAACTATGGTAACTACGCAACATTATCTATCATGTTGGCAAATTACCTACATTATCTCCCTATGTTTTTATATGAGCTATATTTCCTTTCTGGATTGATGACAATGTATTAATTAAACAATACATAAGACATGGTTGTTGATATCAGATTGAAATGTAATTAAGGTAATTAGGTTAAACAAGACAAAATCTGATATCTGTAGACACCTACAGGGTAACATGCAAGAGCTCATTTCATTATGACGTCACTCCAATTACGAATTATATGTTATCTTCAAGCATATAGAATGCATAAGATATCATATCATAAGTCCTTCTCGTCTTTTTCCAATCATGGAGAATTTTAAATATTCATTGAATTGTAAATCAACATGGACAATGTTTCCATGATGTCTTTGATCTAAAATGTCTTCATTTTATCTTTTCGACATCTGATTCCTGAGAAAATTAATGCGATATTTGTTAACAAAACATGCTTGATATTTTCCTTTGAACTTTCGTTATCAGTTCTAGGAGATAGCGAACACAATTGTATCTGCTCCCTGTATGGACTGTAACGTACGATAGATGTAATAGAACTCTAATATTTCACAAGTACAACTGATTTATGGAATTATACCATCGGGTCATTGTCAACTTTAAAAAACACCTCGACACAGCAAAAACTATGATTTGTCTCATTTGCACAGTTAATTAGAATAAAAACTGTTTGCAAAAGCTTAATACAATTATATAAGAAATTTGATATAACGTTAAAAGGGCAATGATAAAATAATGATTAAAGACAAAAACTACCTGAAAAGTTCAAATTATATTAATCATTTAGATATACCTGTATGCAATAAGTATTTTTGCAGGAGAACAGTTTTGCTCAAACATTTGAAATGTTCGTATCTTTTCTTTCAATAAACAAAAAATAAACAAAAAATAAACAAAACAATAAACAAAAAAATAAACAAAAAATAAAAAACAGACACAGCAATATAGACGCTGCATATTGAACGTAAAATTGTTTCAAATTTTGGTCCTTGATCTGTTTTCACTACGAAAAGTATACAACATTGAAATAGTAATGAATATTTCATTGTTTAAAGCCATTCATCATTTTGGTTTCATTGTTTTAGCAAATTCAATAAATATTTCATTCTTTATGGGATACTGGCTGTTTATTCTATTTGTGGTATATGATTGGTATTTGAGTAGCTTACATCGAGATGACTGTTGTCTTGGCAGGAAATAGTAGTAGTTTGCTTTAGTTCATGATTTGCCTCCAAGTAGTTCACATTCTTTCACATTAGCTTGTCTAATGTTTTCAGCCAAATCAAAAACAAGTGAGAAGACAGGAAGAAAGAAACAAACAAGGAAAGGAATAAAGAAAGGAAGAAAAAAAAGAAAAATGAAAGAAGAAAGAGAAACAAAGAAACAAAGAGGTAAAGGAATAAAGGGGAAACAAGAAAAAAAATAACGAAAGAAAAAACAAAGAAAGAAAGAAAGAAAAACAATTGAACAATAAAACTTAATAGATAGTTTTGATATCGATATAAATCAGGAAATATGAATAACATATTGAACAGTCAGACTAAATCCTACATTGACTTTGGATATAAGTGTCAGGGGTAGTAGGTCAAGGCTGTAGTCTCACTCTAAAACGCCATTTAAGTATACTTACCTGAGGGCTGATGTGAAAATTGCAACTGAAATTGACAATAAGAAGAACAACTCTCTTGTAGCTGAAATATAAATCAATCATTTGAAGTTTTTAAACTGAAATATCTATCACTTAATCTGATCGAATGATAGGCGTGTAATGTCTAATACTTCAATCGAGTCCGTCCAAACAATTAGATTGTATCTACCTGATAAATCAAACCATCCGATCTCACATAGACAAGTAGATAATTACCACTTCAGCTTTTCGTTATGGATATTGTTTCATCCACTTACACATTTTATGATTATATTATTTTGGTAATCGATTAAATTTAATAGTTATTTTGTAAGACAGAAAGATCCAAACATGTGTTTGGGTATTTGAGGTTTTACATTCACGAAATAGCTAATGTCAAGAATTAATGCCAATGGAATACTCTTTAATGAAACTGATGTCTGAAAGAGGGGAATATGGCATCGTGATATATTTAACTGGCTCAAGGTCGTTGGAACTGTTGGAATAGATGATTTTCTTGCAATATTCTATCGTATATTTCATAAAGAGAATCGCATTAACATGTATCGTACGTAGATTGCACCGAGAAACTACTCTCTTATTTCGCTTCATCAATCATATGATTATCACAATATGTGTCATTTTTTATCAAAGTAATAAATGAAATAAACAGAAAAAAAATTGATCATTTGTATCAAAATATTAAAATCTAAAGCATCCGATATTGCTTATTTCTTTCAATGAAATATTGTTAATGATTCTGGAGGCTGAAATGTTCTCAAATTTTTAATTTTCTGAAAAAGGAAAAACTCATTCTAAATAAAAGGAGAAGAATAAATTGTTCTGTTGGTAGCCATCATCATAATATGATTTATAAATTAAATAACTAAATCAAATAAAGAGTAATCTCTGTTCTGTAATGCCCCCAAGGAGGCATGCTCTAATGGAAGGACACATCACTTTCGTTGTAATAATTAAATTACTCAGTATACAAACTGATCAATTTAATTATGTATACTTTGCAATTGTATAGTTCGAATTGTTGTTTTTTTCTTCTGAATATCCACAAGTTTAGTCAATACAACCACAAACAACTGTATGTTAAAATTAAGTTTATATTTCTATCATTATAATTAAAAATAGTTTTAGTTTAAACTGTGTTTTATTTGTCAATTTCCATCAAACAACATATTTAAAACATATAAATTATACAAAAAAAGAATCAGAAACAAGTCTCAAGACACTTATATAAATCTGACACACACACACACACATATATATATGTTTACGTTACAAAACAGCATAGACATGATAAAACACAACACCATATGATAATGACAATAGAGCCTAATGCAAAAACGTCACTTATAATTTGATCAAATAATTACGTTTATTGTTTTAATTTATGCCCTATTCATAATACGGACGATATTCACATAATTTAAGATGTATAAGGTATAATCCACTCTTTTTTCTGAATATAATGACAGGTTTATGCCCTATCCATAAATGCCTTAATGTTTAATCCTAGGTTCATTTATAACGGCGGTTGTTTCTATAGGCCTTAAACAATCACCTCTACTATATTGTACCTATATAAATAACAATTTTAAAACTAGTGTTGATGTTATTTTATATCAAATACAAGTCATATCAAAAAGTGCCATATCGTTTGAGATTTTTGTTGTTGATGATGTATTTGAATCCGGAGATGACCATGCGTTGATAAGGTAATACGCGTCGAAATCATTCCATTGTAGAGAAGCTGATTTCTGTTGTTTTAATTTAGAAGTGTAGATTTGGATTTTTTATTTTCACTTATACACCAATACGTAACATAGAAGAACACATAATGATTAAGTATTCGCGCAAATAGTGAAACTTTCCCTAAAACATATTTGTTTTATAATAATTATTTGATAAACGTGAAAAAAATCATATTTTGTCTTGGTAATTAAACTTATTCATCTCATTGTTGTAATAATAATTCAACATGCACATCGTTCTGACATATTTCTGTTTTTGCATAATTTATTTGCAGTGAGGTTAATAAAAGACAAAGCATCAATGACGAAGGTTAGATGGTGATAAGAAAAAACTCAATTAACTCGTGATATTGTGAAACAAAGATACCAGAATCATTCTATGTTCATATTGTAAGGAAGATAAAAATGTCTAGACGTTTGTAAAACAGTAGAGCTTCTATAATATCGTAAATCTATAAATAGTTTAAGGCCTTACGTAACAGTAGACAGAAGACAATATAATTTTCTAACGAATATAAACGTGTATGGTTATCGTCTTGTCTACATTCAGTCGTCATTTTATGATTTGAAAATCTAGCATTATAATTTGAGGAAATGTTTAGTTATTTGTACACAAACATATGTATATTGTATTTTACTTCATGAAAAGAAATATAACCTCTCGTTAACATCTGCATGTGTATTGTTATATACGATCAGAGGTAAAACGAAAGAATGTACTTAGTATGACCTCCTGTGTCACTTGCAGACAGATTTCCGACAGAAAATCCTATAATGACGGCAACCTACCTGTCAGATTCAATCATTATTTCATTAACTACTTTGCAACTTCTACGAAATGGCACAGGTATGTTCGACTTAACAATCGATAATGTCCACACGTCTGCTCCAGTCGAATTGTTCTGACAGAAAATCGATAATGTATCTTTAGCTTACTGATCCATATCGGGTGCCATTAAACCGACAACGGTACAATCATTAACTACTTTTTATAAATGACCTTTTAAAGACCCCCGACAATACAGGACTGACCTTTCCTCTTACAATCGTCCTATTCTAATGATATTTATTGAAATGATTAGATAGATATTTCCATATAATTCATAACGTGAGTTACCTTGGCTTATTTTTCTGTTGTAATATCAATATATGTTGTAGATATATATTTCCTTATAATTCATAACCCTGAGTTTCTATAGTTTGTTTTCCGGCAATATCAATGTATGTTGTAGATATATATTTCCTTATAATTCATAAACCTGAGTTTCTGTAGTGTTTTTTTCGGTAATATTAATGTATGTCATGTGCTTTAAAAAGAATAATTAATTATTTATCTACTTATAAATATCCGTATGTACTTCATTATAGCATATCGCGTTTTGCTCATTCTTAAACTGATATTATATATAAATAATTATACTATTTTTATTTACTTAGTATATTCTTATTCTAATTTAATTTATCTTTATCATATGTCAAGCTTTTTCTTAAACATATATGTGATCTGAATATTGTAATTATGTCATGCTCTTCATTTTGGAGGAAATAAAGGCAATATTGATAAAAATGATAATAAGCTGATAAAGAAACAGCTGGGCATTGTTTTAATTTTGAAGATATTTCAATATGGATTACATAGAAGTATTTTACAGAACGAAACAAAAACATTAGGGTCGCATTACTGACAAGTGTCAGAAGGACGAAACAGCTGTATGATACAGATTTATATCCAGTATTCATATTTATATCCAGGTAGTACTGTCTCCATTACTTAATTGACATATGTAAATGTGCTGGTCACGTGTACCTTATGTCGTACGATCATTTATATGCACGCTAGGTTAACTGACCCATCACAGGATTTTAGTACAGTATAACATTTCAAACTTTTCTGTGTTTTGGTCTCAAGTTTCTTATAACGAAATATACAACCGTGTACAATATCTATGTAATATGTCAACTGTTAGAGTATATCATCAATGGAAAAACAGAAGACTTGGAAATGTCTGTATGAACGACAATTTAAATTGTAATAAAGTAAACAGATGATAGCATTGTTACACTAGTACGGGGAATATGATAAAGACAATTTCGGTACATGTAAAACGAGCGCCTTCTCAAACACAGAGACAACCTATAGTACATTGATAATGATAAATAGTTCGGAGTGGGTGGTGAAAATCAAGTTAATTTTTGTTTTTAAGATGAAAATGTAAAAATGTCGAGGAAGGAAAGTGGAGATCATTATTCGAATAAAATAAATAAACTTTGACAAAATTCAGATAATATATGAAATTAACCTAGAGGAAAATCAGAAAATAAACATATGTAGTACATTATTTTGTGATTTTTTATTATTATTATTTTTTTTTTGGAAGGGGGGGGGGGGGGGGGGGGCAGTTTTTTATATTAATAAGGAACTGAAAATTGGTTGGGTGAAAAATTATGAAACTGCATTCAGTGGTGCAACTAGCCAATCCTTCGCGCCAAAGATCGACAGTAACCAATGGATGTGTCTCTGAATTATATTTCTTCGTTTTTATCTGATAGCTTGATACGCCTCAGTGAACTGCTATCTTATCAATTTGATCTTTCATTAATTGTATCACTCCCAAGCAAATGAAATTTAGGCATTTAATTTATATACATATTTTATAGTTTCCTGTTTTTCTATTCGTGTATGCGATCTGCCCGTTAATAGGCTGTGAAGCCAAGGGAATCGTAATATCTATCACCTTTGTCGGGATGTGTCAGATAAATATACCATTGTCTGAGTCTGTTTGATGTGTGAAAAAGTAGTAATAAAATTTACGTATGAAACAGATATATGTGTTAAGTATTGTTTGTGAATACGCGGCAGAGATTCAGTTCGAAATACATACAGTCTCTATTATATATATTACCCTTTCCTCATTTGATACTACGGAGTTTTATTACAATTTAATGCTAGTTATTTACTCTTTCGTGGCTGATGATCCGGTATACCACACAAAACACCTTTCAGGTAATTGTGATGAAGCCGATATATGGCTTATATACATATATATACCACTACAATACAGGTGCTACAATACAGGTGTACAAAGCGATCTCCTATATCCTTGATTGTAATGATAAAATTCAAAATAGCTGCACAGTACTTCTTAGTACCATCCCAAAGTCATATCCATTGATCAAACATTCAGAGCCTCTTTCCACATCAACATTTATTCATTGTTATGAAAGTCAATGTGTAAGTTATTCCCTGGTAACTGCTACTGCCTGACCTTTGCCCTTTGTGTTTTAAGCGGTCGTGTCTATTGACATATCAGGACATCAGGAAATCTGCCCACCCACCTCGATGTCTTCCCTGCTTTGATTGGTCAATGTGACAATATCGCACCACAACGGGATGACGGTTTAATGGAGTTCGGCAAGTCGGTACTCGGCTTCCGTGGCGACGAATCTGTATAAAAAAAAAAGATGATAATATTTAATGTGTTTTAATATTTATACATTTTAAAGATAATAATGCTTTTGGTTAATGACTAGAAAATTGTTCTGATTCATACCTAAAAAATGTATGTCACATTAATTTCTTTATTTGATAACAAATAAACGAAGATATCAAAAGTGTTTTTTGATGATCATAAACACATGACAATATTTATTTCCCACTCTTCTTTAGCACTGTCCTTCTAGCATATGTCTTGTACAATTTTGTATGCATGTAATTCTCTACACTTTATATGTTTTAAAGAATAAAATCCTGTCGTTATCATTGTCATTGCGGAATAGACTCTGATTGGATTAAAGCGGTGAAATAAACTTATTATGATTTTTTGATTGTGTACACATTTGTTTTAGTTTTATTAACATAATATTTCACTTAAACAATACCCTTATCTGTGAATTTACGAGTACTTTCAGAATTGTTTTCCTATAATGTCTGCATAGTTCAATTCAATTCATTTATTGACTAGGAATTTAAAGCTCATAAGTACATATAACATACAATAATCACAAGTTAAACACCACAATACAAAATCATTTCAAGTAGACTCCGTGAAAAATGATGGCCTTAGAGTTTTCCAATGTCACAATTTCAGAAAATATCACAGCAAGAATTTTTTAAAAGGTGTGTAATGGTTTAATGACATACTTGTTGATAAGCTAAACTGTAGACGTAAGCGGAAGTAGATTAAAATACACTCTACAAGGTGACCCAATGTCAGGGGACACCATGCCGTCGGTTAGTCAGCCTCTGTGTTGAGATGTAATGCAGTTTGACATTGGATATTCTTTTGAAACCGTCTCGTGTTACTCACGAACTAACATTCTGGTTTTGTGGAGACGTCCAAATCTTACTGGAGTATATACAATAACACGTGAATTCTCGTGTTTACGGACTGACTCAAATCTGGACCAAATCATGATAAATTCAATAATCGTTGCTACCCGATATTGATCGTGAGAAGATCAAGGGAAGTAACTCGGCGGAGGATTGTATACTCTGTGTATTTATATTTCTTAGACAAGGTTTCCGAAGTTTCCGCTTTCAAATTTTGTTTGATGGCATATCATATATATCAACCTGTTCCTTCGTAATGTCAGATGGTCCTAAACAGCTGCCACTTTGGTAATCCAGAACGCGGCATTCGTAATTTACACAAAAAAGAAACTGTTTACGATCCTAGCATTCCATAGCCTTGGTTTTCACTTTGTCAGTAGTTTACTCCTATAACTACAGATAAGATCGTTATCAAAAGCCCAAAATTTATTTTGCTGCGTTTTAAATTACATAATTATTTTCTGACATTTATTATCTTAAAATGAATTGGGAGGGGAAAGAAAACACTGAAAATTTATTCCACATCAACACTGATTGTTCTGGTGGTCCATTCATAGTGTTTCTTATACAACTTTTCCCCCTCCCCTTTAATTAAATGTCAAATAACGCTCAACTCATTTTTTACTTTATTTAAATAAAAGACGTTCGGTGCTGATATTCTTTATTAAACAAGTTGATCAAATTGATTTTGTATCATAAATGTGACATGTTTTACTATTCATGCTTTGTAGTTCATTAAGATATGCAAAAATGAATCCTTTGATCAAAGGCTCAGCGTCCCTCTGGGGGCAAATATTGTTAGGCAAGTTCGAAACAATAGTTCGCTATAGGTCTACTGTTACGTTGTCAAAGGCCACGAAAGTTACAGACTCATCTCTGCCAATCCTATCGGCAATGAACTGAACAAAAGAAAACATTTCGGCAATAAAATATCATTATTTTACAAACCTCTATCATGTGTCCCGATCGTTATCCTAGATATTCATTAATAATGTTATACATGTCATCTCTAATTCAAATATAATAGAACTAAACAAATAATGCTCGTTCCGAAGTCATGGGCAATAATAATTCAATTTAAACATCCATCCTGGAGAAACATTCTTCACAATAAAGTTTCTGATTTCACCTTAATCGCTTACAACGGTAGTCTGTCGTAATCCCCGGCTAATTAAGAACTATAGAGGTTCAGTGAATTTGCCGTCGTTGCTTTTATCCAGACCAATTTCCAACTAACCAGAGAGAAATTGAGCATGTAATATTTCCTGATTCTCCTTATATCCCGCTGCCGTGCTTCGCTACAGATATCAAGTTTCTTGTTTAACAATTTGGCGTATTGCACAAAATTGTACTTAATGAGATATGGCATGCTCGATTTTGTGACTAACCAAACAATAATTGTCACAGTGAAACAGGTGATGAGCATAAATCATTCCTGAAAATAGTTTCCTCTTCAGAGTCAACTCAAGTGGAAAGATCACGATCCCGAAAAGGTTTATTGGAATTAGCGAAGGAAGCGAGGTCAAAGCGTTTGTTTGATAAGACCACTTTTCCAGTTTTGAAAAAAAAAGAAAAGAAAAAAATACAAACACCATTTGGTTTCCTAACATTTTCGTTACGTCAATTATGACGAAATAATGCAATTAAATGTTGGCATGTCACTTATTGTGGATTTTGCAGTGTTGTTTGATGAGAATCCAGTTATTCAGTAATTACTTTATAAACCATCAAAGTAAATGACCCATAATTATGAGTGGAAATGTAATATTTCAGCAGACTGATATACTTACTATGTACAATGTACAAACTCGTACTGGACAAATCAGTTAGTGAGTAAGTGGTTGATCATATTTATCAATGACATCAAGGTTTTTGACTAGACATATTAAAGAACCACCTATGGAATCTCCTATTACATAAATTTATTATCGACAGTTATTATTGCATTTTGGTGTCCCCACTGTTTCTATTGTTTATGGTTCCCCCCTGATTGTCATCATAGTTACTGTTGTTTTTGCGTCTCCTGAATTCCTGTTGTTTATGTGTCTCCTAAGTTCTTGTTGTTTTTGTGTCTCCTAAGTTACCGTTATTTTTGTGTCCTTAATTCCTGTTGTTTTTGTGTCTTCTGATTCCTGTTGTTTTTCCCTCTCTTGAGCTCCTGTTGTTTGTGTGTCTCCAAAGTCCCTGCTGTTTTTGCGTCTCTCTTCCATTCCTGTTGTTTTTGTGTCTCCTAAGTCCCTGCTGTTTTTGCGTCTCTCTTCCATTCCTGTTGTTTTTGTGCCTCCTCTGTTCCTGTTGTTTGCGTCTCCTCCTATTCTGTTTTTTTTTGTCTCCTGAGTTCCTGTTGTTTTGTGTCTCCTAAGCTCCTGTTGTTTTTATCTTCCTCACGTCCTGTTGTTTTTTGTGTCTCCTCCGTTCCTGTTGTTTTTGTGTCTCCTCCGTTCCTGTTGATTTTGTCTCCTGAGTTCCGGTTGTTTTTGTCTCTTGAATTCATGTTGAATTGATGTCTTTTCTGTTTGTATTGTTTTGGTGTCTCGTGTTCATCACGATATCTGGTTATAGTTGTGTCTTAGTAGTGGCTATTTGTATTGTCTTCCCAGTTTCTATTATTTTGGTGTCTCCTGGTCATTATCATGACATTCGGCTATCTAATGCCTATGGATGTTGCCAGGTACTGACCGTAGGCCGCTGGTTTTCTCCGGGTCCTCCATCTCTAAAACCTGGCACGTCCTTAAATGATCCTGGCTGTTAATAGGACGTTAAACAAAATAAACCCAAACAAAGCCTATGGATGTCTACATTTAATTGTCCTCCTTGACTTCATCATCTAGTTTAACATTGTATACTAGTGATAGCATAGTCTTTGTCATTCTAACTGATATAATATATCTTTCATTTCAAATATATCATCATATTTCCGCCACGATAGCAAGTAGGAAATCCTCTATTAGAACATCAGTAAAATATTGTCATTCCATATTTTTTTTTTTTTTTTTTTTATCTTTTCAGGGTTTTAATATCCTAAGTTTTAAATTTTGTCAGGTCTCCAACACATAGCCAAGCAGTGAATGAGAGTCACAAATCAACCTATCCTTCAGTCATCATTTTACAGTTGGGTAGGTAGCTATCAAACAGTTTAATGGCCTTCCACAGTACCGGTAAAAACATTCCGCTCGAGAGGCCCTGCAGATTTTAAACTCCTTATAGTATGTCAGTTTGGATGGCTCTTCACGCCCATCTCGATATTCCTGGTGGTCCAACTTCTTTCCCCCCTGACACCACCTGTGTCGAGCATCATATCCCTGCTTTTCTAGAGGTTAAATGTATCAAGTTCTCTGATAAAAATCACGGATTATTTTTTCGGGTGCAACCAAATCCGATCTTTTGCCCTTTCGCCGTATAACTCAAAATGAATTTATGTAACATTGTCCCGAATTGCACAATGAAATGATATGGTGCATACATCATCCGTGCATGCATATCGATAGTGCAATTTTTATCAAGCTGTACCTATGGAATAGCGATTATTATGCACGTGCTTTGCACGTCAGAAGTTGAATGTTTTCTAGATTACAGAAGAGGTCAGTGAACATCTTAAGCTTGAAGAGCATTAACTTATAGATTAAAGTTTAAGAATCAAAGTAATTTATTTTAGAAGTATCACATGTATCCCACAGCCTATCGTCTTAAGTGATCTCGTGTTACAATGAAGGTTTTGTTTTAGAGAGGGATGATTAATTAAAATCGGCCTTTTTGATATTTATGGACATCTAAACTAATAATTATTTCTCAAATTTAATTATCATTGGCAGTCTTATTTCTTAATCACCTTTAAATTGGGGAGAAATCGACGAAGTCACCCTATTTATTGAAACATTATCGATATGACATCAAACAGACAATCTAATTACAGGTAAAAATGATACAGAAAACGAATGTCAATTAGAATTGTTTTTCGTAAAAATTCCATAATTTACAATTATCATCCTTATTTGATATCATTAAAACGAATATTGTATAAAAAAAAACAGAGAAAATTAGAAATAAAATATGTAGTATGGAGTTTGGAATGAAATGAAGATTTACTATTTATATTTTTTTGATGTTTTGTGCAATATTTTGTCTTTGACAAATAGGGACTTGTGCAAGTCTACCACATAACTTACCGAAATGCACGTCATCACTCTTCGTCCACATATGGTTAATACTTTTCGGATTTCTTTCGTGAACAAACTTAATAGCGAATTAAAACAAATTTTAGTTTTAAAGGAATTGATTTCATATAAATATGATCACTTTTGAAAAGGAATTAAAACAATATTGTCCAAGCTCGACAAATGTATTCCTACGCCGGACTTGATATAGTTCATTGAAAAATGACTCGAGTTAACTGTGGTAGGTTCATTGAGTCTGAATTGAGTGGAAATATAAATATATAATAATGTATGACATCATCAGCAACATTTGCATAGCTAATAATGTATTGTTATGTTTTGCAATACTTTGTATTAGTATTTATTGTATCAATGTGTGTTTCAATGATATGTGTGTTTGTATATAAAGCGCGTGTAACACGTTTATGTGTGTTGATGTGTACTGTACGTGTGTTACGGTGTTCGTGTGTGTAACACGTTTATGTGTGTTGATGTGTACTGTACGTGTGTTACGGTGTTCGTGTGTGTAACACGTTTATGTGTGTTGATGTGTACTGTACGTGTGTTACGGTGTTCGTGTGTGTAACACGTTTATGTGTGTTGATGTGTACTGTACGTGTGTTACGGTGTTCGTGTGTGTAACACGTTTATGTGTGTTGATGTGTACTGTACGTGTGTTACGGTGTTCGTGTGTGTAACACGTTTATGTGTGTTGATGTGTACTGTACGTGTGTTACGGTGTCCGTGTGTAACACGTTTATGTGTGTTGATGTGTACTGTACGTGTGTTACGGTGTTCGTGTGTATAACACGTTTATGTGTGTTGATGTGTACTGTACGTGTGTTACGGTGTTCGTGTGTGTAACACGTTTGTGTGTGTTGATGTGTACTGTACGTGTGTTACGGTGTTCGTGTGTGTAACACGTTTATGTGTGTTGATGTGTACTGTACGTGTGTTACGGTGTTCGTGTGTGTAACATGTTTATGTGTGTTGATGTGTACTGTACGTGTGTTACGGTGTTCGTGTGTATAACATGTTTATGTGTGTTGATGTGTACTGTACGTGTGTTACGGTGTTCGTGTGTATAACACGTTTATGTGTGTTGATGTGTACTGTACGTGTGTTACGGTATTCGTGTGTATAACTCGTTTATGTGTGCATGTTGATGTGTACTGTCCTATAACACGTTTATGTGTGTTGATGTGTACTGTACGTGTGTTACGGTGTTCGTGTGTGTAACACGTTTATGTGTGTTGATGTGTACTGTACGTGTGTTACGGTGTTCGTGTGTGTAACACGTTTATGTGTGTTGTTGTGTACTGTACGTGTGTTACGGTGTCCGTGTGTGTAACACGTTTATGTGTGTTGATGTGTACTGTACGTGTGTTACGGTGTTCGTGTGTATAACACGTTTATGTGTGTTGATGTGTACTGTACATGTGTTACGGTGTTCGTGTGTGTAACACGTTTATGTGTGTTGATGTGTACTGTACGTGTGTTACGGTGTTCGTGTGTGTAACACGTGTATGTGTGTTGATGTGTACTGTACTATAACACGTTTATGTGTGTTGATGTGTACTGTACGTGTGTTACGGTGTTCGTGTGTATAACACGTTTATGTGTGTTGATGTGTACTGCACTATAACACGTTTATGTTTGTTGATGTGTACTGTACGTGTGTTACGGTGTTCGTGTGTGTAACACGTTTATGTGTGTTGATGTGTACTGTACGTGTGTTACGGTGTTCGTGTGTGTAACATGTTTATGTGTGTTGATGTGTACTGTACGTGTGTTACGGTGTTCGTGTATGTAACACGTTTATGTGTGTTGATGTGTACTGTACGTGTGTTACGGTGTTCGTGTGTGTAACACGTTTATGTGTGTTGATGTGTACTGTACGTGTGTTACGGTGTTCGTGTGTGTAACACGTTTATGTGTGTTGATGTGTACTGTACGTGTGTTACGGTGTTCGTGTGTATAACACGTTTATGTGTGTTGATGTGTACTGTACGTTTGTTACGGTGTTCGTGTGTGTAACATGTTTATGTGTGTTGATGTGTACTGTACGTGTGTTACGGTGTTCGTGTGTAACACGTTTATGTGTGTTGATGTGTACTGTACGTGTGTTACGGTGTTCGTGTGTATAACACGTTATGTGTGTTGATGTGTACTGTACGTGTGTTACGGTGTTCGTGTGTAAACACGTTTATGTGTGTTGATGTGTACTGTGCGTGTGTTACGGTGTACGTGTGTGTAACACGTCTATGTGTGTTGATGTGTACTGTACGTGTGTTACGGTGTTCGTGTGTGCAACACGTTATGTGTGTTGATGTGTGCTGTACGTGTGTTACGGTGTACGTGTGTAACACGTTTATGTGTGTTGATGTGTACTGTACGTGTGTTACGGTGTTCGTGTATGTAACACGTTTATGTGTGTTAATGTGTACTGTACGTGTGTTACGGTGTTCGTGTGTGTAACACGTTTATGTGTTTTGATGTGTACTGTACGTGTGTTTACGGTGTACGTGTGTACGGTGTACGTGTGTTACGTGTACTGTACGTGTGTTACGGTGTTCGTGTGTGTAACACGTTTATGTGTGTTGATGTGTACTGTACGTGTGTTACGGTGTTCGTGTGTGTAACACGTTTATGTGTGTTGATGTGTACTGTACGTGTGTTACGGTGTTCGTGTGTGTAACACGTGTATGTGTGTTGATGTGTACTGTACGTGTGTTACGGTGTTCGTGTGTGTAACACGTTTATGTTGTGTTGATGTGTACTGTACGTGTGTTACGGTGTTCGTGTGTATAACACGTGTATGTGTGTTGATGTGTACTGTACGTGTGTTACGGTGTTCGTGTGTGCAACACGTTTATGTGTGTTGATGTGTACTGTACGTGTGTTACGGTGTTCGTGTGTGTAACACGTTTATGTGTGTTGATGTGTACTGTACGTGTGTTACGGTGTTCGTGTGTGTAACACGTGTATGTGTGTTGATGTGTACTGTACGTGTGTTACGGTGTTCGTGTATGTAACACGTTTATGTGTGTTGATGTGTACTGTACGTGTGTTACGGTGTTCGTGTGTAACACGTTTATGTGTGTTGATGTGTACTGTACGTGTGTTACGGTGTTCGTGTGTAACACGTTTATGTGTGTTGATGTGTACTGTACGTGTGTTACGGTGTTCGTGTGTGTAACACGTTTGTGTGTGTTGATGTGTACTGTACGTGTGTTACGGTGTTCGTGTGTGTAACACTTTTATGTGTGTTGATGTGTACTGTACGTGTGTTACGGTGTTCGTGTGTGTAACATGTTATGTGTGTTGATGTGTACTGTACGTGTGTTACGGTGTTCGTGTGTATAACATGTTTATGTGTGTTGATGTGTACTGTACGTGTGTTACGGTGTTCGTGTGTATAACACGTTTATGTGTGTTGATGTGTACTGTACGTGTGTTACGGTATTCGTTGTGTATAAAATGGTATGTGTGTTGATGTGTACTGTACGTGTGTTACGGTGTTAGTGTTGTAACACGTTTATGTGTGTTGATGTGTACTGTACGGTGTTGTTCCGGTTGCTTCGTGTGTGAAGTAACACGTTTATGTGTGTTGATGTGTACTGTACGTGTGTTACGGTGTTCGTGTGTGTAACACGTTTATGTGTGTTGATGTGTACTGTACAAGTGTTACGGTGTTGGTGTGTAACACATTTATGTGTGTTGATGTGTACTGTACGTGTGTTACGGTGTTCGTGTGTGTAACACGTTTATGTGTGTTGATGTGTACTGTACGTGTGTTACGGTGTTCGTGTGTGTAACACGTTTGTGTGTGTTGATGTGTACTGTTAAACGTTTGTGTTGTACGTGTGTACTGTTCGTGTGTTACCGTATGGTTTCGATGTGTATGTAACACGTTTATGTGTGTTGATGTGTACTGTACGTGTGTTACGGTGTCCGTGCGTAACACGTTTATGTGTGTTGATGTGTACTGTACGTGTGTTACGGTGTTCGTGTGTGTAACACGTTTATGTGTGTTGATGTGTACTGTACGTGTGTTACGGTGTTCGTGTGTGTAACATGTTTATGTGTGTTGATGTGTACTGTACGTGTGTTACGGTGTTCGTGTATGTAACACGTTTATGTGTGTTGATGTGTACTGTACGTGTGTTACGGTGTTCGTGTGTGTAACACGTTTATGTGTGTTGATGTGTACTGTACGTGTGTTACGGTGTTCGTGTGTGTAACACGTTTATGTGTGTTGATGTGTACTGTACGTGTGTTACGGTGTTCGTGTGTATAACACGTTTATGTGTGTTGATGTGTACTGTACGTTTGTTACGGTGTTCGTGTGTGTAACATGTTTATGTGTGTTGATGTGTACTGTACGTGTGTTACGGTGTTCGTGTGTAACACGTTTATGTGTGTTGATGTGTACTGTACGTGTGTTACGGTGTTCGTGTGTATAACACGTTTATGTGTGTTGATGTGTACTGTACGTGTGTTACGGTGTTCGTGTGTATAACACGTTTATGTGTGTTGATGTGTACTGTACGTGTGTTACGGTGTACGTGTGTGTAACACGTCTATGTGTGTTGATGTGTACTGTACGTGTGTTACGGTGTTCGTGTGTGCAACACGTTTATGTGTGTTGATGTGTGCTGTACGTGTGTTACGGTGTACGTGTGTAACACGTTTATGTGTGTTGATGTGTACTGTACGTGTGTTACGGTGTTCGTGTATGTAACACGTTTATGTGTGTTAATGTGTACTGTACGTGTGTTACGGTGTTCGTGTGTGTAACACGTTTATGTGTTTTGATGTGTACTGTACGTGTGTTACGGTGTACTGTACGTGTGTTACGGTGTTCGTGTGTGTAACACGTTTATGTGTGTTGATGTGTACTGTACGTGTGTTACGGTGTTCGTGTGTGTAACACGTTTATGTGTGTTGATGTGTACTGTACGTGTGTTACGGTATTCGTGTGTGTAACACGTGTATGTGTGTTGATGTGTACTGTACGTGTGTTACGGTGTTCGTGTGTGTAACACGTTTATGTGTGTTGATGTGTACTGTACGTGTGTTACGGTGTTCGTGTGTATAACACGTGTATGTGTGTTGATGTGTACTGTACGTGTGTTACGGTGTTCGTGTGTGCAACACGTTTATGTGTGTTGATGTGTACTGTACGTGTGTTACGGTGTTCGTGTGTGTAACACGTTTATGTGTGTTGATGTGTACTGTACGTGTGTTACGGTGTTCGTGTGTGTAACACGTGTATGTGTGTTGATGTGTACTGTACGTGTGTTACGGTGTTCGTGTGTATAACACGTGTATGTGTGTTGATGTGTACTGTACGTGTGTTACGGTGTTCGTGTATGTAACACGTTTATGTGTGTTGATGTGTACTGTACGTGTGTTACGGTGTACTGTACGTGTGTTACGGTGTTCGTGTGTGTAACACGTTTATGTGTGTTGATGTGTACTGTACGTGTGTCACGGTGTTCGTGTGTGTAACACGTTCATGTGTGTTGATGTGTACAATTTTCCTGTTTTGCTTGTTTATGATTTAGACGAATTTGAAACCATTCATTTTAATCAGTATATTACGTAATTCATCGTTTGATGTTACTCCTATGATATAAACCTATTTGTTTCCACTAACGTCGCCGGTATATATATTTAAATCACTACGTCGCGTGCAGATAATATCCATTATCGTCATTAATCATTGTCTTTGTTTGTTCTTTCCCCTGCTCTGAAGTTATTTACCACTTTCAACATCATCATCATCATTAATTTCGACTAGTTGTTATTTCATTGCCCCTATTACATCATCACAACCGTATGTTTATTTCAATGTACATTTCAACCTGATTCGAATTACATATTACAGTATCATTGGATCACGCTAATTGATCATCACACCAACGTGATTACGTTGTCTTCCACGTGACTTTGTGTACACAATGTCTCCAAGGGGATTCACCCCGTCATCGTCCATTACTTATCAAACGAGTTGAATGACTTCACACGTCATAAGTTTAGGAGTGGATATGGAGACATTAATTTACAATAGATATAGGTGTTATCTTTTTTTTTATCATAATGTGAGCATTTTGTAATTACATGAATCCCTTCTCAATCAAAACAAATTTTATCTGATTGATTCAATTGTGGCACCAGGCTTTGAGCTTCATATATCGGATTTACACACATTTAATAATTTTATTTCTTTCTCGTAGTTATCAGCATATATTGTCACATTGCATAATGAATACCAATTATCCAGTTAGATGATATTTCTTCAATTTCATAAATTGTGAAAATTAAGATAATTTTCGACACCTAGTAGAAGACGTCATCTCATTCAAAATCTGTCAAACGAGGATAAAATATAAAGAAAGGATAGTTTTACACCAAGGCGTTACAGAGGAAGGACCAGGTGATCCGGAAGGTAAAGTATCCTTCCATGTAAAATCCATATCAAACTCGAATAATGTCATGTTCTCAAAATGGGAACCAAGGTAGCAATAACTAACCAAGACATTTGGACGGACACCGAACATGTCAAACTTCATATCGCACATGTATAAAGATATATTCTAGTGATTTCTTGCTATCGATCATAAAATAAATCCGAATAGTTGCAGTCAAACCTACAGTACATCTCTTAATATTAACAGCTGAATGATAAGTTCAATAATACAATTATATATTACTTATAATGTAGCTATGAATTTTAACTAGTTCAATATTACGATAGCACAAATGTAATATATGCATAACATGATTTTGAAGGCTTTTATTCACTTTTCACGGTGGCGACAATCGAGTCGGGTGACGTCATCATTTTGACCCACAATAATGTTATTGCATTTGACATTACCTTCGCTTGAAAACAATATAATGTTATTGCATATAAATTGTCGACACGCTGTATTAATATTTAATCGATATTTCCCAAATAAATTCACCACAGGAGATATTAAATGTAGCATACAACCTTAACTCTAACGTAAATCACAGGTATAGGTAGCTTATGTCCGTGTTCTAAAACAAAAGATAGATGTAATGCATAATGTGTAAGGTAGCATATATCCTTAACTCTAACACCAATCACAGGTACAATGTGTAAGGTAGCATGTACCCTTAACTCTTACACAAATCACAGGTACAATGTGTAAGGTAGCATATAACCTTAACTCTGACACTAATCACATGTATAATGTGTAAGGTAGCATATAACCTTAACTCGAGCACAAATCTCAAGCATGTGTAAGGTAGCAGGTAACATTACTCCAACAAAGATCACGATATAATGAATAAGGTGGCATATACCCTAAACTCGAACACAAATCACAGGTATTAATTACTTCAATAATTTAAAACGTTCGTTTACAAAAACATAGTCATGGATATGATATTGGATTGCATAATACATTTGATATAAACACGTATTCATTTTATTCAATATTTTATTAATATAAATTAAAAAAATTGACAATGCTGTCTGATCCGCAACAATACAAACAATGCATAAATTGTCGTGCCAATCTGATGATAATTCTGAATTAAATTACGCTGAATTCTTGGTCTCTAAAATGTTTTACGTATATACTAAACGCATTCTCTGTCCCTGTATAGTTCTAGCAGGAGTGTGACGGTGTGGGATATTCGTTCTGTCTTTGTCAATCCAGTCAATCTCGGGGAGAAAACACGGCTATTTGTTTGTATAGTGTCCTGTTTCTAATTCAACACACGGTCACATTTTTGTTGCCAGAGGTGAGAGGCGATACCCCTGGTCTTTTGACGCCGAGGTGACACGTCTCCGATCGGGTGACATCTTCCGTGTGGGGCCCAGCGAGGGAGCATTTGACCTGTAACATACCTGCAGCCTTAACACAGGATGATAATAATTGGCCGATTCGATAGCCACAGGGTGGTAATTTGTTCAACAAAGACGGCACAAGTGACAGGTTTTGAAATGTGCTTCTAAACGTTCTTTACATATTTTCATGAGGTTGAATATCCTGTTAGTATCGTTAAGATGAGACTGATTGGAGATGGGTGGCTCTATGTTTGTATCAACAATACCACCGTGGACAGTGCGACAGGCAGTTTTCAAATACAGATGATTATCTGAAAGCATAAAATCATTGATCTTTTGAAGCCGTGTTCGTCAGGGCATCTTTTTGTATTTTATTTTTTAATTTTTCCCCCCTGTTTTTTTGTTTTGTTTTTGTTTTTTTGTTCCTTTTTGTTTTGTTTTATTTTTGTTTTTAATTTTGTTTTTTGTTTTTTGTTAAGATTGTTTGTTTATTAAACAGATTTATTTTTTGTTTGTTTGTTTTTGTCATAAGATATAACTACCCGGAATGGGCATTGTGTATTCCACTCGTTAACCGCATTTTCGTCAGTATAATATCCTATGTTGCCACATGCTGTGATTTCAATATCACGACATCCGAAACTTCCTGTGACAGATTCTTTTTTGAGGACTCCTGTTCGAAATTTTCACACTGTTTCACATCAGGGTATATCAATAACCGCGAAAATCGTGTTACCTCGAAAATTGTGTCATTTACATAATCATTTCGTTGAGAACACTAGGGCTGATAAAATCTCACGAATATTTGGTAATTTACGGTATAGCTTTGTTGAGAACATAATTGTATAAATTCTCCTGGCAATTGAAAATTTATTAACAATGGGTTGTATATTTTATTTTTATTTTTCATTTACATATAACATTCTCATGAAAATCTGTAGTTGTGGGCGACAGATTGCCTATGCTAATCTGATTACATAATTACTACAAACTTCAGCTTAAATTACATGTGACACAAATCTTTTCATTTATAGAGATATTTAATTATTTTGTCGTCAAAGATGCCTCAGGAATCCGAATAAAACATATTTTATTTATCTGAATTAAACAGAAAAAAAATAAATTGCCACTGAATCGCAGAAGTGGGTATCCAGTCGACATGCTGTCAGTTTACCTGCTTTTCGCCCGCTCCACATTCATCTTCTACGGAAGTCTGTGTGGCATGACATCCCTCATGTTCCGAGTAATGGAATATTGCTCATAATTTTAATATGATATATCTGTACACGCCGAATTACCTCCCGATTCCTTGATATCCCTATGTGAATTTAATTGTGTCTCATACAAACTCATGCTGTCTAAAAAGCGATCTCCGTTGGCTTTATATCAACAGAGCCATTGAGAATTAATTGGCTCTTGATCCGGTACAAATAAAGTAAGGGGTTGACATGTTCTTCCTTTTCAGCCGTGGTGATTCTACGACAGTAATTCAAAGTTCGCCATTGTTTGAGAACAACTGGCGTTAAGAGAGCGCTGGAGAGTAATGGACCAAAAGCTCCACGTGGAAGCCATAAACGGGCACTAAAACGGGACAGGTGAGTAGGACACCAGGTATGTCACCGACCCCATTGATATATATCCTACACACACGACGACTCGGGTTGTTGATTTTTGAAGTATCTATCTTGTCCGGGTAAAATTTCACATGTATTGTTGCCTGTTTCTTAAACTTGGGTAACGGAGACGAAAAGTGCTTTACACTCGACGCAGATATATACTCACACAACCTAATATCAATGCCGATCGAGTTCTTAATGTATAACTCTTACGATACAGGGAATGTCTGTTTTGAAACTATACACCTCTAATCTCAATACAAGTACGTATAGACTATCTGAGTACAGAGTAAATATGCCGTTATTTGTGACCTCGCATAGAATTAATATTTATAGAAACGCATGTTACCGGATCTACTACACAGAAGGCTGTGTTGTGATTCCCTTTAATGATTTTGCGATTGTGAAGTCTGAGATCCGATAAAGAAAGAAAACAATATTTCGTTTGACGACAATTTATTTTCGCGTAAGTTTGTGTGTGTGTTCCTTTTTATCTTCCAGTTATAAAAAAAAAAAAATTAAACAATTGTTTTATACACTTGGTTTACATTTATCTAGTACGTCAAATACTGACAATACTTTTATGGATTATGTTTCCCGTTACAATAGCATACCGTTAACACTTCTTTGTGGGGCTATATCTTCGAGAACGAAATGATATACATGTACTGTCAGAAGGAATGGCTCCCTGCGGTTTTAATTTTCCCGTTACAACAAAACCATCCAGCTACAAATGTGTCCATTTCGAATTACTGTAAAGCACTCAGATTTCGCGAAGAATTTATTTCGCGTACTTACTCCTTCAGACATATTCGCGAATACGTGATTTCGCGAACGTTGATCTAGAAATGACTTTAACATCGCAAATGATGAGCTCTTCTATTCATGTACTCTGCAAAACTTCTATATCGTATTAATGCTCACGAAGTGATTGACTATCTCGCGTATTAACGCGAAAATACGTCCCTCGCGAAAAAAAACTAATTTACAGTATATCTTTTGCACTTTCAGCCATAATGAAGAAATATCAAGAAAACATTTAACAATGTTAATTAAATTAAACGATATAAGATAAAACATCATAACGAGACAATGACTCTGATACAAAAGCCTAACATTTTAGGCTTTTGAAATATTAAAGTAAAATTGGAATCTATATTTCGTAATCTTTAAAGTAAAACAGCATATGCATAACATATTTGGAACTATAATACTCAGCCACAGGAAACTGGCGTTATAATTATTTTTAAATTGGAATCTAAATAAGACAAAAATAAAAATATGTTGAAACACAATAAATCGGGTCACTGAAGTGCCAATTAAAATACTGATTGAGTTTAAACCTGAATGATAGACGCATCCTGTTGTTATTTGCATGCTATAGTCAAACACATATTTCTTTTGTGTAAATAAATTACGGATTTATATATGCGCCATTTAATATATTGTCAATTTCAGGTTATGCATGAGAACCAACAGCTGTGTGGTGTCGGTGTGTAAGTCAACGTATAATTTGATATTAATAATGATATCTGGTATGTAACTATGACAACCATATATTTCTTTATTACTTCACCATCTGTAATAACGTATTATGTTAATTACGGTATTATATATCAGTTTGCATAATTATGTACGGTATTCAGTTACACAAACGTCGGTTATTCCTCATGCGTAATCGACTATCTGTCAGACAATATGCTGGGTTAGTGAGAAATGTCTTCACTAAATGCGATGTCACAGGTGTTATAAAACAATACAGAAAAAAAATCAAGTTAATCTTGACGAATTGACAAGTACATGCATATAAAATGAAGCAAAAAATAAATAAATAAAAAAGTTTTTGTTTTGGTTAGTTACGGTTCTTAATTGTAAAAGAAGAGAAAGAAAATAGAGTTTCAGTGACAAAAATTTTGAAAAGAATCCTAAGTTACACATACAGTATATTTAAACAACGAAATAGTAACTTATTTTGGCAACCAATGAAATCTTCTTGCAATTTAAATGACGTCATAATATGTAAAATTTACAATATTGGGAACATCCCTGCTATGTAAATTGAACTCTGTGATGGCATGAAACTTTACTTCGTTTCTCCAGACAAGACAAAATACACCAAATATCGCTTCAGGACTGAACAGGATATGGAAACAAGCTGTAAAGCTTATATTAAACCATTTCCCCTCAATTGAAATTTACAATATTGAGATGGACAATTCAGTGGTATTATGTCCGCCATACCTATACACGGATATGATAAACTCAATCAAGTCACAATGCACTGAAGTGTTTACATGAGAATTGTGTATCATGCGCAATTGTTGGGGACGTTGGTGACACTTGGTGACCTGCACTTGGGAGGTGCATTTGGTTCAACTCCTGACAAAACGACACAAACAAATCAATTTAGTTAGGACAGTTAGTACCGTAGCAGTTGTAGGGATGATTTTTTTTTAAAGAAATGTCATTTTAGCGGAAGAAGACTTTGAATGGCAACTGTCATTTTGATTTTAAACAATGTTTGTCTATACATTTATGTGTATTTATGTATATATATATGGGTGTTTAAACTGAATCAAAGCTTTTCGGATTGATGAGACTGACCCTCTGTCTCTAGGACTTAGACTGACCCCCTGTCTCTAGGACTTAGACTGACCCCTGTCTCTAGGACTTAGACTGACCCCCTGTCTCTAGGACTTAGACTGACCCCCTGTCTCTAGGACTTAGACTGACCCCTGTCTCTAGGACTTAGACTGACCCCTGTCTCTAGGACTTAGACTGACCCCCTGTCTCTAGGACTTAGACTGACCCCTGTCTCTAGGACTTAGACTGACCCCCTGTATCTAGGACTTAGACTGACCCCCTGTCTCTAGGACTTAGACTGAACCCCTATCTCTAGGACAGACTGCCCCCCCCTGTATCTAGGACTTAGACTGACCCCTGTCTCTAGGACTTAGACTGACCTCCTGTCTCTAGGACTTAGACTGACCCCTGTCTCTAGGACTTAGACTGACCCCCTGTATCTAGGACAGACTGACCCCCTGTCTCTCGGACTTAGACTGACCCCTGTCTTTAGGAATTAGACTGACCCTCTGTCTCTAGAACTTAGACTGACCCCCTGTCTCTCGGACTTAGACTGACCCCCTGTCTCTAGGATTTAGACTGACCACCTGTTTCTAGGACTTAAACTGACCCCCTGTCTCTGGGACTGAGACTGACCTCTGTCTCTAAGACTTAAACTGACCCTCTGTCTCAAGGACTTAGACTGACCCCCTGTCTCTAGGACTTAGACTGACCCATGTCTCTAGGATTTAGACTGACCCCCTCTCTCTACGACTTAGACTGACCCACTGTCTCTAGGACTTAGACTGACCTCCTGTCTCTAGGACTTAGACTGACCCCTGTCTCTAGGATTTAGACTGACCCCCTGTCTCTAGGACAGACTGACCCCCTGTCTCTCGGACTTAGACTGACCCCTGTCTTTAGGAATTAGACTGACCCTCTGTCTCTAGAACTTAGACTGACCCCCTGTCTCTCGGACTTAGACTGACCCCCTGTCTCTAGGATTTAGACTGACCACCTGTTTCTAGGACTTAAACTGACCCCCTGTCTCTGGGACTGAGACTGACCTCTGTCTCTAAGACTTAAACTGACCCTCTGTCTCAAGGACTTAGACTGACCCCCTGTCTCTAGGACTTAGACTGACCCATGTCTCTAGGATTTAGACTGACCCCCTCTCTCTAGGACTTAGACTGACCCACTGTCTCTAGGACTTAGACTGACCTCTATCTCTAGGACTTAGACTGACCCCTGTCTCTAGGACTTAGACTGACCCCTGTCTCTAGGACTTAGACTGACCCCCTGTCTCTAGGACTTAGACTGACCCCCTGTCTGTAGGACTTAGACTGACCCCCTGTCTCTAGGACTTAGACTGACCCCCTGTCTCTAGGACTTAGACTGATCCCCTATCTCTAGGACAGACTGTCCCCCCTCTCTCTAGGACTTAGACTGACCCCCTGTCTGTAGGACTTAGACTGACCCCCTGTCTCTAGGACTTAGACTGACCCTCTGTATTTAGGACTTAGACTGACCTTTCTGTCTCTAGTACTTAGACTGACCCCCTGTCTCTAGGACTTAGACTGACCCCTGTCTCTAGGACTTAGACTGACCCCCTGTATCTAGGACTTAGACTGACCCCTGTCTCTAGGACTTAGACTGACCCCCTGTCTCTAGGATTTAGACTGACCCAGTATCCCTAGAATATCAAAATTCTTAATAAAGTTGAGCTTTACAGTTTTGGTGCCTAGAATATGTGTGATTCTATACCAAATTTCAAATTAGGGGGAGATAATCTAGTATTCTAATTCATCTGAGCAATTCTTAGCTCAAACTTTGGAGCTGGTGGCCAGTCTACCATTGAATTTGCTAGAATTCCAAGGTTATTTCTGTCCAATCCCACTATAAAACGTAAACTAGATCATTTAAAACTCATCAATCTGCTTATTTTCGCAAACGAAGACAGTTTGTAATCTTGCTTTTGCGCTAGGCCTATATACCATCTATAATATTTCTATGAATAGAAATGACGTTATATTACTATGACGACACTGAAGACTATATGTGTTACACCGCCTAGTAAAAACAGTTGTTTCAGCTAAATTCATCATACAGATTGCAATACGGATGAAACAGTGATGTTACTATCTGGAAATGGAAAGTTAACAATAGGATACTATACATTATCACTATTTAACGAAAAGTCTAGAATATAAGCTGTCTCTACTGGCTATGATGCTAATTAAGATGAGCTAAGCGACTGAGGTTAAAAAATATGTAATGTAAGTGATTTCAAAGGTTAATCGATTGACATTGTCGACTTAAAATGAAAAATAATTTATTCATATTTAGTATTAAAATTAACATTTAATACATAGTTTTTCTCTTTTGCTGAATTAACAAACAATTGGTTTTTTTTTTTTCAATTTATGATACTACAATATATTTCTCATAATGGCGGTAGTCGTAACAGACCATCTCTTCGTCTGTAATGACCTCACTAGTATGACGCGAGAATATTGCCGTCATCATCTCCATTACTGTGAAGACATCATAACTTTGTAGCCGTACACTGTAAATACATATAATGACCATATCATTAGCCGTTTCTTATCACCACAGGGTCGTAAGTTGCAATCGCAATCGCATAAATAAACATGGGTTGGACCCCCTACCTCATCAACATAAAAACTACCAAGTTGATGTTTTACATAATTAGCATTTCTGTTGGTCGTTATATACATAAGAAACTCTTTGAATGCTGGAATATGTTTCTATCATCATGATTACATACTGTCATCAACATATTCGCCAATAACTGTTAAACCAAGGTCGGGAATTACCGATCTAATGTCTATTTAAACATTTGGAGATCTACATATTTGAATTATGGACGAATTTATGCATGTTTTCATTATAATAATGGAAAGATTATTGCACATGCCATTTGAATATCGTTAAGGAAATACTCAATGTGGGAAAAACTATCAAGTATTAAAGTAGATAATTTGTGGGGGAAATGTATTTATGCGTTTGAGTATGACGGTAATCCAGTGGAGAAGAAGACAGAATTCATGACAAAAGAAGAAGGAGAAAACATGAAAGAAAGAAAAAGTTTTAAGATTTCAGGCGCTGCAATACAGACTGCAGATCCAGGTCTGTCTATGTTGATCACGATAATGTTCTCTAAACATAAGGTATAAAAGAGACACTCCAACCCAACAAAGATCAACTTTTAGCTATAGCCACCATCGACAATGAACGAGTCAAAGGCGTGTAGCAGTTCTTTTGCTTGGGTTCTGTATTTCATACTGAAATGAAAACCGCGAAGAAACTTTCATCATTTAGGAAGCCTCTTATTATTCGTCTCCTATGACGTGTGTGAGGTACAGCTTGTATATTCTTTTCATGTCCAAGCCCAGATTAAAACGTATGAATTGATTAGATAAATGTATATCGAGTAAATACAAGTATTACTTATTGAATAATAAGCATTTCTACGTACATAAATAGCTGTTTCGGTCATCATGGACTCTTCATTTCATTCCAAAATGTTTTATTATCAAGTAATACATGTATGCACAATTACATAAAGATACAATGTATATAAACAAATGGATTAGACAACAGGCTAAGCGTATACTGGTCCTTTGCAAAAGACTCCAACGGACTCTTTAGTGATGCTAGGGGCCACCCCCACCGGTCCTAACGGTTAAGTGACAAAATTATATGGAGAGGTTCGTTTACATCATCACTCAATCATTTTACCAAAAAAAAAAAAAATTTGAGTGATCAGATAAATTTACGTGAAGTTATGAAAATTTGGACCATACTGCTGTTTCCTGCTGTAATGAATGAAGGAAACATAAAAAGACTCGCTCTTACAACTTAACACGAAATGAAATAAAATTTTAATGAGCAGGATTTTACGAGCAGTGAAATAACATTTAAAGATAATAGCCTGTAGCAAAATATTAAAGTAATATGAAACCGCGCGTAATTTGATATAAGATTCATTACGTAATCTATATTATAGTTTTAAATCAGGAAATTTTTAGCAATGCATATTTCAAGGTCATATTACGAAGGTGACCCAGGAATAAAAAATCTAAACCATATTTCAGAACAAAAGACGGGGACATGTTTTAGACATAATATTTAATTCACAAACAGGAAGCAAGCTTCAGTTACGATAAAGAGGTAAGCTACCCCGTTTTGCGTTTTATCTCTCCGGTTCGATTGTACGTTCGAACTTGGTTGATTAAGAGAAAATTACTATCGCACTGGAAATGTTCAAGGGAAATATAGAAGTAAAAAAAAATAGTTTAGTGGATCCAGACTACCTCGGGCATATACATATCCCTTCGTCTAACCAAATAGAAGTTGCTCTTAGCGTTACCCATGTTCGTCCTGTTTCCTCCAGTTTCCTCCAGTTTCCTCCCGTTCCGTCCGCATACAATGTAACTAGCTAATCTTAAGAACTGCTGATTCGATCCTCACCAAACATTTGCACACATGATAAGTATGATGTCTTGTTGTGCATCTTACACTGTAAAGCCCTTCCTTCTAACAGAGACACTTCCATACCATCAGAGAGTAGAGAAGCAGCATACTGCAGTACAGGTACGTTGAAGAACATAATGTTGTTATTTACCAGCACAACAAGATTGTGACAATCTATGACATCTATTAATATCCTTTATTCAATCGTCTCTGAACTGGAATACAAGATCAATTATATTGTTCCTTACAGTCAGGGCAGCACTGTCGATGGTGGAATCTTTGCTGCCAATGCAAATGCTTTTGCACTGTAAACACGTGGAAAACCAAGGTCTAAGTTACAACAGAATCATATCCGTAAACATTTTCATCAATGTCCTGTGAGCGGAACAATTAAAGACTTCCCTACAAAATCTATGCAAGGAAATGACTGACTTCAAAGCTACATGAACCATCAAAGAGCCAAGAAAGTATAAAGGCCATGATAAGTTCTAGTTCATCAAACCACAAAAGGTGCTGAATACACCTAATTGATTAAGGGGACATAATGTATACTATCAAGATGTAAATGAAGAAAGGGTGAAGAATTGTCAGGCCTTACAAAAAATCCCATGATGAAAGTCAGTCTGAAATGGTCAGGGATGATTCATCGGTTGAATGTAAATATTGACTCTTCTACTATGAAACTTGAACAGGTGAAGGTTTCTGCAAATGCTTAAAGAGCAGGAAGAAGAGGAGAGCAATAGTGTCAAAATGCAAGGTGCCAGTTTTAATTAATGTTTTCCACCAATAAATCCGATAATTGAAGTAAACAAAGTACACAATATTGCAATCACATGGGGATAACAAGACACCTATAAACCCCATGGTCGATGGGAAAGGCCCACAAAGTTAAGTTAACAATTAGAAAGTATTTTCGGAAACGTTTTCTTGATGCAAATAGAACATTTTCCAGGGACATTGAGTATATTTTCATGGCACAGACTTTCACAGAAAGGAAACAAATCATGGACAGCATGTCAGTAGCACTCCGTAAATGTTTCTTGGGAGACTGATTTAATTATTGCTGGACTTCTGACTAAAGACTGTAAAGGATGAGGCAAATAATCTTCAAAGACCAAGCCTACAAATTCTTACAACCGGTAAGAGGAACAAATCCATACTGGCAGAAGGTGCAGTGCAAGTTACTTGCAATAATAAAATCATTTGGAATAATCACACTATATGCGGCGTCCGAAACAAAATATCCTAATCCAAAAAGTACAAGAAATGTCAGAAGAGGAAATAACAGCGCTTCTTTATGAAGAGGAGTGCCTGATTCTCAGATTAAACCCAATATCAGGTAACAGATGTGGACAGGAATTAATGAACTCAAGAAATGTAAGTGGACAAGAATCGGTTTATAGAGTTTTAGGATTGCCATTATCAAAAACAAATCTTAATACTGTATAGTCTCTAACAGGATTACTACACCAAAGAATCCGTTTACTGAAGCCATCTTACCTGTTCTCAAAGCTAGATGAGGATGGAAATCTTTTTCTCGGTAGAATAGGTGAGAAACATAGCCAGCAACCATTCGCCTTGAATCATTGGTGTCTTTCCAAGGTACAAGAAGAGGGCTTCTAGCCTGATGTCGTACGGGGAGAAAATGGGGAAACAGAAAATACTTCTACAGACAAAACAAAATTTAAGTTCAGCTGAGCACTTCCATCAAGGAAAAGTAAAGAATTAGTCTGTCATTCGAACCCACAAGTTAAAATAAACTGGAAACCCTGAATCCTTTTGTCATTCTCAATTGTATCTTTTTGTGCCTTGGTGAGAGGGGGGAAACGACTTCATTACATTGACCGTATTCTTTCATCTATGAAAAATATAACACTTTCTGATGATCCCAGATATAGAGGAGTAATGTCTTAAACTGTTAGATAGGCTGTTGAAGCTAGAGTTCTTGTCATCAGAAATATTAATGTGACTGGTGGCATGACAAATGGATCACAGGGAAAGGTTATTTATTTTAAACGCTCTTTATCAAATTTGATAGATGCAGTGTCGACAAGAATGAAAGGATAAACACCACAGTTGATCTTAGCAAATATCGAAATAACATCTTCACCTTCCACACATCAAAATACCACAATGACACTGCGACTCTGTAGAGCTACAGCCATCCATAAAGTTCGGAGAGCTACTATTTACAGCATTTTCATCTCATTTAAAGATCCTACCCAAAAGGGACAGGCATATGTTTCCCTTAGTCGTGTTAAAACTATAAATGGTGTTAGTATCAAGCATTTTGATGAAAAGAAAATGAGACAGTCAACATGGAGAGTAACAGACTTTTATCTGATGCCCTCCATCCAGATCCATTTCCATAAATCCTCCATCTTCTTGTCACTATTTCATTGCTACATGCATGCTCAGGACGACTTCATTTTGAAGACATTCTCAAACATCCAATTATCAAGGATGTCGATGTTCTTTTCATAACGGAAGCAAATGTATGAAAATCATATTCTAAGTCATTAGCATAAAGGTTAGTCACTAAAACATCTTCCAATGTCGGAGCAACCGCCATACAATGCTTATGTGTGGCACCAACAATATACGGCCTCAAACATGGAGATGCTTTTTTTCCTATGGAAAATGACTGTGGTCCGGATTCCCTCTCTTCAGGTCACCATCACAACCTCGAAACACATTCATTTAATGTCTGTCTCCGTTTGTTTCTCAGGAACTCTACCCAACTAAATCCAACATGTCCAACATCCTACAACTACCAAACAACACAATTTGACCTTGCCAGATTCTTGTGCTGCCTATCTATATCTCTTACCATGTCTTCATGGGAATATATATAGGAAAAAAGGTAACCCCGGAATCTAGGTTTACTTAAAAAAGTTATATTTATTAAGACTTTCAGATAAATTCAATATCACCACAATTTCAGTTTCCTCATTTTAAATATTGTGACTATCTAAATATGTTTGCTAACCATGTAAAAGAGCTTGTGTGTGTGTTTGTGAGCATGTTTCAGGGTCAAAATCAAAATCCAAGTGGTTGTAAATTCTTATAGAACACTGAAATTGATTTTACGTGTTGTTGGGGTTATTTATGTCTTTCACTTTACTCTTTTTGACATTTTCTAGTTATAAATGTGATTTTGCTCTCGCTTAAGCAATGTTGAGTTTTGATTATGGTTTCATTATCATTTCGGTATTCTTTGTTGTTAACTGAGTTGAATACAGAAAACAATAACGTGATTCTTGACCATTATGTATGTGGTATACTGATGTAGATAGGAATATTATGCCAACTAACACCGACAGTTGCCAAGAAAAGTCAAAATAAAGAATCATTGACAGCTACCAAAGGTGACGACATGGTATCCTGGTGGATGTTCTCCTTATCACTTTCGATATCCAGCCATTCTTTTCGTCGAGCATTCCAGGAAAAAATTAATGATGATTTTCAAAAATCAACAACTATCAATATATATATATTACTAATCGCAATATGATAACGACCCTATATTCCTAGCATGTTTTGACATGTTTAACTCCTGCTTAACTCAGGGCCGCGGTGGCCGAATTGTTAATGCGTCCCGACACTTTATCACTAGCCCTCTACCTCTGGGTTGTTAGTTCGAAACCTACGTGGGGCAGTTGCCAGGTACTGATCGTAGGTCGGTGGTTTTTCTCCGGCTTTCCTGCACCTCCAAAACCTGGCACGTCCTTAAATGACCCGTGCTGTTAATAGGGCATTAACCAAAATTAACCAAACCCATAAACTAAACTGTTTAACTCATGAATACATCAACCGATTATCTATGGAATTTTCAATCGTAGAAGGTGTGGACATTTTTACGTATGGATGTGTGATTGTCTGTGGTTAGTAAGATTACTCATAACCAATATTTAATGTTTTGTATGAACGAAACGCAACTAATATGGGATGATAACAGGTGATTTAACATTTATCGTGTACTAACGCATACTATGCAATGCATATATTACAATAGTATGATAATGAAATGAGGTACAAATGAATAGAGGACAGGAAATGATTAAAATACATGTGTGAGCATGTTTCTTGAGTTATACAATCGAAAGCAGCTTACACTTGTTTTCTTATCATATTAAATATCCTATCTATGCTCCCTGAAGTGTTATATTACATGAAATTTATAAACACAGATAATGTGTTTAATATGTAGAGCAATCGCGTTAAATATCATGTAGACATTTAATATGATCGTCGTGCAAACAACAAAACCTTATAGGTTTTATTTCAAATATATATGACGAGAAATTGAAAATCATTTTCTTTAAGTTCGAATTAGTTGTTGCCTAAATTTATTATTACGATTATTTTCATATCTTTTCTATTATTATAGTGTTGCCCCAATGACCTGACGAATTGATTAAAATATGGAACACTTTCGTATGTCAGGCGTACATATACTCTTTAATGGTCATTTGTCTGTAGCGATCCAAACCTCTCACATAAATTTAATATCTGGTCCGTGATAATTTATTCACAAACAAAATCCCATTTCTTTTCCATTTTTTTTTAAATTTTTGCATCTTCTATTTTTTTTTTTTTTTTTTATTTCTTTTTATTATTATTATTTTGTTGACCGAAAGCAAATATGACGTTTTATTTGCGATGAAGGTGACGAAAAATGGAATGTCACACCATCTTAAACAAGTGACTAGCGCGAGCAACCACAAACAGCCATTAGATAGTTGAGTTATACAGTAATTATATCGCCCCTAACAACAGCAGGATACGATTATGTATGAGCATTGTCAGCTTAATGTCTCCTCAGTATAAAATATGTCCAGAAATAGTAATCGTTAACAGAGTACCATGTAAGATTCTTTGTTCGTTTGTAAGCTGTCATGGTAGCATATATAACACGAAAAGATTTGATATAATCACCACGAAAGAGTTTGGGATATATTTTAAAGGTCCATGTAACGAATTCGATTTAGATTTATTTATTTTTAATTTGAATTTTCTAAAAAAATATTTAAATATTAAAATTAAGAATGATAATAATATCCTTGGAAATGTTATTGTTTTTGTGTTTTTATGCCAAACGGGTGATTAATATTTACCAATTTAATGTCTGTTGTTCGTGTGCGTCTTCTCACAGTGCCGAAAACTTAAATAATTGAGGTTATTCAAAAATTAGTTTTCTTTTGTTAAGCTGACAGCAGTTTGAATAATCGAGAGTTGATTGGTACAGAACCCACAGACATGTTTCTCTTCACGGCAACCAGGCAGCAGTTCTCTCATCTATCTTCATTAAATGGGGAGTGTTAATGAAACTTCTCCCTCGTCGTTTGTATCATTTCATCACTCTGTGAATCGAGTAAATCATGTTCTATTTATTACTACCCATTAAAAAATGTGACGAGCTAAAACCGTACTGTGGAAATTTATAAAGAAACACGTATATGTTGCTTACCATAAATGGCAAATGATGATATACATACATATATATGTGTGTATATAACATATATGGGGTTACCCCAACTACCGATATCAGGATAAAACCGGAAAGATGAAATGAATCAATAATTGAATATTTTACTATCAGGGTGGTCTGATTTTATCAGAAAGGTATGGCTATGGTGGATGCATGATCATAATTGCCCGGATGATGAGATCGACCGTCACAATACCTATATATACGGTCCTTGGGTTAGCTGATGGGTGGCAGCTGTAAACAATCTATGATACACTGCTTGATGACCTCTTATGGTTATAGCTTGACGTAAATGTGAAAAATTATTATGAGCTATATTCATGAGAAAAAAGGTTTTTCCTAATGTATACCTGACTTAGAGATATTTGTGTTAGAAGCCATATCTTTTTGCTAGCAACAAATAATATCAGTAATATTCATCAAGAGTCTAATATTTATCATCAATATATTTTTTCTGTTTATTGAGGTTGTTAAGTAGAAGCCTTAGTCATTCAATAATTTTGAAAAATATAATTTCCGTCGTATAAGAAAATATTGGATTTTATATATTAGTTCTTGTTTTAGGTTTTTATTAAAGATCGTGCTGTTTCAAATACAAAACTATTAGTGCTTCATTCACGTGGTGTGGCCTTGCTATACTTTTAGACAGAAAACAGAGACAATATGATAAACCGTTGTTGACTAATTATATTGTCCATGTTATCATCAATAACAATGATATATTTTGATTAGAATAAGGTAGAAAGGTTCAACATGAGCGGCGTTGTAATATACAAATAGGAGATATTATATAACCTCATTGCTGTTGAAGTCACAGGCTACGTCAGCAACAATGACATCATATATTATACCAATAATATCGATGTCATACTTATCTCATGACATCAATAATCGAACATCGCCCAAAATAACAAACCAATCATTTAACTTCATCTTTTAGCAATTGCATTAGACGTCATCGTTTCTGATGTTTTGATGGGCGACCTCTCTAGAAACCCTGTGAGTGTTCATTGATAACCATGTATAGTCACACGATTGTTTGGCGTATTTGAACATTTCAAAACGTTTATAGCAAAAAATTGTAACAGCTTGAATATAGCAGTTTTTTCTGTATCATCCGTTTTGAAAACTACAATGTATGTATTATCTTACTGTATAATATGGAATATTCGTATGTACATTTTTCGTGGTTTGGAGCTTTGAAATTATTTCGTTGGTTCAAAATTTCGTGATTAGACCATAAAAAAGATAATATAGAAATGATACATACAACAATATCCGATGTATTTGTATTCGTCTTTCCATAGCAACCAAGAAAACAACGAAAGTTTATACACAACGAACTTTCCATTTTGAACCTTATATGATTCCGCAAATATTTATGAGCAGAGGACTTTCGAAATTTCAGATTTGCTCTTTATCAGCTGGACACCAATTGCATAGTTCATACATCATTGTGGTAGAAAAAAAAGAAAACAAATAAAACAACGCAAAAATTGTCATAATGTAATATAGGTGTTTATTACAAGAATATATTACTTACACACCATCAGGTTAAATGTAATTTCTTTCAGTCGTCCTGATGGCGGATTTATTTTTGCAGCTTTCCACTTTTCCTCCGATGAAACGGAAAGTATTTACATTCGAAAAAGGAATTTTCACTAGCTATCATTTAATCAGTTGAAAATATTCAATCTAAGCAAATAGCAAATAATCTACAAAACAGCCCCAATGAAACTTCCTACCAGGTATATATAATTCATAGGAGACTCTATAGATGTATGAATTTAACTGAAAATGACTCAAATTTAATCCGTTTTGAAACGAGACTGTCTTTTGGCTAAAATGAATGGTATCATCAGCTAACATAAATAATTATCAGATGTTGTCGGTGTTGGTAATGAAATTACTCTGTTTAAAAAAAGGAAAACACGTTTGAGACAAAATAAGTTAATCTTTGAATAAAGTCAGTAATTAAACAGTTAAGAATCCTTCTTTATACTGTCACAGACAATATTGTGTGTTTGTTTGTTTGCTGGGTTTATCGCCCCGTGAACTACAAGCGTCATTTGGAGACAGGGTATCATTGTAGTAGTTTGTGACTACCTCACTGAACAACATACGGGACTACCGTCGTATACCATCCAAAGGAATCGGGATAAAGTGTCTTGCCCAAGGACACAACCACAACAGCACGGACCGGCTCGTTTCTCAGCTTCCCGAGAAACACAAACCGATACAGGTTGGGAGCGTCAAACCATGCTCCTCGGACCATCACCTGAGATAACGTGGCTGGCGCTTTAATCGACTGAGCTATTGCGGCCCCTCACAGACAATAAGATAGCTGTATCCCCTACTAACGGTGTTTCCATGTCACAGTTAATTTAATATTCGAGGGTTTGTTTCTATTATCACCATTTCCGTGACAGATGTCAACTACTGACGGTCAAAATAACAACATAAGGTTTCGAAAGATGCAAAAGACGCTTACTCCACCGGAACACCTGGCCTTATTCCCTTCATGCCAATCTACATTTTGCTTTTACATTTCCCTCGTTAAATCGTTTTTGAGTTATGGTTTCATAATCACATCGGTACTCCTTGTTGTTTTCAAACTTCATATTGTAAGAATTTAGTGTACATAGAAAGTCGATGATAGATTTAAATGACAGACTTTTATCTCGGGAAATTTTGTTGGAGATGGCGATGTTTGACAATAATCATGGTTTTATAAATTATAACAATACAGAGAGTGAGAACTACGACGACCTGAGAAATATGACTAATGAAGCCAAAATGACTAATAAAGCACTTTATATTGCCAGAATATGACTAATGAAGCCAAAATATGACTAATGAAGCACTTTATATTGCCAGAATATGACTAATGAAACATGCTATATTGCATTGCCCTTTGTCTTTGTCACCCCTACTTGGCAAGCTGATATGATAGACTTGCTCAAGTCTATAATACGATCATTTGCTAATTCCATTTAGACGGTCTGCTGTCGACGTCTGGTCGGGCACGCGGTGCAAAAAGTCCAGACAGGTGGATCTGCTCGGTCGATGCTGCTTTTATTAATTTTTGAAAATTAAATCATTTTCTATGACTTTCAAAATCAAAAGCATGTTTACATGTTTTGCCGAAGAGAGGATCATTCTTAATCTTTACATACCTAATAAATTTAGTAATGTACAAAATGTATTTTGAATATCACGGAAATGTCCCAGACGAAAACACGTTTACATTTATGTTAGAGATAACTAGGGCTACATGCACCCCCTAAAATTACTTAAGCAGTGAAAACGCAAAGTGGGATAATTATATCAAAGATCACAGGGACTGTATTTATTCCTCGACGCGCGCTGTCGTGACACCAACTACGCCACCTTGACCTTCAAATTCAGGTGTTTATGTCAAAAATAATTCTCTATTGTCGAGTAAAGACTGACAGAGATTGTGAGTGATTATATAAGAGTTTTCAGGTTTACTTCTTAGGTTCTCTAGAAAAGGACTCTCTTTAGTTAAAAAAAAATAAAAAATATCAAAGCGGCAGTTTATTTTTTGAAGATTGTAATAGTTACTTGTGTGACAACTCTTTTTATCGTAATTTTCCCCGTAATTATACAAATTAGACATGAGATAACAAACGATTGATATTTGGCAGCAAACTTAGTTCTCTTTATCTTTACACTTGTTGTGAGTTTTTTTCTCCGGATTCCCAGCGCTCGGGTTGTTTATTAGGATTCGCATGTTAATATGCTAAACAAATGGATGTAAAACTAGTTATTGGCATTGCACCTTGGTCAATAATACTTGGAGCAATTAAGACAATGAAACATCAGAGAACCTGCTTTCTGTTCTGACAAGAAAACCCTCTAATTAGGCAGTGGAACGGCACAGCAGAGCGGTACCAAGGAATTAGAGGAACAAGTTCCCACAGCTTGCTCGTCTTCGGTCCTTCAGCCAGAATTAACTACCCTGTGTCCTCTTTGTGCTGCGAACATAAACATATAAAAACAAACTTCGTCCGTACAATTACTTAAAGAAAAAAGAATATATCATATTTCATAAACATCTAAAACAGTAATTTTATCGTGTATATAATTACTTTGTACGTTTGGGTTTTCAACATGGCAGACTTTCAATTAAACAAAAAAGACAAGATGTAATGATATAATAATAATAAAAGAACATTTGGAAATGTGAACTGATTTAATGAATTGGTTCTACAATTACGACACAATTGGTGCAAATCACTTACGTTCATACTACTAAAAACGCTTAAAAAATATCGCCATAATACCATGGAAATATGCAGCTTTATAAAGCTTCGCGCATGGTTGGATTTCAATTGTTTTAAGCTCTCTAATGTAGCCTTTGATCTGTTTTAAGTTACGGGAATTACCTAAAATAACTCCCAGTTAGAAAATATAATGACTATAAAATTTAGATTTAACAAAATTGTGAGTTACATAAACAAATACATACATATGCATGCATATAAAATGAAGCAATGCTTTTATACTGTGCCATTCAAGGAAGATGAAAGAAACTGATAATTTTTTACTGTCTTGAAATGTGTTATTTCAAATTCGTTTAAATCCCTTTAAAGTACATTATTTCAAAGTCGTTAGAGCATATATAAACGTCTGCTTTCTTCTACCTCGTGGCAGTATACCGTTTTAGGTCCACACGTGTGTATTATTATTTTGGAGTACGAATTTAGCCTGTCGGGTGAGATGTACTTCAGACCGTAGGGGCAGCTACGTCTCGGAATGTGACGTAAATGCTTAGCCTAGCCCATAATCATTATATAATTGCAAAAGGGGCCTTTGATTTTATCGTAAAACATCGAGCGTTGTTGTGATATAATAAAACAACTCATCGACTTTGATAGTCTTTCCAAAAGGATTCTCAATTTTATAGCAGAAATCTTACACCCTTATATACCTTTCGTGTTCTCAAAGGATGAAAAGTGACAACAATAAAACGAAAATTAGAGGATATCAGAGAAGAGAATGTAAAAAGGAGAAATAAAATAACAGTCTAAATTAATCTGTGTAGGCAGTAGTTAAAATTGTATATACGAGATACATTTACCTTCTATATTACAAACCGTTAGGGTTAATAATTACAATATAAAACCTTGCTCCATCATATAATCCATACAAATTCTTTTACACTATTCTGAATTTGTGTTACTGCACTTCAAGAAAAACATTTCTCTTTTTAATAAGTTTTTTTGTCGAAACGAAGACATATGGACAGTCCTTAAAAAACATAATGAATTACATATTAAAAAAATAAAACCAACCTTAACTAAAGTATGAACGTTAATACAACTGTAAAGTTTTCTCTTGGCGACAAACTAGACGTTTAAGATTTGTTGTCCAGACGCCTATCGTCTAATATTGGGTCAAAGGAAACTCGGGCAACGCATAATGACATATTATTCAATTTTCCGGTAGTACTTTCTTCCTGTGTCTGTCCTTCTACAATCTTAGCTATTACCGAAGACGTGGAACTGTAAACAAAAATAACACTATTAGATTATCTACGGTAGCAAGAATATTGTTATAAACTGTATGTGTTTCAGTTTAAAAGTTCAAATTTTTGAAAAAAATACTGTATTTGACTGTGAAAACATTTAGATCAGTAAAATTGACATTTTATGAAAATATTAAATTTCTTAAAATAGTATACCTCTAAGATCAATATGTATAAAATGTTTGTTTGAGAAATATTAGTTTGTACATACTTAATATATAACTAATACATTACCGTATTTATGCCAGCAGAACTTGCCTGGGCCCTTTCTGAAAATAAATATCATATTGCATTGTTTGTAATTACAAAGCGATTGAATGGGAAACGAAATATTGTAGTTTGTGTTAGCGGTGTCGGGAAAACACTAACTATCAGACGATGGAAAACAGTATAGATTTATTAACGGCAGCAGTACCAGATAACATCAAAGTACCATTACTGCGACAACAAAACACTACATGAAATGCCCTGTTCTTAACATCTACCTCACATCAAACACCTTTCGACCATTCAGCCTTTTTGTAGATAAAGCCTATTTGACTTTGAACCTTTAAGACGTAACCCAACAGTAGAGCATGTATATTTATATAAACCGAATCACAGAGCAACCACATTGTTAGTGTATTGGATTGCAAGCATGAGGTTGTGATCTCTTGTGTGTTTCATTATAGAACTTTACTAGCTGCAAAAGGACTTAAATTGTTATGTGCAGTTAGGACGCATGCTACTTAGCCCTCGTACATAATAATCATCCAAGAAATTCTGAAATATCGAGATAGAATCGTGTCTTTGACATTAAACGAATGTCTAGAAAGTTAACCTTTACCTTTGGCTGAACACACCTAGTCAACGCTTACCTAGTGCCAATATCTAGTGTCGTAAATATAGTTCGTACCAGCAAGTGACGGTCTATAAGGTCTGGGATCAGGGGGCCAAACCCAAGTATAAAAGTAAGATAGTGTCGCCATATTTGATGATTATTTGTGCGTTTCTTTCAGGTAGCGAACAGTAAGAGTTCAGATGAAAATGGAGTACATTTCACGCCAAGAATCTCTGACCATTGGGTCATTCTCTGTCTTTTCCACGTGAAGTATTGACCCCCATTTTCCTCATCTAAGTCCTACTCCTCTGCCCCAGAAGGATAAGACCATTCCTTTTCATACAGCACAGGGTTAGCTTTATCTCTGAGTTCTTCATAGGACATTTGGTCAAAATCGAACTATTCTTGGGTCAGATGGAAACAAAAATAATCATCTGGGACCCTGCATTTCTATCAGCAGTTCATACCGCAAATAAATTATTTACGGTTTAGATTTAATTAATGCCAGACAATTTCAAATCCATACAGAAGTGAATAAGTCTGAATATCAACATAATGTAGTGCATGTATGTAGTGTTTTAAAGATACATTCGCTGCTGTGTACCATCCCTAGTACTCGAGGTTTCAGACTTTATTTACACTTTCACCCATTTAGGACACAGGCCAAATAAATTCGATCAAAATCTCTTTATATGAATAAACGACGGAATCCTTTTAATATTTATTCTATCTTCCCTATACGATCACGCGTTTCTTACCTGAAATAACTTTTTGTTTACGCAAACTTGGGGCCCTCCCACTTTTTCCATCTGATGCTGAAGACCAAATTAAGTCCAAATTCATTCAGACCATCTACTTTTAAAGAAGCAGACAGGCGTACGACGGACGTACGATGGACACTGCACGAAGGTATCCGCTGGCTGGAATAAAATCAAGATTAAACTACCTAAGAAATATAAGCATAAACTTATTGGTAAAATAAAAAATACATACCATGAAATATTAACCATTAGAATGATATTACTGTATTACTTCCATACAATGGTATATTTACACAAATCTGCTGGTAACATGAGATGATAAAACCAATCTGGTATTCCTTTATTTTTCATAAATAATTCCACATCAAATGCTGTGTTATTGCCATAAACAAAGGCAACAGGTGACCTTGATCGAATGTGCACGTAAGTGAGCGCGTGGTAACTCCGCTTTTCATGGCCACCTAGGGACCCTGGGCCTTCATCATCAAATAATAATGACATACATCGCCTTCTCGTTGTGTTTTTGATATTGGCCTTTTTTCCTTTAAATATTTCCTTATCTTTTGTAATAATTTGATTATATGAGGTAACGATAAACTACACTGATATTAATATTTAAGTACAACATAGCCTTAAGGATATCTGTTTCAGATCCGTTCAGAATGTTTAGTTCATTGTGATTATATGAGGTTGATCTTCTGAGCTGTATGAAGTTTGAGGCTATAGGTCAAATTCTATAACTGGATCTTGTAGCACATTGGATTACCTTCCTCACTACTCGTTGAATAAAACAACAAAACTACGGCCAGCAGTCCAGTCCAGATATGGTAGTAATCCCCTCGGGCATTTTTTCTGTATTATATCCTGAAAAGACAAATATTTGTTACTAGGGATGTAAACAACTTTATTATTGTGTGCTCGGTGTAAAAGGGGAAACAGCTTCTAAATATCTTGAGGGTGTAACAAAAATTTCTAAAATGGAGGATTGAGATTGTTGACCTCTAGGGTTAAGATGTGTGTGATGCCCTCAAGGTAGGGATATATTCTATTATGCATGACTACTTACCCGGCATACATCGATTCCTGCGCATACAAGAGTCTGTATGGTAGATGTTCCATTGTTGAAAGACATTCCGCTATAGAGAGGCATTCCGCTGAAGGAAAGCATTCCGCTGAGGAAAGAAATTCCAATTAAGCTGTAGGGACATTCAGCTGAGGGACGACATTTCGCTGAGGGACGACATTTCGCTGAGGGAAGACATTCCGCTGAGGGAAGACATTCCGCTGAGGGACGACATTTCGCTGAGGGAAGACATTCCGCTGAGGGAAGACATTCTGCTGTAGGGACAATCAGCTGAGGGACGACATTTCGCTGAGGAACGACATTTTGCTGAGGGACGACATTTCGCTGAGGGAAGACATTCCACTCTAGGGACATTTTGCTGTAGGTACTCTTTAGCATGAAGGACTAAAATGGGGTGATGTTATTAAAGTGACTTTTTTGCTGAAAACCAAATGATAGAATCCGACATGTATACTTCATTTATTTTCGACATGCAAATCCAGTGAGTGTACCTAGATTCCAGTTCCAATCTATAATACTGTCAGTGTTTAGTTTTAAACATGTAGATGCCGTCAGTAGCATTACATGTATCATTATGTCTTTTAATTTGCGTATTGATTACTTGAAGTTATCAATCTCTGAACAGCATATTTCTAATGGGAAAATAAATATCTTTTTTACCCGACTCCGTGAAAGCTTGTTAAACACGTTCAGCCTTTTGAGATTGCAGGTGGTGGACGCTGCTAGTGGACTTTGTAGTCCTCGAGGTCTATCGTTACGTGCTTGTCACGTTTTAAGTGATTTGAATGATGAAAATTATAAAAAAAAAAATTGAAATTATATCGCCCAGATTAAGACATATCTTTTTATCTACATCTCGTTTTTTTGGTGTTTTTTGTTTGTTGTTGTTTTATTGTTTATCGTCCTATTATTAGGTAAGGTCATTTAAGGACATGCCAGGTTTTGATGTTGGAGGAAAGCCGGAGTACCCGGGGAAAAGACACCGGCCTGCGGTTAGTACAAGACAACTGCCCCAATTGGGTTTTGAACTCCTAGCTCAGAAGTGGAACACAGGGATAATGTATCGGGACACCTTAACTACTTGTCCACCTTTGTCAATTAAACCCGGGATGTGAAATTAGGATGGAGACAATGGATAAGTTTCAATCTCAATGTCTTTACACAGCATGACGTAGAGCTTAATTTATGCTTGTTATTTAATATGGCGGTACCTCCTTTGAAACGCCAGCTCTCATTTTGAGAGCGCAGCATTACTGAATGGCCGAATCGCCAATGAAACAGAAGACGCTAGCTATTACGAAACACCAGATCCCATTATCCTTGTAGAGTCACAGTATACATCTATCATATTTTAACCTCGCTTTAATTTATGTTACGTTTTCGTTTATATGTCGGCATTCGCTTGTCCCACTACACGAGACAATGAGATGAGTGTTTGTATACATATATACGGCGTGTGCGATACGTTCACGGCTTATGTAACTTAAAAACGACACATTTCTTGATGAAAATTATGATCCAATCATTTCGGTTCTCTAACATTTACAACAGCTATGTTTCATTTGACCAGTTTTGTATATGAATATAGTGAATATAGCTATAGGTCAGGAGGTAGGTTCTAGGTTTATTCATTTGTTCTGGCTTGTATGATGATGTCTTAAATGAGTTAAATGCTAAAAATTGCCTATTGAATGTTGGATAGAAATAGTTCGCCATGTTTTCTAAACCATATCTATAAAGTTGGTTGTGGGGGTTCCTAAAGAGCATTCACAAAGAGCATCTGGACAGATTTATGTTAAGTTTTGCTAAAGACAATGTTAAACTATTCCTTTTCGACAATCTTTGGTAGCCACGCTACTTCTGCATTGGTCACTGACATCTAGCAGCTATATTATGTCTTTGGTCTCCAGTTACTACAATGCATTATGGGAGATATTATAAATAGGAGAGTGGGTGATATAATCCTGGTACAGTGACACAACACACCGGAAGTTTTGAATATAAGTTTCCCGACACATATGGAGAAACTAATTTCTGTTTGAACAATACAATATGATGAGTTACGAAACTGGTGTAGCCGATGACATCAAGAGCAATGCCACTGGTGTCTCCTAGGTAGGCGAAGAACACGACCTACTATTTCCAAGTGTCTGTATCGTTCCTGTCAATCTAAAGGTATCACCTTCAGAACTACATGTAAGTTATCTATGATTTTTGCCGAAGACTTCTGTCTCCATGGCAACTCTTGGGAGATTTGCGTATTCTTTTCTTCTCACATATTCGTTCTTTCTTTCTCTGCTTGATTCCCTTGTCGGTATTTCCCTACACATCCGTCCGCAGATGGTCCCTGCTGATGCAAGCATGTTAAAATCTTAACAGATTCTGTCTCTTTAGAACATAGATTATCATATTTTTTTATGATCATCAGTTGTCTCCCTTCCTAACGATCAATAATTCTCAGTTAATTAACGATTATTTCTTTTCTTTACATCTTTTCAGAATTTTTGACCCTCGGTTGTAACTCCTTTGAACATCAGTTGTCCATTTTCCGTTCAAAGTGATGCCCCTCATGGGACCTTCTTGTTGTTCACTTGTCTTCCCTCTCTTCGGCCTTCAAACCCTTTTCGCTTGTAATGACAGACAAGCATTGTTACATATCAGGTAAAGAAACAATCCGAGTTTATTTCTATTGATTAGAAAATATACTTTGACACTGTTACCGATTACACGACACTTTTCAAACCTTGATCTACATCACAACTGATGTGGAGGCCTTGAACCAGCAGTATAAGTCCCGTTCGTCATCCCCGTCCTCTGTAATGGTACGATAATTCAAACGTTACAGCATATCTCATGTATAACATGTATATTTTGCATACCGGTTTTAAGCAATTCTTCACCACAAAGATATATGTTTCTCTATCCTTCTGTCTTGAGTTGTAACGAAACCGAGATATGTGTTGTTATTGCGGTATCTTGTATTTCGTTATCTATAATTCGCTTCGTCATCTGTGACATTTGCTTTGTCTTAGGAAACAAGACAGTCGACGGTAGATGCATGTTATGGCGGCGTTACATTCTGCTTGTTCCATCGATCTCTGACAGCACGTGACCTTGTTCTAACAAACGTCACGAAGTTTGCCTTGGTTAGATCCTTGTGATGAACACTTGTAATTCAAAAACACATTTATCACCATTATAGAATTTTAAGATATATATATATGACATATCACAAAATTTAGGGAAATAAATGAAACAAAAAGATATAAAAGGCTTAGAAAATATATCAGGCTGAACAAGTTGATTGATTTAGTTCTTCGATAAATGCATGTTTTTGAATTTGGATTTGTCTAGAGACAAACATTCACCACGCTATATAGTCATTTTACACATAATTAAGGTCAATTTCTTCATCAAAGGAAAACCTGTTATTTGGTATCTCAAGTGATTACTTGGAAACAGGAAATTTGTTATTATGATAGCTAATTTAAAGTTACAACCGGAATAACAATCTGGGAGTTTTAAATCCCCGATCACTACTTAGCGTGTGGTAAATACAACCTACTTAATCATGTATTTTGAAATTGAAAATGTTTATTTTTCTGTATAGCCGCAGTCCTCTGTGTATGAGTTTTTGTCTGATGGTAGGCGTGATCGAGATCTTGTGGAGGCTTGACTATAGCCTTGTTGTGTCTGCTGGTTAGCATGATCGGGATCTCAAGGAATCTTGAATATCAACATGTTTTTTTTTGTGTGTGATTTTGCATCGTTATCTAGCTCTCACAGAAGCTTAACTATCTGTCTCATTTTTATGCCTGATCTTGTTCTCGCGGAAGCTTGACTATAAAGATGTCGGATTTGGAATCAAACTAGTTATGTCAGCAAATTTAGTCTTCGATACGTTTTATCACATTGTTTTTGATGTTGTGTACAATGTTTGTTATATAAGTAGTCTGCGTTCCTTCGTCCAGAGTCATTTAATTATCACATTTCTTTTATCATCGTACGAGGCAAGAACGAATGAGTTCCCGTGCTAGCTTGCAATCGAAAAAGAATGAGAGAAAAATGCTTTCAAATGAAAATTGACAGAATAGGAAAGGTCGGCTCTGATATAATCAGCCCACTATTTTAATATTGTCGATTACTGAAACATTGAATTTCATCATCGACAAGCGAGAATACTTCGAGGACAAATATGGCGACAGAGTTCTTGACTAGATGTCAATATATCTAATGCATCTTCATTTTCAATGGTAAAAATCGTGTCTGTTGACACCCATCTATCAGTTTTCCGTTTCAAAGCATTCAATATTACGACTATGTACAGTTAGCATCGATTTATTTCCTTGCCTTTAATTGTTTAACCGTGTATGAATTTAAAATAGGGACTATATCACCAAGTTACAAGACATGCTTCGGGCATGAATCTCTGCAATTCGCAATATCTCGGAATGGAATCTCAAGCCGAATCAACCAGTTTCGGAGATATTTTATTCATGAAGTTGAAGTTGATAGTATTACCGAAATATCAATTTATGACATACATATATATCATTTGTAAATAAATAGATTGATTTTATCTGTAATGACGACATAATATTTGAAATAAATATAGAACTTACAAGAGTTGTTATGAAATACATTAATGACATAATACATTAAATTGAAGCAATGTGTCAGGCGCGCATTAAAACGCGGCAAGGCCGTATTCAGACGTTGAAGTAAAAAGCTTATTTCAATGAGTTTTTTCAGAGAAGAAACATGAAAAAGAGATTCGACTTCCGTTCTACAGCCTTCCTTATCATTTAGTGTGAGATTTCAATTCATCTCGAATGGTTTTACTTTTTAAATTGGGGAAAAAACGCTGATAGATACTTAAAACGCCTGATTTATTTTCAAGTACGAGAGGATTTTAAAATATTTATCTGCATTTGATACTCGAAACACGCCTATTCCGGCTACTATTCGGTGTTTTGGGGGGTGTTTGGGGTTACCAGGGGTATATATATCACAGAGATACGCCCTCAGAACCATTTCCGTGAGTGGGGTTGATTGCTCCTTATATTGCAAGGATCGTGGGTGTATTTGCTGAGACACAATCAGGTCCCTAGGGGTCGCACGTACTACCGATATCTACCCGATTACTCACGAACTTTATACATTGTTAATAACGTATTTTCAAAAACCCTCCTTTCACACTGCTGGCGTCGTTATTGTATCAATTCAAAGCTTTGGAATCTTTGCATAATGTCAATAAACGAATTTGAAACACTGTTTATCTTAAATGGCTCATAATAGTAAATCATTTTAGGTTGATCCTAATGGCTATGCATATATATTCATAAACAATTAGATTTTGCTGATAGTTTATCTCGATATTTTGAAAATATAAGCATTCAAGAACATCTTATTAAGCTGACAATTCTTTGTGATATTAGGCGTAATATTTTCTAAACGGTAATGCATGTTTTGTCTGTTGCCCAAATGCAGAAAAATATACTGCATAGAATGGCGTTTACAATCAGCCAGAAGTATAAATGGAAAAAAAAATCATTTTAATGTGTGAACGATTTTATCTTCGTCTGCTTATTATAGAGAGTGAGCAAGGTCACAAGAAAACATTATCTTTGCTTAATTTAACACGGTCGATAATTACTGTTCGTTATCAGGCTCCGGGATCATGGAACTTTTTTTTTCATGTGAATCGCATATGACGTCACTTTTTATGACACTGTCTGTGATTGGCTAAGTCAAACAGTTTGATATTTACGATGGTTTCACGATCCTAGGATCAGAACTTTTTGCGAAATGCTTCCACTATACACGTCACGAAGCAATCACGTTAAGAGGATATAAGTCATCTATATCACAATTCAGTACATCCTTCGATTATTCATTTCGTTTATGCGAAAAATTAAGAATGGGTTTTATCGGTAATTCACATAGTTCCACATATCTTGAAACAATGTATATTTTTCTCAATATGAAGTTCCTGTTCCACGTATTGATGATGATGATGATGATGATGATGATGATGATAATGATGATGATGATGATGAAGGTGGTGGTGGTGGTGGTGGTGGTGATGATGATGATGATGATGATGATGATGATGATGATGACTTATAAAGACAATGTACATGTATACGTATTGTTATATACTGTTTGTTAAGCATGTTTTTACTTTAGCTATGCAAGACAATGTACTGTATTATCTAAGCTATTTGAGACTGCATTGTTTCATCAATTTTAGTTTGTATCTATACAAAATACTGTATTATTTTCGAGTTGTACAGACAATATAGATTCTACTATATATTTGCTGGTTATTTAAAGCGTATCGTTTTCAGATATTTGAGAATCTTGTGTATCAGACAATATAATATTTCCAAAAAATTGAGCAAGTGTATCATTTTTCAGATAATTAAACAGGGTTTGGCCACAGCTGTATTAATGGACAAAAACAAAGTTAATGTAAATCGTGACGGAATAAAGAACAATATGTTCCCACATGCTAGGCTGGTTCATAGAACATCCGGGTTGTCGGTGGCTAGAATCCTAATGTGGAACCCCTCGGGAGTTTACATTGGCTTGCATCGTATGTTAGAGGGAATTTAGTTAATAAGCTGTTTGCATATCTTTCTACTAGTAGGCTTCCTCCCACCGATTACAGCCAGTGTACTTTCGGCGTAGAGGTGGAATAAGGCACCCCCATTGAAAACAGGCAAAGAAACAACTAAATATTGCTTTTTAATTTGTTAATATTCTATGATCTAGAGAATTACACAAAAACGCAGATGTTTAAAATAATGTTAACAGCTAACGTGTGTGAAATTAGACCCAAATTCATACGCACGGTTGATTTGGTAAAATTAGTTCGCCTTTCAGTACAAATTTAGATAATTCAGGAAAAAAATGAGTGTCTACCATCCGCTCATGCATAGGCATATGTCATGCTCCGAGGTAGCACGTTTCTTCCATAAAAACGTTTGATTTTTCTACTCTTTACACTACCATTCCCTAATCCAAATGTAAGGAACGCCTTCGTTCCCTTGCAATGAGATTTGTTTTTCCCATTCCTACGGCGATTTAAGTAAATATTTGTGAAATATACGAAAACATATTTCGTAAAACATACTACTACGGCTGACAGAAAATACACCGAAGAATTTCTGACCGACAGGTTTTGTGGCCAGATCGTCCACCAGAATATTGGCGTACCCACTGGAGCAAATTGTCCCCCTGTTGACCGACTTGCATTGAAGGGGTCATCAAACCAGGTAACAGAGACCTCGCAAATTCCTTAGTTTCACCTATAGTGACGATGTGTTATCAATAAAGACATCATTTATCATGACGTTCGGAAATTGAAATCAAAGACACTATAGACTCTTCAACATCAGTCGCTTACCTCGATATTTACTCACAACGTAACCAGCAGGGACAGCTTACAACTAAGCTGTATGGTAAGCATGATGATTCAAGTTTCCGAATATATAATTTGCCATTTCTTGATAGCAACATCCCCTCATCTTACCTTAGATGTTTACATGTCGCAGTTGCAAGGTTTCGAGAGATGCAGGTTGAGTAATACCATGTGAGAGCTTTACATATTTGATGCTTGTTGGTATACCTAGTAATTTCGTTGTCATGAGCCTGATTATAATTTGAGATTATGACTTTACCCGGATTTGACCTAGATATGATATGTCGGGCTCCGTCGATGAAGCAGATGACGCTTGCTGTATCAGTAACACCTGGTCTGATTCTCTTTAATTATTATTTCGGTATTCATTTTTTTTTTTGTGTCTTTTTATTTTTCAAAATTTTTCATTACATGTAAAAAGAAGACTCTCACTCTCACTTTCACACATGTTGAAAAGGCATCATCATAAGAACTGTTCATAATCATCATCACCATATCACCATCAGCATCATGACCATTCATCATCATCATCACCACCACCACCACCACCACCACCACCACCATCATCATCATCATCATCATCATCATCACCACCACCACCACCACCACCACCACCACCACCATCATCATCATCATCATCATCATCTTCATCATCATCATCATCAACCAAATCGTTCATCATCTTTATCATCATCTTCAAAATCATTAATCAGCATCATGATCATTCATCTTCATCAAGATCTTTTATCATAATCATCATCTTCATTTTTTTTTTTTTTTTTCTTTTTATAAACAATACATATCTACATCATCGATTTTTAGATAATATATATAAACATACATACAGCTGTATAACGTATAATATTAGCCTTTATATATAAACTTATTATAACGTGTTCAATATCATAAATGATTTATTCTTCTCTTCAACTTTTCAGAGACATGATTCGTGTGTTTACATTGTAACTATGCATCGAATTGTCGGTAATTATCTTATGAATTCAGACAATATGGTTGGAACCTCAAATGGAGTATGCTGAACACACAAACGTCCATCTGATAACATACTTAAAAGCGTTGCTGATGACGTGTGGAGGAACGGACAGATATATGGTATGTATTCACAAGGTACGTGCTAAAATACACATGTTTCGTCTTAAAAGAATGTGACAGAGCATCATATATCTTCCCAAGCAACACGTGAACAGACCACATCATTGCCCAGTTCAAGTCGCATGCTGATCCGCCAGTATTAAGGGCCAGACATGCTTTATACCCCCGTAACAATGTTTTTAGCCAATGTTTTCACAGGATCCGTCAGAACATTCGTGCTCACAGTCCTGTGTGATTTACGGGGATTGTCGTTCCCACTAACCTTTATCTTGAATGAAACATCCCCTTGGTTTTAGGATTCTCTAGGACGAAACATAAATAAGATTTGGCGGAAAGAAGTTTCACATACATCTGCAGAAATACTCTGTCGGTCTACACCAAGCTTCGTGTATTTGTGCAGGCGTGTCGGTTCTGCGCGACTATCAACGGTTTCACGTCGCGAGCTGGCAGTCGGAGTAAACCCCATAAGACAGATGGGTTCGGGCCCTATCGAATGTCACTCACTCATATTTTACTGTCAGATTTTAAACATAGCCGGGCGATTTTGTGTTACAATTTAGATAAGGGATCTTACGGGACTGAAACCTGACCCCAGCGCTTTAATTAACATGGTGTGTTTCAAACCCGCTGTTCTTTTGTCTCTTCCCTCGGCCTCATCTCGCTCGGCCCATACTGTTTGACCGCCATCGTAGCCAAACGTTGCAACATGAAAACAGCAGTTCGGTATAATTTTCAAAACAATTTGCAGACACTTTCCTTTGCTTTGAAAGCAGCAAAACTATCCGTCTTCATCAATCAGAATTCATTATGTTTAAAACCAATATTGTCTCCTATTAATTGTGAAAATTATCATTATTATAAGATATGAACGCTCGTTATTATTGCTAATAAGATTGATTGCTTTAACAATGTTAATTTACTGTTAATTTACCGGCAGATTAATTCTGGAGAATCTGGACAATCACGCCTGGCTCAGCGTCTGAATTTTTATCCGTCTGCTGCAAAAAGGGGGAAAAAATGAGTTTTTTTCTGATAGTGTGCTGCATACATTGGTCTGGTATCCAAAGTTTTCGGACTGTTGGAACGTCCGGATTATTAAATCGCTGGAGATTAATCATGATGTATAGCTGTTAAAAACGTAGCTGACATTTCGCGGTTGTCTCAGTCCGGTTAATGAAATTATTTTGTTTGTTCCAGGAATTCTCTGAAGGCTTTATCCGGAGGATTACGGCGAGATGTTCGGATCAACGAGATTATTTGTCTGATAAACCGGACATTACGCCAAGAAGCGTGTTTCATTCACCGGATTAGTTTCGTTCGTGCAATATCGTTTTCTCATCTTCCTGCTCCGCGAAAACCTCCTCGTTGAAGAAAACGAAATTAATCCCCGGTGTCAATTACAATGCCAAATTAACTATGATGAATGCTCAAATGAGAAATGTATGTAACGTAACAGGCACAGGGCCTTTAGCTTACGGACTCGGTAATATTGATAATATATATGTACATATATGTATGTGCCAACTAAAATTTGACGTCATTATAAAGGGCATGACGATATATCGAAGGGGGTTTAATCCTGGAACTTATATTTGGCACTGAAACCCGACAGATTGTGGGATTGAAGACGAAATCAACGCATTAACTCGAAGTTTCATTCTAAGGTTGAATGATATGTAGGGCACGAGTTGAGAGGCAAATGGCATTAAGTTAATTTCGTCGTTCTATGAGAATGAGTTTGAGAAAAGACTTTTCGTTTATATTTTTCAATTTGAAATAAATAAAAATATACAGTATATGCAGTTATATTCTTGTCGTACATTTTACTAATAAAAACCAAACACGCTTATTTTCTAATCCGGAATGTCGATCTTCACACTACCCTCTCAAAAGGGTCATCATATATTTCAAGCGTCCAACTGACAGAGATTTTCTTCTTTTTATGACCCCGAGGACAAGTCACTCATTGATTGGACCAAGGATTAAATTGACGTGATTATTTTTATTTCATATTCTAAAATTTCGGAAATTTCGTCGTGGTTTCATACTTAAAATTTTGTCAAACTGCTCTAGTCATTTTGCCATGCTGTATCTAACTGTCCAAAACCTCGTGTGACTATTGTAAAATACTTTATGTTTTTTGTGAACGAATTTTACTCTAAATTTCTTGTAGACTGTTGAATATTTCCTCATATTGCGTGTAAGCTTTATAAAAGTGGCTAACTGTTTGAAACTTGCGTCTGTTTTTTAAGTGCATAATCCACAAATTATAAAAGTTTAAAATTACCTTATAATCACAAACCGGAAGTTAACTTGATATACAACGTTTCTACCCAGAACACTTATTTTTAAAGATTGTCAAGAGAACGAATCTAAAATAAAAGTTGTTCCGATATCACAGACACAAGGAGGCAATGTATTTAAAGTGCTTTAACGTCTTCAACACTCAATCACTCAACAAAGAACAATTCTTAAATTGTCAAATAAATAAAAGAAACTGTAAATTGCACAGCCGTGTGTTTTGTGTATGCTCCTGAATGCTGTATGTTCAGTTTTAATTTTCCTATGTTTGTTTACCCATCCTCGCAGTGAGAACAGATGTTTGATAAAACACAAAACAAACGCACTACAGCTCAAACCTACATCCGGTTCAGAGTAAATATGTAATAGCTAGGATTGCGTGACATCTTATGTTTTTAAACTGGGATTTTTTTTAAAAGAAATAAACGTCTTTAAAAGACATTGAATGTTTGTTTCATGTGACATTCCTTCATGGCACTGTCTTTTGAAATTGCCCGGTCAAGCTTTCCGACCCAGCTCCGTTCCCTGTAGAAAACAGAGCCGTACTGTAGCGCTCCATCGACACATTTTGACGTTTTGAAGGCCAGGGTAACTTTTAACTTGGCCAATTAATCATCGAGTACAAAAGATCTACTGTCGATGTGTGAAGAGATGGAAATAGCATGTTCTTTTCAGAGCAAGCCCCAAAAGCGTGACTAATTTCGGTATCGAGTGTTATGACTGTAAGATCTGTTTGTTCCGACCGTAAATGCCCAATCCCTTTAACTTTGATTGGCATTTTCTTGACCTATCGGTATAAAGAAGAGTAAAATATATCTTAATCTATTATTAAAATAACCAAATGTGTTCATTTTCTCCCTTTTTTTTTTAAATCTTAATGATATCATTGGATATGGGGTACGTCTCGCAATACATCTTTATTTTTCCTGGTGTAAATGTTTCACTCATGGTGTAACTTTATTGTATGCATTAAAATGGATATTTCCTCATATATAATGTAAATTGTAATTTGATGAAAATGCGATAGAGTCAAAGAGGGGAAAGCAAATTGTGAAACACAGGTCAGCCTGTCAGTTTTGACAGAAAAACCTCCACTAGCGAGCTAGTTATAAAACCAACTACATGCCATATATTAACACTATCTCTCGATTTATCAGTGTTGAATATTGCCATAGAAATGACAAGCGGGGCATTTTATTTCGGCAAACGAGAGATTGGGTCTGTTGTTTAAATATTCATGATCTCATTTCACCGTGAACTTTTGACATGATAATCGCATCGCAATTGTATAAGCGTAGTTTGTTAACGTTCTGAATCGCAAAATACCACATAAACACAAGATTCTGTTCTTATCGGGATTGCGATCACATAATGTTGATATTAAATGTTTCAGGAAGTCAAATTCCGGTCGTGTTTATTGTGTTTGGTATAGCATAGTATATATCTGTCATAAAGCAATTCCAACGCCCTCCCCATCCAACCCTGGCCTAATCTCTTCGATATTTTAGCCGTCTAGAGTTATCTGCCGAATCTCCAGAAAAATTATATTTGAAATTAACATTTATATGATTGCTTTCATTCATTTTCTTTAAATATTTATTATTTCAGTATTTGATTATGAATAGTTTCGTTTATAAATCTAATTAATAGAAACCTGTAGCATTTCTGAAACAATGGGTCATAACTCTAATAACATATCATAACTCTAAATAGACAACTTTGATATTAAGTATGCGCACACCAGTCCCCGCTAAAAATAGTAACAGTGACCTTAACTCAAAACCGCGAAACTCCAATTTATCCGAGATGGTATGGTCCTTTATCAACGTGTGAAGTTTAATCAAAATCCCCCAAGAAATTAAACCGCTAAAGCCCTCACCCATACGTACCAGACGACTGGGGAGGAAACCTTTAGTCCCTCCGGTTTCACCGCTAGGGGGACTAATATAATAAGGGGAGATAATTACAAAAATATTACATGGGTTCACAAGAAAGGGCTTTTCCGGTAGAAAAAGGTTATTTAACTTGTTAACAAACTAACATCCAAAAAATGGCTAGTTACACTAGCAAGAGAAGATAAACCCAATAAGTTAAATCCACTGAAATAAATCCACTAAGATGAATCCACTAAGATGAATCCACTCAGATAAATCCACTAAGATAAACCCACTAAGCTAATCCACTACGATAAACCCACTAAGATCACAATGATGAATCCAGTAAGATGAATCAACTATGACCAATTCACAAAGATAAGCTCACTAAAATAAAACCCACTAAGATAAATCCACTCAGATAAATCCATATAGATGAATCCACTAAAATGATAAACTAAATGATGCATCACTGTGATGGAGAGGACCGCAATGCACTCTGGGAGATACTGACCTGTATGATGACGTTGAGATATTGAAGGTTTAATTAAGGTATTGATTGACATGAAAGCTACACTTATCACATTGTGTCAAATTAATTTTTAAATGATAGTAGTAAAAAAAGATATTTTTGTAATCACAAAAAACAAATCAGTGTTTTTTTTTGTGAAATATTTCATGTTGTAAATGTATTTAAGTAATTTCAATTTACTCAGCAACTCATCATAGTATGCTTTTAATTGACCGAGTTGTCACTCTCCAAATTTCTCTTGGGACCATATTATGGATTCTTATCACAGGGGCAGGACACTAATTTCCAACCCAAGGTACTATGTACATAGGGTGTATAGGTCATTAGTTAGAAATCGGTGCTAAGTCCCTGTGGTTGCAACTTATCTATATAGGGCAAAAGTCATTTAGCTGAAAGACGAATTAGATCTACCTATACTACGCCAACGTTAGTGGTTGACACACAAACACGTCCACTGCCGCCCCCCCCCCCCCCCCCCCCCCTCACCTCCACAATATGTTCATCAACAGTCATGTTTACTAAATAGGACAGTGATATCAGAAATCAATTGCACCAAGAAACCAAATCACAATATTGCTTAATCCTTAGTGAATAACACCTCATTATGTGATCTACTAAAAAATACCATTTTCAGAATTCCATATTTGTCTATCAAATCATACAAACAGCGGCGAAAATTAGTATCTATGTATATAAATACTTTACAACTTGTTTTATTTTACGCTTGAAGACCCCCAAAAATGTTAATAACGAAAAGAGACACTTTAAAAACCTTTAAATTATGTTCTCGTGAATTTCTAGATTAAACAAAATAACAATGAACTATTATTTTTTTACTGTAGATTTCTAAAAATCTCAACATGTTTATAAGTAAAACATTTAAGGGATACCTTTGTGAAAAAAACCCGTCTTATGATAAATGTGTATAATACTAATTGACCTGGACGCCAGCCAATCAAATGCTGTCTCAGTACGTATCGGTGTATGTGTGCACATATCTGCATGTATATATTGCATATCTAAGTACGTAACCTTATCCCTTAGTTCAGTTTCATAGGCCGTATTATTGTACTGTTTCATATATTACAATAGGTTCATGTCTATGATATACAGTAAATGTAGGAGTGGTCAGACTTAATTTAATGATTATATTTTTTCTGTATTGTTTTCAAATCAATATGTCACTCAGTGTATGGTGTTATTCATCGACCAGGAATTTTTGCCTTTGTTATTTTACCCATTCTATGTACGTACAATGCTGTGCCACAAGCTCGGCTATTTATAGAAATATTCGCATTAGTAGGATCCATAGCATGTCAACCCCTTATCAACACTGACATTGACACTATCCAAATTGTTTCAATTATTACACAATTTCATGAATGTTTTGAAAATAATACAGTATTATGTGACGCCTACAATGTTCGCAAATTATGACAATATGATGACAATATGTGTATGTTACTAATTGTTCTATAGGTTTAACATTGATATAGGTCCGTCTAATGTTTTCCAAACTCAATATGTATTTTTGTAAACAGAAAACAAGAAATTATTCTGTAACACATAAATCAGCTCACTATTTATGCATCATTATATTTGTTTTGTTTTGTTTTATTTATGTAACCTTTGTACAATAATGGCGTCAAAAATATCTAAAATGTATCAGTTTATTTTTCATATCAGTCATAAGGTAAATACTGATTTACTGTCACATTATAATTTAAACAATAGTTTTTCGTTTTTGTGTCTGTTGTTCTGTCTTTTCAAATCAATTTTTCATCAACTATAATATATATCATATTTTGGATGAAATATTATTAATTGTTAAAAAACCAAAAACCAAGAAGTTGTCAATGAACCCAATTAGAAGTTACAATGTAACACCTGTGAACAATGCTGTAAGCGACAAGAGGGATTCTTTCTAATGTTCTAAGCGCCAGGGAAAACTGCGCGTGTCTGGCATGTGACAAAAGTGATGGGGAAAACTTGTAGAAATAATTACCGTGTTAGTTGAAGTTTATTCGTTCCAAACGTGAAGTATTCGCCAGTTAAATCGTCGGAGGGACTGTCAATTTATTTACATTGCTCAGACAGACGCCTTTGGGAAAAATAGCTGACAAATGCGACAGCATAGGAAATTAGGCACTAATGTTTGGCTAATGCGCTCTGTCTATTTAAGTAATTGATGGCGAAGTCTTTGGTCCCTAAGAGGGAAATAGTTGATTTTCTCGAAGGAGAAAAAACAGTCATTTATTTTTTGATTGAGAAATATCTCCGTGGAGGGTCTTGTTCGTCACCTGGTAAACGACCATATCGTCTATAATTTTTGATTATTCACACTTAGTTGACCGTCAACCATTACCAAGTGGTGTTTGGACCGGTAAGTAAAATTATCCTTACCCATTATGAGACTGGGGCTCAACATGGGAAATTAAAAAAATAATGATAATAAAATGATCAAACAAAATAAGAGTGAAATTTTGAAATTTCCTCAATTTTTCGCACTGAATTAAAATTAAGTTTTAATCTACGTAAAAACAAATAATTCATATATAGCATGTACTTTTCATCTAAGAGCGTTTGTTTATCTTCCCGACCCTTACGCATTTTCTCTTCCAGTTTTACCTTGGCTTTGTAGAGGACTAATTTCACACATGATAACCTATATACGATTGACAGAAATGAGATCAGACAACTGTTGAAACAGGTCTACGTGTATATAAATGAGATGTGTTACCCTATCAAATTTTAACTTGCCAACATTATGTTACGTTATAAAAGTGTTGCATTAATGTATGATAAACGATATTTAGCAAAATAGATGTCTACTTAAACAGTACCGTACTAGTTGTTGGACGCAAAGTACAAAATGTGCCGTACAAAATATATAATAAAATAAAAATGACTTTTTTAATGTTTTTGCCAATTAGATGAAGACATACTCTACATATTTGACCTCCAGATAGTTAATGACATAATTATCACATTTTTAAGATATTTCTTATCGCACACATTTTGTAATTAACTTTCAAGCACGTTCTAAATCGGTACATTATTTATTTTCTATTAATCGCTGAGGTACATAGCCATATGTATCATGTTTCTGGTTGGTCTCGATCTACTCCCTATAACAGATGTATCTTCACACCAGCATTGAAATGTATGTAGAATCTGATTTCTTGTCTAAACTGTATTGACTCAGAATTTCGAATGATGCACCATATTCACATAACAAGAAATCTATTTTTATTTTATGACTTTCAATGTGTGAACCCTTTTTGTAGTGAAGTAATTCAATCTTTAAATCAATTTAAATTTGCATTAAATTTACACATATGTAAATGTGCCGATATTCTATCAACAAGGGATTTTCTGAAATAATTAAAAAAGCCAGTTTAAATTTTATAAACTGTATATTTTTACATATTTATACCCGAGACAGACAAGATACAAATACAACAGGGGATTGTTTCTTGATTCTGATGGGATCTCTGGAAAAATCCTCTTTTCTTTTTGTTAGTTAGTTTGTTTGTTTGTTTGTTTGTTTGTTTTAAAGAAGAAAAATATTCCAGTTTCCTTCATTGAGTGACCTGATATTTTAAAGTACGTATTTGAATTTTGACCACCAGATCATAAATATATATCAAGATTTGTTATGGACATTCATATAGGAAGTTGTATCACTATTTCGCTTTACGTATATAAACTAACTCGTGGTGACATCACACACAACTTCTAGTAATTGACATTTGTTTACAGAGTAATTAAAACTGAATTAATCAACAAACAAATCTTTTTTTCATAATTATTTAATTTAATACATGCTTTCATAATGAAACTAACAAGAACATATCATTTGATTGTATTTATTAATAATAATTTGAGTAGCAGGTGTTCTAATCAGAAAATTAGTTTGCGTTAAAATTGAAAAGTGTTTCGTCTTCCAATTGGTGAAATATGACGACCCCATTGATAAAACCAATTGCATTGAGAACGAAATCACCAATAGCAAGTTATATAAAGGGGAAATATTCTGACAGAAAAAGTTGTTTATTTCAAAATATTGTTCCATTTTTTACCTGGATACAAATATCATTAAACTTTTTCTTCTCTTTTTTTTTAAATAAAACAATGTAGATCTACATTTGTTCTGTATTAGTTATTCAAAACAATTTTCATATATTTACAAATACTTATTAAATGTAAAGAAAATGTTAATTTTTAATTAAATGTTGACGAAAGTTTACTATCAGTTTGATTTTGTTACTTTAGGAATACACACACGTTAACTTACATATTAATGAAATTGCACTTGATCTATGTTCTAAAATTTAATAATTAATTTCTAATACTTTTGATTTTCTGCAACATAAATTTTGAAACAATACACATGCCCCGCAGAAAAAAAAAATTATAAAGAAAGCTGAATGGATAACTCCACCACACAATCTTGGTCACTTAAACATCCAACCAAGCACATAACATTTTCACAGACAACACTTAATGTATCATGTTAAGTTGCTTTCTCCCCTTATCGCACTCTCTCCAGTGTATATTAAATTCTGCTAAATCCATGTATAATCTCCATTCGGAAGCAAACGTAGTGTCAAGTGGGATTGGCAAGCAGCATGGCCGCCATGTTGCCCGGAAACAGACGTTTTGATTTCTGGCAGTACTTCCGGTCCATATCCGAGCATGCGCAAATACTATAGGTTTGATTATTATTAATATTATTATGGCACATTAGAACTTGTACCATATCTTGGTAAACTTTGGTCTCACAAATATTCACAGAGAAACATATATCATGAATGAATTTTCACACGTTTTAGTACTTTTTGTTGTTTAAATTGTTGTCAATACTTTCATAGTGTTTGATATTCATGAAGAAGTCCAACATCTTGGTTCGAACCATTTGTGACAGATAACACCCCACTTCCGGGCGGAGGACCGCTGTTCCCGATGCTAGGATGTAAATGCGCGTTTGGCATAGCTTTTTGAAGATCGGCATACACGGAACTATGAGGATGGGTATGTGTGTGAGAGTTTGTCGTCTCCTGTGGTTCCAGTTTCGTCTGTATGTGTTGTGGTACCGATAATGCATCATCACTTAGATCATCCTTTGTCGTATCACTTTGAGGCGAACCAACATCCTGTCCGAGCTGGTGGCCACCCTGAGAATGATCGCTGAAATAGATGGAACCGTCTCTGTAAATAAAATAGGCAGGAATTGGAGTATACATAAGCAACTGAAATGCGTTAAAATCATAGCAGCGACTGATTAATGATTAAAAATAACAAAATGCTTTATTGTTAAATAAAATAAAAGGAAAAGAAAAATGCTGGATTATAAACAAAACAATATAATAATATATGAATGTGTTAGTCGTAGCAATGCAGAATTGCGCATGCTTTGATTTGGATAAGAAATAAAAAAGAATTAGTAAATAATATATTTTGTAATAATGTTATAAAATTATGATGCGGATGTTTTAACTTATTATTCTAAGATCAATATTCTATGAATTAAAATAAAGATAAAAAAGCGCTTGCAATTAAGAAAACAACGTAAATAAATTTAATGATGCATTATCATTAAATTATAATGAATGTAAATATAAATATTTGTTGTAAACTAAATTAATGAAGATATCTCGAGACAGTTCATAAAGTAATGAAACAGATGTAAAGATCAAACATCTCATGGGAATTGGTTGATACAATAATATCACGTGACATATAAAAGAAGGGGAACTCTTGCATAATATTGTGTACACACACACACCTATATACAAAGTATATTTACTCATTTTCAGTCGGACTAGTATGAGCTCCCCCCCCCCCCCCCCCCCCCCCCCCCCCCATCTAAGGATACGGGACCCTATGGGGCCAAACGAAGAAGGGTAGGGGTATCCCCTTACTTTAAGTCAAATTACCACCTTGCTTCTTTAGTTATGTCATTAGTTCTGAAGAATACAAACGCTTTTGTGCGCGAGAGAAAATAACCAGGTATCGGGTTCTCGACAGTGTAATTTGATACGAGTGGCAGTCTCGACCCAATGTACCAGAAATAGAAAGTTGGAGCGGTTCTCGTCGGCTAGGGATGGGGAGGTAGTGTGGGGATATATATATATTGTAGCGTATATAGGGCATCCATGTTGAAACTAGATTTCCATCTTGGAACATGAGAAACACTGGGCTTCGTCTCGTTCTGTCAAACAAAACAGCGAGAGTTTGTAACGGTCTCCGAGACAGTAAAAGTAAGATGGGTGAGAGTTAGAGGTGGGGATGTGTATGGGACTGTGTCTGCGAGAGACTGATCAAGTTTATAAAGTTGGGGAAGAGGGGTGTGCTAATCACGTGTGTGTATGTGTGCTTGGGAGAAAGAGAGAGAGAGAGAGGGGGGGGGGGGGGGGGGGGGATTGGGACGTTGTCCATACTTTCAGACAGTTTTGCGAGAGAAGGAGCAAGCGTAGTGTTAGAGATACTCAAGGCGGGGGAGGGGTGGGGGGGGGGGTGTACGTGTTAGTCAGGGGACGGAAGATTTGGGGGTGGGGATAATATATAGGGGTTGTTCTTACCGATCCTTGACTTCGGCAGCCCTGTCTCTCTGTCGTCTGTTCTTGAACCAGTTACTGACTTGTGTGGTGGTCAGTCCCGTCCCCTCTGCCAACTCACGCTTTTCCCGGGGGGACGGGTAGGGATTGTGGGAATACCAGTCACGAAGTACATTCCTGGATTTTTCTTTAAAGCAATAACTGGTCTCCTCACCGTCCCAAATAGTCCTTGGGAGAGGGAACTTCCTCCTCACACGGTATTTCCCTACAGCTCCTAAAGGTCTACCTCGAAGTTTCTCGGCCTCTATATAATGTGCTTTCAACCACAGCGCCTGGAGTTTGGGATGATTGTGGGGTGAAAAGTTATTGATTTCGAGAATTTTATAAAGTTCTTTAAAGTTTCCTCTATGAAAAGCCACTACGGCCTTAGCTTTTAATACACTTTCATTTTTGTGTAGATGTTCACAAGCTGGCAATGACCACAGAAACCTGGCCAGTCTGTCAATATTTCCTCCCTGTTGTAGAACTTCACAAACACAGGCTACCTGTTCCTGAGTAAATCCGAAGGACGGAAGCATCGCCGGAGACGGTGATCCGACTCCGGATGACGGAGCTGGTTCGTGTAACATCGGAAGGTCCGCGTAGGGTCCGACAGCTGCCCCGTTTCCAGGTCTAAAATGCACTGTTAAAAGAAGAAAACAACAATTTCAGCGTGTTGTGATATTGAATCTGTCTGTCTGTTCTCAATCTAGACCCATACTATACTGTATGACTGTGGGTAATGGTTGAATGGGCCTCGTTCATTGGTTGGTTGGACGACCTACACGGTATATCGTTATTCACACGAAGCCTGAGAAAATTGATCTCCAAGGCAACAGTGTCAATCATGAAACCTAACACCAGAGGGGGCGGGCATCAGACTCGAAACGACTTGGAACGATTCAACCTGGGCTTTTTGATTTAATGTCTTGTATTTATACTACGACTGATCAATTTACTGAGAAATGTACACAGATAAAAATGGCAGACGAACGCGCCGGAAAGTAAATCAGGTGTACAAGTTACAAGGACAAAGGGTAAATTATCGCTGTTTTTATTCCATTGTATTTCGTCTCTCTCTCCCATCAGCATATATATTCTAGCGAAAACAACAATGGGCTATTTCGTTGTGAAATTAGGCACATGGTCGGTTTCATGTAAGTCCCTATATTAACTACAGTACGGACTACTCCTGGGGCTAAAATCTCGACCGTACGCTTTTGTACACTTTAAAATTACAATTTACACTCGCATGCGAACTCGACAACGAGGAGAAAATATATTTTTTAAATACCCAGGTTAGCTTTTTTTTTCAACAGCAAGATATTCTATAAACTATAACCCTACCGGGTTGTTGATAACAAGCAAATAGCGAGAGGACGGAAGCGTCTTATTGTACTTGGGAAGTGGCATGTTTACTAAGATAATATTTGGAATTGACTAAAGGTATTGAGGGCTTGTTAGACGACACAGGGAATCGAAATCTACAACAGATGCTCGAGACAGACAATAGCTACTCCCGACAGGCGACTGAATTGAAAAGTACATTAAATTCACGTTCAATTTCTGATTTTTTTTTTATTACTATTTCTCTGTAATGTAAATGTCTATTATTGTTTTAAAACAATTTTAAAACTTCAAATAATTTCCTACCTGTATGTCATTTTCTACAAGCGAATCATATTAATTTTTATTATTTTGCATGTGTGAATATGCTGATATTAATAGCATTAACTTACCAGCACTAAATAGAATCGCATCTCAAAATTAATATTTTATCTAGTTTTGCAATGGATTTGTAGATAGGAAATGTATATTAAAATAATATTGTCATAATATAATCTGTTGATAAATTATGCGACAATTATTGGTCACAGGCGTCAACATCTATAATACATAAATAGATTTGTCAAATCTTACTCTAGATGCTTTACAAATTTGACAAATTATTTTGAAATAAAGAAATGTTTCAGTCTGATAGACATATGATATCAACCAAACCTGAGTACTGAAGATAGGATAAAAGTGAAATAAATAGATTTAATTATAGCTTTTCAGCACTACAAAATAAACTTTCACTTAGGAAATTAAAAAAATATACAAAATGTCACATATACAAAAAATTAATATTTTTGGTGAAGCCTTTTGGGAAATTTAAGGTAAATATCTTTTTTAAATATTTTAATACAGATGTTATAATAATGTATTTCGCGGGCACCATATTGACATGTGACATATATCAAGTATTTTGTTGACAAATAACACGGGCGGAGGTTGACACGAAATCCAACTAATTTGACAATACACAGAAACCAAAAAATAGCCGACCGAGGGTAGTGGAACTAAAAAGGAACTATCGCCTTCGGAGACAAGATTTATGTCAACAGAAAACTAAAATTAGCCGCATTAATATCCCACCTCTGTAAATTACACAGTCAATATTGCCCCTCGGAACCTTGTAAACATACAGGGTATTCAAGCACATTTAGGCTAACCTTCGACACAGCAAAGTAAACAGAGAAATTCATAAATACCTGTAATCTCTTCGCGAGGGATCCGTTCATGCAATGTTGATTTAGGATAAAATTCTACTTTACAATGTACAGGGGTATTATATTTCGGAAATATATTTATAAAATCCAAACATTTAAACACGGCGAGCATTATTTTCTTAAAAAGAAAAATAGAGGATTTGTTAAATTGTAATCAAAATTAGTATTTATCACTTAGCAAATAAACCCAGTGGCTATTTTAGACTTTTAAGATATGTTGACATTGATTAACAACAGCTAATTATCGGGTTTACACAGGACATTATCCATGCCGTCCTCGACTAGTTACCTTTCTCGTCCATAAAATCCCATTCGAGAGGGAAATCTTCGTCATCAGAAATTGACATGGTAAATTCCAGAATTCCAATTTTTGTAGATCGTCAAAATGGAATTGTTTTCTCGCAGTAAACACACACAAATATTTATATATATATATATTATATATATAGCCTGTAGCTGAGCAAACGACTGTATGCTATATAGCACGAAGATTGCTAGAATCTGTACCAGTCCTCAGCGCGTACATGTATGTGTGTGTATGTACACATTTGCTTGCTCCAGATGAAATGGACATTGATGGAATTTTCAGGGATATCAAGATGCCAACATCCCAAACTCTACCATGTGTTGTGAGCGGTGGGGGACATCCCGGAAACCATCTGTAGCCCACTGACAAACTGGACAGAGTTTGAATGCCCCTCCCAGCGGGGGATGCCACCTAATTTGCTTGCCAACCTCCGGGGGTCGAAGGAACCCCAAGTGACCGGTCTATACTGATGACCAATCCCCTCCGGCTAAGTTGGGTGGTCAGTCAGTCTCGAGACTACTGACCAACTGTTTATTATCTTACGTAATGGACTGATCCCATACATGTATATATATACACAAGGGACAAATGTCAATTTCTAGAACCACTTCCATAACATCCGTATCACAAACTTGGTTGAGCAACTGTCATGTTGTGTTTTGCGATGCGAATAATAACTCTCTAATAACGCATGGCTTGTTTTAGTAAATCGATTTTAAGCTTTTGTTTATGTAAAGAACAATAAATGATACATGCATAATCTAAATCGTTGTATTTGAAGTACTCTTTTGCTTTTCTATGTAGTCTTTGTTTATGAGTACTGTTCAATAAGTCATATTCACAGGCAAATAATCGGCTGCTGAAGCTGGACGTCAACACAATACACCTACATATCAAATTACATTTTCATTAATCTTCAAACGAATGTATTTCATATTTTTTCAATATTTAATTACAATCTGTAAATATAATTCCTGTTGTTTTTTTAGTATTTCTAAATAGCTACCCTAACCCTACCCATCTCCCCAGCCGACATACTGTACGTACATGTATACACAAACCGGTACTGTATGTCGAATTAGGATCAGATGTTGCAGGCATGTGCTTCAGCTAATAAAATGAAACCCGACTCCTCGTAAGCTGATACGAGACTCAGCTGGCTTGAGTAGAAGTCCACAAGTATTCTCAATAATGATTAAATACACACGATGTAACTGGGGGAAAAAACACCACCTATTCAATCCGGTCCTTCCACAAAACATTTGAATATTTCTTATTTACTGTGAGTTGATCCATTTTGTTTACACTGTCTTAAGCGATAGTGTCATTTGGTGGTTTGTAAACGATCCCGAGGTGAAAACAATGCTTCAGATATTGAAATCCGCGTTTTATCTACCTGGTGATTGTTACACACGTGTGGTGATATACAGCTTCGTGTACAATTTAACAGAGTAAGAGAAATGTCACGTGGTAGAGAAATCTACAAACCAATTTAAATTTGAAGGGGGGATCTTGCTTTGATCTATGACGATTAGCCTTAAAGCAACGCGTCCTGCACTGCACCCAATTATCTTTTCTGAGCTCCGACAAGGCGCCTTTAACATATTGTCACAAATTTTTGTCAGGGTATTTGAGGATGAAGTTATTCATTTTTCTATCTCATATTCCTACCCTATAAAGCAAGCCTCTTTAGCAAATTGTTCATTGCAGAAGGCATTTGCTATTGTATTTTATAGGTATACATGTACATAATGTATATCTATATATACACCATGGAATTAAGTATTAAATTCAATTGTTGCTTCAGTAGATCTAAAATCGTATTTCGTGACCTACTTTTCGATATGTGGTTTTAGAGATGTATATATATATAAAACCAACGTTATTGTACGTAAAAAGAAATAAAGACAATTTTCATTATAGTGATATCAATAAATATATAAATAAACGAATTAACATAAGCTTTAGGCTTGTTTTCGAATCCTTACATTTATGTAATGTGAACAACTTTGCTGTTTACAAAATAAAATACTGTTTAAACCAAATATATAAATACAATCAGATTGAACGCGCAGAAGTGACCGGTTTCCAAATCCCTGAATTGTATACAAGTAAATAAACCGATCATTCACTGCATCCGGAAGTAGGTGATCCATAGAATTACAGGAAGCTCCAATCACCGGATCAGTTGAATAGATCCAAATAAGTTTGTCCAAGAATCCACAGATTTGTATCACTAGCACGGTTTCCGGATACTCGTTTCCATGAACAGACATTGGATAAAAATGCACCGATATTCGCAGATTTAAATGACCTAGTTCCTGTACGATATTTCATAATCTGAAATAGCCTTCAGAATCACGTGTTATTTGCAGAAATTCATTTAAAATTACACATACATACATAAATACATACCGGTACGTAGCTGTCGATTTCGTTTGTATATATATATAACTTTCATAAACACATGTATTGAATTTAATAGGTCAGTACACGCCGTGACGTCATCAAGTTTAAGCACTCTGTGACACGTGGTGTTATTTGTGGCATGCACTATACGTCATATTGTTGCACGTGTGAACGCAACTACAGTACAAACATGTTAAAACTCTACACGTGATGTAACTGGTTGTGTAGTTATAGTTTGTAGCATTATATATGACGTGTATGAATTTCTCCCCGACTCACGACAATGTCACAATCAGGAATACAATGACGAGACAATGTCTTAAAAGTATAACAATAGACGACATCTGCAATCGCTCGGAAAGTGCAAGTCTACCACCTATATAGGTATAACATAGGTATATCATAAGGTCATAATGTGTTAGAATACTACAGTGTCGCGTACGAGTCTACTAAAGATTTGATTATCGCTAATAGCAGTTTTATAACTTATAGAGAGTTTCTGATATAAATATAAATCTTGCTTTTATTGTCTGGTTATTCTGAACTGAAAATGTTAAATAAAATAAATCTCTGAATACTTGAAAGTTTTAAATAGCATTGGAAAAGTGATGTTTGGACCTTTATCGTAAAATAACTGAAAACTGATTTTGACGCGGAGGAAATCTCCCTCTCTCACCCCAACCCCCACCCCATCCCTCCCGAAGAAAAAAAGAAATTAATGACATCTTTTCTTTAAGCTGTTTTTTTTTTTATTTTCCAAGCATAATATCATGTATAATTTGTATTTCACAAATTATCAAACTACCGCACGAAGAAGAATTTTCTTGACAATTAAATATTTTACAAAAATAAACAATCCGTACAACGTGAAGTAACAAACCGCTTCATATGATATTCATTGAGAACGTTGAAACGTGTCCTGTATTTAATATTGTATGGTTATGTGTTTATAAGTCTGAATCAGTTATGGCGGTCTCTTGTTTAATTTGAAGAGATTTTATCAAAGTGTCTTCTCTTTCTCTCACAGCAGGATTAATGCTACACTAACGATAATAGTTTCACCGTTTTTTCCTCGAGTTAAGCTATTTACGAGAGAAAATGTCGAAGGAAAAACAACGGCGCTTTACATCATATCTTGAACCCTGAAACACAGGAGAAAGGGAGCCGGCGAATTTGTTTCTGCAAATCACCATGCAATATAGCCAAACTCTCATTCATTCTCAGTTGGGAATGATATTAAGAATGGTTTCCCAAAATGAAAGACGAAATCTGGTATGATGGCTTTTGTTTTTATCGGTGCTGTTCATTACCTATGTCAAATACGAGTAATGTCAAAGCTTATGTCCCAGACTAATTCGCTTTTCTGTCTTTAAATATGATTTCTCAATTAGCCAAATCAGCATGTCTATGACAAAAAGTTCATGTTAAATAGTCATTATATATTTTTATAGACATATACTGGAATTCACCGCAACGATGAAAGCTACTGCAGTAATCACAGAGGTAAGAGAACGAGAATTAAGCTCGGGGTCATTAGAAGTGCTACGATAAAAGCAACATCCATTTCGCCATATTGTGCGAATTAACTTAGACTTAACTTTTCTAGCGATGCCACGCCTTCAATTTATACATTATCCTATTCCTAGATGTCACGATGAATATGTCTGAATTTACTATCAAAAGGCCAAAGAAATAAATCATTTTTCACCCGCAATATTTCAAGATCATGTCTAAACCGTATTAACATTTCAAGAGATTCTTTGAAATATGATTCGATAATCTATCATTATATCTTTGACATTAAAACCTCATTATTGAGAGATCACCCGGCTCCACAAGTCATTCGTTATAGCGCAATTGATAAAGACAGACTGTTAGGCTTGTATCCTATACTTGCCTACAAAGTTGATGAATAAAAAACTCGTGGAATGGGCATCTCGCTGTGATCACCTCTGTTTTTAAGCCTTTGCGGTAGGTCGCCTCCAGTTTTTGTCGTTATGGGGCTCGGACCACCCCGAATGCCCTTACTCGTTGACGCAGATATTCCTCGCAACTCAAATTTTCACATCGGGTTATTAGTGTTCCGAGTCCTCGCACCGCCCGTTATACGGCCCGAGGCTCCATCTCCTATGATTATCAGAATAACTCTCTGCTTTATGAATTGGATTTTTTATGCCACACACAGGAATTTCTGAAGCTGTCATACAGGCAGTTATAACTGTAGATTTATTTGTTTCGCATAACGTATGTAATTTTCATAACTTTAAGATCGTAACCATCTAGAGATTCGTGAATGCTATTAACGTTATGAGGGACCAGAACGATTTTTTACATCATAAAATTTTACCGTTTTTTAATGAAATTATTTAAGTAGAGAAAAAAATCCAATAAGTCGACTTTGTTTAAAGAGTTATTCCCCTTGGTATTTATTCTTGCGTGCTTTATTATAAAATTAAATTTAAATAAATTATAGTAAAATACATAAACATCAAATTAAATACTTTGGAAGCGTTTAATTCAGGAAATATACGACTTTTGTTCACGTGTGGCGAATTTTAGAGTTAATTTAACGTGAGTACCTTATGTAATGCGCTGAATATAATATTTCCTGTTATTTTCGAAGGAAGAAGAAAAAAACTCTAATGTATGATGCGGTTATTTTCTGCCTGTGTGGCAGAGTAAGAACTCCCCCTTAATGGCGAACAGCATATCTAATTTGGCCTATCACGTCTAACATCGATTGTCCCTGTCCGTCAAAATCACGCACCGCTTGGTAAATAAGAAACAGTTCCTCTAAATCGTTTCTCCGCGTGTTCGAGGGAAACCCTTTCGGTACTGTTCACGCTGGGATCTGGGCTGTTCTAGAGTTAGTGTAAACACTAATCTGCCGATTTTGGAAGAAATTAATTCTTGGATAAAACAGAATGAAATAGGTTCGTTGTCAATAAGAGACATGGAGATGATTGATTTAACCAGACGGCAAGTCTAAAGAACCACGTATCCGTCAGCTTCTGTAAGGAATATAAACATACCCTCCAAAAGATTAATTATACTTCGGAAATTGTCGCGCTATCGTTTAGACGTATATTCCGATTTCGACTGATATAGCCAGTTAAAGACCCGCTTTTTGTTTCCTTTGATCTAGTTGATGAACAAATATAAGACGAATGAATCATTTTGTTGAACAGCTAGAGGTTTTAAGGGGCGCAATGACATTGACGACCAGTTATAACATATTCTTTGAAGTAAATATAGAAAGAATTGAAGAAAAAAAAGCTTGCATGGTATCAAATTATTTCATAGAATGTTATTTTAGCTACTTGTTACATTAGTTAACAGCAGTATATATTTTTGTTGTTTTCATCCAAGTATACACAATATGCTGAAATGCTGTCAAGCACTGGTTTTACGTAGCCATGATCAAAGGATAATGCATAAGAAAACCCTTAGTATACTTAACAGTTTTTTCATTTTTTGTGCTTACATGAATTATCTCCCTTGAACAAGCTGACGCCATATTGACCGTGTAGCGAGCATTCTTTTGTTATGAGGTACAATGAAAACATCTGATACTGTTAAAACTCTATCAACATGAACAGTTTTAATTTTTAATGGCTATCAGAATTAACTGTGCTATAAACATAAAAAAAAATCTTCAAAGAACAAATGGCTATCTATTTTCAACATTCCAGCTTATTTCATAGTGTGACAGCTTTAAAAGAATCATAATAATAAAAATTTAAGACTAAAAACACAGCTTTATTATAGTGGATATTTCAACTGGAAGAAGCTCATTTATTATTGATACACAACAGGTAACGAAATGATATTTGACTCTTAATACATCAATGATGTTCACTGCCAATGTTACATTTACGTATGTATAGTACGTACAATAGGACCCATTGGGACTCCCCAGTGTTACACAGAACCACACATTCTACCGTGGTCACGTGACCATATCGTGTTACAGTGGTATACCAGCGTCCATTGTCCCCATGTGTGTCCGAGACTTAGGCGCTTCGCTGAGGGATCGTTATTGTAACCCAATACCGCCATCCTAACTCATTAAAACAACGACGGTGTCGCGAGGCAATGGCGAGGGTCGGCTCTGAATGTTTGTCTCTCTGTCTATTTTTCTCACTCGATGTCACTTGGTATGAACACGCCAGCAAAATGGGTGTTGTATTTACTGTAGGTCGGTTCCGTTTTATCCACACACCTGCATTTCCAACTGTGCCTCGTAAATACACGCAAAGCACGCGCGTTAATGTACGCGATCGTCAATCACGGGAAACCCGAGATCGTTAAATTTACCTGATTACGTTCAGCCACTACAGAATACATTAATTTTCCTCACTTGCCGAACTTTGTATGCTTACAGTGGCAATCACACTGGAGATGTCATTAGCAAAAACTACCGAATATATCTAATATGCACACACGTAGTTAGGATATTAGATTTATCTTTACGATATTTTTATAAAATATAAACATAGCACTTTGTGATTAAGTCTATAAGATATTGTAATATTTAAAGAATTATATATTTTCTTTCTTTCATCTGATGAGTTTTGCTGCGAGAGCAGACGTTTCCTGTTCTGTAATGTATTTTAAATATGACGAGGAATCATTTTTGTTGTTGGGTATATTACGAATGTTTATGCAAGGATTCATTTTAAATTTAGAATAATGTTATTCATCAATTGATGAAAAAGTTCAGAAATATTTTCCTCAATTTCTTGAATGACCTATCCTTTTTTTTTCGGAAATAGACTGCAAAACAGTAAACAAAGACATTGAGTACTAGTTTCAAATATCTGAATAAAGGACGATAGGTTGTTTTTTAAATACCTGATGACACCTTTTCTAAAAAAAATTTTTTTTTTAAAATCACATTTACTACAAAAATGAAGAGCTTAGATTTCTATCCTCTAGCTAGCATATTATATATGCAGGTGCATTAACTGAAAAATATCATAAAGATAATAAATTATCTGAATGTGCACTCTTCCCAAATTCTTATTTATACGATTGTCCTATTGAAATGTTAGACTAACGAGTGATATGTAGAGAATAAAAATACTTTGATACCATAGGATGATGGGGAAATTTATGGACGATCAGCAATATATTTATCCAGTACATTAAAAGTGAAAACAGACCTGAATTGGAAGCATTTCATTATATTTACTGCGTGATGCGGAACGAATTCCAGTTTTACTTTATTGCAAAATACAGAGAATTTCAATATACACAATTTTACAATTATTAAAAATATACTATACAATCAGTTGTTAGAGTGAATTACTAGAATGTTTAATTTTTAATTATTATCCCGGAATTTGTTTGTTTGTGTGGGTTTTACCGCTCGTCGACAGCTAGGGTCATTAAGGGCCAAACAATAAACTATTATTTTATTTTAATTTAGTTTAAAATATTCATTTTTTAAAGCGTTCATATATATTCATATAAAGGTATATTCAAATTATTGAAATAAAAAGTAGGTTAAAATCATAATATAACGAATAGTTGATATGAACTTTTTTTAATTAAGGATTAATTATGATAGGGGATTACGTACAATTTCAATTTCTCGAATTCAATATGATATAAATTTATTATGAAAGATTATATGATATTCATGTAAAACACAATGAGTTGCAAAAATCAATTGTTTTTTTATTTACCAGATGTATGTTGCATATTTGGTTATTCATTAATTATTGATAACTGCACTAATAGTATTTTCTGTTCTGTTCAGAATTATACCATTATGTCTAAAGGAGATTTGAAATTGTTTTCATTAGGAGAATGCATTTTACAAAACAATATTATACATACATACCATTTCACAACACGCTACATGGAGCATGCCATTTTTTCAATTTAAAAATGAAACTGAGCTTACTGATTTTAACCGATTGAAAATGACAGATTTTAACAAAAGATATACAGAAAGTGTACTTTAAGAAATTATTTGTATTTTTCTAGGATGCGTTTTATGTCTGTATTTTTTTTTTTTTTTTGAAGAAGGAATACCGCACGAACTTATATTCTTAATTTAAGCTCTCTCTAGCTCTCGCTAGTCAGTTCAATAGATGTGTATCTCGTGTAATGAAATAAACCATCAAAGGAATGAACCCATAATTAGGTTTGATCATTTGATCATGTTTGCAGTTGAATTCCAAACGTTTATGGTGTTGTAGACACGAAGAAAATTTTAGATCGAGTATACTGTATTGTGAGGGAGTTATACCCCTTGGCCTCTGTACCGCGCAAGTATGCGAGAGCGAGATGGCTCATAAAATATCTCAACGCTTCAGTGCAACAGCACAAAGCTTTTCTTGTATAATCTCACCGATGGATGATAAACAAAATAGGCAAGAATCAACAATAAAGCTAGCACTTAAAGTGCAAATAATTAATTGTTAACATTCAGAAAACTGTTTTAAGTAATGGACGAAAAAAAACTAAAGCGTACAAAAAAAAATCCTCTGATCTTCGATTTATTTTATAAAATAAACTAGTCAAAATTGATTTCTAGGTAATTACTTTTATTTTCAATCCTAATTGTGATATATTCGTAAACATGATTGATGGTGTGTGTTTTGTGTGTTTTGTTGTCTACAATAACTAGAATGCATCGTTTAGTTAATTATGACAGTTGATGTGAAATGAAAGACACTTCCACCTTTAAAATAAATAAATAAATAGATAGATTAATAAAAGGATGTGTATACTTCATTGTTAAGTAGAAAATACAGTTTAACTGAATACAATTTAACTTTATTAGAACATCATTCAAATTTTTAAGTTCCTCTCCAATTTACATAACACTATTCACACTGTATAGCTGAATAACATATATTCCGAATGCCGATATTAACATATTCCATGGATAGATAGGAAATCGAACGAAATTGTTAAAAATATCATATGGTGAATTCATATATATATCTATTCTTTACCGAGAAAAGGTGTAAATGACATGTGAAATGCTTTCAAGTGTTCAGATAGTCAATATATTCATGTATTCATATTTCTGGTGGATATATATACAATGATTTTAAATTCAATTATAGGAATGTATTGCATGCATATACATATACATATATATCATAAATGTATATACCTGTACAAGCAAAAACTTTGTCTAGAGTACGGGTGCTTGTACTCATGAATATTTATGAGTTGATATGACGTCATATGAAAGCAACAACACAACCTATCTAAAGCATCGTTACTGCGACAACCGGGAGAATGTAATTTTAGAAAAGAAAAGGGGACATAAAGGGAAAAAAATCTACATATGTGTTAATCAAAATCAGCGTAACTTTGATAAGAGTCGGATCCACTGATGACATTGTTCCGCTGTCGGGTTTGAATCATTATGGTGTGAGCTTCCATCATTTCTTCCACGCTTCATTAGCTAAATTTGAATCATGGTCACATTTTATCTTGTTCAAATTTACAGTTGTTATCGAAACTCATTCAAAAAAGGAGTAGTGAAATATGCTTGCAATTTACGCGTGTTCAGTGCATGTAATACAAGCGCACAAACGATAGTGACTATTTGGATGGGATGAAGGATAGTGATGGCGAGTAATGGGGCGATGCCACTCTATCAAACGTAGCGAGGAACTTCCTTAACCGCTGCAATCTACAATCTCCACATCCCCATTCATCATTTGAATATGCGAAATTAGGGAAAGGCGCAGGTAATTACGAGCTATGGTAATTTGGTTGTCAATCGCGCAATGCAAAATACGCCAGAACGTATTAGGTTTGTTTGTGATTTCTTCCTTGGGTCTATCATTACATTTCGCGATAAGCAATACTCGCCTCGGGAGAATTAAGGTGCTTCCACGACAGATATCAAAAATTAATAAATGTAACATCGGAAGAACTGTAATCAAATATGATTGATAAAGCAGTTTGTCGTGCAGATGATCACAATGTCAAGACCATTTGTCATAAATATAACTTTTCGGTTAATTCAAGCGTCTTGATTACACAGAATACAGAACATCCTATTTGCGCATTCGCATTATCTCAATATTCATCGCGAAAGTTTCTTGATGGATCCTTGTTCGCCAAGCCACAATAGTGGATTCAATTTTCATATATTGACGATACATACGAAGCAACATTCTAAGGTCATATCAATAGCACAAGAAAGTCACAGAAGTTGAACGACTTGCTGCTGTTGTAACGATAAGAGGCCGTTTTCTTTTTCCACGGGCGGATAGCCATTACTCCTTGATACAGGGATATGCCAGAAGAAAATCAGAACGATTCTTAATATCTGATCAAAATACGCTAACTGGTGAAAGATAATATATCAGAAAATGGAAAAAGTCCGTTTTCTATTAAACTGCCCCGTCGTACGACGATAAGATGGGATATTCTCGATTTCTTTTGAAACAATGATACGCCCTATGGCAGCTGAACAAACAACCCTTTGCTGAAATGATTAAAGTATTTGTTACAATATCCAATTAGTTTGAGTGACTTGTCCTGATCAGAGATTAAGAAGAGATGGATACTGTCTCTTGTACTGATATTGGCGACAGAAAAAAAAAGAATAAATAACTTTTCAACGGAAAGTAAGAAAAAATCCAATTCAGTCTCCCAAAACATTTATGTTCATATTTCATGCATCAATTCACATTCTTATATACAATGTATTCATCTGATATTTCGTTCCCCTTCATTTCACTTTCATTTTTCGTTTAACTTCCGGAATGATTTGATATCACGTATTTTGTAGACATTTGATAGCATGGTTTAAATATCCAAACGTATTTTTATTTTTATGATTATTCAAACCAGTGAATTTCACCAGTTTTAATACTTATTATTTATACTCGAAGTAAAGAAAACAGTGGCTTAATATTCAAGAGAAGAACATTTCTTGTTTGTTGACAATATTTAAAAAGCTAAGGAATATTGCCAGGATTAAATCGTTTTAACGATTGCGCCGGATATGATAAATTACATACATTTACTAGGTAATGACATAGATCGGTGGATAATCCGACTAGTTGTTACCATAGTAACAGACTTGATTTTAAGATAAGGTGATTCCTTCGATAATGATGGGTAGACTAGTCTGGGTTTTTTTTTGAACTGTGGTTATGAGACAGTGAAATAACTGTAATTAGTGATGGATTATCAAGCTGGACAAGACAATCTTATTAATGGTGGCTGGATTATCGAAATAGGACAAGACATTCTATTAATGAAGGCCGAATTATCGAAACAGGGCAGGTAATCGTATTTATGGTGGCCGGATTATCGAAACAGTACAAGATAATCTTCTTAATGGTGGCCGAATTATCGAAACATGACCGGTAATCGTATTTATGTTGGCCGGATTATCGAAACAGTACAAGACAATTTTCTTAATGGTGGCCGGATTATCGAAACAGGACAGGTAATCGTATTTATGGTGGCCGGATTATCGAAACAGTACAAGACAATCTTCTTAATGGTGGCCGGATTATCGAAACAGACCAAGGCAATTATATTAATGAATGTCGGATTATCGAAACAGGACAAGACAATCTTATCATTGGTGACAGGACATGGAGACAACAGTATTATTGGTAATGGTCGGATTAAGGAGTAATAAAATCGAGATATACGAATTAGTGCAAGTGACTATCGGATTAACGGGATGTGGGCGTAGTCATATACTCTTAACTGAGTTAATCCATTGTAATACTATTTACAAATAATCATTCCAAAAATGTATATTGGGTCTGGCAACATTTATGATATCAATCCCATAAACATTGTCTAAACTTACGCATTTATTGAACATCCATTACAAAAAGACAATGACTCGCTCTTGACCTATTCATCCAAATTTAATTCGTAGTTGTACCGCTTCAGGTTCAAGAATTATTTTACATTTTTATGGTATTATATAATATCAATGTTGCGTATTACCAATAATCAAGTTTTTAAGCTAAGTGCATACAAGCCCTAGACATAGCGATGACAGAAAACCATTCAATCGGTAATGCATAAAAACGATCTCGATCGAGGCACAGCACGATCATATTTCCTTTTACAATAGTTAGTTTTGACGAAAACACTTGCTCGGCGTTTAGAACAAGAATACAAATAACACCGAATAGTCCCGATGTTTCATTTCAGCTCTGGCATGCAAAACCGTTCTGTAAGGGACCGCAATGATTTAGTAATATATTATTGGATATGATGCATTGAATAACTTACTTTTGGCAAATCGACTGTGTTAATAGGTTTCTGCACGATATAAGGTCATTCATCCCTAATGGCCTTTATTATACTTTGGACAATTTTACAGCCCCACTGTAATTTGGATTGGATAATATCGTATCACGTGATTTGGGAATCTATTTCATTTGTGTAGTATCACTAGCTTTTAGGTCATACAGCGGCCGATCGGTTTCAACAAAATTCACAGAGGATTCGGATGTAGTTAGTTATGACGTCTAGACATTTTAATGGTAATCCATATCTAGAAATGATCCGCCATTTTGCTTGTTGTAGTTCATGAACATTTATGGTTATGCCATCTGCCATTCGGCTGTGATATTTCTAGCATAGTTAAATGGGTATTGATGGATGGTGGAATTGTATACGAAAATCGTATATATATATATATATATATATTTTTTTTTTTTTACCGAAAACAAATTATCATAAAAGTTAGAGACTGTTAAGCAGACGACGCGGAAATGAGTTCAATGTCGAAAAGCAATTCCTATTTAGGTCAACATTGTAAATTTAGTATTAATGCTATCACTCGATATGGCAATGCTATGAATGGGTTACTCTGGCATATAAAATGAAATAGATGATATTTTATGAAATCGGATTAATTGGGTTGTAATTTTTTTGTCTTTCTCATTGGAGTGAGGTCATTATAACGATGAACTCATGTTGCGGTTTATTAACTAATAAAGTTCGTAACAAAAGATGGCAATAAAAATAAATAGAAATACCATATCACATTTCAAAGTAGTATATCATGTGCATATGACAAGGTATTACAAGTTTGATTGACTGGTTCATGTTGCTCATTTACCGTCCATACGTCATAAATGTCATCGCATTGAGATGCCAAATGAATTGACGCCAATCAGAAATTGACATAGATTTTCATATCCGTCAATCAGTTTGGTTGTCGTCACATTTCTAATTTGATACTGTCATTACCAGTGAGGGAATCATATTTCTTTCTAAAATAGCATTTCAAAATCGAAGTAAAACGGAAAGCCATTGGAAGAGCTTGCACCGTCACAGTTCATATCTGTTGACGTTAGAACGGATGAACGACTTATCAATGTTTCTGTATATGTGTATATGAAGTAATAAAATCAGTGATTTTAAACAGTGTTCGCAGCTTGAATCCTTGGCTGTGATATTTTCATAAAATGACAAAAAGAATAAACATTGGCTGCTAAAAGTCAATCGAAATACGTCGATACCGAATTGGCAAAATGAAGATTCACGAAGAAATATGAAGAAGGCATGTATGGACTGTTCCTTAACAAAGATACTGTGATATATAACTTTGATTCAGCTTCAATAGAACACCTGTGCATTATAATTAGTGAGTGATGATCGACAGAAAAAGAAAAAAAACAAACAAGTAAACAAACACAAAATAAAACAGAATAAAATGCACAGGTGTTTAAGATATAAAACCTCAAGATGAGCCCTTGAACATGAACACGGTTTTGTTTTGCTGAAACTTGCGTTATCAATATTTCCATTTATGTTTTTGTGTGTTACATCTATGAATATTGACAGTTCTTGGTTTCTAATCCATAGTTATAATATTTACATTGCATGGTTCTTTCCAGTTTCATTGTCCGGCAATATGGGAAGCCGATCCCAGGAGAGTCGTGGTTTGTCCACCATATTGTGCCGGAATCTAAAATCGTTCTTTTAGACACCATTAATGCCCTCACATGGAAGTGAAATTAGCTATTTCATCATCAGGTCGATCTCAGACGGATTTTTTTGTTTGTTTTGTAAATGAAACAGATATCCGGCGTTTGTTTTTATACACAGAGCCGGTATAATATGATACAAGATCGACACTAGAGGCAAAGGGACTTCAAAAGATATTAACTATTTAATAGGATCAATTTCATAGAATCTTATGATTGTTTGGGGCATGTCAACTTTTTAAGATTATTATAAAATAAAGTCCCACTTCGGTGTGTCCTGTGGAACAGCCACCGTAACATACTATAGTGCTTACATATGGCTAGGTTGAAACAATCGATGTTCTCTGACATTGATTTATAAGGGAATCATGCTGCGTCCGATCTGTTTCACTGCCAAACTGGTATCATGCCTGCCACTGGCACTTACGGGTATTAATTGTTCGTTGACTTTTATAACATCAACTGAATAGGTTTCGAAACCAACGGTTTTATTCTCTACAAAATATATTCAATTATTGCAAGTTACAAATTATAAAATCGCTATTGAGAGGTTGCCCCCCTGCTGGCGACTGGCAGAGATTTGTACCTTACCTGGCCATGTTAATACAACAATGGAGTTGTTTATGGGATGAACTAGGCAGGGTTAAGGGATATGTGTGTGCGTATTAAATGTTAAAATGTTTGGGGATCAGCATGTGCTGTCGAGGAATTTCTTAAATATAGTTAGGTCGAAAAAAATGGTTGAGATTTATAACATGCATAGCTATTGCACTTATATGTCGAATAAGAAAATGATCACGTTGCAAATATTTTGCAAAAAACTGTATCTAGGGAATCTTCAGAACAACAAAAAGGCTCAATGATGGAAAAGTTTGAAACACTTGAATAGATAGGAAGGAGCGTTTTTCGTTTGCAAATGCAGTATATCTTGTGATAGGAACAAGTGAAGGTCATTTCTCGCAGACAAACGAGATTGCTTTCTTGTTGAATGTTACGTGTCACAGAAACCAGACAGTCGATAATACCTTATTGCTGTGGCTTAGTTTAGACCGTAATAGAGATAAGTATAACGAACTATTCACTAGAAAAATAAATCTTTCTTCAAGGTTGTAACAGTTTTGTCTCTCAATTTGTAATTTCAATTCACTACATGGCATAGGCATTGGGTCCGGATTTTCTTTACAGCTGTCAGGCTCTGTATTTAAACGGTCTTGGGGGCTTCCGCAGTAATAACTCAAGCCGAATCATGGATTCCGATTGAACATCGTGTAAATTTTCTAGGCTTTCTCAATTTCTGCGGTTATAAATTTACCCCATTCTATTACTTTCTGACAAAGGAAACTATTATTGAGTGATAGCTAAGGATGTATGATATTGTTAAGCAAGGTATCAAGGGTTTCGGTTGACCCGGAGATATCTGTCAAAGTCGAGGCAATGTGAATGGCGAAACCTCAATTAGGGAATAATGTATGGTGACAGGATCAGGGAGCAGCAACAACGTGTCACCTACAGCTGCGGCCGGTAACTAAGAACACCCGATATCTGACGCATGCTCAGAAACATACCGCAGATAGCGTGGGATAGCCCCACGTACACCCGTAGTTTGGGGCGGTGGGCGTGGTCGATGTGGCTTATGCTGTCACCCAGGTACCAAATGTTTATCCCCAGGCGTTTTGATAAACACACCTTATTCTTTAGGGATGCTCTCAGTATTAAAACGATACCCTGATATTTTTCAAAATTTTTGTAAGTCACATTGACGATCCTGATAGCTGTATGCGGATGTTTAGCTAAATTATGACAAATAATTATAAAAAAATAGCCTGATAAATTTAGACCTTGCGAAAAATTAGAATCGAGACGTGATGAATGTTTCATATTTATTACTCAGTAAATTTTCAATGAACATAAACAAATTGATTTTTAATGTCTAGAGAAAGAAATTTGGCGCGAAGAAACTTTACAGACATGTATTTCCTAATGGTCATAGACATCTAGTCTACAGCTAACCTAACTTTTGATACTGTTTGAGAAGTTAATTGGAAAATGATCAAATAATGCATGAATAATTAAAAAAAAAAAAAAAAAAAAAAAAACTTCATAAATATTAAAATAAAAACATTTCAAAATAATATATATACTCGCCAATACTTTATTTACCCACGTTTAATTATATACTTAATATACTTATATCGCATTATAAAAATCAATAATATTGTTGTTTACCCTCAAAGCAAATCTTTGTAAAAACTGGAAACAGATTACGGCAAAATTACCAGGGCGGCAATTAGTCATATTAGGGTAAATATTGTAAATAGGATATATGTGGTAAATTTTTGTATTAAGCTTGACGTATAATAATTAAATCAGGGGTATCAAGTGTTTTATTCTATTGTGTCAATCCGTTCTAGTGTAGGGAGAGATTGGAGCGATAATGTCACGTACATGACTGGAGCTTAGTATTAAACGGTGGTCAACCGGGCTACCATTATTCTGCCCGAATAAACAATAATTGCAAACATCTGGATGAAGGGAAATACCTACATTTATACTGTTCTATACTCTCAGGGTTATTTTGAAAAATAAAAACATGTTGGAATGGACGATATCAAATGTTAACATATATTACACACAAAGTGCCAAGTGAACATGATATTATTAGTTTTTTTAGTTTGTTTATAAATAGATTGTAAATACAGCCTTATTAAACCATGCCGCAGAATGATATATGATAGAAATATGTATTTGTTTTAAAACACATTTTAACCATTTTTTTTTATATCAACTCAATTTCGTTCGGAGGGCTAAATTATTTTTCCAGATAGATTATTAACAAATTGTATTGTTTCATATTAAGTAGATGAGCCCATTGGAATCAATTAAACCATTTTGCCTAGAATCTGCTCGGGGGCTTAACAGGATTTTTCTTCTATCTCTAAAATTTGTTATTTTTTCCCAAGTACTCCCCAAATAAATGCAATGAACACGTTCATTTGACGACCATATCTCTTCCAAGACAGCTGACATGGTGATCGCAGAAAAATAAACGTGTAACTGATACAATCCTTCCCTAGAATTAACGCGTTCAATTTGATGAAGACTATCAGTGCCAGTTTGTAATTAAAGAAACGACACACCGAAGAAGCCGGAATTGACAAGTGCTGATCAGCTGTGTTAGAGCGGCGAACGATATTTACACGCCCTGCCAACAAACCTTCAATTTCCACACTTCTGTGGAAATTGCGATTTCAATATTTTCTTTGAAAATTGATATGCTCCATCCAGATTTACAGGCAGTTTACTAGAATGTTTAGAGAATGACCGAACTTATATCGTGTTACAATCGATCCAAATAGTGGAAGGTCATACTGCGTGAACCAGAGAGGATTTCACCCGCAATGATGAAAGAATATGGAGCTGAAAAAACCTCCTGGAAGTCACACGGATGCTGATAATTTGAAGGGTCGCAACGTGCTCACGTTCAAAAGGCCACAAAGTTCGCCAGCAAATTGCTTACTGTTTCTGTGTGGTCAAAACATGGTATGTGTATTATTTTTGGTATCCGAACCTTTGTATGAGTCTTGCAGATACGGCAACAAGTGAATAAAAATGTTAGTTTTGCCTCTACCTTTTGGAATATATATATATGTATATATATATATATGACACAGCGAGTTGAAGTTCTTGTATATCAATATCGTTCCCTAGCACTTAGTCACCCCTTAGCCGGGAGAAACAGCCAATAATGAGATATGAGGTTTGAGTAAGTTTTGCGGCTGTTTTCCCCATTGTCCTCCACAGCGATAGAGTCCTTAGGGTTCAACGCTGTTGCGAGGAATGTCCTCAATGCAATGTAAATAACAGACATCCATGCAAGCATTACCAAAGCACAGTTTTATCCATTTATTTTTCCCGTTGTTATGAAAAACAAAATATTTCCCATTTTCCTGATAAAGGTCTAAAAGAGCACATCTAGTCTAGATTTAATCCAAATGTCGCGAGGATTAAACAACACTAGTTTATTAGTTTTCAGTAATAGTACATACTATCGTTAAGATATCTTCGAAAAACCTTTAACGTATTATTGTTAAACCCGAACCGTTGAAGGTGAGCGTTCGTCATCTATGTAGGCCACCTATGTTGAACTGACACACTGTCTTACTAGTGAAAAAATTTAGGAGCATTCTTTCTTGATGATGAACTTGGATATCTAGGTTCAGTAGCACGGGTTGGTATTAACGGTCATGCACACGGCACCTATTGACAATAGTATGCCTTTAAATCCGCATACCGGATGACGTATATGCACACGTGGGATTACAATAGATTTAAACTTGTCTGCAATGGGTTTTTTTTCAGAATCGAATGCTTGACTCCACTGCATTTCTGTGTATGACCTGATTGAAAATCGTACACTGTATCCCCTCATTAAAAATATGAATGACAGGACTTCGCCGATAACACATTCATTCTTGGACACATATTTTTCCCACAGGATATTCTTGATATATTTAGGATTTTTCTGGCCTTCAAGTGATGAAGGGTTCTTGCTGGTATCTATTTGGGGATGCTGATATGTAGAAAAATCCAAGGTCATATTCAGATATCTGTTAAAGATTGCAAACTGGACACAGGGAGCTGTCCATCTACTTTGCAATCTTAATGGAAATAAAATATCTCTCAGTTTGTGGCGTTTTAAAGTTACAGTGTTAAATCGCCATGATTAATGGCATCCCTCGTTTGGGCTTTTGTATTATGAGATTTTCTATCCGGATTTACCGTCGTTTACATAATAAAATGATATTATGAAGTTGATAAGTTAATTCGAAGATAACATCATAGTATACATAAAAGATAATTCACACTTACTACAATCATGTAAGGAAGCTATTGGTAATCCTTTGACCATCGCTGAAACTCTTATCGTGTATTGAATTATCAAATATCGATACTTAGCTAGATTGCATGTTTATACGTTAAGAGATAGACGTACCAGCCAGCTTCATTGATCCTGTATCAATTCCCAATAACATTGATAGCAGTACTAGAGCACTCACCTACCCTTCGATGATAACCCTTGTTTTGAAGTAGAATAAGTATAGATATATTAATATTTGATAAGATCTGTTTTATTTTTCAGTTATTTAAGAAAATGAAATGATGTACAATTCGATTTAAGCTGACAAATCGTTAGGGTGTTAAGATGGTATGGACAGGAAGCGCTTCCAACATGGTCATCATCGGCTATATCAGACATGGCAGTCATATCTATCTCTTCACTTTTACAAGATAAGGTCATCAACGGCTATTTACGACTGATACACACGACACATACAGACTTGTAGAACGAGGGGGATTATCAAATGGGATGGTTCGTAATAGTGTTCGACCCGTAAATTAGACGGACTTTCCCTAAACCATACATTCTCACGGATTGTGTATATTTTCACGAGGATGAGGTCATATCTTTTGACGGTATTAACAAAATGCATGCACAATTTCTGCCTGGGCGTAAACACAGAAGGAATGACACGAACTATAAGATAACTGAGGAGACTTTAAGTTTTAAGATAATCTCTCCGCAACCCTTTTGTACTCAGAGAGAGACAGCATAATTTGATACACCGGAAGTTCTCGGAACCACATGCGGTACCTTCTAATCCATAAGCATAGCTTATTTGTTAGTTGTCAATGATATGAGGTTGTCACCGAGCACACAGTGAATTTAAAGATTGGATTCATGTTATAATGTTTAACCAGCTCCTCTTGAATATCTGCGGTACGAAAACTAGAGTAGAACACAAATGTTGTTGTTGTTGTTGTTGTTTTTGATGAGTATATAACATTGAGAGTGTGCCTGTTTAAGGAAGTTTATAGAGATAATGCAGATTTTGCAAAACTGTCAACAACGTGTAAACAAACGGTTTCGAAATAAGCAAAACATACGCTGCAGAAGGTCATTAAATAAATGTCCGATAATTAAAACAATGTAAGTATATCGTCTGGTAATTATGCGATAACAAACATAGATGATATTACTTACTATGTAGTAATAAATCAATGCTCAAACCCAAAATCATATTACAGGAACGTCATTCTAAGAAAGAGAAAGCTGGCTAGTCACGTGGTCTTAGACAATAAATCAAGCACAATCATTCTCAGGAAAATAAATAATAAATGCACGGTATGGTATAAGTTATTCTGGTGATGTTTATGCGCTTAATACTGAGATACGTCATTTCAGAAACCTTCGTATTATCCATGAACATGGTATTTTCATAACACGAAATGTTTTATGCGTGTGTGCAGGTGTGTTGTTGTGCGTGTGAGAGAGAGACAGAGGATTTTTTGTGTGGGTGAGGGCGTGTGTGTGGGAGTGTGTGAGAGAGCGAGAGGAAGCTTGTGTGTGTGTTTGCAAGTATAATTGAAAGTTTTTAAGCGTTTAGCTGTATCTGTTGTTGATATAAACAACCCGAGAATGTCTTGACTCGGGTGGGTTCTAATCAAAACGGTGTCGTGTGTACTTTTCACGCCAAATATTTTCCCCATTAACATAACTTTATGTTTCGAAAGTCTCTTAAAAATTAAGTACGTTTTGTCATAAAAATAATCATTTTGTGCATTTGCCAGATATACTTATCTAGTTATATACGATCTTTTAATTTAAAAATACCAAAACTGGTAGGTGCCGTATACGTAACTGATTTGTATTAGTAATCCAACATCGTGATGTGTGGCCTAGACAGAGCTAAACTTGTTTACCAATCGAAATTTAAAAAAAAACTTGATCATCTTAGAAGTAAAGAGGAACTGTCAGATGTAATATCGATAGACATATTAAACCCCAAAAGACATTAGATGGTTTGGTTATTAAGTTTATTTATAAGTAGCCTTGCTTTTTATTGTATTATTTTACTGTTCTTTTATTGTTATTGAAAATTAAGGTATGGCATGCTTTTATACAATATACGTAGTCTAAGTTAGATAAGTCTTGGATTTCTTTAATGTTTACCTGGGATGTTTACTGTATGACCCCGACATTCTTAGCAATATTCATGCTTTAGAGGTGTGTATGAATAATTTATTAACCTAAACCATTGACGTATTGCTTACACCTTAGCATGATTTTGTTTCTTCCCTTGACATATTCTGAGTATTTAGTTTTTTATCCATCTAGACAATTGATATGTATGTTTTAAACTGTAGAGTAATGAAAAACCACGAAAACTACGAACGAAAACATGTGACGAAAAAGGACCTTAACAATACTCCATAAATAAAAGTAAGCTTTTATTTTTTTTAAAGAGACAGAAAGAAAGAAAAAAAGAAATGTATTTATTTTGATTAAGACAATTTAGTGTTTAATATTGAAATTTAATTGGAGGGATGCTAATGTTGGGAGGATATCTATTAATCCATGATTATAAATACCAGTGTTATGATTCCGAATGATTAATATATCGTCGAAAGACTCAATTTATTATTGTCTGACAATAAAATGGATATGATATTACTTACAGAAAGATCGTGATAAATATGATAATCATATAGTTTGATTCGGTAATGGTAGGGACATATATATAATCGTAATGTACATGTAGTTTGATCCGGTAATGGTAGGATCGCCTAATTGCATTAAGGAGTAGAAAAGATTCAGATATACAATAAGGTTATATGTCAGAATCATTATAAGTAAATAAGAAATCTATTTCGACCACCGAGTACGATGTGCAGTGAGTCATAAATCAAACAAAAATGTATAAGATTTCTTCAACCTTGGTGTTCTATAGAATTATATACATAAAGAGTGTTCTCTGTAATAGCATTGGGTATCAAAATGTTTCAATTCTATGTTCTTAATGTACAGTGAAATGATGGAAACCATACATACCCATCCATGCAAGAAATGTACCTAAACGTTTTTGACAGGGGTAAAAACTATATTGTATATTAACGTTGATAAAAACGTGAAACTGCTTCAATTTTGTTATTCACATGACAGCAGCTGTTTTGAAGATACTATCAATCAACTGAAGCACCTAACATAGTAGTATCGTACCCAGCGGTGTACACTCAGAGGCTAGAGACCGGAGCTATATAGGGGTGCATTAGTCCCCAGTCCTATCTCCCACCATACCGGGTAATATATTTATACAATTTGAATATCTGAAACGTACATGGAGGTGTGGGTGACATACATTATAACTGACAAATTGAAAGATGTTTTTATGATAACTTGGATTCGGTAGACTGGTTTTGTATAAAAATTAACATGATTCGATATCTCGGCTTCGATATAATATACACGTATATAAAATGCGAACATCGCAGAAGTTTTATTGAAATTTGCAAAATTTGTTTTGAAAATTAACATATTTAAAACTCTTACATGTTTATTTTGTGGTAAAAATTTTCAATATCTCGGAAATTAAATTTAAATCATGCAAATTGGATCACACACGTTTTCCTGTCGGATAACGCGTTTCGAGACCACCCATTAAAAGAAACTTCACACCACAATTACATCAAGACGATGATTTGGTCATTCGAGGGCAGTTTCACAGTGCTATCTCACTGAAATGATATAATCTAGACTATTGAGCACTTATGCTGAGAACCTGTAGATGATTCCTTGTAACTACCTATTTAAAACTGAACATGATACAGAGTTAAAGTGCCGAATACAAACTTTTACATCGCTCAGAAAACAACAGAACCCCATAACCTTCCAGTACTAACACGAGGTACTTACATTGGCATTTGAGGAAATTATAAACAATGACGACATAAAAAACAAAAATGGAAGAAAACTAAATAAATATGATGAAATGATAATTTCTTTCCATTTCATTCTATAAAATATTGCATTACCTTATGATTTTCATCACGCCCATACTAAAATCAAATTAAAGTTGAACTGCGAACATCAGACATAATATGTAACATCTAGTAATTATTATCAAATGTATATTATTACATCAAACTTCAAAGAATTTAAAACCCACTTTTACCTGATAATTCCACCTAGTTGTCAACTAGATAATGCTATTTCCGAGTTCTGATTTTTACTCTCTTTTTTTCTTACAAAACACGAAATTCCAATGATGTACTCTTGGTAACGCTTGGCAAGTTCAACTTCAAAGTCTTACGAACATATGTACGTCGTTGCTGAAAGCAACATGGTAGTGGTTAAATTGGACTTTGTAGCTATTGATGTCTAAATTGTTTTTCTCTTTTCCCACACCAAATAGTGTTATGTTTCACCAGATAAGTCGATGTCAGCAACATAAAGTACTGATGCTTCTAGAATAAAAGTCATACAAGCCTGCATCGCTAGAGAACAGGTGCTTAATCTAAATAATTTTGCAAGAGGAAACAACATATGCGTCTATCAGTAACACACCAGTAACAAAATTGCATTATTTAATATACATTATTCGGGATTAGATAATTAGAACACAATATAATTGATAAATGAAAAAAACAACATTATTTTGATTTTTATAAATAATCATATTTATCATACTTACATTGAATCAGTGATTTGTAATTTTAGTGATTTCCTATTTCCCTGCAATGCTGATAGATTATATTTGTGACCTCATGCATTTTACATGATTAAAATCCTTTGGTTATCTTGAGAATCTATCTCAGGTTTAATTTGTGGTCGTAGATTTGTATCACATCATCCATAAATCATCAAACTTCACACACAAGGAGCAATCAAAGATCAGGTAAAAGACACTAGATGTCGTAATACTACATCGTATATGCCATTTTTAGCAGCATCAATGACTACACTTTATGATTAAATTGATTTTAAAATGATTTATTCCCAATATGCAGGATGAAACAATCTGTTTCTTTATTCATTTTTTGTTTTCTTAGTCAGATGTTTGTTTTACTTGACAAGATTTTGCACAATTATGAACAGCTTTCAATTCACGATAACCATCAACAACTCTTTCGAACAAGTTGCAAAATTTCATTTCCTTGTCTTCTCCGTGCAGTAGGAAATTCAAGAGGATGTCTTTCACAGGTATTTGGGTACACTCTGCGAAGGTTACAGATAGTCCATCTGATATAGTATCCATACCGTTCTACACGGATGGCAGCATTTAAGTGTCTTCTTTACGTAATGCATTCTGTGGACATTTAATGTTTTTGTCAGATCAAATTTATTGAAATGCACTCAATGTTGTTTTTGTAGAGCGACCCATTTGTCGCACACACAGTCGACGAGACAAAAAAAAAGTACAACATTTCTGAGGCAACAGATGCAGCCAGCGCAATTTGGAACCAGGACAGGCCTTCCTCAGCAGCTCGGGGCAACGATTTACCCCTACTAATATTTCAAATAAATGGATATATTCCGTGTGTAAAATCGCTATTTAACTTGGCTAAACTTTGGTATTTTGACCTCATATTAACTCCATCCTGTTGAATCGATGCAAAATTAACATAAATGAGGTTTATTTTCACCGGATGATATTTGTCACGAAGGTAATGTTAACAAAAGCCATCCTTCCCCTGACGCTTTGCTATCCACTAAATTGGCTAGGTAGAAAATTGTTAAAAAGAGTTTTTTCCAAGTGCAAATAAAACTGCTCGATATATATAAAGAGAGAGTACATTTTGGAAAAAAAATCTGTATATTATTATTTCATAAAATATTTTCTCCGTGAAAATCATTGATCTGTGGAGACACCATATGTAATATTACTGGCTTATCGTCTCTAAACATGCCATATCTAAAGCATATAAAGTGTTTGGATTGTTTAGATATGAGATTAGCAACGAAGCATTTTTATTTTTGACGTTAGGATAGTGTTATGGAACAATTAATATGTTCTTAAGCATGGATGACGTCAGTACACACCACGTGATTTTGATCCCGGTAGGTAACGTGAGAATCAGTGTAGTATTAAATACTTTTATAAGTTTTCACACAAACGTGTAAAGATAAATAATGGAGTTTTACCAGACTACTTATTCACACGCCATGTTTAATCAGGCCCCACTATTGACTTGACGTGGTGTATAGAAATTTAATTTATAATATCTTCACAGTAGCTGAATTTGTAACAAATCCATCATGCTATAAGATTCGAAAGACACAATAAAATATTTTCACAAAAGTTGAAATAAACTCGGCACGTGATATCAACAAATTTTTCACCATTGGGTCATTAGGTCAAACATACGATATTCTTGGTACATAATGAAATAATAAAAGTTATTTGCAAAATAATTAATTTGATATATGAAAAGGTTTAAGAACTTCATAAATGAATATAGATACTTTAATATACATAGCTATATGTGACATTCAAACTATAAATAGAACAGGCGACATTGCATATCATCATTAAGACTCACATCTATTTTAAACAATTTGGTTGTTACCACAGCAGAAACTTTTATTTATATAGTATCTTTAATGACCATATACTTGATTTCAATTGAAAAGTTTCTAATCATAATATTGATTTTCAGAAAGAAATGATAACAATGAATATAACATGATAGGATATTGTGTTATTTCTGTCAGACAAACAAAACCATGTGCATGACATATTCAGATTTTCCTTCTTAATTTACTAGCACGCAACTGCCTTAAGATATAGACATATTACGAGGGAAATAAACTGTTGACGAAACATTATTTCAGTCATCATCCTACGGCAAAAATATCCCTTATCTTCATTACAGAAACGGTCCTTTTTATCTCTTTCATGTGTAAGCCATCTATCTCACTTGAGTGTATGTATCAAGGTTCATGTCCACTTAATATGAAAAATATAATCACGGTCATTTCATAATTCACTTTCAGAGTATATTTTATATTAGATAAATGTAATCGAAATATAACGTGCTTTTTTGAAATTCATCCCCTAGATCAGTTGAAAATTGCAAAACCCCGTGAACATCTTGGCAGAAATCAGCTCTACAAAGGTCGTAAACTTGTCTTTGAAATGGAACATAACATACGTAAGTAATTTGAAATTGTGCATGAAATTTAATTTTCTCGAATATCATTTCAATAAAGGACATGTGGTTACCAAAGCGATTACATACCGAAATTCACTAGCCATGAAACTTGTTGGGTGAATATGAGGGGTTTAGTTTCAATAGTGTGTATGTGATGTACATCGTACAAATGTTTTACAGTAATACTCAATGCAAACCACATTGTACAGACCATGTAAAAGAAAATCTAAGTATAAGATGCCAAGAACACAAAACAAATTTAGAACGCGAGTCATATCAAACTATACAAAACACGTGTTATTCCTATTTACTAACTAAATAATCATTTTGAAATGGTAAATTATTTCAAAACACAGGGAAGCTTTTTACATAAATATGCTATTTGTTAAAAATATGTTTTATAATTTTGAGTTTTCTCATTGAAAATTCATAATCAATATCGATATTTTCATCCTTATAAATCATGGAACTGTATTGAGAGATACAGAAATATTTTACTTAATATCTTTGAGAGTACTCAGATTTTTAGTTTGTCACATAAAATGTTCTCATATTGAAAAACCTAATTTACCTATTTACTTAATATTGCAGTTATGACCCTTACATGATCAATTTAAAACACCAAACGCACTCTGTGACTATAAATAGACGTTTCAAATGTCAATCAGAATAATCTTAACGAGATATCTATTCTAAAACAATACATTCCATTCTGTTTGTCATGTAAGATCATACCGAGATTTATCGCTACAAATGTCTTTCTCACTTAACCCAATACTACTGATACAAGTCTTTTTATAATTTCTTATGTCTACGCCTTTCACGGTGCTGTATTTATACAACGCCGTAATGGAGAAATTGATACTATTGTATGCTTTCAGATTTTTGCCCGAAATTAAATGACTTCTGAAGTTGACAATATGAAGTCACGCTTTTGGTCAATTTAGAGAGCTTCATTATTGACGAGAACATTGCATTTTAGAAGGAAATGCATTAAGGGCTTTACACGATGCTTGTTGGTTTACAGATGAAATCAAACTAAACCATTTAAGGAAATTCAATGCCTTTTAGCTTTTGGGGCTCTGGATTCTTGTGTATTTAGTGTCATTTGATATGGCAAAGAGCGACTCCTAATGATCGGAGAACCTCGTTTAACGTTGACTACAGTAATAATTGAAATGAGAAAAAAATGTGTGGCTTGGGCTGTAGATTATTCGTTTAAATTATGAACCACGTACCCACGGGTTTGTAACGTTACACTTTAATTAACAGCCAGGTGTATTTTTCAGGCGAAGCTATCAACCCAAACCAGTTTTTTTTCTCACATGTCGACAACAGTCAGAAGTAAAGCATTCTCCTAAGTGTGTGTGGTCTACATAATTTCTTTTACAAGAAAGGATAGAAAGTAAAATATCTTAGATTTGTGGTGATATATATTTATATGTATAGATAGATTTCCGATATGATGCTTTATTTACTGAAAAGAAACCTTTCATTGTTATTTTGTATTTTTGCTTAAGATACTATACAATAACTGCGTGTTGTATGTTTGGCTGATAAAATATTAAAAAAGAAAATAACTTTATCTGAATGTTTTTTATATATGACTTTTTACTTCGTGAAATCCTGTGCAAATACCCATGAGGACTTTTAGATTCTTCATGTCCAGATACCAAGTTCATTGATTGGCACTTGAAAAGGTAAAACAAGTCACAACAAATAATCTATTGTAGTATGTTGAATGCTTAGACATCTACTGTGAAATCGCTCATGCGGAAACACACACCTCATCGACTACACAGCACAAAATTGTTACTTGCACAAATACATCTCGCTTGAGTTTAGGTAGTTTTTCATCCGTTACCAAATCCCTTTGATCGAAGCAAGCAAAGGGATGTGTAATATATATTTATCTCAAGTGGCACTATGAAGGGGGAAAAAGCGAAGGTGGTACTTACATAAACTAGACAATGTCTTTTAACTCATATTTCAATATCCTGACTCATTAAAGTAATTTCAATAATCTATCATATTTTGAATTATACACGAAGTAAAAGCTTACTGGAATATCCTTTCTTTGTGATATAAGTATGTGTCAAAATCTAATGAGTAACGTTCCAAAGGAACGAAGAACAATGTTTTAACTTGGTCCACTAGGTTAAGATTGAAAGCACACTATACAATTTAAGAATATTATACATAAGTGGTCAAATAATAAATCCCTATGTCCTAAACGAAATTTGTCTGCAGCATAAAGAAACATCAAGAAAAGTTCTGCCTACCATTCCGATCTGAAATATGTGTCATTTTTTTTATAAAAACGATTTTAACGAGTCATTTCTGTGTTTTCATCGAAGTCATCATGTTAGCCAGTTCGATTATTCAAATGCCAAATACTTTCCGACGAGGAAAGAAAATACTCACTTGACATTTGTATATAGCTTTTGGCAACATTCAACTAATGGAAAGACATCAGTATGTATTTGTAAAGGGAGGTAAATATAAAACAGTTATGATACAACTATGATCTAAAGGATGTATCAATGCTATAAACTAAGGGGTGTATCAATACTATAAATTAAGGGATGTATCAATACTATAAACTAAGGGGTGTATCAATATTATAAAATAAGGAATGTATCAATTCTACAAACTTAGTAATGTATCAATACTATAAACTAAGAGATGTATCAATACTATAAACTTAGGGATGTATCAATACTATAAACTAAGGGGTGTATCAATACTATAAACTAAGGGATGTATCAATACTACAAACTAAGGGATGTATCAATACTACAAACTAAGGGATGTATCAATACTGCAAACTCAGGAATGTATCAATTCTACAAACTTAGTAATGTATCAATACTACAAACTAAGGGGTGTATCAATACTATAAACTAAGGGGTGTATCAATACTACAAACTAAGGGGTGTATCAATACTACAAAGTAAGGGATGTATCAATACTATAAACTAAGGGATGTATCAATACTATAAACTAAGGAGTGTATCAATACTACAAACTAAGGGATGTATCAATACTACAAACTAAGGGGTGTATCAATACTACAAACTAAGGGGTGTATCAATACTATAAACTAAGGGATGTATCAATACTATAAACTAAGGGGTGTATCAATACTACAAACTAAGGGATGTATCAATACTACAAACTAAGGGATGTATCAATACTACAAACTAAGGGATGTATCAATACTACAAACTAAGGGATGTATCAAAACTACAAACTAAGGGATGTATCAATACTACAAACTAAGGGATGTATCAATACTATACAGTAAGGGATGTATCAATACTACAAACTAAGGGATGTATCAATACTATAAACTAAGGGATGTATCAACACTACAAACTAAGGGGTGTATCAATACTATACAGTAAGGGATGTATCAATACTACAAACTAAGGGATGTATCAAAACTACAAACTAAGGGATGTATCAATACTACAAACTAAGGGATGTATCAAAACTACAAACTAAGGGATGTATCAATACTACAAACTAAGGGATGTATCAATACTATACAGTAAGGGATGTATCTATACTACAAACTAAGGGATGTATCAATACTACAAACTAAGGGATGTATCAATACTATAAACTAAGGGATGTATCAATACTATACAGTAAGGGATGTATCAATACTATAAACTAAGGGATGTATCAATACTATAAACTAAGGGATGTATCAATACTATAAACTAAGGGATGTATCAATACTACAAACTAAGGGATGTATCAAAACTACAAACTAAGGGATGTATCAATACTACAAACTAAGGGATGTATCATAACTACAAACTAAGGGATGTATCAATACTACAAACTAAGGGATGTATCAATACTATACAGTAAGGGATGTATCAATACTACAAACTCAGGGATGTATCAATACTATAAACTAAGGGATGTATCAATACTATAAACTAAGGGATGTATCAATACTACAAACTAAGGGATGTATCAATACTATACAGTAAGGGATGTATCAATACTATAAACTAAGGGATGTATCCATACTACAAACTAAGGGGTGTATCAATACTATAAACTAAGGGGTGTATCAATACTATAAACTAAGGGGTGTATCAATACTATAAACTAAGGGATGTATCAATACTATAAACTAAGGGGTGTATCAATACTATAAACTAAGGGGTGTATCGATACTACAAACTAAGGGATGTATCCATACTACAAACTAAGGGGTGTATCAATACTATAAACTAAGGGGTGTATCAATACTATAAACTAAGGGATGTATCAATACTATAAACTAAGGGGTGTATCAATACTATAAACTAAGGGATGTATCAATACTATAAACTAAGGGATGTATCAATACTATAAACTAAGGGATGTATCAATACTATAAACTAAGGGATGTATCAATACTATAAACTAAGGGGTGTATCAATACTATAAACTAAGGGATGTATCAATACTATAAACTAAGGGATGTATCAATACTATAAACTAAGGGATGTATCCATACTACAAACTAAGGGGTGTATCAATACTATAAACTAAGGGGTGTATCAATACTATAAACTAAGGGGTGTATCAATACTATAAACTAAGGGATGTATCAATACTATAAACTAAGGGATGTATCAATACTATAAACTAAGGGATGTATCAATACTACAAACTAAGGGGTGTATCATACTATAAAGTAAGGGATGTATCAATACTATAAACTAAGGGGTGTATCTATACTACAAACTAAGGGATGTATCAATACTACAAACTAAAGGGTGTATCAATACTACAAACTAAGGGATGTATCAATACTACAAACTAAGGGGTGTATCCATACTATAAAGTAAGGGATGTATCAATACTACAAACTAAGGGGTGTATCCATACTATAAAGTAAGGGATGTATCAATTATACAAACTAAGGGGTGTATCAATACTATAAACTAAGGGATGTATCAATACTATAAACTAAGGGGTGTATCAATACTATAAACCAAGGGATGTATCAATACTACAAACTAAAGGGTGTATCAATACTACAAACTAAGGGATGTATCAATACTACAAACTAAGGGGTGTATCAATACTACAAACTAAGGGATGTATCAATACTACAAACTAAGGGGTGTATCAATACTATATGTATCAATACTATATGTATCAATACTATATGTATCAATACTACAAACTAAGGGGTGTATCAATACTATAAACTAAGGGATGTATCAATACTATAAACTAAGGGATGTATCAATACTATAAACTAAGGGGTGTATCAATACTACAAACTAAGGGATGTATCAATACTACAAACTAAGGGATGTATCAATACTACAAACTAAGGGATGTATCAATACTACAAACTAAGGGATGTATCAATACTATAAACTAAGGGATGTATCAATACTACAAACTAAGGGATGTATCAATACTATAAACTAAGGGGTGTATCAATACTACAAACTAAGGGATGTATCAATACTATAAACTAAGGGGTGTATCAATACTATAAACTAAGGGGTGTATCAATACCACAAACTAAGGGATGTATCAATACTACAAACTAAGGGATGTATCAATACTATAAACTAAGGGGTGTATCAATACTACAAACTAAGGGATGTATCAATACTACAAACTAAGGGATGTATCAATACTATAAACTAAGGGATGCATCAATACTACAAACTAAGAGATGCATCAATGTTATTAACTATATTGCTTCAATTTGACAAATCACATTTTGATGCATTTGTCAAAAGTATGATTACTTTTCTAGTTGTGAGAGGACGGATATGTCTATATAATGACAATTTTCATGTAATTATTAATTAGCATGCTTATTAGATGGCTCCATATCTGCTTCGTTTAGCCAATCACAGAAATGAAATTCGATCATATCTCTGGCTGAATGAATCTGATAAGACTACGCTCCATATCTTATCTTCAGTTTTATTAACATATATACAATTATAAAGTAGCTTCATTTTGTTTGCCGATTTGAATGTCGGCTAAACGAATTACCCCGAATCCAGATGTTGAGGCCAGTAAACGTTACAGGTCAAACGTCTATGTTTTCTGTCTTTTCGTCAAATCAGAAATGACGATCAAATGTATCAAAAGGATATTTCAGCATCTAGAAAACGCGGATTTCTAGAAATGTTAGTTTGTATTATATATGAGAAATTCAAAATATAAAAATATAACTTAAAATACCGTGTTCCTATTTCGACGAAAAATAAACGCCTTGAATATTGTTGTATATCCATTTAGTTTTAATTGGAGTGGATAGATATTACTGCCATATTCAATATTAGTATTAGTCAATATCTGCCTATTTAAGATATACATACATCAGGACTATTTTTTCTGTGACGAACGAATCAGATAACGTCGTCAAAGTAACTATAGACAATGCGTATTATACATATCTTCATTACCTCATGCAATCATATTAATATGTTTACATATATACCTGGAGTATGTAAATCTAATTGTTCGATTAGTATATATGGTACTGTTACAGGATCGTTTATGCTGATTATAAAAGAAGATATAAATATTACAAAGGTGCATTGTTCAATATCGAAAAATAGAAATAGGCTGTGGGAGCTATACAGGAGTCGTCATGACAACAACTCAATGCGCTAGTTTCTGATTATTGCTTTATTGTTTAAATCGATTTATTTTGTATGTACATATCGTTGTTATTATTCATGTATCTATTTTATGCAAACAAGTCATAATGTAATTGATTTTATCGATAAATATATACTTGGGTGTCATTTATATTATCGGCTTTCGTTTAATTAAGGAGATAACATCTAGAACCAATATTATATCAATTCATATCAGTAATTATGTATCTAGAACTAATGTTATATACATTCATATCAGTGAAAGTGAAATACACGTGTCATTACTATCATTTAATACATTAAAAGCGATAATGTAGCGTCTGTTTATATATATATATATATATATATATATTTAATGTTTACATAAACTTACATTACATGCATGTAGTTATTATTATGTGTAAAAATAAATTGATAAGAGGCATTTTGAGTTAAAATACACGATTATCGTTTTTTTTTATATTACTGTGCAGGTTAATACAGAGTAATAAAAACTCCGTAATACTTATGTAGGGAGAATGATGTCATCCTATTATGACGTCACTTGCAACGATGCATACCATTATGTCATTTTATTGCATACAGAAACTATATTTGTCGGTATTTAACAGAAATGAGTGTGAGTATGTCATTTTGATTATTTTTGTTTATAGAAAACAAAAAGAAAAGAAAACAGCTTGCTGGTAGTATTGAACTTTGTTCCTTCCACATTGTGCTCGTTGTGTCGTATTAAGGCAATTATCTTATAGACAACCTTCGGTTTAACATCACTCGTTCCATTTTATACCTCATTTACCGCCAAACTGTATCACTTTCCTATTTTATCGTTTTTCCTAAGCAGTACCACTCATATATACTATATATCAACAAGCACAATGTTTTACCATGTTTCATGGATCAATATCGCAAAGTACCCAATACACATTTATACTGTGTGAAAAAATGTAAGTAACCTCATGAGAGTCTCCTCACCAACCTACCAATCACCCAGTATTGTATGTCTGAGTACTACATATCGTTAAAATATGTTAACTTAATTAATCCCATATTAACGTTCTATTTTAATCGAGAATCTCTATGACCTGTGTATAAATAACAGACATCCATATGCTAAGAAGGAATCATTTACGCGTCCTTTACACGTGCTGTACCTGCAATCGAAGAGTTTCTGCACGACTTGTCATGTTATATTACGTTTCATTAGAGCGAAATGCAATAAAAATCATTTTATGTGATAATGGTGAGTATTCCCTTGTATAATTATGTTTCTCATCGAATATTTGACATTTATGTGAATGTCGATTTATCAATTATTACGAAATGATATGAAACAGCAAATTAAAGTAAAAAAAAAAAAACATTTCTACGAAGAAGCATTAGAAGAAAATAATATATTTATTTTGATGGTTAAACCATATTCATTTACTTTAACCGGAAACCATGTAAATGGTTATCAAGAAGCATTCCTATTTGTAAAAGACATTGAAATTCAATACAGCTTTTATTGGAAATGTACATATCATAACATTGACCACGTGAAAAATAAATGTGTTCTCAAAAAAGGTACACGGTATCGGATGCTTTGATTGGACTATAAATACATGGATACAATACATTATTACATAGATTATTTTATTCCAAATGAAGCAGAGAAATATTGTTGGAGTATTGTATTGCTTAATACAAGTTATGTTTTTTTTTCTTCTAAATTTGCACATCAAGAGTTTATTCGTAATTTTTAATTTCCTCTCTATTTTATAGACTAAAAACTAATCACAACGACATCTTAATGTGTCATACAAAAACGTCTTTCAATATTAACACAAAAAATCACGTGGTTGAAAATTGGAAATTTCACTTTTATTGCGAATTCCTCTTCAAATCAATTACAATTCGAAATTACAAAGGTGGCAAAATTTGCTCTTCATTTGTATTTTTTCTTTTATATAGAAAGGAAACCACTTTCTTGTCGGACACAATTGATCAAATAGAAAGGGAAGGTTTTCCAATTAAGCACCAATAGACATTTTACTATTTCTGTTGCCGATTTATAATCAAGATATCACTCAAAAATCAATGAGCTCAACAGCACCTCTAAGAATTTATAAAAACACAAAATAATGTCATCATAAATTTGTCTTGGTAGTTAAGTGAGTTGATGGAATCTTTAGGAACCTGGTATCACTTCTAATTGTCAATTGTTACTCATCTTAATCATTGGTGTGAACTAATGATTTATCTTCAGAAGCAACATGAACAAGTATTACAAGTATGCTAATACGCAGACAGTGAGCAATGTCTTTATTGATAAATTTTTCGGATTTTAAAAGCAGATAATTATAAGATTGTTTATTTTTATAAACTGGAAGGGAGACATGGTATCAATAAAGTGCATACGATAATTGGCTTCAAATGACTGATTAAGCAGAAAAATTATCTAACACTTATCAGTTTCTGTTTCAGCAAAAGCAAAATAAACGTACGATACATTGTGGAATGATTTACACCAATTATATATACTCTCATACATGAGATTCTTGATACCATTTTCATATCATGGACAATCTCCTTTTAATCAAACGAACAAGCCTCTTCTGGATCCAAGTAGATGATTTCCAGGAAATGTTTCAGAGTATTGGAGTATGCAGTGCATGATCCTAACAGCTGAACTTCTTAGAACACACACTGCCTACGCCTATACAAGTACTTATTCTACTACACGGAGGCGGTATTTCAGCACCCGGCATAAAACATAAATGAAAAATGCAGGTTTTGCAAATACTTGTCAAAATGAATTGATTTACTAAAAAGACCTACACGTTCTTGGTATGTTTATACCGCAGCCAAAACAACCACCAACGAAGATTGTTACTGCCATTTAATGAGAAAATGCATTAAAATATAAATGAAAGATTAGTTAAAAATTCTAGATATACCTTAAGTCTAGAACATCCCATAATATCCGAATCCCTGCTGCGTTTTTCCACAAGCATCCCTGTTATACTGTAAGCTAAGTTCACAAGACGCCGTGATTTGTCTATATGGGATTCGTCAGCCTGGGTGGCCTTCCTTATCATCACTTATGATGGGCCAAGTGAAAGGGTCATATTAAAGTTATAGAATGATAAAATTGGAACATTTCCTCGAGCATCGACCAGTATAAGGATATTTCAATAATTAACATCATTGGGCAGATAGTGTTCGAGTACGAGCCTTTGATGTAGATTACTCACAGCCGAGGTGGAGACCTCTGGAGACGGGGTAGCTAATCCACATACGTTTATGCTATAACACCCGAAATCAAAACACTTACAAGGTCAGATGCAAAATTCATCAACCGTATCTTGCATTGACTTAGATTTCTAATAAAGACTAATGTATACATTGCACTACAAAAAGTATTTTTTGTTTTATTTTGCAAAATATCGAATACACATACACCCACTGGTAACAAAATAAAAATAATAATGATGATAACAATGAAAAGATAAGAATGTATTGTACTTGGACACAAATGCAATATCCATTATGGTGTACAGACCACAGATACAGAATTTTGTTGTTTTTTTGTATATGTAAGTATTAATAACTTCACGAGCAATCAGCGCTCACGTGCACATGTTCTGTATGATTTATGGTACAGAGCGAAGGATAAATGTGTCTTTGGCGCCACATGTAATTAACATGTATTATAAAATATGCCATTTCTTTAGAAACACAGTAGGTATGGATAAAATCAATGCCAAACAAATTAATTGCTTTCGTCTTATGTTCGTTTTAAAAACTTGGCAATTTAAAAAGCGGTTATTTTATTCCTGTTGTAATTATACGAATAACATATTTAACATATGGACCGCAGATATAATATTATAATAATGATGTATTTTAAATTATATATTCATATGTGCTGTTATACTTACGAATTTATAATTTATGATTTCATTTTTAATATTTTACCATATCATCTAGGGAAATAAAAAACTACAAACAATTAGAAGAAAAGCAAAAAAAAAGAAATTTATAGTAATGCAATTATATGAATAATTGTAAAGTTGTTAAAGTATAAGTCATGTTAAATGGGTATATTCATTCATTTAATGTGGAATTTCAAATAACCTTAATGTATTCGTTAAAACATGTTATAATAATAGATTTACTTTAATATTTTACTGAATGGCATTGACATAGTTAAAATAATAGAAATATATCTTTATATAAATATTTGTTTCTTATTATTCTGTATATAAAAATAACATTTAACCTTTACATATATAGATTTTTGGGATGTATAACAAATAATACACACACCTAACTCTAATATAAACTTGTCATTAATAAATATTTTAAAGATTATACAATAAGTATTCAACATGTATTTAATAATTGATTAATAAAATGTGTATGACTTCTAAGTACTAATTTACTTTTTATTTCTGAACATTATATCTGTAGAAATTCATAAATAATTCTAATACATTTCTGAAATAATATGTAAAAACTATGAAAGTCCGTTTCATGTTCATCCAAGTTTATTCATTTGCTCAATTTACTAATAATGATATGAGAATGTATCATACAATATTGTTTTTGAAATAGACATATTTTATATTTGTAAAATTAATCTATTTTTATTAATCAAGCTAATCGTATTGTTGCAACTATTGCAGAAAGTATTTTAATAAACATGCCGTCTATTTAAAAGTTGATGTAACGATTCAAATGTTTTAAATAATATCCTTTACAGCATATATAAACCAATAATAATTGTCTTTTTATATCAAATATATGTAGAATGCATATATGTATTTATTTATATAAACATTATGTTTGAAATTTCTTATGTTGTTCATTTATTACAATTAACTTTTTAATGCATAAGTTTTTGACTGCCATAAAAATATGTATTATAAAATTGCAATACGACAATCTTATATAAATTCGTGGTTTTATTTGGTTACATCGAAGGTTATTAATCATATGATTAAGCATTGTAGCAAATGAATTGTATGTCAATATGTTCATTTATCCGTTAAAACGGATAACTATGGATAGAGAAAGTGTTGGTTTTTGCCAGTGCCGTTCTCTTTTAAGCATTGATTGACTATAATTGTCGGCTTACTGGCGAAACAGTACAGGCGACTTAAGGACAGAAAATATGTGACAGAGAATCAGTCGACAATTGGTTTCATCAAATCAACAAATGCCTTGTCAATGATCTAATATGATGAACGAGTTTGGTCATTAGACTAGAAAAAGGCAAGAAAAACCAACAAAGGCTATCGTGCCAAAGCTAGAAGATACACCGCTACATATCGTCAGCTGTCACTTCTCCTGTCGTAGCGTTCAGTAGTATTTCATCCGTAATTATTTTGTCCTCAATTTTCGAATGTTTCGGAAAAAGTAACATTGTCAATGTATTTATTTCGTTAGTTTGAGCAAACATAATCCCCAGGTGTCAATCATTTGATATTATGCTTATAGACTACTCATTAAGGCCTTTGATGTCTGCCGTCAAACCGATAATTTATCACTTAGCATGTTCAAATTCTGTCAATTCCAGGAGAATAGAATTATAGATATCATAATACTTTAATGAGATATACCTTGTTCCATTGATAGATCTGTGTGTGTGGTATTGTACAGCGGTGTAACATTAGATTTGGCAGGAAGAATTGAAGGGCGCGAGGAAGTGTTCAAGTGGTTAAACCTCTCAGCGAACAGGACGACGTATTGACATATTATACATATTGTTGTTTTCCATAGACAAACATTTGTGTATTGAGCGCTTGAACAACATTCTATAACTTTGTATTAATAGTGGGTTTCCAAACCATTAAATACATCAATAGATATTGTTGTATATATTGGGTAAATCAGGAACTGGTGAGACATAAATATCTCACTTGTGTTTACCCTACAGAAACAGTGATTACCGATTGGTTTACTTCTGCACGAAGAATAGTTTATTTGTTCAATCATATCAAAAAGTATGTATATATTTTAAACCATAAATCTCATTTTGTGCGCCATTTTAATCATGAAGAAACAGATTACGTGTTTACTGTTGGAATGAATTGTTTTAAATTAGATATTATTTATACATAAACTGTTTCAAAATATGCTATACTATGTATTCGTCTATGGTAAATTATCCTTCTATGAACATATCTGATAAAGGATTTCGTATATTTTTCATATTTCCATATATAAATACAATCTGATTTTCTTGTATTCAGTTTTTATTTGAAAACTGTCACTGGTAAGTGGAAAGATAATTTTTTTCCTCAAAAAATGAAAGGATCTTGAAATAAAATTAGGTGCGCCTGAGATGGCGTTTTTCTACTATTTCAATTTAGGTTGAACAGAGGCTCTTTGATTTGCAATCTTCAGAATAGAAAGCACAAAGACGTTATGTTAAAGAGTATTTAAAACAGAAAAAATATCAGGTGTTTTATCCTCCGATCATATCGGTTTTTTTCTCTCTTTTTTTTCTTTTTTTTTGTAAAGTGAACTGTTAATATATACATGTATAAATAAACCTCACCCCTGATCATACAAAAATATCAACCATATGTGATTAAGTTTTTTGTTTTGATTTTTGTATTTACATATATGCTCGGCCACCCAGAGGAAAAGATTTAAGATTAACCCTAGGTACAAATAATAGCTATGAAGAGGGCTCATTTACATATAAAGAAACACAACACGTGAAATATAGACAATTCACAGAATGAATATGTATGGTAAGTAAAATATAACTATTTCAATCATTTCAATTCTATCATCAAAGTAGATGAAAGGAATATATTTGGATATTACATGTTCATTACATAAAGGGTATCAATGAAAATTATAAAGAATAGCTGATACTTTTTTCTTTCTTTCTTATTTGTCATATTTTTGTTTATTGAAAGTTGATTGTCGGGAGGGTTGAATAAAATATATCATAAATTTCCGTTTAGTATTTTGAAACTATTAGAATATTGAATTGCAAAGTTTATTAACCGACTAACACATCGAATGAGATAATATATAATATACCTCTATCTATTTCTTACGGGGAAAAACTATACAAGTTTATTAATGTCCTATGGTATAATAAATTTCTTGCTATATTTATACAACAATAATGAATTCTTTTATACGGAGTTATTTTTAGATTCAAATTTAAAACATTATTTTCATTGGTAGCCAACATATTCACACGAATTTGTATACATTGATATCAAAGTATATAAATATTTAACATTCCAAAGTGTTTTCTTTAAAGGATTTTTTTTATCTTTCTACAATTTATATCTATTTGAATACTCGATAGATTTTCCACGGTTAGAAAACTTTTAAAATAATGTCTGCATTTAGTAATACGTATATCCCCATATCTCAGTTGTTCATTTATGAAAAAAAACATGACATAGCCTCTTACTTATTTACGTATGCGAACAACACATATAATACATTTCATGTTTCTATTTTGAAATAATATAGTGATCATATTGTTTAAAAGAAATAAATCAATACATCATCATGGCTTTTACTAGCTATACTCATTTAAATCCCCGAACTAACTACCGTGAGAAATATTTTAATATATACCAATATCATGTTAGTTCTGGTATTAAAAACACATGTAGGTTTAACTTCTTGAATGTTAAGAGGAAATTTGTCAAAAAAGCATTAAACACACATTTTCATGATGAAATATTTATGATACGTTGTCTCGTGATTTATATGTTACAACATGCAAGCAGTTTTCTATAACCCAACCAGGTCCTTAATCAGAACAGGTGGGACGTTTCAGTTTTGTCTCTTAATTTGACGTTCACATATTGAATTTTAGTCACTGAAATTAAACACCGGATTAAGTCAGTGTAAGATAAACAAGATGTATATTCAATAGCGCGAGAAACAATTTATATCAGACCTAACGTTTATATCTACTGCTGTCATGATAAAATCGGGTTACTGTAGTTCAATTAATCTGCAAGACGAGACCGCTCGAAATCAGTTCAATACAGGTTGAAGGGCTTTGATGATCCCAACCAGAAATTGACAAATGATTTAGAATAACATCCAATTTGTATGAGGTCACAAGCCTTAATAGCAAGATGGAATGATAGCAGATTAAGATCACACAGAGGCATAAACTGTGTGCCCATATGACCAATACACTGCAGACAATACGGGCCAGATTTTATTTTCATAGATAATGATTTTAAATTGTTGATTCCACATATATACCAGACGTGATGGCTTAATAATGAAATGTCACATAGGTCGTAAAATTTACTTACCAGGCCAATTTATATACATTTTATTACAATGTTTATTACAGCGGTGAATTTAACTCCTGTGTGTATTCTTTCGCTCGATAAATAATTTCAATTTTTGTAAGTTTGGGTTTAACGATGGTATCGGCGCTAAATTACTGTGTGAATCAGTTTTAAGTCCGGAGATTGAGATTCCCTGTGCTTAACTGACTTTTATATATTTTTAGAATTTTAACACCTGGTTTTTAGAGTAGTGGTTCGTTGATAGCGATTACACTTTAGTGGTCTTATGTGACGATGAGCCAGCCACATGATCGAAGATTTATCAACATAAACACAACACATGGAATGGAATCGCAACCTAGCCTATCATTTTCTTGACATTATCCTTCAGCATGGCTTAACATCTCCCCCTTTTACGACCAGACAGAAAATAAGAAACGTCGCGAATACAGGCCATTTGATAGCACACTAAGGGTGGCTTGCAGTCTAGAATACCCGACTGATTGACTGGGTTCACTAATAGTAGCTGAACAAACAGGATTAATTTAAAAACAGTCGTCTGTTTACTTTCTTACACGATATCGCTTCAGTCAGCGAGAGCTTGTTGACAATTATAATAAACATTCTTTACCTAAATGACAGTGTTACCATAATTAGCATCGGCATAGATTTTTAATTATAATGGATATGTTAATTACATTATAATAAGTCTACAAAAGTAAAACATTTAAGTCGTTGTTGTATAAGTTAATGTTGAGGGGTGATACATAAAAGCTGACACCTGAATATACTAAAATTTATTAATATTTCATGTAAGTTTATCGACAGTATTTTTACTTTGTTTTGTCTTTTGTTTTTGTTTGTTTATTTGTTTGTTTTTTAAATGTGTTCAAACTAGAATTGATAACATATCCCTTCGATATAATATTATCAAAGTACATTATCGTCTGTCAATAAAGAGTCGTATCTTTCCATGACATCCATTTGTTAAAAAGTTGTTGAAAATGAAACCCCTGATATGTCCCATTTACAATAAGGATGGGAACAGGTTTCATAACATGATCCCCAACGTGTGAAAACTAAGTCAATATCAAATAGCAAGGGTTACAAAGGAAAAGGAAAAATATAGAACACCAACCTGAGTAGTGGTAAGGGTCCATGACTGGTTATTACGATGTTCGTCTGCACATGTGTATACTGAACTGTCAATGTACCAGAGCAGCAGCGGAATCACTCGAAGTCTGATGCCGTAGGTACAGGGATCCGATAACTCGATCAACCAACGGACACCTCCTATCCGTTCAACACCGACTACTACAGCCCCTCGATGATCACTGTTTGGGAAAATATTAATGTTTAAGTTACTGTATGATAAATGCGTGGCTACTGGGTTTCTTATCTGTTTAACTAGCCCCACCCCCTGCGTTTTAATGCTTTGTTTCCACAAACCGATTCACACGTTGAGTTTCCGGCTTCACCAGCCCATGACCTGCTGCCGATCTCTGAGAGGTGGCTTACTATTGGCGCTTCACATATTTACACGTATAGAATATCCAACTTTCCATTTTGCGCGCGTGGAACTGTTGACAGGCATATTATGATGGTCAACGTGGACAGATAAATATCTGTGAGTATAGCTAACGCGTATTCTTATTTGTCTTAACGTATAATCGAATGAGTTAAAGTTAGCCGTTCAGTGATATGACCACGGGGAACGCCGACAGAGTCCTAAGTGTATTCGTGTCCTTTGAATAGAAGTTTACTAGACGAGTATCGCGGGCTGGATATCTTCTCTTCGTGGTAAATCTTTTAGCTCTAGGCAATGGTACAACCGATATTATATATGACTGCTCAATTTTCTCCAAGTTTCCGCTTCATTCCCAACAATTTATGAATCATGAGGCTGGAAATGACATTTCTCCATCCGTTGGCTTCCAATACATATTCAATGTGAAATCTTAGAAGAAATGGGAGGAATACTTTGGTTTCAGGTCAATAACGAGGATGACTGGTTCCTCATTGGTATATTGGTATTCTAGAAATCCTAAGACGAACGAGTCAATATATTTAGTCGGTTGTATCACATACATAAATATTGGAGAAACTATGTAACTTAAATCTAGAGGAAATTGGTTTTATGGGATAAGTACGTTTTGCAATTTGTGTTTAAAAAAGAGGGTTATTAGTAAAATCAATAATTCAGTTATAATATATTGATATTAATATTAAATTGTAGTGGTCAAAATTGATATTTATGATAGCGAATCTTATCCTCAATAAGTACTTCTACTTTATTTCTATATGAACTTACAAATATTTGTTTTGTCTACAAAATCCCAAAGTTATAGCTAATTCAGAGAGAGAATTATAATGATAGCACTAATGAGGGCATTTTAAATAGTACAAAACACACTTTCGGATAAAATTAAATATATTTACACTGGTTGGTTTTTATTATAGCAAACTAATAAATCGCTTTTCATATGTGAATATACATAGGTATCTTATAATCGGCACCTTAGTCATTGTATGTACGAATTCATTTTACTTTAACAACGCAAATTTTTATAACAAATAAATTGCATTTAATTGTATTTAATATATTTGAACTGTGACAAATATTATTCATTTTAAAGCAAAATGTTTTGATCTAAAAGAATAACTATTATTCAAAATGCCAGAATATTGAAATATCTTAGGAACTGAATACATATTAGTTTTCAATAAATACAATTAATCTTATACGGATAATTGATAGTAAATGTTCATTTTCTATTTTCCCTTTTTTCCACTTTCTGATCAGCTTGAAATATGAGACTACTTTGATGACAGTAAAGATATGTTGACAATCAATCTAGTTGACTGAAAGTAATTCATGATCAAAGCCGCAAAATTATTCCTAAAGTTTTACTTGGTAAATATTGTATATTTATGGCCTGTGTTTGTATTGATCAGATTTTTATCCAACAGGGAAGACTCGCTTTCCTAAAAAAATAACATAGTACATTTTAGTCTGCGATCCGAAATGAATACAAAAGTAATCATTAAGTTAGAATTTGTAATGAATGTTTTTCACTTCTTGTGTCAGAGCCAATATCTATCAGAAAGTAGAGATGATAATTGTCGTTAGATTAAAATAGATTCGTATTGTTAAACTCGGCTCCTCTACACATAGCCGTAAGGGTAAATGCAGACAGGGCTTCAACCGTTGTGGATTTTGTAATTTGAAACCTACAATTAAATAATATAAATTCCCTTCACATCGTTGTAGTAATAAGGTACTCTGTCGCCGGATTTGTCATCCCGATGTTCTAGATGTTTGTTGGATGACATAGGTTGTATACCTACTCAGCTAACTTAAGGTATGCTTTAGAGATCTTAGTCATTTAAAACGATTTTTTATCATTAACAGTGAAATAATAAAGACAAAATGAAATGAAGCAGAATCAGAGGGTTGCTACCTGAAAACGCCTCCCATTACAATACCAAGACAAGAAATAGTGTGTAAATATTTATGTATAACTTTAGACTTCTCTGATGATATTTCACTAAAGTCTTAACTGGTATCTCCCTGTCCTGCATACTAAATAGATAATTTTACATTCAGAAATAAACTGTTTAACTTGTTCCACCTATTTTTAAAAGAAGGCTAAGCATGTTCCATTTACAATTTTGTTTTGTATTGTTAGTTTATATAAAAAGAATACAAATCTTGCCGTATGCAATGCACAGTTTTTCGACACGGTGCAACAGTTGATATATACACATATATAAATATATAATATTCTGAATGCATTTCATAGTTGATTTATTTACTGATTCCAATATTCAGAAAGATATTGATAAAATGCATTCAATCAAAATCTACATGCTAAATTTGAATACAATATATCTAATAATGAATTTATTCTACAAAACGAAACGTCCCCTGATCATAGAAACACTGCTCGATCACATTATTTACAGGTAATTGTGCGCGAAAACAAAAGTGATATTTTCGTGAATCGGTGTGGAATTTCTTTGGTTTGTTTATGTGACAGTAGAGGGGATGGTTGCATATGCATATATTTGTTCCTCGAATTACAAGCAAATTCAACATTTAGTAAATAGAGATCTAATTGCAAAACAATCTTAACTACGATGTCAAACTGTTGTCATTATCTAACAACTTTATTATCTTTTTTTACCATTGCAGCCATATCTTATTTTACGTATCTGAAAGCGAAAATTAAAATCTAGAAATGTAACATTAGTGTTATTTTTTTATCAAAAACAGATTTCCACACGGCCATGCAAACACAGAATACACATTTATGTACACGCCAGGCTTTAACGATAAGATCGATTATGAACTCATTTGGAAAGAATGACCATCTTCAAACAAGTATGTCACAGGAATGATTGGCATATACACGATCCCTGCATAATTACGTGTTAAGTGGACAATGATATTGTCATGTCAGATATTGATAAAGTTGGCACGGTTCAATCAAACACAATGTACAGTGCATGTTATAACGTTCGGTCTGTTATAATAACAAGCCCTACCTGGTCCTATCCAATTGTAGCCATATAATCACAGACTGAAATCATACAATTGTCGAAAGTAATTCATTTCTTGAAAAAAAAAAGAAGAAAATTACTTTAATTCTCCGGTTTCTTTTTTTTTGCCGCTAACAATGTACTTTCGTGCCGATTACACATCCACTGTATATTGTATACTCTGCGTTGAATTGTTTTTATTTAATGTTGACATTAACTAGAGACAAATATGCAGTTGAAATATTGACACTGCTTGTATTGCAGCATGCAGGTATGTTAAGTCTGATTGGCTGTTTACCCGCGATTAATCACGTGTATTGATTATTTGAATCAATTGTTATTTTACTCGGATATCAGACTAGTCAATTTTATCAAAAACCCGATATTAGAAAATTTATTTATATGATATAATAGTCACCATGATTTGAGTGAGCAAATTTAGAATCTGTTCTTTCTAACGAGCGTAGACAATGCTTAAATGAGGCGGACACTTGTCATTATCAACATACAAAACCGTTGAAAATTTAAGAACAGATAAATTGATTTCATGATAAACCTGTAATGTAAATATAAGTACTATCACTAACATTTTAATGATAAAACAAATATTGACATTTATCATCTAAATATCCAGAACATGAAAATATATGTTGTCTTTGCTTTCCTGTAAATATCAAGTAAAACATAGATTGCTTCGTAAAAGGTGTAGTTAAACCATATATCAAACGAAAAATATTCACTTACCGATTTGGCAAAGAAGCCGTAAAACCCGCTAGTATCCAAATAAATTATGTAATAAATTTCTATGTGAAATACGTTTCGGAGCTCTCCAACTTTCGACTAGTAGTATCCACTGACGGTCAGTTTGAAGGGCTTCCGAACCTTTAACTGATTGAGGCGGTGCGTAATTGCACAGCGAGTCGGACCTCTCTCAATTTCTATATACAAGTTAATTACCACTTAACCACGCGCTCTCACGGAGGTATGTACACAGACATTCGTATAAGTCAGCTCATAACATCTTGATGAAATAAGATCTACAGAAAAAGGGATGTCACATTGGTAGAACTATTTCGATATGTTTACAAATCGAAGTGCTAAAAGAAATGCTCTACATTGCATGCATATCACGCAAAGCTTCAAATAGGCCTTTCATATACATGTAATACATTTGTTATTGATGTTAGAGTACGGAAAGTTGCACAATCTTAAATCATAAATCATGTCAATTAATAGGATCAAAATCATGCTCATGATTAAAGAAAATGAAAAATATTTGCATATTTTGAATATTAAATTTAATTGAAAAATAGAAATTCATGTCATGATGGCTATACTTCTATTTCAAAATACACATAAATTGAAATACATTCAGTTAAGTCTTCTTATTTCACTTCCTCTGCATGTTAATGTTAGGTATAATTATGGCTTTTGAAATTAATAACTCCAGTTTCCATGAATATGATTTAAAATTTTCTCCCAATCTTATAATTATTTCAAAACCACAATGGCAAATTTGTTCACCAATTACTGCATATCAATCATTTTCAAGTTGCTTTCGCGAGCAGATATTTCCCTGTTTATTTTCGCGGACATTAATCAAATCTTTAGTTACCTTATACCCCATCAATTAAATAAATAATCGGTTGCGTGATACATGTCGTTTTGGTGATCTGAATAGGATATGTAAATATATACACAAAATATATCTACATTGGACGACTATTCTTAATGAATTTTCATTTTTTAAACAAATCAAAATTGAACATGTTCCACACAAATTTCATGTGAGATCTTGTATATTTGTACTGACGTTACCTATTTCTGTAACTTTAACTCGCGAAAATTTGTGATGGCGAAATAGTCCTATAATTGAGGGTAAGTTGCATTGCTATAATTATGTCATATAATTACATGTAAACAGATAGAACTGTATCCACATTTTTTGTTTATATATATGTTTGCTTTCATTTGATTTTGACGGTAATGTTGATTTTTTCTGTTTGCCTTTGATTTGGTGCTGATCAATTTGACGTCACAGTGCTTTTAAAAACCTCTTTTAATTGGTATTAATATTTTTTCATTTATTTTGATTTTGTTTATATATATTAACAATTGACAACAGAGCAGAAAAGGCCGTAAAAGTGTTAACAAAACTTATTGTAACTCTATGAAACAAGGATAAATCATGGAGAAAGTCAGGATTCATTTAAAGATTCCCCAGGGGCAATTCTAATTCATTTTTTTATTAATACCCATCCAGGTAAATTCAAATTAAACTAAAAACCAACATGCTTGTCTTTCCAAATTAATCTAATGCTTGGTCAGACTATGGTCTCAAATTGTTTTAAAATGTACTAAATGGGTTAGAATCTTATAAAGCATATCAACGTTTACAGAGAAGCAATTTTGTGTGTATTGTCATATATTTGTAGAGCATACATGGGTCATTACGTACAAACAGATATGATATTGGAGGTAACTGGCCGTGTACATATTCGCCATTACATTCCATAACCGGTAGCAATAGCTAGTACCCTGCATACAAGTGTGACACCCGATACATTTGGACAATGGACCGGAGAATTCATTCCAGCCAATTTTAATTTGATGAACCCAATGAGGCATGAACGATGTCGCTTCAAGTTTAAGAAACTCAACGGAGAAGGTAAACAGAAACCCATGCGGCCTTTTCCTCTTGACCCGTATAATTGCATGCATTATATGACATTTCAAAACCAACTTATTTACGCTGATTCAAATTTCAAATATCCACACACCAGGAATAATGAAATATATAAATTTACAAGCGGGCTTTTAAAAACAACATATCGTATGATAGAAAAAAATAAACCAACAAAATGCAAAACAATTGGACGAAAATAAATCTTTATGAATTTGTGAGGTTAGTGATTTTCAGGTCTCTTGATCATGGTCATGGTGTGTCGAAACTAGACCAACCTGAAAAACAATATAATAGTTTATCTCGCAAAGATGATAATTTGTATATTCTAGAAGAGGACAATACAAATAATATAATAAACGTTACAAAACGTAAATTACAAGTATGATCCTTCTTTATTTTGATATGGATACTAGTATTGTTCAGCGCAAATGAATTAAGTTTATTTCAATAACGAAAATTAAATAAATAAAAGTTCTTTATTCGACCCCTTCATCTGCAATTGTAATCGCGGTGCCAATCAAATGATTGATGTAAGAAATACTGATGGGAAATATATACATATATGTTTATTTACAAATCAGCACGCGCAGTAAAGGCGAAATCGAGATTGATCTAAATATACACTAGATCAAAGCGAATGTTCAAAACCTAATCTGCCACACTTTGGAATTGACCGTTTGCCTTGATTGATGAAAAACAAATTGCTTTATCATCATTTAGAATTCGCGTAGTAAAGAGATAGTTCTGAATCCAATACATTTAGCGTATATCCACCTGCCATACGGTTGAAAAATATTATGTTTGGAACTGAAGTGATCTTGATACTTCAATAGTGCTGTTTTCTCTGATCTTCTATACTTCACGTTATCTATCGAAGTCGGATAATTTAAGGATAAAAAAAGAAACAAGCACACACAATAACATTGAAACGTTTTAACCAAACTGAAGAAAAACTAAACTAAAGCGATAAGATAGCCCCACATACCAATTAATCATCAAAGTTGTAAAATATTTAAGAAATGATAGAATGAATCGAAGCCGAGATGACATTTTCTGCTAAGCAGACTTTTTATGATGGGCAGAAAACTGTAGGATTGAATTTTACAGCTCTCAAAGGACACAGTGTGCGTTACCCAGCACCTTCCTTGTTTTATTCCTTCGCCGGAGCTAAAACAATAGATGCGTGGACGGCCTTCCTCGCCTGGTCATCATTAGCGCTCTAGGAAATTGATAGGGAACAGCGGAGGCATAAAGATCGCATAATCCTTTCGAATCTCCGTGTTTTATATCATATCAAATGAGCATGGAAAATGAACAAGGCGGCATTGGTTGGATGTTTTCTATAAAAGAGTTTGCTCTTTTGAAGACGATTTTTCTGGTAGTCACAGAATAGCTATGATGTCTTGTTGAGTATTAATCAAATGCTGAATATATAGAGCTGATTACCAAAGTTAAATTGATCCTTTTTCTCCCCACTGATACCTAATATTATTTTATGCAGATTCTCAAGAATAAAATAAACCGGCTATTAAAGATATAATATGACATTTCATTCTGTGCCCACTGTTTCACATGTCAGGGTAATTAGGCATGAAATTAAGAGAGTTTGCATACTATAAACCAATTGTCCCCTGTTGTAGTATTTATTCAGTTCACATGGAAAGGTCGATAATGATAATGGCAAAATACATCTTAATTGTCTTTTGCATATTTGACCCGAATGTGAAAGGCATTGGATTTAAACCTGAAAATGTCAGACAATATATTTTTTTATAAAACAAAAGTCACATGGTTGTTTAAATGTCAGGTAAATATTGACATGGATCAATTATGCAGGCCGTCATCAATTATTTTGACATCAAATATGTAGCATGATAATGTTGATATATGTTTATATATATAAATCATGCATGAAATACATGCATATATATCTAAAACTAAAAACGATTTATCTTGCTTGAGATTAAAGCATTCCAAATGAAGCTACATCAAGACACTTTCATTAAATAAATACGATCATTTGAGAAATACTTTTTTCTTCGTTTGTGCTTTTAAATGTATATAAACACAAGCTCGCATTAAAGGCTGGTAGGTCACGTTTGTACCAAATTGTCGTGTAAACAGAGAAATCCAGCTTTAGGGCAGTTGTATTTAACACTGATAGTACAACATCATTATAATTGCTGCATTCCCAGTCTGAGCACAAGCACATGTCAAACAGGACGTGATTTCATTATTGGAACTTAAATAATCTGCGCCAGTCCTTAGTTTACAAACGGGGTTTGTGTTTGATATGAACAACAAAATAAATACAAGGTGATATCTAGCGATTTTAGGCAATTATTGTGTCTAGCTTGATCAAAGATCAGCTATACCACTACACTAGTTACGGTGCAATATTTGTTAATTCTAGTTCCTTTGACCATCAAACGGGAGAAATCTCTGTCTTAGGGGTAGTATTAATTTATTTCATGTCTGAGTAGTAACTAGCCGTTCTGGACTGCATCAGTTGGAAAGTAGCTGGTGTGAACTGACAGGTCTTCGTCAAGACTACTCCCCTGCCACGTTCAATCTGCCTCAGCTCGTCCGAGCAGTGACAGGACAGAGGCCAGCATATCATCCTATGGAAATAAAAAGGAGCAGTCGGTGGTTAGAGTACTATAAACCGCGGGAAAATGGGATGCTGAATTTGATACAGAAGTAGTATGTTTATATGGATACCATAAACAGAAATGACATTTTGTATGTATAATTATATTGATCATATTTCATCGCTAGTTCAACGTTGCTGCATTGATAGCTCAATCTTACGTTTACTCTATACATATAACTATATACAATTTACTTATATGAAATCTTCGTATGAAATTTAAATTTAAATTTTAAGCAAGTATTATTGTTTGAACAGGTTCGTATCTACATATTGATAACATCGAGGTAAACGACCTATTGCTGTGGTATATACATATCTCATTAATTTAGATTTCTTTAAGCTTAACACATAATACTTATATAGACTGATATGTGTAAACATCATAACAATTCACAAAACACATTTATATATTAGTTTTATTTACGTTCATGACTGATACATTTTTTTTCAATGGGATATATCAATTATTCCCTGCATCGAATGCAGTTTCACGTAGTATTATTTTTTGATTTTCGAACCCAATAAACTCACAGTACTGCACAATATGGCTTCCTGGTTTACCAGTCAAAGTACTTTTGGGTAATAAATGAGAATAGTGAATGTGTTAGAATCCCCTTGAGTTTTGAAAAATATTGGATTTGCAATGATACACATGTATCATGTGACAGAAAGTTATTACGAATTAATGACAGAAATCGATACGCTATAGAAATAGTTGGTTCCTCTGTGTAGATACTGCAAACAAAAAAGTAAATACATGAATTCATATATAAAAGATGTAGCTCATCATACTGGTACAGAACAGCGGCCTTGATTTAAATTGTACTCAAAAAGTTATATTCTGAAAATAATCGTTTCCTAAATAATTAAGATATCCCTGACAGACCATACACGGACAGGTATAATACTGTATTGTCTCCAATTGAATAAAAAAAACTGTCCACGATCGTCTTGTGGACATTGACATCTACAATAAATAAAGAATAATTCTAGAAATATGAGGAATTACTTATCGATAGACATTGATAGATATTTAGTTTAATTTGCATTTATTAAACACATTAAACCTAAAAAGCAAATTCATTATAAAAGAGTATCTGCTTTAAAACTTATTTAAGTTTAGCTTGAGAACATTCTTTATTATTGCACGCAATGATCGGGCACCGGAGTACCATTTATATCAATTGGTCTGAAGGAGCAACTGTCTCAAGGTGCAACCCAAGGAGCAACAAGTGAGCAACTGTATTGAACAACTTTGTCATGGATTAACTCATGGAGCAACAATCTACAGGGGCAACTCCTCCAGTAATATTCTCGTTGTACAATTCATTTAGTTGCTTTCTCCAGTATTCAGTCGGTTGGCAACCACCTTCATGATGACACAAGACTATTCCAATATCATACTTTTTAAATCTGTTTCTATTTTATTTTTCTGTAGTTAACACCAGAACGACTACTACGAATTGAATTTAAATTAGTTTAAATGCATTATGGGAGAGATTATAGCATCTGAAGGGGCTGAAATGCAAACAAAAGTGTGTGCTACATCAATAAAATAAACAGATGGACAAATTGACGATTCTGAATTGAACAAAGTGTAGTAAAAAGAGGGAGGTATTGATTATCAAGTTTTGTTGAATGATCATCGAAGCGCGTCACAGCGGAAGTCGCTATGATAAAACAACATTGCAAAATGATAACACTGATATACGTATCCATGCATCTTCCTAAAATGCAACACAAAATAAATAAATAAATAAATAAATAAATAAATAAATAAATAATAGTGCCTGTGCATTGGACTTGTTCCTAGTTTGCTTGCTTCGAATTGGTTAAAAATAAAAATATTCTAACGCTTTAGCAGCACCCGATATATACAAAATGTTGCATTAAAAGGTTTTACAATAACAAAATGCGTAAGTACACTTTTTATATTTATACATTCCCAAGGGAAAGACAAAAAATACTTGTTTTGCATACAAATTCAATATTCTACCAATTTCCTTTTAACCAGAATCTTGAAATGAAATTGATATGTATGCGAAGCAATCTCGAGCTAATGCAATCTTTCACATTGACGCAATATTCGAAGATAATTAAGTTAAAATGATTCATTCTATGAGTGCTTTACGCTCTTGAAACAAAAGGTATCTGAGGTAAAATTATGTATACATACACTTTGAGTGTATGGGAAACCATGATTCACACAATATAAAACTACAAATTGAATAAGACAGTCAATCATGTTCCTAAATCTTACAAAATGTCATTTTGTACAACAGATAAATATTATGGCTAATGTTATCATGCTCTGTTCTATAATTGTTTTCAAAAATGTCAACATAAATATGTTTGATATATTTTATTTACTTGAGAAGCGACAGGAAAAATCTACAAATCTTGTCAAGTAGAATGACATGGACTTAGGTGATTCCCACTCATGATAGCTAAAATTGTTGCTTCGGGGAGGTTTGTGTAAAAAGTGCACAAGTGCACTCGAAGTATCCTGTTTACCATATAAGGATGATGGCAATTCGGTGCATTTTCGATATAAGTGAAAATAAATGTTATGCTAATGGGATGAATTAAGGACACACACGCTGCTAGATATGTTCTTGTTCTTATTTATTCAACAGCGTTTTGGGGTTTATATGGATGTGTTAATATTACTTTGCTTTCTTAATATTTACCTTAAGGTATAGAAATCATCTGATGTTTGATTTAAAACGATTTGTTTTCAAACATGGCAATCTCCGTCAAGGTATTCAATATCTTATTCCAAAGGACAGAGGCAAGTATACATTTAAATAGCATCATGTTTTCTTTGTTCCTATTTGCTTTTAAGGTATATCGTTCTGTTTGAGAGCCACTGAATCTATTTCCAATACAGTTATTTAGAACACCTTATATATAAATGTGTAGCAATGAAATACAACTGCATAGGCGTGGTATTTTGCGTCCCTCTGAACCCTCAATCTATTCTGTTATAAAAGCCGATACATTTGATTAATTTTGCACTTTCATATTCAGTATCAATGCTACTGTATGCATTGATCGAAATGAAGAAATAATTCTGCTTTATTTTTTGTTTTTGAATTGAATTGTTACAGGAAGAGAATTCTGATTAAGGCAGTGGCATTCATAAACATTAAACGCTGTACAATGCATATTGTAATAAGTCATTTAGGAAACGATCAATTCAAGGGAAAACATATCCAATGAAACTAGTATGCAAGTATTGGCCATTTTACAATGTGTTTTGAAATCTATATCGAGATAAATTCGTTTATTTTTTTCTTGCACATCGCAATGTCTCCCGGTTGGCGTCCTGTTCATTTCAGCGATAGTATCGAGTTTTCCTTATTTAATTTTGGATGTAAGAGTTAACTGTTTGTCCCTTCCATTGAGATGGTTGGTAGTAGGAGGTATATGAAGGCAAACCCAAGGGGACCTTGGACCACCAACCTTCCACCTCCAGCACTAAGAGTATTTTAGTAAGTGGCCAGATATCGCTGCAATATGATCAATTGGAATTTGATTGTTTACATATCATGTATTACTATAATAGAATAAAACCGTAAACTATACGCAATGTATATACGTCAGCATGCGTTATAAATATAAACATATTCATGATTTGTTTTTATTAGGACGAATTTCCTTTTTCAGCTTTTTATATCACAATTTCATTTCAAAATATTTTATTAACACTATATATATGATATATGCAAATATTTATGCATGCAAATAAAGCATTGCTAAAAGAATCAGACAACAGTCTAAGCCTATATCTTATATTAATATCACAATACAAAGGTATAGGAAACAGTATTTTAGTTGATAGTTTAATTATTATGATATACATTTTAATGCGTCTGTTTATTAAGTTTGGTGCATGGCGTATCCATATTGAATAATAGGCAACAAAGATATCCATTTCTTTCGTTATATTGCATGAAGTGCTTAAGTATCCTGCCCAAATAACATCAACTGAAACAATTTATTAAAATCAGAATAAAAACAAAACAACCAAAACAAAAAGGGAGAAAATACATCAACCCATCATGCGACGCAAGTTTCTTATGATTGTTTACTGTATACAATTACATTATATATACATTATATTCAAAGAAACTTGAAAATGAAAATACAACTATGTTTATTTATATAGTTGGAAAGTTTCCTTATACGTTAAATATAAGTTATGTTACATTTTACGTTTAAATACGTTATGTTAAAAAGCAAAAAGAAAGTATTTCGACTGTTTGAATCATATTTATGATAATCAAATCTGTATGTCATTGATTATATTGAAGCCACAAACATTCGTATGTGGCGTTAATTATATTTCCATTACCCCTCAATAGAAATGAATTTATTTGAACTTTTGAGTTAAAGAGCTGATATTTGACTGATGTCTCAATTTCAGTTAGCATGTGATCGAAAATCGGCCATGCTTTTATTTTGCTTTTTATTTACAATATTGAAATCAAGTATAAAAAAAAGAAGATTTTGATACGCCATTGCGAAACCAATACTGCGAATGAATATTTCATATATGTATATCATGTTCTACATGAAACATATTTACACCAGAGCATATATCATTTCAATTTAATGTGTCAATATTCATGTTCCAAATAGATAAATATCACATTATAAATATGTTCATGCTAATTTGTGTGTCATACTATTTGTATCTATATGAACATGCAATCTGGCTAAAGTGATCCAGTCACCCCTTGTTCAAGGAATTGAGCCAGATCATTGTATGGGTGGTTTCTGGAACAATTAAATTAAAATTTATACTTATTTGATAGTCTGAACAAAACTAATGAGATCGGTAATCAAAATACTAGTAATGGTAAGGGCTGAATTACCTTTCCCCGACTATGAAATATGTTTTATGGCAGTCTTCTCCAGATTTATATTATTGCTAAAGATGTTTAAACTTTAAAGATTGATTGATTTGATTGACAAATTATGTTACAAAATCACGTGATGCAAATGTATTTCAAAATGTTAATTGTGAACAAATATTCGACTGTTCATTAAAACTTCCGGAATTGCTTCACATCTCTTATTAGTTTAAACCAGCTATTGCATTACTGTTGGAGCGTGTCTGGCGAACTTTATGATGATAATTAGCATATGATTTGCATATTCATTATTAGCTAATTTATAAATGAAATAGTGATCCAATGAAAATCATTCATGCACGGTTGGGGAGCAAGATGTAGAAAAAAAGCAATATTTAATCTAGATTCCAAATAAAAATCCAGACATTTGATTCGCTGACTGATTACATTAATGAAAATATATTAACCTCAAAGGGATACAGCTTGGCTACATATTTACATGTGTAACGAAGAGCGGCGACGGCAAACACAGCCAAACTACAGTTGGTGTTGAGCTACATAAAATAAATCTGTATACTGTGACCTAGTATCTGAGGAACCAGCCAATTTTTAGGGCAAAGGACAAAAATTAGAATTAATTCATAATATTTGAAAAAAAATATAATAATATTCACAAAATTGTGTTTTGTGAAGAAGATATGTTTAATTTTAAGTATTGAAAGCCAACGACCATAAGTAAAGTTGCCGTTCATCTGACGGATTTTTCTTTCCTGTTTTTTCAATTCATCATCAATATTGTTTACTGTCGAATATTAAAGAGATATTATGCAGGTATATTGAAATGCTATATCATCTGACTAATTCATGCTGTTTCAAAGTTTGTTGTGTTCGAATTTAATCCAGACTATCTGATTTGATCCTCAGTACAAAATGTTAGTAATACTCTGTCAGGTTACACAGACCAGACAGAAACACTATCCTATCCTAGCAATCAGTGGAAATCAACATGTGGTTTAGATTTCCATGGGATATCATCGACACCCGTGTCATGTAAAACAACACTGTATCCGATACCTTTTTGGTTAGAAACACCCGTGTCGACAGGATGACTAGTATATATATTTCTTATCTTTCAGTCCCTTTGAAATATGTTCTTTTCATTAATTAAGCATGTTTATTATCATGTATACATATCTTATCTAAAACAAAAACTTTTTATTTTATACCTAGTATATTATTACTGGAATTGGTGTCGACTTATAAACCTCTGCGACTCCATTAACCCGCAGAATGGTCTAACAGATACCTAAATGTATCAAATTAGTGTAAATATAGGTTATCGTAACATTTGATATTGTCGACGTTTAATATGATATACAAGTCTTCAAGAGCATGTGTGATGTCTATTTCCATATCAATATCCGTCAACCCACTTAAAGAGGTGTATCAATTTCCTCCGATATCTACCTTGTCTACTGACGCTTGTGAGAAAAATATACTACCAGATCAAATTGTAATCAATACTTTTATGTATATATAAACAATTATACACAGAATTATTCTGAGACATTCCGCTTGCTAGACAGACATGGAATAAGTAATACATTAACAACATCCGATCATATAAAACAGCTATATAAAACGATATGTGAGGATAGTGTGTTTCAATTTCTGGATACTCTTACTCTTGTTGTATAAACATTATTGTCAATATTGTCGGCAGCAAAAAATGTGAAACGAATTTTTCTGTGATTTTTATTTCATACTTGTATTTTCATATTGTCTGATATGCTTTATTATTTTTTCCAATTTCTAAAGCATGATTTTTATCAAGTACTTTCATTTATCAACACTATTTCATTTAGCTCTTTTGAAATTTCAACATGGAGCAAATTTTTGTGTTAATATCTTTATATTTGATTTTGTTTTCGTATCAAACCGAACTTGGGTAAATATGAAATTATTTTTGTCATTATTTTAATTTTATTTTTTAGGAAATTTATGAAAAAAATGTCAATTTCAGAATGTACCGATGATATAAATTTTAAATAAGACATAACTCACTAGTTTTTCGTTCATATCAAACCCAGTACTGATTAAGTTAATGTTTTAATTGGGATGAAATCAACATTCTGATGGTTTCGCACATACTACATTACAACTCCACTGAATAAACCAGGCATTATCTGAAGGAATGTCATTGGAATCAAAGAAACAACATCACACGTATCGAATTATTTCTATTACAGATAAAGCAGGCGGCGACATCAAAGCGAAATATTAACCAATCACCAGTCATTGGTTTGCTTAAAACGATATTGTTTTCATCTGGCCCGTCATTAAGTTGGAAACTTGTCATTTTTCGCCTCATCAATTTCTTATATAAAACACAACCTGCCAGTTTCCCTATCGAAACCACGTGCTCAAACGACAGTCGATTCTCCCCGATGTTTTTTAAGATATCATCGGCAAACATTGGAGGAACACATCTCATTCGGATTCAAATGAGAGGAAATATCGAACATGTGAAACAAGCTGAAAGCGTTTATTTGAAAATCGCGCATTGGAGAAAATGTAAAGCACGTATGCTGTTCGGCAAACACAAGATAGTTATCAATTATGAGACAGTGCTAGTCTAATTCGACCTCGTGGTTGGTCCGTACCTTATTTATGGCCTTAGCGATTCGAGATAATCACCTGTAATTGCAGGTATAACACAGGTAGGCCTGCATACTGATTAGCTACCGGCTTAGATTTTTTTTTCTCCTCAAAAGAGATCTAGCTGTATAGTGCATGAGAGGTAGATCGGCGGTGCACTAGTGCAAGTGAAAATGTAAATTACCCGTAGCTATTTTTATTACGAGGCGTGTTGCAGCCACAGGCTATGGAACGCCGATTAGAAAATTTAAGATAAATTTTCAAATTTTGAAAAGTTTATATTAAACGCATCGGCCTTTGTATACATCACTTTAATAATCAAATAAGCGGTTTTAACCAAAGCAAGTTACCATAGTATTGGATTTGAATTCCATCCGGAATGAAAAAAAGACGGAGATCAATATTTCGTTCAATGACCTTTCAGTTATTGATTAATTTACATACCTTAAAATTAACCACGAAGCACAGAAACACATATGTATATATTTATGTATATGTTAGTTTTTCAACCTAAATCCCACGAAATCGAAATAAAAAAAAAAATTGATCCATCAGCTGAAGCGAGTAATTTCTTTCGATATACACGCTTTCTCGGTGAAATGGTGTATATGTTTATATATAGGTATGTATATAACTCACAGGGATCAATTTCATGAGTGTTTATTTCTTGTTGTATATTCGGAATACATTTTTTTTTCTACTGTATGGATGACTCTTACTATATTCACTTTCAAGTTAAAGTTAGAACGTAAATAGTAAATATACCGAAAGAAAAAGTAACGAGGTGAATATCCCACAAAAAAAACAACAACACCAGGGTTATTTTTTTCTGGAGAAATATGTTGAAATATCTGTAGACTACTACCTGGGGAACGTGAGTTTCGAGGCTAGATTCACAGGGACATCCAGCGAAGGACATTGCACATGAGTACCCAAGGCAGTGTTATATCAATTGTCTATCGCCAGGCGCGAGTGAAGGAAATTTATGGCCCGGATAGGCTTATGAAGACCACCAAGGCGGAATAGGCCTGTCCGTAGTTTTGTGTGCCGGGGTGATGGGTATATGGCTCACACATAATACATTAGGTTTCGGGTATGTGTTTACTGCGAGACGTTATAACAGACACGCAGTTTACCGGTTCGTTTCACGTACATGACACTTTAACTATACCTAACCGCTTTCCGATCTGTATCTCCGCGAATTTTTACTCTGCCGCTTTAAGCTTTGGTTATCACAATTTATGAAGAAACATTAAGATATTTAGTTTTTGTCGAGCCGAAGTCATGAATATAAAATTTAATTGGACGTCAATTTCTTACCCAGATGAGAAAGATATAGTTCTCTTTTGCCTTTTTTCATTACACTAGGAAGGGACCTCCCAACGGTTGGAGGCTTGGTTTGGAGAAAAAAGGCAGTTATCACCTAAGTGTTGCCTGCCGACGTACCTCTCTGATATGAAACAAACTGCGAGTGTGAATATCAAATAATAGAAAATAGCTCTTCAACAGTCTATAAGAAACACTCCACGAGGAAGAATTGCTATTCTCACCGAAAGAATTGTCTCCATTTACGAGCACTCGTGTGACACTTTAGTTGTGATATTCACGCCTACTGCAAGATGTATACCTTTAGCGATTTGTTTCTGAAACCGTCGATATTAACGAGGGCAAAAACGACGATATTGCTTGATGTGTAGGCACTGAGCTTAACGAGTACATGTTGACGCTTCGAATCGCCATGCTAACTTGAGAAGACATTCTCAGAGCATTTTCCCTTTTCTGTTAATTATAGCAAATATGAAACTAAGAGCAATAGATAATGTCGAGAATAATAAAATGTGATCTGGTCTCCGACATACAATAAAACTTCGGATATATTTCCGTATTTTTATTAGTTACACACGTCAATCAACCGAAATACTATCCTGATGAATAAAAAAAGCTCTTTAGAATATGCTTTAACCATAGGTACTCAAGCAATTCATTGTTTGACCTGAACTGCTTAAGAAGCTGTACCCAAACATAGTCTCTCGTTAACCTGGTCAATACATGTAGCTGATGTTATGACCTTTCCTATGTCACTATCCTTTATTCTACCATGTTTGCTATGTAACGCCAGTTTTGATTGGTTTAAAACCATGTATTATTTTCCAATAACCCACGCTCGTGCCAATAATACACGGTCGTGAGTCACGGCTGTTAGAATTTTATATATCTAATATTCACCCGTTTTATAAAAAGTTACTATAGGCGAGTGGGCTAATGGGTTAGTCTTTCAATAAATTTTTATCAAGACGCGAGTTCGAATCCTACGGAGGACCCCCTTTATTTTTTTATTTTTTTTTATTCTTTTTTTTTTAATTTTCAAAATCAATGCCATATGATAGATGCTCTTATCGTAGTACTGTATTGTCTGTATATTTCATCAACGAATAATGCAATACTCAAGAAATAAATTACAAGGTTTTCTCGGGGTTTCTTTGCTGTTTTTCTATTAGAAAGAGGTCGATCTCAGAACTAAACAATACATGGTAGAATAGAAATAATCAACTTTGACTCGTGTATTGTTGCAGGATATACAACGAGGACGAGGATATTTTGCAATTTTAATTAATAACTCAGGCCTGCGGCCTTCGTTATTAATTTAATTGCAAAATATCCTCGTCCTCGTTGTATATCCTGCAACAATACACGAATCATCGTTAATTATTTCTTAAGTATATAACGATATATTGACGGTTTTTATATTATGAGATTATTAATTAATTAATATTATATTGATATATGAGTAAATTTATTTGTATTGATTTCCTTCATGTTTTCTGTCTAATTATTGTTACTTTCGTTTTGGTTTGTGACTCCCTATATCATGTTTAAAACATCACTATTGCTGTCATCACCCGTGTTCCAGCCGTTGCCTCTAATTCGGTTTCACGGTATCCTCATTTCATAGTTATATCGTTCCTGTCTTGGTGTCATTCGGTATTTTCTTGCATCTCCTCGGATCCAGTTGTCATTTCTAGGTACCTCCTCTATACCTTTTGTTGTTTTTCCTATCTAGTTAGTATATCCTCGTTTCATTGTCTTCCTTTTTTGTCTCATCGAGTGTTGTTGCTGGTTTTCTCAATGTTTTGATGTTTTTAAATTTGGTGTTGATTTCATGTATCGGCTTTGTGTTCTGCGTAATCTACTTTCTTCAAATGTTAAAATGTGTTATACATTTGTCAACTTTAATTAACTCATGCCAATGTATATTAGACATATTTTTTATCATGAAAGGATATTTAATTTGAAAAAAAAAAAAAACTTATTGCCCTTAATGAATTATATAGATGGCAAAACAGACAAACATGAATTTTCAGAAATCGAAACAAAGCAAGATATAAAGCAAATCTCTCCATACAAATACCGTAGCTGAAGCAAGGTACGCCTGGAAACGTTTCGTGCCTTAAATATGGTACTACAAATGTCGCCAGTTGTGGTACCGGGCTTAATGATTAAGTATAATTTGTCACCGGACAAAGTTTTTATTGACATATGAACTGTGTGAATATGATTACGGACCTATTTACTGTGCCGTAAATTTAAACCGCACCAAACGGTATCCGAGCCACGTAGCGCTAAAATTTCGCTACGCAAAATCAAATAGTTTTACAGTATACAAAATATCGGGTGCTTTACTGAAACCTATACCATCCCATGACAAAGGCACATGATCGTATAATTAACTGTATTCAGATATATGTCATTCCAAAATATGCTTTGTTTCTGTCGATGAATCACAAGGCCTTTTGCCCCATCATCAGTGCAGTAACAAATGTACTTTTACATAATATGGCATATCCTGACGTGAGTGTGTATCATTATATACTTAATCATGGTTTACTTATAATTAAAACGGGTATTCCAAGTGTATTTCAGTTAGCAGGACATTTTGTACCGACATTAAAAAGTATAATGGTTTTATTAGACGCTATGCTATCTGTTGGATCAGTTAATTGGGGACTTTTCGCTTTGACGAGGCAGCGCTGTTGCAGTGTTTTTCTACTCCTCTACTGAATACCTACTTTGTGAAACATGCCTAATGCCTTGTCAAAACAGGAAATGATGCAAGAACAATCCCGACGTCAAAACTGAAAAAAAGACGAATTGACCAATCTCATGAAAGTATAGACATCGACCATAACGTTATTCGGTATAATGGAAATTCCTGAGTAGATACTTTACTCAGCAATTCAAAACAAATTATTGTTTATTTAAGAACTTAATCGGATGGTTCAGACTTGATTAAGAATGAAATCTGTTTTTTAAGTTAATTTAGTAATCAATGTTCTATTCTTGTTGTATATTATGAGCAAAAATTATATGAAAAGAAGCTTGATTCATGAAATCTTATGCATTGTGTAAAGGACACTTGAACACATCATGCTAATAGATGCACGATCATTGTTGATACGTTCCCAACACGTCACACGCTTAGATGTGAGACCACGCCCCATTCCTATAATCGAGATGGTTATGCATTTTATATCAATTAAGACCTCTTGGAATTAGATTTAAGACATGGAACTATCATTTCTCGATTTTGCTCCACGTCCTATTTCCTAGATTCGATCCGAGGGAGTAAGCCAACGAAGCTCTAACCTCACTACGTACGCGAAGTCAGATCGTTCGTTAATCTTTTGCTAATTATCATCATAGTCCGCGGTGTCTGGTATCAGTTGCAGCAGCCGTGTTGCTCCCCTGTCAGCAAAAGTAGAAAGGCAGTTTCTCTTCATCATGTTCCTTCTTGTAAAAAGCAAAACCTTCACATCTCTTGCGCAGCTAAGAGTATCGCATTTATGATCGGTGATATGAAACAACCATATTTGATTGAGGTCAAAAAGATCGCAACTATTATTATTGGAACAACATTTGAGGTCAACATCGTGACCTTGATTATTGTAGCGTTAACGATTTGGCTGTACTTATATGTATCAACTGTAACGGAGGCTCTATGTAGCAGCAACAAAAACCTATATAGCAATTGTATCAGATTATATTTGTTGCATACTCATTAAATATGACGAATCTGAATTTATTTTACATAAATTTCCAAATCTTCTACTATTAGTTTTTATTATGTTAAATGACATGGTAAATGGTTATACTGATATGGTAAATGCAGTCCATCGCAAAATTTACTTGAAGAGCGTTGCTAATCTTTGTCTGGAGGATTCATTGACGATGTAGCTATGTCATTTTTTTCGTATTATATATATATATATGCATGCTCTCCCTTAATACTAGTGATATCAACATCAGAAAATTAAAACACGAAAATCATTTATTTCGGCACTAGTTTTTGGAAGTAAATAAAATGTTAAACTGCATTTTGTCATTGCAATCATAGCACTGTTATGCATATACGAGGAAAACATCATTATTGTTTGTATTATCAATATTTCATAATAAACATGTTTATATTCATAAACTACGAAATCATTGTTTTCAAGTTAATAAAGTGACCATATCTTTGTTTACTTTATATATTATACACTTAATATTCCAGACACAAATATTTACTCATCCGCAGTGGTCAAATAAAACAAAACAACAAATCTAAATCTTATTAAAGCAACAAAAATACGGAACTAGAAGTACGAAACGAGGCCACACGAGTGTAGGATGCGTCACGCACAGCACGCGCGCTCTGACAATGAGCGCGTGAGAAAAAAAATTACTAAACAATAAATCTCCGATGATGGTAGTTTAATTTGACTCCTCTGACATTCTCATATTTATCGAGATCAAACGGTATCAAATTTATGCTTTCTAAATAATAACAAAATGCAGAAATAAAAATAAGGATATATTCACACAAGCCATCGTTTCAAAGTGGTGTAGAAAATTACATCGTTTATTTCTTCTACGGTCAGATTAATTTATTTCTGAAATCGAAACCCTGGGATGCACGTTTTACTAATTTGATGCTATTTATGTGTCGGGTTAAAAACAATGGTAAAACGCAGATGTTTTTTTTAATGCCGGAAACAATCAATGTTTCTCAATTTCATCCCTAATGGAATTCAATCTCTTCATATTAAATACAAAGTCTTAAATCTAGGATGCCGAGTAGATTAATACACCCGTACACCATCCGTGTAAAGTTACGAAATTCATATATCTGATAAATTAGGTTCGAATACTGATAATGTTATTTTCATGGTTGCAATTTCCGCGGTTTTACCTAGAGTTTAAAGAAAAATGTGTCTGTTTTTCGTAGATACATAACATGGCAAGCCTGATCGAATTTTGTTTGTTTTTGTTTAACTTCCTATTAACAGCCAGGGTCATTTAAGGACGTGCCAGGTTTTGGAGGTGGAGGAAAGCCGGAGTACCCGGAGAAAAACCACCGGCATACGATCAGTACCTAGCAACTGCCCCACGTAAGTTTCGAACTCGCAACCCAGTGGTGGAGGGCTAGTGATAAAGTGTCGGGACAACTTAACCACTCGGCCACCGCGGCCCCTGATCGTATATCCAATCCCGAACTTTGAATTAAACAGACTAGTTCACACCATTCACTTTCTTGAAAAGTTTAAAATAACATGACTAATAGGCACGGAATACCAATGGCTTTCATAATAAGCATAATAGTTTTGATTATTCCGCTGTGAACTTTCCATTTTTAGATAGTAACATTTATGTTTGAATTAAATGTAAAACCCATGTTGTTTAAATGTCAAATCGGTTCTGATATTCTAAATTTTGCTTAAAAACATACAAACGTACACGATTTCGAAGAGATGTAGATCGATAAAAAGGCGGTCTTATATCTTTGCGCATGTCAATTCAAGCGCAGCAACTGATACACACCGATTTCAGCCAAAATGAATTGATAAACAACCTTTCTTGTCGTAGAAAACTTAATCCCGACGCATTAGTTGGCGCAATCATAATTTCATGGAATGCTTAAGCGCGAAAAAGGACCCCTAGAATCATATTTTCGCTAAAAGATGTACGTTTGATTTTCTTGTATCATATAACACTTGACTTCATTGATGAGCATTCATATTTCAATTTCTACCCAATCTGCACTCAATGAAACTACCAAACTTAATCTGTTTCATTTGCCCATGAATTTAACCAGAATAACACTGATCAGTGCGTATGAATACGTTTAAACATTTTGGAAGGGGAGAGAACTCTTGCAATTTATAATGTATTCTTCTATTTTGTGAAAGACCAGATATGCTAAATACTTTTATTTTTTACAAAATAATGCTGTTTTTTAATCCTTCAATGGAGGACTATTTTTACTCGGCCGACAAGACATGCACAATCCGGAATTCCTCGGACTTTTCCCCGTTTGGACTTGCTCAAGCTTTAAGACATTTAATATAGACCGACGTTTTTTATTTGAAAAAATTAGACAATTGGAATAAAAGGATTGAAACTTGAATTGGTCGATTTCATGGGGTCATGAATTGAGTTGCTCTTGAGACTAATTCAACGTGAACTATCATGCTACTGTCAATACCGATTCAAATAGCTCCGCATCCTTCACGTTGCATAATACCGCTGAATATATAATCAACAGTACATGCTATTTGTTTAAATTATGTTGATACTTTATGTAAGTCACCAGGTGTGTTAATGACATGGAAGAATAATATAATCTTCAAATTAAAAATAATTTCGCGATTCCCTATGAAAATGTGATGATGTAAGTTGAATCAATACATTGTAGTTAAGTCATTGCTCTTTTCCAAAGCCATTTTCATTAAAATAATTGATTAATGGTGCATTTTTTTTTTCAAATGAAACCTCACAAATTACACTTGAGATGGTGTTATGAAGCCATTTAGAGTATTTCAATATTTCCATCGAGCAATTTCAACTCACTTGGCGACGTACCGCTACGTTTGTATTGGGGGACCTTCAGTAGAGTTAGAAATAATGCTTTTGTTTGTTTTATACAAATTTACATTTGCGAAAAGCAGTGATGAGAGGGTCTAGTAATGTCGAAACCATTTCTGCCCTTTCATCCAATAAACACATGATGTCTCTATTTTACATCATACGGAATAGTTTTAATTCTACGCTTGAACAGCATATCAACAGGCCAAATATCCGGTTGTTGATTTCGGAAGACATATTCCCATGATGCATAAAAGTTCGGTTCGTACATTGCAATGAAGAGGAAGAGACATCGCCGATCTTCATGTCTCATTTCCTGTAGATATTCATTGTATACGTCATGTTATAAGATATGGTATATTATGGAATTATCAATGAAAATTAATGTCTGCATTGATACATACATAGTGCTTTATTACGAAAAGTGCAATGTTGCTGAGGAATCACATACGTATTGCATCTGACAGAAGATCTCGAACGGAAAAAAAATCGCATTCTTTCTCAATAATGTTATTAAGTGTCTGTAACTTAGGGCTATCAGCGGTGTTCGCTTCAGATGGCGCCTATACAGTTAGGTTTTGAAGGTAAATAAAGGCGACAATTTCCTATTCCATAGTTACAACACATTAACTCTCGCCATCATCAGTTGTACATAAATTATCTGAAGCTTCAATTTGCATTCATGGGCAAATAAAAACATAATTACAGGTTCCGATAAAGGACATAGATCCTGTATAGAGTTCAAATCTGGATCGGTAACACTACACATTATACTTTATGGGTATATAAATCTTACAGCCCTGCGGCAGTGTTGACCTAAACACCACCGTCAAACATAGCACCGTCAAAGACCGCCTGCCACCGTGTTGTTACAGTTCAAACATAGAAGGGATCAGTTTCCAAGATTGAGCTTCTCAGTGACGCCGATCAACGGTCGGGGGACACCTTGCACATGGAGAACTGGTCGTTACCTCTAATTCACGCATCCATCACCTGTTTTGTCGAGCCTCGTGATTATCTCCCTTTGTTCTCGTATGTACCTGGGGCCCGATTGAGGGTATCTTGTATTAGAACATATGAATGAATTTGGATTGTACCCCGTCAATTTCATTCTTTTGTAATATGATATAGAGGGGCGATATCGGGGTGCATCTACAGCAATATCTCGAATATATTTGTTCAGTATAATGTTACTCATTGTTATCATTGTTACAGAGGATATGTTGAGATGCTGTGTATCTGATTTTCGCAGATAATTTAACAAGAACCGTCGTAAATATGATTTGCTATGTACAATTGATTCTATCAATAATATTGGAACATTATCATTGATTCAAGACTGGTTATGGTTGTGATTATTAAGTCTCCGTTTTTCAATATCCATCCATTCATAGATCTTCCTGTTTTAGAAGTGAACTTCTCTTAATTATACGCAATGAATTCACAATGTTGAACACTTTTTCGAAATTTTATGTTAACTTATTAATCAAAGTATTTTCATCATCTTCATTATCTTATAAACTTCATACTATAGAAGATGACATCAACACAAATACACAACAACAAAAAACAAAAAAAAAATATCATAAAACAACAAACATATATGTGAATCAAGAGCATTTTAATTAAAGTGCAAAGTAATGTTTGTGGATAAGCAAACTTAATATTAATTAAACCTTAAGCGACAGAATGGCGAATTTTCTTAATGATTATATCATGCAGTGTAAATTGATAGTCTACTATAACGTACATCATTATCTTAAGATTAATGTATAATCAGACTTATCAAAACTTCATCACACCGTTTTAGTATTCAACTCCCAAACAGATCATTACAGCCGCTGTTAAAATCTTTTGAAAGACAAACTGCTGTACCACAGCATGTCCGTTTAAACAGAGTTGTCTCTTATTTCAATAAATGACAATATTGAAGTACTACTTGTACATATGTCGACACGGATAACAATTAACTCATCGCCCATGTAAAGTAGTGTTAGTCTGGAAACTCCTTCGACAAAATCTTAACTAAAAATTATTTTCAAAATATGGGTGAACATTTATTTTAAAGTAAAAGTGATTAATAGTGCAATGGAACAATAACTTATCTGTTACTATTTTTTTACGTTGTGTCTTCAAAAAATTGTGATTTGTTTTATAGAATAAATCTAACGATACTTTATATAACTTTTCCCAGGAAGTTGCAATTACAATAGCCACCCTCCACGTACTTGAGAAGTCACTTTAGAAGATAAAGCCAATATTTATTCAGAGACCAGGTAAAGCACAATTACTGAAACCGATACAGCCCATTACATAAGTCTGGGGATCATTTCGACAACAGGACGGGGTCTTTTGTAGGAACGCCCGCCACTGTAACAGAGACCGATCCCGTCGTCACAATGGACGACAAAACACTTGTGTCAAAGCTTGCAGTCAAAACACAAGAAATGAGGCAATTTAGGGTAATCAATCTGTCCAATCTGTTGTTATATACAAACATGGCGGCGTGTCGATCAGACGTACAAAATCCCTACATGAGAGCGGTACCCTCTCGTCCTAGATATATCACCGCTGAGGTTTAATTCTCAAACGAACACGTTTATCTTCGTGACATGTACAATAGAGCGTCACCCTTACCTTCCTTTGCAACTTGAATGTATGCAGAGAGAAGTGTATTTAGACACAGTTTGATAGGCCTCGAGTGTTTTCTCGCGCAGTCTGCCTCAGTGTTAACATGTAAAAGGACAATGTGGATTTTAGTAACTGGCGTCATGCTGATGTGTCCGGCGGACAGGTCAAGCTTCAACAAACACTTTGTCGGCGGGGTCCAGAAATCACCACACACGCCATTTTTTTCAACAACAAATTAAGCCCACGAGTCATGTCAGGCCACACAGCAAACTTAAAGGATACCGTAGATCATTATTTGTATAGTAAACATTTGAATATCACTTTGAATTCAAAGCTAATGTTTAGAAGCAGAGGGTTTAAAGTTCATCAATGATATGAAATAGACGTTGGCAAATAGACCTTTGTGAAATGGCTTCTAGAGTCTGGCGTTAATTAATTTGCAGCTCGGCGACCCGATCTAGAGTCCCATGTCCGTCGTACGTCAACATATCAGGTCTCCAAGAAACACCCTCCTTACTCAGCGTCTATTTGAATAACACGGAAAATTGTCAAATCAAACACTCAAGGGTAAAATGCTAAACGTATTTAGTCGCCCTCAACACTAAAGAATACTTGTCAGATACTATTATAATTCGTTTGGCCTTTTAAAGGACATTGCTTCTGAATGTATTATTATAATATACATACAATTTAACATATCCTATTACTAAGCGAAATTCCCATTAATGCCTGAAGATTTCATATCATTCATCGATCGACATTTAAAGACAAATCACTGAAATCTCGTGTTATTACATCTAGCGTGATACTAAATAATAAGGATAGAAATTGACGACATGTATCGCGTTTGAACGATAATTATGCTACGACAGAGACTAATAATAGAAAGTTACTTTTTCACTAAAGGAAAATTGCCTTACTTCAAAGATAGGGGAACTACATACCAATGCGAAAATACTTGATAGGACGAGGGGGACTACAGATACCCAGATTTTTATCTAGGTAATTACTGATCCTATATGGTATTCCATGTGCATTTGTTGCACCAGTTTACTCTCTTGATGGCAACTCAAATATTTCAAGAAAGATAATAGTCTTGTTAAATATTTCATTAAAAACATATGGTAGTTCAAGTCCCGAAATATTGACTCTGTAAAATGAAAATTCATCAATTAAGCTAAGGTATAATTTCATTAGTCGTGAAATGTACAAAAAGACTTTGAACGAAAAAGAGCTCAAAACAATACGAAAAAATCAATTGACAAAAGAAATACTTAATGTTAGCGTTATTTTTATAAATTTATTTTCAGATACTGTAGAATTTTTGTTTTGATGAAATTTGAATAATGTAACAAAATTATATAAATATGTATGATTCACTTCTCGAAGAGAAATAACAAAAACAAAAACAACGACTCAGACAACAGCGATGTATTTCAATGGTGACGTCATATATTCTAGGTATTCATGTACGCGTACATTTTAGACAACGCCGTATCTGTGACAAATTCCTTCAATAATTACTTTAATAACCAAGGGAAAACGTTTTGAAAACATTACAGAATTTGGCATTAACTATGGCCTCTATCTTAAAAAATTCAAAAATGCCTTGAAAACAAATGCAAACACGTGTCTTTAACTACGTGTATCAAATGAAAAGGTAAATCTCCCTTCAGTTTTACAAGCCTAATATCTCAAATGTACTTTTAATATCCGAGTGCACATCAATGTCTAATTATCATTAAAAGAAATACAAAACAAAGGTTTTTGTGAAAAAGAGTAAAACATAGCATTTTTTATACAGTATGTTTTACTGTGGAAGTTACTCCGCTATGATTGCAATATCTGGTTGATAATGATGAATTATTATATATCTGTTTGTGACAGGGGTCACTTAGACGCTTTTTAACAATATTCTTGATTAAAAAAACACTTAATGATTAGAAGGAATTTTCTTTACAACATTTGATTAGTTTATATGAAACAAAACATATTTGTGTCTTGATATGTAATTGATAACCATGTCTTTTTCAATTTCATTAACACTGAATAAATAATTAACATGAAGAATAACGAATATATATATACACACATATATATATTACGAGACGAAAACGGTACCAGAGCAAAAGTAGGATGTTAATGAGAAGACAAAATCACGAATCTTTCGAAAATAGAGACGAATGTGTAGAATTGGGTGCCGACGTAGAGCATATATTAACATACTTTCGGTGAATCAGTTATGACTATAGCATACGTACTATTACGACTTATCGATGGAGATTGATATCCACATAATCAATATGGATACACAGTCAGAAAGCAAAACGCTGTATCCAGGAGAAACCGCACTGAAGAAGGAGACACCGCAAATATATTCATCAGAGAAGTATTTATCAGAATGTTTTCAAAGACAAAAGATCTAAACCTGATAGCACATAATGGCGGAATTATATTATGCTATGAAATTCAGGTATAGATAAACCAAACTGCTGACAATGCAATCGTGTTGTGATTTTGTTTTATAAATACTATTCTAATGACATAATATGCTGATTTAAAATAATATATATATATTACATTTTTTATCAATGAAATATAGGAAATCATACTGATAAGATTTTGTAGCGAAAATATAAGTTTTTCTTTATGACCAATCAGAGCGAACCTTAGTATTCACCTCATTGAAATTTACAGAATTTTCCAATAGAAGTCAAGAGAGGTATAAAGGCTATTTTACCTTGTTTCTGAAATATTCAGTCAAAATACTCACTTGACGTTAGCTGTTCATTCACAGATTCTCCGATAACAGCAGAAAATGCTGAAATTGCGCTGATCAGTCCTTTCAAATTGGCGCCTTGGTTTGGGTTTATTTTGTTTAACGTCCTATCAACAGCCAGGGTCATTTAAGGACGTGCCAGGTTTGTGTGGTGGAGGAAAGCCGGAGTACCCGGATAAAAACCACCGACCTACGGTCAGTACCTGGCAACTGCCCCACGTAGGTATGATCACCGTCAAGTTGGCATTGAGTAAAGTCACAAAGAGACGACGTCATAAATTATGTTACTTCATTTCCGCATTTTTAACACAATTATTTTTCGATGTTTTTAATTTAGTTTTTGGCATAAATAAGCAATAAAAAGAAAATTGAATAGTTTCCTGTTGAATATGTTGGCCCGAATTGAGGCGACGAGGGGTCTTCATGCGGAAGAAAACCGTAGTACCCGGAGAAAACCCACGTGGTCGGATAGATGACCCAATTTCCATATCCTGTCGAGGAATCAAACCTCAGTCAACTAGCAGAATAGAGAGTGCGTAGCTACTGCGCAACCTCACCGCATGTACTCTAAACGAGATCAAATATTGCAAACATGCTATGATACTAAATCACAGAAATGTTTGAATACTGCTATTTATACTTGAATTATACTTGCAAATATATCAGCAAGCTAGCACATTAGGGATGTATATACTTTGCACTTGGTTTGCAGCAGTAATATGTGAAAATAACTTAATTTGTTACACTTTTATGTCCTTAGCAAAAAGGAAATAAGAAACATGCATAATGCTATTCATCTCTTTGAGACCGAATATCTATGCACACGGTACTATTTTTGTCTATCTGTATGATTTTAATCGAAAAAGAAAATCCAATCTTATAGTTGATGAGTACTAATTTTTTATATAATTCTGTACTGATGGAATCATACAATATAGTATATAACTTTGTTTTCAAGAAAATTCGTTATTCCCGTCCTATATTTTTTCCAAAATATAGACCAATGTAAGCGTAAACATAAGAAAAGTCAAACAGTATGATATCAAAATTCCCAAATTCCTTTGATTTAAACGTGCATCTGCATACTACACCTTGTAGGATTAACTATTCTGTCTAGATTCATTTGCCTGTCAACAAAGTGTTGTTTTTTGTGTTAGAGTATTATTTGTGTATGTTATTTCGCTGGTATGGGCTGCCTTTTCATATGCATTTCATTACAATGGTTCATTACCAATGTATACCTGATGAATATGTTTAATCAACACAGCCTATGTTCGTTGGGGATGAGACAACGCACGTGTATGTAGTCTGTAATTAAGTTATGCGGGTATCTCCTTTCTGTGTTAGATCTAGGTACTGTCTGCTGTACACTCAACTCTCTTCGTGAAAGTGTCAGAGTGATATCCTTGCCTGATTAATTAGATATGAACGTCTGCCTTTACTGAGAAACCAGAGAGTATCTATGTATTCCCACATCGTTCTCTGCAGGCACCATCACGGGCGGGGTGTAAATTCCTGATACTTTCTTCCTTAATGACCCGTAGCATTTTATTTTATTTAATAGAAGAAAGACACTAGCGAAGACATCCAATCTCTTCTGTCTTATCGACTCACAAGTTTCTAGAACATAAACGTTACAAATTATGCATGCAGGTTGTGGCTCGCGTGGATTTGGTTTCTGGCAATGTAAGGGATGTGGAGACTCCTTGTCCAACGCTATTTATCACTAATAGGAAATCAGCTATGGTTTCCGTATCCGCGCCGGCGCTTAGTACAACCCCAGAGGACTTTTGACACGTGAGGACCGCCATTTTGTCAATATAGGATCATAAGTAATTGACTTTGATCGTCACCTTAGTAACATTATTACAAAATATCATGCACCCACCTTTTCAGGATCTAAAATATCGCAATATCATTGCAAATATATAATATGATTCTGTCATGCGATAAATGAATTTTGAGACTATTTTTCTTCCTCTGTTTGAATCCTCTTGAATACCTCTGTCCATCATAGCATGTCTTAGTTTAGCGTATCATTTACAACTTATATCTCGCATTAAATCTGATACGATATCCCTTCGTTGGACCAGAAAATGGCTTAATCATACCAACAAATAGCTTCATCTGTATCACGGAGTAGAAAAAAGCCCGAATCTCTTACTCAGATGTGTTTCTTAGTAAGTAAAAATAGCTGTAATATAATAAATACGTTATTCGACTCTACTCACACACACATAACACGCACATTAGGAAATATATACCTACTTAAACCCGCCATTGCTTTCCTTTACGTGTTTTGCAAAACTGTTTGGGACAAGGCATAAATAAAGCCGTATATTTATCAGATGACCCGGGGTGCGATATTGATCGTAAACTGTTATATATAATACCACTATTTTCCTGCTGACTTTTTTTCTAAGTCAAATGACTCTGCAGAAAAAAAGATGAATTAAGGATTCTGTGACTATTATTGATTTTTGTTTAGTTACTTGGCAATTTCTCAACTTACACAGGCAAAATGTGTATAAAGAATCTACATGCACGTATATAAGCAGCGAAAAACCCCTCCATGTTTGATCCACGTAGAGAGATTGTGACTTAAACATGTCAATATCAGAACGTCCATTGCATCTCGCATCTTTTGTATGTTATATATATAACGTAGGTCAGTGTGAATACATGTTGACCATCGTTCTAAAGGAAACGTTAAGTTGGTTACACCTTTAGCTATGGGCGCCCAAAATGTTATAATTGATATGTCAACATGTTGCGGAAAAGTGTCAGCTTGCTTTTAATGTGTTCGCAGTTTTCGTCAGATTTCCACAAGTTTTAAGCATTAAATTTCTCCGATACCAAGATTGTTCTTCGTCCATTTCCCCCATTTTGTAAGACTGAATGCACCTTTCATGCAACTGGCGTAAAAAGCAATATCATTTATTCGTTTACAAATGGCAACTATCAAAAAAAAAAAAAAACAAACAAACAAAAAAACAAGAAAAAAAACAAAAGCAAAACAAACAAACGAAAAAACAAACAAAAAGCACACACACAACATGAAATGACACGGATTTGACATGCATAAATCGCTTACAATTCAGGAATATCTGATCATTATGCTACTCTCAGAGACAATTATGTATTTAATATGCATATAGATTATTGTTTCGTTTGGACGTTCTATGGTCTATGTTTAAAATATTGCCTACTTGAATCAAGATTCGTTCGTTTATACGGAGATTTGGTCATTGTTTCTTCAGCACATCTCATATACTGTTTCTTCTACAGTTGAGCAGTACATGTTGGTACTTATAACTGCTTAGTTTTTCGCGATACAAAATTTGGCAATAACCATCTGACAACTATAATGTTTGAACGTGGTTTTTATCTGAACTAAAGCCGCATGATATGTTTGAAATACCGAATTACGACGGAATCAAATGATATCGTTAGTATAAAAATGATGAGGGTTTTATTTTCAAACTGATATTTAATGTTTGAAAACCAGACTGATTTATTGGAATCCGTGCACTTTTCTAAAATGGGAAGAGGCGTGAGGAAAAAGAAAATGAATTATAGACAGAAGACATTAAATTTACATAAATGTTCCCCGAATGTGTCATTTACCTATAAATATTGTATGTCAATGTTAAAATGTTCGTTAAATTGTATTCGTTAAATTAAGTAGGGTAAACTATGCCTTACAATTTACAACGCCGCATGTGGGCTAGGAGACGCACGTGCAAACTTGATTTATTGGACATATACTTTTATTGATGCAGGTTTTCATTACACGTGAGCATTGCTTATCTATTTCAAAGATATGTTTCCAACGTGAAAAATGTATGGTTTGGTTCACGTGATCAGTAACGTTCATTACCAGAAAAATTCCAAGTTAGTTGCCCCTGTCTTACAAACATTTTGAAACTGCTGATGAGCGCTGTTTAAGGCTAGAGTGTCTTCTGCAATTCTTTGTGGTAAACATGCATTAAACGCGCGTTCGTACTTAAGAGTTACATGGACATGGGTTATTTAATATGTTTTCTTGTGGATTTATTTCGACAGAAAATATGGAAATATGGAATCAGGTTAATTAAGACCCCACACATGCCAGCGATTCGAGTCTTCGGTTGTATCAATCATGTGACTGCGCGTTTTAATGGAGCTATGAGAGGTTTGGTTCATATTTATATGTATGCAAGATCGGTTTGAGTTTGACTAGATAATAAGACATGTAAATCATAAGTTGGAAAAAAGTTGAACTGTAAAACATATAATAAATCTAAAATTGTCACTTAGAGCATATTCAAACATCTGACGTCATCGAAATTTAGGGTTGAACAAGTATATATTCATTTGTTTGTGAAGGACGTCCATTTAGGTTATTAACAAAATTAGCCCAGGTTTGAATACAACTCCAATCGTATTCAAGGCTAGATTTCAAAAGCAGAAATGCAATAACTTGGATGACACCAAATACACTTCAATTTCAAAAGGACTTTGCCCGAAGAAGACTTTGTCGACACATTTCATAGTCTTCGCGTCCTCTACTGGGGACCCAAATAATTGGAAAACGTTCAAAGGACCTTGGCACTCTTGGTTGTAATGTTATAACAAGAAACTAGATTATTAGTGAAACTAATCCGTTACTATCTTGAACAATCAGTGTAAAATATGATTTATCAGTTTGTCTATATCTTAATATCAATCACGTCTCTTACTCATTAATACTCCAGGCGTAGTCGTTCTGGTCGGGTAACGTTTCTCTGTATTCATACTTACAATCATTTCCCTTTTGAAAGTTTCGGAGATAGAGTGTGGCTGAATGCAACATGAATAACATTTCAAAGATGACAAGAATGTATCAATTTCCGAAAGATATTCAGGCAATAATAGAAATGTATATATCTTTCTTCTTTCCTCATTTATTGATATATATATATCGTAAAAACATTAAATCACAGTTCTGTACAAGCCCTATCTCGTTTGTAATTAAGGTACTTATTGAACATGAAGTTATGTAATCAGGTCTGCGGCGAAGCTGCTTTTGACTTCTATTACCAGATTACAGAAATAAAAAAAAGGAAGATTGTGTACCTAATATAGCGTAGCAAGGAAACAACGAAAGTGGATACACTTGCTACAAAAACGCTTCTGAGACTTTGAGCAGACATGGTCGGACAGCTGAGAACATAATGAATCTAGTTCTGAGAGAAACCAGCCGCGTTCCTGTGTAACAAGGATTTGATAGCGAAGGACAATAACTGTAATTAAAGCCGTCATAATAACCGGCTTTGATGGTCATTAGTTCTGCACATAGTCGTTAAGAATCTGTCTTTACCAAGAACTATTATACAATCAGCATATCTTAACGACACAACGCGTTCTTATCATGATATTGATCACTTTTAGTTTTATCGATACTCACAAAATGACAAGAGTATTAAGTAGCTTTATATTTGTAGATTTGTAGATGGGAGCGGTAATTTGTCAAAAGTGAGATTACCGATTTTGAATTTTCTTTTTCCTTTCCTTTTTTTTTTTTTTTTTTTTAATTTTGAGATGTTTTATTTTAAAATAATGATGAAAAGTAAAAGTAAAAGTAAAAGCACATTACAATTGTTATCGTCTTTCTGTTCCTGATATAAACTTGAAATCCCTATTGTTTTCGTTATGTTTTTTCTTCTTCGTCAAGGTCACAGGTCTAATTTTCAATTGTTACTAACTTCCTTCCTTCAGATGAAGGTATGGACTGACGGTTTGATTGAGAGTAGCTTATTCCGGGGGGGGGGGGGGGGGGGTATAACGCTAAAAGAACTGTATTATGTAATATTAAATGTTACAAAGAACAAAGACACAAGATTTACTATCGACATGGAACATATTTATTTTTTTCGGGGAAATAATTGTTATATAACACTGCCTGTCGTCGTTATATGTGATGTAGTACTGAGTAAAGGAATTTCACAAAATGTCGCCATGTTGTTGCTGGATACATATTTTATGATTAATCTTAACATAAGAAACAGATGCTGTGCATCCGATACCTTGTTTAATATGAGGCATTTAGTACAGCTAAATATGCCTATTTTTGGTCTTTTGTAAAAAAAAAAAAAAAAAAAAAAAACTTATTTCGTCATTTGTTTTCAGTTTAAAGTCCTTTAGTATGGTCTGGATGTCAAATCGATATGTAAAACGCACGTGCATGGTCTTGATTTAAGCGACAGTGTCTAACACCATATGGAGGGAGCAGATCCTTAAGTGGTAATCTTGAAAATCAAAAGCCCTCGGCATTCTAGGGAAAGACACACATGCATGAGGTACTTTGAGGCATGGGAAATGAAATCTATACCTTTGAACCTATGTGTTGTTGTTAAGTTGATTCATCGGCATAGACTCAGATGAAGTATATAGATTCAAAATCATATTAACTCAAAATATACACAAACTATTTGTTTGCTAAATCTTTCCTTTTTAATGCTTTTTTGTCATGTTTTCTGTACCTTCCTTGTTTTGTTTATAATATATACACATCTGATAATGTTGGATAAATATTTTTAATATTTCTTCAGAAACATGTTTTTATTAACTTCATTAAATCATAATTGTTAACATCTCGTTTGATGAAAATGTCTTATGAAATTAACATTATCTTCAGCTATCAATAACATGTGACTCCTTCAAATGTGAACGATACCTCTTTTTTATGAATACTTCTTGTTGTATATAGTATATTGTTATTCCTCCTCATGATTGTGAGAAACACATACCCTACTATTATTCAGAAGGTGGATACTGTGTATTACCCTCGTAAACATCACCTTTCTGGCCACATATATGTACCTGAGCAAGCCTCAATGCTATCCAACAATGCATAAAACTATTGTAATTATGTATATTAAGCGACTTAAGAATTTCTACACAATTATCATTACATTATTCGAGTTAGTTGATCCAAGCTACTTTCCCATAAGATATATAACACATAGCGTATATGAAGCGATTGCTGGTGAACGTCAGAGATACCATGATAATTATCGCCGGAATATAATCTCCAGTTTAGCATCATATGCTTGGGTAGCTGGTTGTAAATAAGCACTTATTACATCGTAAGGAAAACTTACCGAACCGTCAAACAATGCTTAATCGTGTTAACTTGTGGTCAAGGTTCTGTGCCAGTGTGTCGAAGGCACGGATAGTGAGAGTCAATGGGGTAAGAAAAGGAAAACCCATACCCTACTTACCGAATTACAGACCGTTTGTGCATTAATAAGTCGCCAAACACTTGAAAATATAGGTTTCAAGTTCCATCTTAAAATGTATGACAGTTTTATACGTGTAAGAAAAGAAATGAATACATACCCAGGTGATTTTATTCTATTCCATCGCATTCAGGTATGAAATTGATGACATATGTTTCGTATACAATTGGAAGGGACTTACCAGTCATACTGCTGGCTTCAAATGTCCTGTCAAATGAATATTGAGATTTGTCAAAAGATAAATGTTTTTGTTTGTTTGTGTTTTGTTGTTGTTGTTGTTGTTGTGTTTTTTATTTATTTATTTTTTTATTATTTTTTTTTTCGTGTTATTGTCTATATTTAGGGAAAACGTGGGTTATAAATAGATACCAGCGTTAGAATAACAGCAACTATTCACACCACATCAACAGCATTTCAGTATACTGGTACATTGTAAATATGTTGTAAGGGATCGCGGACGGTTGTAGCAAAACCCGATTAATCTTTTTGAAAAATGCATTTTCTTGATTTAAAATATGACGAAGACTATCTTAATGTCACAAGAAAGAAAAGAAGACGTCACCGGATCTCGGAAAAACAGACATCGAGGGGATAAACATGTTACTTCAAATAGTGAAATTGTGTGAAGTTGGCTCAATAGTCAAGATGAGTAACTCAATAGCTCGAATATAGACATTCAACATTCAAAGTTCCAGGTCGATATACGACATGCAGCCATTCAAAATGTGAATGTTGGCAAGCTCGATTTACGAAATTCAACATCCCTTATTTTGATGTTGTGGCAGCTCGACATACACTTTTAACATTGAAAGTTTGAATACTGTCGATATACAACATTCAACATTTTAGTCTTATGGAAGCTCGACATTCACAATTTGAATGTGGTATATTTAGTGTTGAGTAAGCTTAACACTGCCCAAATAGAGAAAGTGGTTAAATGATAATTTCTAAAGTGGGGATCCTGGTAGAGAATCAAGCATTTTGAGTGAGGTGCTGTTTTCATGTATCATTATTAAGAGTGGAGTGACCGCTATCACTAGAAAACTGCAATAGCGGTAACCAGCATCTCCACCTATAATTTCACCATTGAGGTTTTGTCAGACCCTTACAATGCATAGAGCAGTCAGTCATACACCTGATATCACCAGTGGATTGGGTTTTTTTTTTTTATTATTATTCAAATTTTATTCAAAAATGAAAAGAATATACAGTGCTTTGAAACACAATGTTCAAACAGATGGAAATAAGTATATATACAGGACAGTATTATGGCGACTTAACATCTGTTGTAAAAATCAATAATTTGATCAACTTGTTTACAGTAACATCGTGGATGATTTAAATATGACAGTGGCGAACACACACACAATGATACATATTTCATAAAGAGGAGATATGCAAAGTAATTTATTACAAATATGATATCTTAAGATAATTACAGTGGCTTTCTTGTTTCTTTAATTTAGTGTTCTTTTTATCAACAGGATGTCTCATGTGCTATCTAATTCAGTAAATATCATGTGAAGGATATATTATAATGTAAACAAGGATATGGAATGCCTTTGAAAGACCAATCTTCAGCAAGCCTGGCCTGTAAACGAGGGTTTATCACGAGTTTTTAGAAGTGGGGGTCTTTTACAACGTCTGTGACCATATAGCGATGTCATGTTTGGTACCCGTTTCATTAACGCCGCGGCGGCGATCATGCCACCCAATTCTGATTCGTCTTGTTTTGTTGTGGATAGATATTTTTCATTATTTCCTTCTTAATCGTGATATTGTCACACTTGTTGACTGAAGGGACATGGCAAAAACTCATAACAACAGTTGTATAATATATCCTGGCTGAAATGGAAGTACAATCATATATACTTTAGATGACATTCCCGTCTTCTCTTGAAGGAAATACCATTCTGTCACATGATAGACACATACATTGGGTTATGGCTGCAGTGCTAAATACACGGTTTAAGTCGAGTATAGATATACCAATTCTGACGGGTAAGAACAATTTTTCCCCATTTGATGTCCGATAATAATTATTCATAGACAATAAATGTTAAATCATCAACTTTTCTTGTCAGATAATGCCATTAAATCTAATGTAATGGTCATGTGGTAACGTATTCAGATAACATTGTACTTAGTTTAACACCGAGTAGAGTGGCAAACAATACCAGAGGAAATATATAGCTGTAATATATATGATTATTTATTGAATGTGCCCAATGTTGAGATATTGACGTCGGTATAAGTATCAATATTCCGGCTCAATGCAAGCAATCAAAGCTCCTTTTTGTTTGCTTCACATAAAAAAGACCATATGCATAAAATGAAATATTCTTGTTTTCACACTACGGTGGCCGAGTGGTTAAGGTGTCCCGACACTTTATCACTAGCCCTCCACCTCTGGGTTGCGAGTTCAAAACCTACGTGGGGCAGTTGCCAGGTACTGACCGTAGGCTGGTGGTTTTTTCTCCGGGTACTCCGGCTTTCCTCCACCTCCAAACCCTGGCACGTCCTTAAATGACCCTGGCTGTTAATAGGACGTTAAACACAAACAAACAAACAAACAAACAACCAAAAAAGTTAGTTTCCTAACGAAACTTATATTGGCACTCCAACCTTCTTTGTAGTGGCTTAGTATTTCAACTAAACTATGTACATATTTATTTTTCATCAACCTCTAGCACCGCGAATTGCTAAGCACCACAGCTATTTCAGGATATTC